>NC_143569.1:84144722-84760833 GCF_054136105.1 Typopeltis vanoorti
ACACATTTATTCTGTTTAGAATTTGATAAAAAAATCCATAACTTTATATACCTTAATGCAATTCTGTTTAAAAAAGGTATCATACTGTGCCAGATAACACAAATACAAATTATGGGGATTGAGAAGACAGGATAAATTAATGTTCATAAGGTAACAAGAAGAAATAGACAGAAACTTTTATGCTACTTTCAAAATAAAGAGACGGTACATTTTCTTTTCTTTTCACACATCTGTACATGATAAAACTTTAAAATCAAGTGACTGCGAGTCGAAACTTATTTCACAACTTTACCACCCATACTATTTTAGTGTAGGAAAATTAAAAACAGAGGTCATAGCAAATAACAGAATTGTAGTTATGTGAATAAAGTACAAATGAAGTGAAAATCTTATTATTATATCTGTATATAGCTCCATCAGACTGGAAGAAAACACTCGTACCAAATTGGTGGATAGGGAGATGAAGTTTAGGGGGCACATTGCGAAAGTAGCTAAATCAGCTCATCAACTCACTTGGTTGTTGAAAAATACCTTGACGAGCAGAGAAAAACAAGTTATTGTACCTCTGTACCGAGCCCTGATAAGACCTCATCTCGACTACTGTGCCCAGATTTGGTCACCTCGGTTCCTTCTTGATGGGGAGGAGGTTGAGAGGATCCAGAGGCGAGTGACTAAGATGATAGCAGGTCTATGGAATGCACCATATGAGAACAGGTTGAAGATTTGTGGGTTGCAGAAGCTAGTTGATAGGCGAAAGAGGGGAGATATGATTGAGACATTCAAATTGCTAAAAGGATTCTATAGGATTAATTCAGATGATATTTTTGAGATCAGGACTGGTGGTGGGAGAACTAGGAGACACCCATGGAAGCTGGGCAAGAGCGTGGTTAGCAGGGGTGTTAGAGCTGGGTTCTTTACTTTTAGAGTGGTAAATGAGTGGAATAAGCTGCCAGAGTCTGTTGTGGGTGCTATGACAGTGAGCGAGTTCAAGGCAAGGTATGATAGATACTGTGAGAATGTTGAACAGCTGTGTGAACATGATGTTTAGGGCCTCCCTCAATGAGTCTAAGGACTCCTGGAGTAGCCCGTGGTAATAATAATAATAATAATAATGACTGTTAGAATTTGGTTATTTTACAGAGAGACAGTATATATTTTAACCCATCACATTACTAAAACTCATAAAAAGTTTGGCATAGAAAATAAAAACTATAAACTATATACTATATGTATCGTACTGTGTGCAGAAAGCAAAAATACAAATTTTGGAGAGTGATTAGTTGATTGGTTTATAGTTTATTTGACATAAAAACTACAAAGGTCATACTGTGCCATACTAAAGGTTACAACATTAGCATTTACAGAATTGTAAACATTATGTCTGTACAAGAATCTAGTTTCACAAAGCAGCATCTCTAGGTAAACAGAACTGCTGCAGAGGGCACAGCAACACACAAAGTCCGAGGTTATTACAGTAGTGCAAAAATAGTTAACAATATAAGTTAATACATTATGAAACACTAAGCCAAGGAATGTAGTATCTACATATATGTAAAATTATAATAGATGCCTTTATAGCAGTACAAAAAAAGGCAAAAAGGGATTATTATACAATATGCATGGATGAAAATTAAATTTAGCAATGCAGTAGAAACAGAATTTAGAATACATATAAACAGAATTACTAGAAGGTACACAAATAGGTAAGATGTCCTACAGCACTACATGATTATTTGAAAAATAAAGTAGTAAATAAGATGCATACACAAAATATATGTTAAGTGATGCAGTATCTACATATAAAAAAATTACTGCAGAGGTTTCAGCAGTACATAAATAGATAACTATAGGCTAACATATGTATATACAAAACAAGTCAAGGAAAGCAGTGTCTACATCTAGTAAGATTACAACAAACGTTATTATACTACTAATACTTAGAGTCAGAAAGGAATTATTATACAGCATTGATGCATAAAATTTAAGTTTAGCATTATGGTATTTACATATTAACAAAATTACAGCAGGGTGATACAAATATACAAGATCAAGTAATACATTAGTCAGATTTAATCTAATAAATAATATATATGTATAAAAGTTAAGTTAAGCAAAAAAAAAAAAGTATTTACATATAAACAAATTTATGGTCAAATGTGTTTGTAAAAATTAATTCTTTCTAAAAAATTAAAAACATCATGCAATTTGCCTGAGTCTGCTAGCATTTCCCCGAGTATATATGGCTTGGTTAGATAGGTGAAAATTTCATTCCTCTCTCGTGTAAATTTTTGACAATCTACCAGAATATGATGAATAGTGAGATGTGTGTTGCATTTTTCACATATGGGAGGGTCATCAGCTCTCAGTAAATGAGGATGTGTAAGATAACTGTGACCTATGCAGAGCCTAGCAAGGACAACCTCCTCCCTTCTCTGTACGTTGACTAGAATGCCAGTGCTTAATGTTATATAATTTGTTTGTTGATGTTTCTTGCCATCTTAACTCCCACTGAGCAATTAGCTTTGATCTTATAAGTTGTCTGTAGTCTGTATATGGAACTGTCAAATAGTATGTGGAGAAGGTATGGGCTGATTTAGCAGCTGCATCTGCAGCCTCATTTCCTTTGATTCTGATGTGGCTGGGAATCCAGCAGAATTGAACATTGAAATTAAGGATTTTCATTTTGTGAAGCAGGTGTAGCACTTCATAAAGTACTAGATGAGGATTATACATAGGAGAAGAGATAGCCTGTAAAGAGCTCAATGAGTCTGTATAAATTATACACTTTTGGTAGCAGTTTTCTTTTATATGCACAAGTGCAAGCTGAATGGCATGTAACTCTGCTGTATAATTACTGCAGTCAGGTGGGATCTGATTTGAGATAATAATGCCAGAAAACACAGCAGCACAGCCAACAGAGGTGTTCGCTCTTGAACCATCAGTATAGATGGGTTAGAAATCAGCGTGTGCTGCTCTGTGTGCATTAAACAATTGCAGATAAATGGATGATGGGGTATAAGATTTCTGTAGCTCACAAAGTGAGAGGTTGCAGGATGGTGTGCAAACCTGCCATGAAGGAATGCTGTTATGTTTAGTGTAGCTAAAGTTGTCAACATTTATACTAACAGCTTGCACAGTTTCTTTAATACGCATACCAAAAGGATGTATAGCAGTTTGATGTGTGTGATATTGAGCTTCCCAATGCAGAGAGAAGATACTAGTCCATGTAGGATGATCTGGGAGAGATTTTATTTTAGGGCATAATTAAGAGATAACTGTTTCCGTCGAAGTGACAGAGCCGGTTCATTTGCTTCTACATAGAGACTTTGAGTGGGTGAGGTGGGAAAGGCACCAGTAATTATCGGTATACCCTGATGATGGATGGAATTCAACCATTGTAGGTTACTCTGTCTTGCCGAACCATAGACTTGGGACCCATAATCCAGCTTTGAACGTATAAGTGCACGATAAAGATGGAGCAATGAAGCTCGATCAGCACCCCACCCAGTAGAGGATAGAGTGCGAAGGAGGTTCAAAGTTCTTTTGCACTTTTCTCTTAGTTGATAAATGTGTGCTAGAAATGTGAGTTTTCTGTCAAAAATGAGTCCCAAGAACGTGGTTTCTGTAGTTACTGGAATAACAGTAGGTCCCATTCTTAGTTCAGGATCTGGGTGATGAGTGCATTTTCGACAGAAGTGTACACAGACACTTTTTTCTGTTGAAAACCTAAACCCATTATTAAGAGCCCACAGAGAGACATGATCAATTGCTTGCTGAAGTTGTCGTTCAATTACCCTCATGTTACGTGAGTGACAGTATATTGTGAAGTCATCAACATATAGAGCATTGTCTACAGTGGAAGGAAGCTGTTCAATGATCGAGTTGATTTTAATAGCAAAAAGGGTTGCACTTAAGACAGAGCCTTGGGGAACACCTTGTTCTTGAAGATATGGTCGAGATAGCGTATTTCCCACTCTGACTTGGAAAGTTTGCCTGGATGATGGTAGATGGATGTCATCAGGTCCTACTGCACTAGGGTGAGATTGTAGGAGAGCTCTTTTTACTTCCTCCTTGACAAATAGCTGATTATATGGCTGAAGAATGTTGGTAGAAAATTTAAGCCTTTGTTTCTCTTGCTGCTCTTTCAGAGAATATGATGCTGTCGCTGAGATTTTAGCAAAAGTTTCTCCCAAAGTATCTGCAATAGCTTTGGGATCAGCAAGAACACTTCCATTATAGTCTAAGGTGGACAAACAATGTGTATTACATCTGCCGTTCATTTTCTGGATTATATCCCATATAATTTTTGGACTGGTCATTTGATTAATTGATGTAGTAAATTGGATCCATGATTGTTTTTGATTCTGATGTCTTACAAAATGTGCTTTGGCTCAAGCACGCTTGAAAGTTATTTGATGTGGTGGGGTATCTATGAAATATGCTCCATGCTCTGTGTTGATCTTTTTTGGCTGTCTGACATTCTGGGTTCCACCAAGGCTTTGGATAGACTGGAAATCGAGATGATGTTTTTGGGATGGAGGTTGTTGCTGCCTAGACAATGCACTCTGTTATATATTTTACCACTTCATTGATAGGCGTTTGACTGATGGCATCAGCATTAAATGTTGCAAGATGAAAGAAAGTGTTCCAGTCAGCCTGGTCCATTTTCCATATAGCTATCCATGTAGGTGAACATGGTTCCTGCAAGACATTGTGCAGAGAGCAGGAAAGTGATCACTTCCATATATGTTCTCTTCAACGTCCCACATGAGCAGTGAAAGAATGGAAGGGGAGCAGATTGTAAGATCAATTGCAGAATATGAATGGGTAGGCAAATGGAAGAAAGTATTGAGTTCATTATTTAAAAATGGAGAGGTTATTATTATCAAGAATTCTTTCAATGATTCGACCTCGTCTATTAGTGTTCGCACTACCCCATAGAGTATTGTAACCATTAAAGTCACCCATCAAAAGTATGGGTTCAGGCAGTTGCAAGATAAGATTATCAAGATCAATTTCATTTAACTCAGCATTTTGTGGTAAATAAATTAAAAATACTGAAATAAGGAATCCCACAGAGAAGCAAATCGCTACCGCTTCCAGAGAAGTATTAAGTTGGACCTGATGGAAAGGAGTATAACTGCCCACTAGGATAGCTACTCCTCCATTGACAGGACCATCTCCAGTTCTATCCTTACGTACAACAGTGAAATTCCTAAAGGTACGGTCCTCACTGGGTCTTAAGTTTCCTGTAGACAGAAACAGAAAGGTTTGTGATTCTGCAACAACATCTTGATATCGTCAATATTCTGGCAAATCTCACGACAGTTCCATTGTAACATTTTCCTATTATTTTGATTTTATTCACTTGTCTGGTTTTCGAGAGGTTGAGGGTTTCCCTTTGTCAGATTTATATTTATCCACTGTTTAAGGGAAGTATGGATGGCCAGTGTCCATCTCTTTCTCTGGTAGAGTGTTCAAAACATCAAATGTGTTAGGGTCAGTTGGTATGCTTAGTTTGCTTTTAGTGGGTATCGAGGTATCCATTTTTTCTGTGCGAGTGTCTGGTGGTTTATCTTTGAGTGAAGTCTCCACCATAATTTCTTTGACAGATGAGTTTTCATTGAATGGGACCATTTTTGAAGTTGTCTCTGGAGTAAGACCATAGGTCTTGTGATTAATGCGCTCAACAGAGAAGCACTTGCGATCATAAAGTTCAGATATGGTGAAATTATCAAATGGTGGAATAGACATACATGTTTGAGTTGCTGTTGGCACTTTTTTTGTTACTTTTTCAGCATAAGAGAATCATAGAACAGGTGTAATGGTGGCTAGCTTTCTTTTTGCATCCTGATATGTTATGTTTTGTTCTGTTTTAATTTTTTGTATTTCTTTTTCATCTTTCCATTTCTGATATGGATGATCTCCCTGACAGTTGACACATTTAGCTTTTTTTTCACAGCAAGATTAATTTTCATGTTCTTTACTATCACATTGGGCAAAGGTAGTAGAACCATGACAGGCAGTTTGGGCATGTCCATATCTTTGACATTTAAAGCATCTCAGCAGGTTCTAACAGGACAGCTGAGATACCCTGCTTTTACAGATGTCGGAGGCCTAGGTGTATCAAAAGTAAGGATGATGTTCTTGTTGAGACCAGGTGATCATCCCTGCGTATCAGGATGCACCTCAGACCTGTCACTCCTTGAACTTTAAGCTCTGAACATATCTCCTCATCAGGAACCTCAAGGAGATCCCATTCCGATATCACTCCTCTACTGGAATTGAGTGTTCTGTGAGGTGTTACTGCAACTTGTATTCCACCCATTGTCGTTGCTGTCAATAGTTTCTCGGAATGTTGTTTGCACATTGTTTCCACGAGGATATCACCAGAACCCAATTTCTTTGACAATTTGAGGAGGTCCTGCCAGTCCTTCTAAACCTTTTTGGATAAAGAAGAGTGACATTTTCCCAATTGGTTTTTCACCTGTTGCATGAATGAGTAAAAAGGTTGGTACATTTATGTTAGTATCCGATATCTTTTGTTTCTTACTTCTGTTTCCATATGCTGCATCTATATTATCAGTATATACTTGGTTGGGACTTTGTTAGGGTCCCTGAAACATTTGAGGATGAAGAATTCATATTTAAGGAATTTTTAATTCGGTGCCAGAGCTCCCCACCCGCCACAGAGCCACACATGGACACCCACTACCCGGCAAGCAAAGACTGCGCTCAGGAGTGGAATGCCAGGGCTACCCTGGACACTATACCGGCACTGCAGCAGATCTAAGATCCCAACCCCGGACCACGGGGTGAGAGAGAGGCCATACTCCTGTATGGCCCAGCCAGGATCAATTGGCTAGTGGGCTTGCCAATTGATCCTGGCTGGGCCATACAGGACCACCCGTCTTGCCGAAACAGGGACCAAAGTAGTGCAAGACTACCAGGATCCCCCTTTCAGGATATCCACAGGGCACACCGCACGGCAAACACGGCGTTGGATCCCAGTGATGGTGGTCTGGAAAAAGGATAGTGAAAATGATTCAGGAGAAGTAGAGCAAAGAATACGGGAAGAAAAGCAAAGAAAAAGAGGAAGAATGAAAAGGGCCAGTACCATCACTGGGAGGTCTGCTCCACCACGAACAGGTGCCCCACATGGAGGGGTTTGGGGAATGAGAAAACAGGATAAAGAAGAAATAGAGAGAATACATTTATGCTGTTTTCAAAAATAAAGAGAAGGTACATTTTTTCTTTTCACACAACCGTAGATGATAAAAGTTAAAATCAAGTGACTTGAATGGGAGTCGAAACTTATTTCACAACTTTACCACCCATACATTCTAGTGATAGGGGAATTAAAAACAGAGACCATAGCAAATATCAGAATTGTAATTTTGAATAAAGTACAAATGAACTGAAAAATGACAATTTTTTACTATATCTGTGGATAACTTCACCAGACTAGAAAAATAGTCATACCAAATTCTAACAATACGACTGTTAGAATTTGATTATTTTACAGTGAGACAGCAGATATTTTAATCCATCACGTTACTAAAACTCGTTAAAAGATTGCTGTAGAAAATAAAAAGGTATCATAGCATGCAGATAACAAGGAATCAATATGCATATATATATAATAATGCTTGCCATTGGAAGAAAAAAATCAAAAACATTAACAAACTTTATAGCAAGATCCATTCTTCTTTTAAATGATACCAAATGATGAAAACAATATGGGTATGAATTTCAAAACTTTGAAAAGTTGAATTTCTTGCTTGCTGTGATCATAAATATTTATTTGAAGGTAAACATTTTATTTTCTTTACAATATTTCTTTCTTTCTTTCTTCATTTTTTTTTTGATGGTTGACATTGTTGCATATTATTTTCAAGAAATATGGTAACCCTGCTTTCAGACACTTGTTAAGTTTAATGTCTTTATTTTATTTAGTTAGGAGTGCGAAAAATCCTTGTTTGTCTCATTTTCGTTACTTAAACTTACTAATGCTAAAGAAAGAAAAATAAATAAATTTCAGTTACATAAGTAAGTGAGTTACGAGCTTTGGAATTAAAATGCGACTGTAAGGATTTGATGATTTAATATTTGAGCAATATAAATATGCATTTGTAACTTAATGAACAAACATGTGTGCTGTTGATGTGTTTTCCAATAAAAGTTTAAAAACATGTGACAGGCAGTCTAAACTTTTTTTTTTCAAAACTTAACACATAATATTCCATCAGGGGAACGAAAAAAAAAAGTGAGGAAACTGATATCCTGTAATTAATTATTTTAGAAAATTGTCTAATGCTAGCTATTGACATTGTTTGAGATATCTGTAAAGATCTTGTTCACATGTTTGTAAATCCTGAACTGCTAATCTCTAATAAAACGTTGGTGTCATAAGAACACAGAAAGACCGTGCAAAACATCAGAAGGGAGGAAATGAGTTATGAAAAGACATGTTGTACGCTTACCTAAACATATCATATAGTCTAAAGTTTTAAATGATTAGAACTTGGTAACATAAAAATGAAATTGATTAATTAATTACAAAGTATTACAGAGCCAATATTCATTTGAAATAATAAGAAATAACTATTTATTTGTTGTGCTTGCTTGACATACAAATTCATAACATTATACCTTAATGCAATTCTATTTAATTATTGTAAAAAAAAAAAATCGCAACTCTACACTTCTAGAGATGTGAAATTATTGGATCTTAGGAAAAGACATGTTGAGTTAATGGAAAATTGTTGCCTCTACTGTAAAAACCATAGTTCATCTCAAGTGAATGCTAAAATCACTTAGTCACCATGGGAACTGAAAGAGGACCGAAAATTTATGACTAATCTTCAAGAAAGACTAATGAAAATATAAGCACTGTGGGGAAAGAAAAAAAAATTCCCACACATTTATTTATTTATTGCTCAGTTATTCTGGCTAGAAAAATGTAGTTAACTGATTTTTAAAGTAAAATAGAGAAAAAAAAGTTACAAGTCTTAATATATCAAATCTACCAGAATTCCAAAAACCAGAAGTCACTAGTAGGCTCAACACTGTAATGTCCTTGGGGACAGATAGCTTGGAAAAAACATAGCATGAGAACCATGCAAAGGAATTAAGGAACAGAACCAAATGGATGGACATCTAAAGGATGTAGCCAACTAGATTTTCTGGTTATTTACAGAAATATTGTTCTTTCAAATCATGTGTGAGTGTGTGCTGTGTTGTGGATATAAAATTCAACTATTTTGGAATATTTGCATTTAGAAGAG
The DNA here is from genome assembly GCF_054136105.1 of Typopeltis vanoorti. Taxonomy (NCBI): domain Eukaryota; kingdom Metazoa; phylum Arthropoda; class Arachnida; order Uropygi; family Thelyphonidae; genus Typopeltis; species Typopeltis vanoorti. Next base: position 84,154,010 of record NC_143569.1, read on the forward strand.
CCATTCTGGAAAGACTAAGTAATTTAAATTATCATTAGATATGTCATTTGGACAGAACCCAAAAAACATAGTATGAGACAAGGTGCAAAAGACATGAATGATACATACAGTAACTATAAGGAAAAAAGAGTCAACTGCATTTTCAGACCTTATGTTTGTGTTTTGTGCTGATAATATATGTTAAAAATCAACAATTGGAATATTCAGAAAACCTAGATAGTTCCAAGATTTCCCATTCTCGAAAGAAATGTAAGTTAATCTTTTTTTTTTTTTTTAACTTAAACATAACAAGTGATATTTGTAATTTCAAGAACACTGCTTGTATGTTTTGATAAGTGCGATTCTAATACTGAATAGTTTTTTTTTTCATAAGAATAATCATAGGGTACATATTAGAGTATCACCATGGATACATTAGTGACTTTTCATGTCTAATGTGTGTGTGTTTGTGGAGGACACCAGCATATAATTAAGTTATTCAGAAAAGCCTAAACACTGCTGCCATCATGACTCTACTCTACGAATTCCCATAGTCTTTACAATATGTATATAGAATAAAATATGTATGAGCTATGGAAAAAAAAAAAAAAAAAGCGTGTGTTTGAGGGACACCAGCATATAATTAAATTATTCAGAAACACCTAAATGCTGCCGCCATCATGACTCTACTCTAAGAATTCCCAACCTTTAACAGGAAAGAAATACCCCAAAATATATTGGAAAATTAGTACAGCCATCTATAGACAACCAAAGACAAAACATTACGACAATGACGAACGCGTGTCACCCTGGGAAAATTCCAAGATATCTCAAAAACATCGCCCACAATTCCATGGCCAAACCAAAATGCCATGATATCACAGAGAGACATGTTCCCCAGAAATTTCCAAACACATAACGTCACGATTCCTTATCTCTAAAATTACCCACAATGATATATGCGAACCAAACACACCACGTGATGTCCGTGACAGATGGTAGGCCCCCAGCGAAATGCCAAACATTATCTTGTCACTATCCATCACCCATAATGCCATATGCAAACCATTTACTTATCTACAACTCATAACAACACGCACACACAACACGGACGTCGCTTCCCCATTCACCCTACCCCTATTTTGTTCATAGTGTCCCACCAATCACGTCACGAATCCTTATCCACTAACATATATTCCTTTTCCTTCAAAACAATAATGTCACTTATTTACAACCAACAATTTACGTCACTTATCTTCATCTGATAACAACACACATTCACGTCACGATTCCTTATCTCATCTTGATCTTGTTAAAAGTGTCCCACCAATCACGACACGAATCATTATCCACTAATATATCTTCCTTTCCATTCAAAACAATAACATCACTTATTTACAACTAATAAATTACGTCACTTATCTACATCTGATAACAACACACACCCACGACACGATTCCTTATCTTCTCTTGATCTGGTCAGAAGTGCCCCACCAATCACGACACGAATCCTTATCTCTACCATCACCCATAATTCCATATATGCAAACCAAAACACAAGAACTGACGTCACTGGCACATATGCCCCCAAGGAAATTCCAAACTCATGATGTCACACACACAATGACATCATCAGATAAACAACCAATCAAGTCATGATTCCTTATCTTATCTTGATCTGGTCAAAAGTGGCCACACTACTACTTTCCTATTTTATATACTTGTAAGTTACTATTATTTATTTATCTTATTATTTATTTACTTTATTTTTTTTTCAAATTATTTTTGTTGTTTTTGTACCCTTCTTGTATGTTTATTGTTTTTATACATCTTTTTTTGTAATTTCTGTTTTTTGTTCAATAAACTTATAATATATTTCGTATTTCATTTTAACTCACTGATACGTTTTTATAAAGTGATTTTTTATTTGCGGGAGGGGTATAGGTGCACCAACTAAAGTTTTGCACACAGGCGCATGCCCCTGCCCTTGTGACAGAAGCTGATGAGAATGTTCAAATAATGAGTGCTCACTCTGTTATGATCTATCAATCAGATGTACAAGTAATATAATACACAGTGCTACAGCTACATTAGAAAAGACAGAGATGCATGAGAAGCAGTTTATAGAGAAGCTGCATAACCTGGATAATAATTTAGTGATAGTGACAGATGGGATATCGGTATGCACGCTAAAGGAATGTTCAGCCAAATTGGCTTGGCCCCTGACATGTTTGTATAACTTGAGTTCAGCTCAGGAAAACAAGAACATATGACAGTTGTTGTACAAGGGTGGAAAACAAAAACTGATGAATAACTAACAATCTATCATATCTCTGGAGTGATGGGTGAAGATTTTAGACAAGTTGGTAGGAACCTGCATACAGAAAGGAGTTGACAGACAAGATTCACTTTGCAAACAGCATGGGTTTTACTAAATAAAGGTTGTGTTTTTGCAAGGTTGCTCATATTTTATAATAATGTTACAGATGAGTTGGATAAAGGGAATGGATACATTATGATACTATTGGATTTTGCAAAGACATTTGATAAGATACCACATGAAAAGTTGTTGCATAAACTGGAGAACATGGGATTGGAATATAAACTACTGACTTAGTTAACTACTGATGGGATGGAGAGTATAAAAGTTTGGAAATATCTTAGAGTAGATGGGGTATCTGAGAGTGATTGTGGTCAACGATCTAAAATTTTGGGGACAACACAGCAGATTATGGCAGTGATGCAGAAGACACTGATATGTAGAAATAAAGATGTTATGGTTCCATTGTATAAGGTTTTGATCAGGCCACATATTGGATTACTAAGTAGAGATTTGGTCATCTGGTTTAAAAAGAAGATGAAGAGATATTGGAAAAGGGTCCAGAGATGATTGACTAAGGTGGTTTTTTCTGGTCACTGGAATGTTGAGTACAAAGATGAAGTGAAGAAATGTAATTTGCAGAGACTGGTAGATAGGAGGAAAGGGATATGATGGAAACATTTAAGTTGCTAATGTGTTATTCAGAAAGACTACCAAACATATTATTAAATTATAGAATTGAAGTGCAGCCCAGCAGGGAAAGACCAAGAAATGGATTGACAACAAAGAAAGCACCCACTTAAACTCCATAATAGAACTATATAAAAAGACAACAGACAGAAAGAAATGGCAAAATTTATCTTTAAGGAACTCAATGCACCATGAGCGGAAGAGAAGAAGAGAATGGATTATTACCAGATTAATGTGGAAGAGGTTTTACAGAATGGTGGGGGAGAGACAGATGGAGAACAAGAGGTCATCCCTGGAAGCTATATAAGGAGTGTGTGAGTAACAGGTTTTTTGCATGGAGAGTGGTGGAATACATTATCAAGAGTAGTAAGTGCAGAAACGGTGAATGTATTTAAAGTACAGTAGGATGAACTGTGTGTGTAAGACAGTGAGACCTTTCATGATATGTCTTTTGACTACACGGAGATCTGATAATAATAATATGGAGGTGTGAATCTATCAGATTTAAGGTGACCAGTGGTGTATCCCAGAGATTAGTCATTGAACCATTGTTGTTCAATCTATATCTTAATGATATTGGAAAGCACCTGACAAGAAATGTCCAATTGCTGATGATACAAAGATAGGCAGAGCAATCCAGGATAATACTAATATATACAACACTTACAGAATGATTTGAATAAGCTGGAACCATGGGCAAATGAAAATGGCTCTCGGTTCAGTCTTAGTAAGCGTAAAGTTATGGAATTTGGTGTAATGAGATTTCAAACAATATATTATATTACTGGGATTATGCTTTGGAGAAACTGATGAGGCTAGAGACCTTGGAGTTGTGGCGGATAAGAATTTGAAGTTCAAAAGTTCACATAGCAAAAATTGCAAATACAACTCACAAGATAATTGCAATACTGAAGTTAAAACTGACATGTAAGGATAAGTAGTCATTTTGCCTCTTTACAAGTCCTTCATATGACCGCATGTGGACTACTGTGCATAGATTTGGTCTGCTGGGTTCCAGCAATAAAGCAGCCATGGAAAGGATGCAAAGAAAAGTTACAAAGTTAATACTGGGATGATGATGGAATGTAGTTTATGCAGACAGATTGAGAACATTTGAACTGCAGACACTGGTAAACATAAGAAAGAAAGTTGACATAATAAAAGACCATAAATTTCTGAAAGGGTATCATAGGACAGTGGTTCTCAACCTTTGTGAGACCATGGCTGGGTAAATTCTTTTTTTATAAGATGATGGCCTGGTACCAACAAATTTACTCATAAATTTTTGTACATTTTTATACTTTTCCAAATTTTTTTTAAAGTTCATACATTAAACTAACATAAGTATTAATAGTTTAAGTTAAGGGATATTACATCCCATATCGTTTCTTAGCCGAATAAGAAACTCAAAGAGTTTCATGCCGAATATAGTAAAAACTATGTAATGTTCGGCGATTCCAAGCATAAGCAAATACCTGGATACTGCAGCAACTGACCCTTAAGGTAGTGCAAGTTGAGGCAACTCATGTGGAGCAAGCTCCGATCACTATTCTTGATATTTACCCATAATGTGAACTTAGTTCCTAGGAGCTGTATTACTGTTCTACATTATGAGAGAAGGTCACTACCCACGTAGAACAGTAATACAGCTCCTAGGAGCTAAGTTCACATTATGGGTAAATATCAAGAATAGTGATCGAAGCTTGCTCCATCTTAGACATAAGTTGCCTCAACTTGCACTACCTTAAGGGTCAGTTGCTGCAGTATCCAGGTATTTGCTTATGCTTGGAATCGCCGAACATTATATAGTTTTTACTATATTCGGCATGAAACTCTTTGAGTTTCTTATTCGGCTAAGAAACGATATGGGATGTAATATCCCTTAATTTAAACAAGTAATATGTTGCCGAATTGAAGCCTTTGGCTCTTCATATATCTAATAAGTATTAATAATTAATTATGGCATAATCATAAAGATCATTAGTAAAGATACATGAGTGTGTATATATACGGTATGGCATGTTGACAAATATAAAATTACATTTAAATTAGTTATCAATTACTGGACTAATGAAATCTTGTAGAATATTGTAATTTCCTCAGGCAAACATCATTAAATTAATTTGTGTTGATTTTCATTGACATATCCCATTTTGATCACCAAAAATTAATAATATTATTCAGTGTAAAATTGATTATTGTATTATTAAATTGAATTTAATGATGTTGGTTTGAAAAAAACGGTAGTGAGAAAAATATTTATGCATTGTAACTCACTTATAGAAGTCAGCTGAGCAGGGGAAACAGCAGAAGGATGTCAACTTGTTGGTGAAACACTTATTATTGCATACACATGCCAAATAGTTATATATGCAAAGTATGCAATTTAATAAATAAAAATGTATGAATCTCTCAATTCTAAACACTAGTTCTAATACTAATTAATATTTTGAATTTATGCATAAAATATTCGATGGGCTTGTTGACTAAATCGGAATGTTTTGTGTTGAGATGTCGGGTAAGTCGTGATGGCTTCATAACTTCATTTCCCAGAACAGTAGCATAAATAACACACTGAGGTCGTGGCAATTGGTCAGTGTGAGGGCATTGTATGAAACCAAATTTTAAATAGCTGTCCATGTACTTAAGTGAATGCAGACTTTTTCTTCTGTGTGCTGGTAGTTTTGCCCTCCTTTTGTACATCCTGGATATTGCTCTGTAGGCTCAAGGTGGTTGAATTGCTATTTGTTGCATCACAAACACCTTCAATAAGAGATTTCTTAACACCAAAATTAAGCAAAGTCCCTTGTCTCTTATTCATATTAAAATTTAAATCTGTAGGCCAATTACGTTTTAAAAATCATGGCACTACGGTTTTGAAACAAGCACTTACACACTGCAATGCGAATTTGCGAAGAAACAGTATTCAGTATTATTAGATTGGAGAACCAGATACAGACTGCCTTGAGCTTCAATTTCAGTGGAAATTTTCTTTATACCTCCTTGCTGATTGGTCACTGACATTTGCAACACAAATGTTATTTTGTTCAGTTTTGAGAACAGAGGATAAGCTACCCATTGTTGTAATCAGCTTGCAGGCAATTTTTATGACTGGTCATAAGCAGCAGCATTCCTTTTCCAGAATGTTGAAAGATTTCAATGTCTGAAAATTCCCGATCATTCATGAATACTTCCATGTTTAAAAATACATGGCTTGGTCACTGACATTTGCTACATAGATGTTATTTAGGCATTCTGGGTCTAAGCTTTTCGATACATTCACAAATATTACACTCCTCAGAATATTTCCACTATAAAATATTTATTCATGAAAACTGCTTAGAAAACTAAAATGACAAATTCTAGGAGAACCTCTCTTGGCCCAGTATAATTGATGCCAGGGCTGGGTACCGGGTCGCGGTCTGGCAGTTGAGAAACACTCTCATAGGATATTGGTTGATGAATTTTTTTTTATTATTTGGATGGTAGAGAGGAGGACAAAGGAGCATCCATGGAAATTGAGTTTGTGTGCAGTTAGGAAGGAGCAAAAGATCTAGATTTTTCTCTCACAGAGCTGAGTGAGTGGAACAGTTTGCCTATTGTGGTAGTAAGTGCATCTAGTATAAATGAGTTTAAGAGAAGGTATGATAGCTGGCATAGGTGATGTATGTCTTCCCTCAATGCATCCTTTCCTTGATTTCCTGGAGATAAAGGAAAGGATGCATTGAGCATAATAAATATAATAATATTTTTAACATTAAGTCCTGTTCTTTGATATATTTTTAACAATAAACCAACAAATATAATACTGCTGCGACTAGAATAATTAACTTGTTTAATTTTATAGACTATATAATTAAGAGTACATAAAAAATCATAGTTATTAGTCAGCAGCTTCCAAATTTTAGGATTACAGTAATACCCCACTTCACATTATGACAATCGGTTCATATGACACCTTTCAATTATGACCACTGCCCATTTATATGACACTGCATTTACTCATACAATGGTTTTAGTGACACGACATTCCTGTGATTCAACCAATGTGCAGTTTTCTTGACCTCTTTGTTACAATGTCATTGCTCACTACTTTTGTCTGTGTTTTGGTGTTTCACTGTGAAATATAAACTGTTTATAACTATCATTTTGTTGTTGTTAATAATCGCAGATAAAATTCAAAGTAAAGGTGCTGTTGCTTCCAGTGAAAAGAAGAAGACATGTAAACTTATTACATTACATACTTAGATTAAAGTGATTAAATTTAGTGATGATAGTGTATCGAACACTGAAACAGGCTGCAGACTAAACTTACCTTGTGATACTGTTGTTATACACGATAAAGTTCTTAGGGAAGTGAAAAGTGCTACACAGTCAATACTACTGCTATCTGTAAATGTAACAATCTTATTGCAGGAATGGAAAAACTATTACTGGTGTAGACTGATGACCAAACTGGCTGGTGTGTTCCTTTAAGCCAAGTTATTCAAAATAACTTCGTTTGCAAAAATTATTTGAAATTTTCATTTGTGTATCTGATGTCAGCAGATGCTTTATTTACATAATTTATTCACATACATGACTTTTTAATAACATTACATTCATTTACAAGTGAAAAAAAAAGTAGTGATTTGCAATGCGACAAAATTCACTATATGATGGCGGTATAGAACCTAATGTGTCACATGACCAAAGTATGCCTGTACTTTTAAATTTATTAATTCTGGCTGAATTTCTTTAGGCATTTATAGTATTATATGTTGTTAGGAAATTGGCTGTCTGCTAAAAAGATATTGTGACACATTTTTTGGGCATCGAAAATAGCCATGTTACAAAATTAAAATCTCCACTTTGATTATTATTATCATCATCCAGGCCTCCATGGAGTCAAAAGACTCATTGTGGGAGGTCGTTTTTAGGAAACACAAAATTTATCATACCACTTCTTGAACTCATTGACCATTCCAGCTCCAACCACTCTCTCAGGCAATGCATTCCAAGGTTCAACCACCCTCCATGCAAAAAAACCACTCCTCACCCTCTTGCACACAGCCTCCTTTCGTAACTTCCTGGGATGGTCCCTTGTCATCTCTCCTTCCTGCCGTTCCACCAAGTGAAAGAACTCTCCAATGTCTACCCTGTAACTGCCTCTCAACAGTTTAAAAGTCTTGATCATATCACCTCTCCTCCTTCTATCCACCAAACTCTGCAGTCCACATTCCCTCAGTTGATCCTCATAACTCATATTGTACAGTCCTGAAACCATCTTTGTTATCTGCCTCTGTACCCTTTCCACAGTCAATTTATCTCCTTCAAATCCTGGGGACCAAATCTGAGAACAATAGTCTTAGTGCGGTCTGATCAGGGTCTTATACAATGGAATGATAACTCTTTTATCTCTGCAGGTTAGCATCCTTCTCAGTATTGTAGCAATCCTCTGAGTTACCCTCACCACCTTTGCAATATGCAATATCCTACCTCCTCCAATTGAGTATGCATCCTCCCATTGATGGATCCCAAATCTCAAGACTTTACATTTTGCTGCATTGAACCAACAACCTCATTTATTTGTCCATCTGTCTAGTTTATTCAAATCCTCTTGCAGGGCTGCCACATCTGCACTATTACTGATAACCCGTCTCAGCTTCACATCATTCGCAAACCACTGAATGTCGCCTTGCAATCCATTGACAATATCATTGGTATAAAGTTTGAATAATACAGGTCCCACTACTGAGCCCTGTGGAATCCCACTTTTAACCTTCTGCTTCCTTGATATTGCCCCACCATAGATAACTCTCTCTCTGATACCTATCAGTCAGCTAATCCTGAATCCATTTGACTAATCCGACATTTAAACCTATGTGCTGCAACTTAATTATCAGCTTGTCATGTGGCACCCTGTCAAACGCCTTTGCAAAATCCAAAAAAAGGCAGTATATGCCTTTCCCTCATCAACCGCTATTGTCACTTTATTATAAAAGGCAATCATATTACTAAAGCAAGAGCACCCCTTAACAAATCCATGTTGATTCTCACAGATAACATTACCCTCATCTGCCCAACACCATATATAGTCCCTCACTAATTTCTCCAAGACCTTAACAACTACTGATGACACAAACAGGCCTATAATTACAGTCTGCTACCACCCTTATGCAGTGCCTTATACTGCCCTTATCTTACCTTCCTTCCATTCCCTGGGTACCTCTCCTGCAGCCAAACTTTTATTGAAAAGCCAGGTCAATGGAGCTGTCAGTTCTTTAGCACATTTTCTCAAAACCCATGGTGAAATACCATCCAGTCCAACAGCTTTACTTTATCCAGAGTACTCAGTATTTGGAACACACTCTCCTCTTGCACATCTAATTACTAATAAAATAACTCAAATTACTAATAAAATAATTACTTTTGTATTTATGTAAATATGTGGTTAATATCCATTTAGTAAATTAGTTATCACTATGTGTTTAAAGTGAAAAATAACCTTCAAAAAATACATATTAAAATCTTACGCTCCACAAAGTATCATAAGAGATACAGGTGCTGTTGTAACAATGCATAGCATTCGCCAGTCTCTGAGAAAGTATGCAATCCAAGGACATAAAGCTGAAAATGAGATATACCCTGTACACCAGATTACAGTTGTCAGTGTTCTCTTCTTAACTCCAATATATTCTAAACCTAATAAGTGAATACATTATAAAGAATCATATATTCATTTGTATTTTACAAATCTAGAAAAGTAGCAAATCATTATTCTTTATTGAATAAAAACTGAAACAATTATTAAGATGAAATGAATCATATAACTAGTAAAACTGAATCTTTTGGAATAGTAATTACAGTTTTCTTTTTCAGCAGATCTTAATTACTGATATCAGAGGATGATGAAATTATAAACATATCACCAGCATTCACCATATCAGCACAGTATTATTTTACTAAACATCTTTGCATCTGTCATACTTATTAGTATGCTATAATGTTAATAAGATTTGAAAGGTACATAAAAATTAAATCACATATTATTAGTAAATGTCACATTACATATTATTCAAAGAAGTACTCTCTAGTAAACTGCATCTATTATGAAGCAGATATTATAAAATCTAAAATTAAATTTCTTTAGATCACTAGAGTAGGAATAATCTCATTTCAGTAAACATTTATTTTAACAATGATTATGAGGACAGACTATGGGCATGCAGACTGCAGAGTTTGGTGGACAGAAGAAAAAAAGGTAGGGGGGGATGTGATTGGGATATTTAAGCTGTTGAAGGGCTATTATCATATTAACACTGAGGGGATTTTTCAAATGGGCGGAAGAATGAGGGAAGGGAACAAGGAGTCATCCCTCAAAGCTACAAAAGGAAGTAGTGAGTAAAAAGTAGTAAGTTTTTGCATGGAGAGTGTCAGGAGTATGGAATGCATTACCTGAGAGGGTGATTAATATGCAAATTGTGGATGAGTTTAAGGAGTAGTATGAGAGACTATGTACTGACTAGTATTGATTTCCCACACTGTCTTGTTACTCCATGGAGGTCAAGGAGATTATCATTATTATTATGGACTACTCCATGGAGTCCTTAGACTCATCAGGGGAGGCCCTAAACATGATGTCAAGCACTATGCAACATTTGTGCAGTACCTATCATACTTTGCTTTGAACTCATTCCAGTCATGGCATTCACAACAGATTCTGGCAACCTATTTCCTCTCATTTACTATTTTCCAAGCAAAAAATCTAGTCCTAACATCCCTACTAATTACACTCTTGCTCAGTTTCCAAGGATGGCTCCCAAGTTCTCCAATCATCAGACCTATTCTGAAAAATTTCCTCTGTATGCCAGCCTGGTTGGCCGAGAGGTTAGCATATCCGCTCTCCAGCCAAAAGGCTGTGGGTTCGAATCCTACCGTGGGCCTGGATGTTTGCGATTGTATGTGAAATTATGTGGGCAGTAGATGGCATTGGTGTAGTTGATGATGGTAGTTGTGGTTCGTTGTAGTTGGTGACTGAGGGTGGAGACAGAGTTGAAGAGTCCAGATACTCATTCCTCCCTATATGAGTATCTGGACTCCCTGGAGACGTCATGTAACAATAATAATAATAATAAAAACCTTTCAGTAATTTGTATGTCTCAATCATATCATTTGCTTAAAACATGGTGATATGTCATTTCCTACTGCCTTATTGACATCAAGCTTACTTAATTACTCATATAACTCTTGCTCACTCAAAAGTATGCCCTCTTCTCCCATCCCCCCCTGATGAACTGCTCACTAAATACTCTATGTCTGGAGCAGCTACCAATCTATGATTTTCATCCTAACATCATTTTACCATAATCATTCTTCCTTCTGCTTGCCACATATTGAAAAAAACTTTAGGATTTTTCTTTGCAGGTTTGCTAATTTCTGCCCAAACTGCACTTTTGTTGTCCTTAGGAAATGAGTCACTTTCCTTGCCTGTTCTTTATATTATTTATAAAGATCAACTGAATATTACCATTATTCATCTTGTTCTGTCTATGCAGTGCCATCTTCCAGGTTTCATGCTTAATCTCTTCATTTATCCACTTGACATCTACCGTATTCAGACATGCTACTTTCAAAATATATTCACACAATGATGTGATTAAATATCCCTTGGTCAGCAAACAAACTGCATTTATCTCCTTCCTGCTTAACTCCTCATTTTCCATGCTACTACTCCAAGCTTTCTCTAAGCCTTTCATAATTGAGGTTGAAGAGATGTTGCATGACCTGGATAAGAATTTTTCTATAGGGACAGATGGAATGTCAGCCAGTTTGCTAAAGGAAGAATGTTCAGCCGAATTGGCTAGGCCTTTCACATGTTTGTATAACTTGAGTCTCAGCTCAGGAATGTTACCACAGAAATGGAAGGAATCTATGATAGTTCCATTGTACAAGGGTGGTGCAAAAACTGATGTGTCTAACTGCCGACCTATCAGTATCTCTGGTGTAGTAGTGAAGATTTTAGAAAGGTTGGTAAAAACTCACATACAGAAATGGGTAGACAAGCAAGCTATACTCTGCAAGGAGCAGCATGGGTTTACTGAAGGAAGGTCATGTTTTAGCAATTTGCTCAATATTTCATAACAATGTTATGGCCAAGTTGGATAAAGGTAATGGACACACTATGATAATGATTTTTCTAAGGCATTTGATAGGATACCACAGAAAGTCTGTTGTATAAACTGAAGAATACTGGATTGGAATATAAACTCTTGACTTGGATCAGGGGATGGGTGACAGACAGATATCAAAAAGTGGTATACAGTGGGTGTCAATCTGTCAGATTTAAGATAACCAGTGGTGTACCCGAGGGTTCAGTCCTTGGGTCATTATTGTTCAATATATACATTAATGACATCAGGCAGAGTCTAACATCAGATGTGCAATTGTTTGCCAATGATGCGAAGATAGGAATTGCAACCAGGGATGCTACTGATTTTTAGCACTTACAAAGTGATTTCAATAGGCTGGAAATTTGGGCAAACAAAAATGACTATCAGTTTAATGTTAGTAAGTGTAAAGTTATGCATGATTAAATTTCCAACAGCATATTATATTAGCAAGGTTATGCTACAAGAAACTAAGGAGTCAAGGGATCTTGCCGTATTGGTGGATAGGAATTTGAAGTTTAAAGGTCACATAGCAAATACAACTCAGACCATAATTGCGATGTTGAAGCAAACCTTGAAATGTAAAGAAAAGAAATTCATTTTGCCTCTTTATAAGGCTTTGATAAGACCACACCTCGATTATTGTGCAGAGATTTAGTCTCCGGGTTCCAAGGGGGATAAAGAAACTGTGGAAAGGGTGCAAAGAAGAGTTACAAAGATTATATCCAGATTATGAGGACATATTGCAAGTACATGGATTACAGATTCTGGTTAACAGGAGAAAGAGGGGTGATATGATAGAGGTCTATAAACTTTTGAATGGGTATTATAGGATAGCATCTGATGAAATTTTTCGTTAAATGGAAGGTGGAGAGAGAACATGGGGGCATCCATGGAAGTTAAGTTTGTTCACAGTCAAGAAAGGGATAAAAGCTAGGTTTTTCTCTCACAGAGCAGTGAGTGAGTGGAATAGTTTGCATTTAGGAGTAGTGAGTGCATCTAGTGTGAATAAATTTAAGGGAAGGTATGACAGCTGGTTTGGGTGATTTATAACCTCCCTCGATTGAGTCCTCGACTCCCTGGAGATCTTAGATAATAATAATAATAATAGTAGTAGTAGTTATAATAATAATCACCAGCCTTGTAGTTACAAATCCTCAATGAATATCTTCAACCATCTGAAATAGTTGTCTCTGAAGAACTCAAGAAATTCATTTTCCTTATTCCTAAATGCCTATCTCTTCATTCCAATCTAGATGACTATAATTAAAATCAACCATAACGATCATCCTTTCCTTGTATAATAAGCAACTTGGGTTAGTGAACATTTCTTCATAACCATCCTCCATATTCCCTGGCCTAAAAGCAACATCCAAGTAAATGTTCCTTTTTATCAACCTCCATCTCCCCGTACGGTCTCAAACCATTGCCACTATTTCCCTTTTCATCTCCACCTTACACACACACACACACACATACACAATTCCCCTGCATCATCAGCACTACCCATCCCTTCTTGTCCTTTCTACCTCACAAAAAAGCATCATACCCTTCCATTTCTAGTCCTGCCATGGTATCATCTCATCCAACTACATTTCACTAATTCCAAGAATTTTCCATTTTAATTTCTTTTTTAGAGACAGGTACCATCAGCTACTCCAATCATCTTTCTGACTAGGCATTCTGAATTATGCAGTGAAGATACTGCAAAAAATTTATAGCTCCATATTTCAACATTTCTGATCAAATTTCATCCACTCCAGCTGCATTTCCACATTTCAGGTTTTTCATGGCTTTTTATACCTCAAGTACTGACATGTACTCCTGACTGCACTCTTCTTGAATGTTTCTACCACGATGCTTGATTCATTTAACTATCTTTCAAAGTAATTACACCAGACATCTAGAATATCTTCATCTTCAGTTTTCATGTGAGCTTCATAATCTCCGATTTCTCTTAGTACTCTTTCCTCCATTTCTAAGTTTTTTTAAGTTTCCAAAATATTTTGCCACCTTCCTGTTTTGGTAAGAACATAGAAAACAAATTCTTACCAAAACTTTTCATGACAAACTCTCATTTTTTTCTTGAATAACATTTCTGTATTTAAGTCTACAGTTCACCTCTGAAAGCTGCTCAACTTCGATTCTTTTTAAAACTTTCTCACACACTTTTCTTTTTAATGATATTTAATTTTATCCTGCTCAAAACTAAATGATGATTGTTTCCCATTTCAAACCAATGTCTTGAACCAGCATGAAGACATTGCTATCAACAGTAACACAGTTGAGATTTTTCTGATTTCTTGTATCTTCTCTCCATGTGAACTTGTACATATCTTTACGTTGGAACATGGTGTTTATACATGTTCCAACATGTTGAAATTTAGCAGATATTTACCATTATTATTAGCTTTGCTCTTTTCTTCAAAATTTCCAAAAATATTTCTGTATGTCTGATAAATTTCCTACTCTGCTGATTAGATCTTTTACAAGGACCAACTTTTTCTTTTTGTCAGTTAAAAATTTAAAAAAATAAAAAATTCACGTTTGATGTCCATAGACGTCATATGGTCACTCCCGTACCACACCAGGTTTAGGAAGTGAAATATTCTGCTAGAATAAGTGGTAAGGTCACACATTCCCTTTCCCACAGAGTTTGCAGAGACAATCACAAACATTCATGCCCATGACAGGATTCAAACCCACAGCCTCTTGGCTAGAGTGGACATGGTAACCACTTGGCCAACCAGGGCAGTTTTTTGTCAATTGCTTTCTCTAATGCCTTGAAATTCCTCCACCTCTCAGTAGAACCTTCTGTGTCACCATAGGCACAAATAAGTCTCAGTATCCAGTTCTCCATTCTGATATTTGTCCACATCATGCTACTTGATACTACCTGCCATTCAAGAAGATTATTCTCATATTTGGTTTTGAATACTCTAGAGCTACTTCTTTTACCTGATCGTTACTGCCTGAATAAAACATCTTGTATATGTAATCATCATCATCATCATCATACTTTTCAAGGATTTAGGCCTAGAGTGGCCTGTTCTGGCCTTAGAGGTCATCATTGAATCTCTTTAGAGGATGTCCTGGTTTTCTTTTTCCTAATGGTTTGTAATTTAAGGCTTGTTTTGGTAATCTTTCTGTTTTCGTTCTTTCAACATGTTCTAACCATTTATTATTATTAGTAGATGTATTAATATTCAGGCCTCCATGGAGTCAAAAGACTCATGGGAGTCAAAATAATCATGGGAGGTCCTTCCTAGGAATAACAAAGTCTATCGCACCACTCCTTGAACTGATTGACCATTCTTGCTGTCACCACTCTATCAGGCAATGCATTCCATGGTTCAACCACCTTCAATGCAAAACAACCACTCCTCACCCCTCTTGCTCATAGCTTCCTTTCGTAACTTCCAGGGATGACCCCTTGTCATTGCTCCTTCCCTGTTCCACCAAGTGAAAGAACTCCCCAGTGTCAACCTTGTAACTACCTCTCAACAGTTTAAAAGTCTCAATCATATCACTTCTCCTATCTACCAAACTCTGCAGTCCACATTCCTTCAGCTGATCTTCATAACTAATATTGTACAGTCCTGAAACTTTCTTTGTTATCCACCTCTGTACCTTTTCCACAGTTAATTTATCCCCTTCAAATCCTGGGGACCAATGAAAACAATAGTCTAAGTGTGGTCTGATCAGGGTCATATACAATGGAACAATAACTCTTTTATCTCTGCAGGTTAGCATCCTTCTCAGTATTGTAGTATGTGTTTCTAAATTGTATTCTCTTCTTTTCTTTATTATCAATTTTAGGCATGCTGGGTCTGTACATGATCGTCCTTTTCTAAATCCATTTTGGACTTCTAAAATAAAACTCCCTGAATATTTTATTAATTTGTTATTTAAAATTCTGCTATATATTTTGTAACAGGAATTTAGAATACTTATACCACTATAATTTTAGGGTCATCTCTACTATCTTTTATAAAGATAAGGATTACTATTGCTTTTTCCATTCTATTGGTGAGTTACTTGTTGAACAGATTTTATTTTAAAATAATAAGAGTCTTTTTTTTGAACCTTATTCCTGCATATTTATATAATTCTGAACCTAAATTATCTTCAAGTGATTTTCCACTTCTTGTTTCTTTCAGGCTGATTTCTAATTCTTCTTTAGTTATTTCATTTTCATTAAATGTTTGCCAGTTATCTTTTTTTAAAAATATTTATCTGTCCACAATTCTGTATAGAATTTCTTCTAATTTCAATTTGGTGTTTAATTTTATGTTTTCTTTGGTATCTGCATTTAAGTGTTTCAAAATCTTATATAGATTGGGTCTTATTTTATATAAATCATGCTCTAAATTGTTTCATGATTATCTATGTCTTTTTTTTCTGACATGTCTCTTTTAGCTATGGCTCTATTCTTTTATATTCAATTTCATCTTCTAATCTTTTACTGCTTAACCATTTATGATATGCTTCTTATTTCATTTTGATTATTTCTTTGATTGTATCATCCCATATCTTCAGGGTTTTTTTATTGAATTTTTTGGTCTTTCATTTGCTGCTGTATTTAGTATCATTTTTATATCAAGCCATTCTATTTCTTCATTTTGTTTTATCTAAATAGTGTTAATTTTTTGTTCATATAGCTATTGCATATTTGTGTCATTTAATAATCTAGTTTTATAAACAAATGTTTTAAATTTTCTTTCTGTTCTTGTTATTTGTAGCCAATTAGGTGGTAATCTTAATTTATTTTAATGAGGAAGTGGTCACTACTTATTTCATATCCTCTGTGAACTCTAACATCTAAAGATTGATGTCTTTTCATTTAAGATAAACTAATCTAATATTGATTTCCGTCCTCTTGCTGCCCAAGTATATTTATGTACGTCTTTATGTTTATACAAAGAATTCATTATTTTAAGGTTATTATAAACTATAAAGTCGATCAATTTTTTACCATTCCTGTTTAGAGTATGTTCTCCATATATTCCTATATTATTATTCGTGTTTCATGTTTATTAATTAATTTTTGTGTTTCCAATTCTTGCATTTAAGTCTCCTGCTAATATTGCATAATCGTTTTTATTTCTTTTATTATATATATATTTTATAATTGATTATAAAATTCAATGTTATCCTCTTCTCTTCCTTCTTCTGGGGCATATAAACCAATTATTGTTAAAAACCTCTATTTTTATTCTAGTTCTATTATTCGTTCATTGCATAATTTATAATATTTTAACTTTTTGAAAGGGAATTACGATAACACATCTTGAGCTCTTTGGTCTCTGTCAACTCCACTATATATTACATTAAAATTTTCAGTTTTCATGGTTCCTTTTAATTAATTTTTTGTTTCGGTGATTACTTCTATTTGAAAATTTCTTGTATCTGTTCCTTAGAAAAATCTCACCTGTTTTTGTCTTCTATGTTTTGGTAATGCCTATTATGCCAATTTAGTACTTATCCAATTCTTCTGCTAGTTCCATTTCTTTTCCATTGATGTTTGTTATGTTGTGATACCTATCTTGAACTCTGCTGATATTGAGATGGTTTGTTCCAGTAGTAGACTTTTCACTGTTTGTTCTGGTTCCCTCACAAAAACAGTGGGGACTTGTTTAACTTGGTGATGCCCAAGCCGGCATCAAATTCTGTTATGCTGTACCATCATTTTTGATTTAAGCCCAATAATGCAATTTGGTTGGCTAAATCCTGAATCCTCAGCCCATTCTTATTCAGTGTTATCCAAGTTGATACCCATTAATAAGTTGCATCATAACAAGCTGAGGATTGGACATTAAATTACATGTACTACAATTTAAACCCCAACTATTTTTCTGAAATATCTGAAATCTGATCAATATGCTCAAGATTAGCACAATGCAATGCAAAGGCAAGAACAGCAACTAGGATGACAAGGAAGACAAAATTAGATTATGACAGGTAGGGCCAGCGGGAGCGGGAGCCGGGTCACAGGTCATAAGTTCGTTTTTAAGAAACAAAATTTTTATCATAAAAGCAAAAAATTCTTAGAATGATCAATATTAAAATAAATAAGGCCGGATACACCAAATAAAAATTTTTAAAAAATTGTATATTGCCGAATGTTTACAATTTTGCGGCGAGAGTAGGCTAAATGCTTGCCTCCAGAATCTAAAATGAAAGTGAATGGTTTTTATGCGCAGAAACGAATTTTCGTACAAAACATTTGTTGCTACATAACCAGTCATATGGTACTGTAATAACTCAATTGTAGCTTAAATATTCCAAAGCACATTACGTTCGATTGTTTACTTAGGTTAAGTCCCATGTGAATATTGTAAAAATAAACTTTGTTTGTCTCTGTATAGTTTGTTTTAGATGTTATTGTAAATAACACTCTGGAAGTTAACTGTATATACTGCTTTAATAAGAATATGTTAGCATGTTAAAAACAAAGGCTATGTTTATATCGTCGAAGCTGCATGAAATAGATCTACATGGCGGTATTAGAAAGATTGTTATTAAAATTTGTTTGTATGAGAAAAGCTTGCAGGCCCTAAGTGTAAACATCTGCTAAGTCAGTCAGAAAGGTTCAAACAACTTTCCGATGGCCGGCAACTTACAATTAAAAGAAAGCGGAGGAGAACAAAAGGTGTGCCAAACTTGAAACTTAAGATGAAAGAATTATACTGATTCTTTGGGGATTGCCAAACTTCACATGCAAGGTCTCAGAGGAGGTATAATAAAGAGGGACTGAAGCAAACAGAAGGGGCTGCATGGATCCAGAGATTGCTGTAGAAGTAGAGGGGGCCCGGTTCCAGAGACGTCCACAGAGAGACAGGAGAGGCTGCCCGGTTCCAGACATTGCTAAAGTTGCCCAGTCCCAGATGTTGCCAAAGAGAGACAGAGCTGCTCGGTTCCAGACATCGTCAGAGAGCATCCTAGATTCAGACATTGGTTGAGAGAGGAGTTTACCGCTTCCAGAAAGGAGCTTCTCAGTTCGAGACATCGCTAGAGAGAAACGACTTCTAGGCCACAGACAGAGCTTTCAAATTGCCGAAAGGAGAAGTCTCAAACACTGTAGAAGAGAAAAGTTTCCAGTCCAGAGAGATCCTGATTGACAATTGACAACAGTTTCATTTTTCTTGGAGGCGGTATTTTCAGTTTCTTAGAGGCGGCAGTCGTCCAGGCATTTTCGGCGAGCCCAAGTAGAGGAGAAAAGGCGAGGCAAATTTCCCGAAATACCTTCGCTCGTAAGTTTTTCTTTTCGCTGTGGGAGAATAACATTTTTCCGGAACTGTATGAGTCCGCTACATTCCCAATTGATATAGCCGAAGCCAAAATTCCAGATGAAGATTTGAGATGAAACAATTGCCATAGAACTTTTAGTGAAAGACTTTTGACTAATTGTGAGATACAGAGCCTTTGTAAGTTCAAAACTTTTATATAATTCCTCTTATAGCTGTATTAGAAAGACTTTTAAGATATATGTTTAATGTTTAATAAGGTTAAGAAGTGTCCTTAAGAGAATCAATTGGCATGTTAGAAGTTGATATCAAATTTGTAAAGATAACTTAACAGAGAGATTTAGGTAACCTCTTTGCGAGTAAGCTTGGAGTTTAATAAGTAAAATTTGTAAACTGGAGTAGATAACGTTTTGTGTTAAAGAAAGTATTTTAAAGTTGAAGAAAAAAGGTTCTAAATTTTGCTAAAATTTTTATAGAAGGATAGAGAAAGCAATCTCCCTAATGTTTAAATTCATGTACATTTCATAGTAATGTAAATAAATGTTATTTGACTTTCTTGTAAACATAGCACGTAATAATATAAACAAGAGAGATTCTGAGAGAGAGAGAAAGCGCGCACAGCTACATTAGAATAATGGAGAATAAAGTATAAAGAAAAGAAAAAAGACATCACAAGTAATTAATAGAAATTACAAGTATACAAAGTTAAAATAATAATAAAATTTTACAATGTCGCAGTAATGACAGGACAGCAACAGTAGATTTATAACAGTATGCATCTCAATAGGCTACTGACAGTAGTGCAGTGCTGACTATTGTTTCATCTCTGTGTCATGTTGTGTAATAATTTCTTGTGGGTATAAAATAGAAATGGAATCAAAAATTTAAAAAAAGTTATCTGGTGCACAAAATCATAAGCATCATGCTGCCAAAGAAGCAGATATTAAGAAACAAATTGGGGCTCTTAATAACTTTGTTAAAATATTAAAATATTCTGATGCAGATTGTAACCAACTCGATACATCAGAAATAAGAGTTGATGAACCGTGCACATCATCCAGTTTGAACGAAAGTACTATTACAACTGTTGAACAAGATAACAAGATGCAGGATTTAAGTGAAAAACAATTAAGAGAAGATTTAGTTGTAGCTGACCACGAAATTAACACATTGTTAGTCTCTGTAAATTTAGAAGATTCAGGTGAATGGGGAAATATTGATGAAAAATTACGAGTTGTTTTAATTGAAATGGGACCTGTTCAAAAGAAAAATATAATATATCCCAGAGATACATATGGTTGTAAATTTGGTGACACATTATAATAGAAAAATGGAAAACGGGGAGCTCGTGCCAAGAACATGGCTCATTTATTACGAAACTTTAAATTCTGTTTTTTGCTTTTGTTGCAAACTTTTCGCACCTACTGAATCAAGTAGTCTTGTAGAAGGTTATAACGATTGGAGAAATGTAAGTACAACTTTGGATAGACATGAGACTAGTTTAGCTCACATGAAAAATTTCTTAAGAGATGAAAGGAACTTGATAAAAATTTAAAAAACAAAACTACTATGATTGCCAGACTCAAAGTATGTATGAAATGGAAAAGAAACATTGGACGAGTGTTTTAGAATGCTTGATTGAAATTATAAAATTCCTTGGTAGCCAAAATTTAGCTTTTTGCAGATCATCTGATAAATTATATGAAAGGAATAATGGCAATTTTTTAAAATTAGTCGAACTGTTTGCGAAGTTTGATCCCGTTATGGAAAATCATATTGAAAGGGCCCTACAAGGAAACAATAGAGTACACTATTTGAGTAAAGACATTCAAAATGAAATATTGGAAACTTTAAGTAATGCAATCAGGGATACAATTTTATTATCAATTCGAAAATCTAAATATTATTCCAAAATTTTAGACTGCACACCTGATGCAAGTAAAACAAAATGAATGACCATTATTATTTGCATAATTATGTTTCCTGTGACAATGGAATTGTCAAGATCAGGGAAAACTTTTTAGGTTTTGCAGATATATCAGATTCCACAGGATGTGGTTTATGTGTAACAATAGTGGAACAACTGGAAAAATGGAATATTCCCATTGAAGACATGCGAGGTCAAGGGTATGACAATGGGGCAAATATGAAAGGGAAAAAATATGGGCCCCAAAATTTGGTTTTGAATAAAAATCCTTGAGCTTTTCACGTGCCATGTGCTGCTCATACTCTAAATTTAATCATTAACGATGCAGCCAAAGTGAATGCAGATACAATTAGTTTCTTTGCAATTATTCAAGAAATATACAATTTCGTTTCATTCTCTTACAAACGTTGGGCAATCCTTTTAAAGTTCGTAAAAAATTTAACATTGAAACAGCCATCAGAAATGCGATGGGAAAGTAAAATTAATGCAATCCACCCTCTATGATATCAGTTAGGAGAAATTTACAATGTACTTTTTGAAATTTTAAATAATAAAAATTTTAATAAAGAAACTCAGCATGAAGCACAAACATTATGTGCTAAAATGAAGGACTACAAATTTTTTTGTTCTCTTATAATTTGGCATGATTTACTTAACAGAATAAAGCCTGTGAGTAAAATGCTTCAAGACAAAAATATGAACATCACACTTGCTTTAGAATATATCAAAAACTTAAAAATATTCTTACAAGAGTATCGATCAGATACAAATTTAGAAGAAGTTCTAAAAACGGCAAAAGAACTGAGTGAAGAGGTGGATGGAGAACAAGAATTTAAAACTGGTATGGAAGTTCGACGACGAAAGAAGACACGACAATTTGACTACGAGCATCATTACGAAACGCCACAATCGCCAGAAGATAAATTTAGAGTGAATGTGTTTTATACACTTACAGACGTTTCAATGTGTTCGTTAATAGAACGATAATATAATTTGGCATGATTTACTTAACAGAATAAAGCCTGAGAGTAAAATGCTTCAAGACAAAAATATGAACATCACACTTGCTTTAGAATCTATCAAAAACTTAAAAATATTCTTACAAGAGTATCGATCAGATACAAATTTAGAAGAAGTTCTAAAAACGGCAAAAGAACTGAGTGAAGAGGTGGATGGAGAACAAGAATTTAAAACTGGTATGGAAGTTCGACGACGAAAGAAGACACGACAATTTGACTACGAGCATCATTATGAAATGCCACAATCGCCAGAAGATAAATTTAGAGTAAATGTGTTTTATACACTTACAGACGTTTCAATGTGTTCGTTAATAGAACGTTTTGAACAACTAAAAACATATTATGATAATTTCAATTTCTTGTATAGATTACTACAAATTAATAACGAAGATTTAGAGATTCTCTTGATGGACGGCAACATAAAGACGTAAATGCAATAGAACTATATGACGAATTATGTGCTTTCCGGGATATTTTTCGGAAGGATAATTTAAATATTCAAAGCCCTTTCGATATTCTTAATTTTATTGTGTCCAATAATTTATCTTTCCCTAACTTTTCAATTGCTTTAAGAATACTATTAACCTTACCTGTTAGTGTAGCGAGCAGTGAACGTTCCTTTTCCAAGTTGAAATTGATTAAAACCTACTTAAGAACAAGTATGTCACAAAAAAGGCTTGTTAGTTTGGCGTTAATAGCTATTGAAAATGATGTATGTGCAGAATTAGACGTTAAGACCATTATTTCTAATTTGATGAATATGAAATCAAGAACCCTAAAATTTTAATAAAAAAATTTCAAGTATATTTATGTAATTTAATTTATTTCCTGTTATTCTGTAAAGATTTTATTTTTTGAATACTTATATTAATATTAATAAAATGTTCTAATTATTATTTCTGAATTCTTTTCTTATTTTCTCATCTATCCTTGAGTTTCTTTTATTATCCTAAAAAATAGTTCCTCTTATAGAAATTATTAACAAAATTTTTACAACTTACTAAAAATTTAGTAAAATGCAAGAATTTTTTAAACTTTAGTTCAAATAACTTTTAACTTTAATTAAAATTCATTTTAATTTTGTTAGCGATTCAGGTCGGTGAGAAGGCTATAATCCCTGTATCATTATATTCAACGATTAAAGTGAAGTGGCTTTATTATTATTATTATTACGGGCAACTCCAGGGAGTCATTAGACTCATCGAGGGAGGCCCCAAATCATATTCATCACAACTATTTGACATTCATACAGTATCTATCATACCTCGCCTTAAACTCACTCAGGGACTCAGGGAGCGCATTCCACTCATTCACTACTCTAAAAGTAAAGAACCCAGCTCTAACATCTTTACTAACCACACTTTTGCCCAGTTTCCATGGATGTCCCCTAGTCCTCCCACAACCAGCCCTATTCTCAAAGATATCTTCTGAATTAATTTTATAG
Source organism: Typopeltis vanoorti (assembly GCF_054136105.1). NCBI lineage: Eukaryota > Metazoa > Arthropoda > Arachnida > Uropygi > Thelyphonidae > Typopeltis > Typopeltis vanoorti. The sequence continues at coordinate 84,177,785 of NC_143569.1, forward strand.
AAACCCTTCAGTAATTTGAATGTCTCAATCGTATCTCCCCTCCTCCACCTATCAACCAATTTTTGCAACCCACAAATCCTCAACCTGTTCTCATATACGGTTCATTCCACAGACCTGCTATCATCTTGGTCACTCACCTCTGGATCCTCTCCACTTCCTCCCCATCAAGAAGAAACCTAGGTGACCAAATCTGAGCACAGTAGTCTAGATGGGGTCTTATCAAGGCTCGATACAGAGGAACAATAACCTGCTTGTCAACGTATTCTTCAGCAACCAAGTGATTTGATGAGCTGATTTGGCCACTTTTGCAATGTGTCCCCTAAATTTCAATTCCTTATCCACCAACACTCCTAAATCTCGTGCCTCATCAATTTCCTGGAGCACGGTTCCACCAATGCAGTAAACTGCCGCCAATCTTTTCATCCCAAAATGCATAACCTTACATTTTGCCACATTAAACTGACATCGATTCTCCTTAGCCAAGACCTCCAATCTATCCAAATCATCCTGCAAAATTTTGACGTCATCTGCATTCACTATTGCCCTACCCAACTTCGCATCATCCGCAAACAAATGAACTGCTCCTCTCAGATCCTTTCCTATATCATTTATGAACAAATTAAACAGCAGTGGTCCAAGAACAGATCCTTGTGGCACACCACTAGTCACAGGCTGTCTTGTGGACCCTACTCCTGAGTAAACCACTCTCTGATATCTCTCCGTCAACCACCCTCCTATCCATCTCACCAACCCTATGTCCATTCCCATATGCTGCAATTTACTGATTAGAATTCCAAGTGATATCCTGTCAAAGGCCTTGGCAAGGTCCAGTAGAATCACTGTAAACCCATTACCCTTATCCAGTTCAGCCGTCACTGTGTTATAATACGTGAGCAAGTTACTGAGGCATGACCTACCCTTCACAAAACCATGCTGTCCCCGATACAGTATCCCATTTTCTTCTATCCAATCTTGTATTTTCCTCTTGACTATTTTCTCTAAGACCTTGATAATGATTCCTGTTATGCTGATTGGCCGGTAATTTTCAACAGCAGCCTTGGAACCACCTTTGTGCAGTGGAACTATTTTCCCCTCTTTCCACCCCCTTGGGACTGACCCAGTCCTGAGGCTCAAATTAAACAAAATGGTCAAGGGCACTGACAATTCTTTGGCCGCTTCACTTACGACACGAGCTGGTATACCATCCAATCCCACAGATGTATTGACATTGAGGTTCTGTAATAGACTAGTTACCTCTACTTTATTCATCACAATTCCAGTATAAGCTGTTGGTTCTTCCATTCCTGCAAAGTCATCACCTGGATGATATACTCTTGCAAAGTGCTCGCTCAGTAATTCCACAATATCGACTGATTCGGTTACCTCCCTACCCTCAGCATTTTTTAAGATCATTCTACCATGAGCATTTTTCCTTTTACTTGCAACATATTGAAAAAACTGTTTGGGATTCTCTTTAGCCTGCGTGGCCAATTTCCTTTCGTAATCTACTTTTGCTTTTCTTACCACCCTTGTTACCATCCTGGCCTGAGCTTTATACTGTTCCTGCACCTGATGGTCACCCTTCTCCCTAAATTCCCTCCACAATTGTTTCTTTTTTTGCAGCTCAAGCTTAATAGTGTTATTCATCCATTTAACCCCTACTTGATTTATTATTCGGACTCTTGGTATACAGTCAACCATTGCCTCCTGCAAACAGTTCTTAACCACCTCCCATGCACTATCAACATCCAGCCCTTGCAGTTTTACATGCCATGGCATTGAGCCAAGCACACACCTAAGCTTGTCATACTTACCAGCCCGGTAATTCCACATGTACCCTGTCTTAGTTGTAAATTCGACTCCTTTAGCCACCTCCCAAGTCATGACCTTATGGTCACTCTCACCAATTGGTGGCAACATGGTCATGTTCGTTACAGCCACATTCTCGGTTGCAATTACTAGGTCCAGCACTCTCTGCCCCCTGGTATTTTCCAATACATGTTGCTGTAGATAGTTGTCCCTTAATAACCGCATAAAATCCAATTCCTTCCTCCCATGTGCCCTCTCCTCTTTCCAGTCAATGTTACCATAATTGAAATCACCCATAATAATTACCCTCCTTCCACTCATTTCTTCTATTTGCTTATGCATACTATCTCCACCATCCACTAAATCACCCGGTCTATAGCAGCACCCAATTGTATATTTTGTTCTGCTGGATTCTATCTCACACCAAACAGCCTCAAATGTGCTTTTTTCCCCATCATGCAGTTCAACTTCTATATGCCTTGGCTGAAGATCATCAGCTATCATCAATAACACTCCTCCCCCCTTTTTATTCACCCTGTCACTCCTGAACACGCTATACCCGTTGCATTCAATCCCACTAGCTTTATCATCTTCTGTCAGCCATGTTTCACTAATACCGACAACCTGTGGCCTGGAAGTGCCAACCATGGCCAAAAACTCTTCCCTCTTGTTCCTAATACTCCTGGCATTAGTGTACATGAATCGCAGAAGCCCATTTGTCCCATCCCTACTTTGATGCCTTATACTAACTATCCCATTCTGATTTGTTGTCCGTCGTACTCGCTCGGGCATAATATACTCATTCATACACTTAACTGCCCCCCTAAAGTCTGCATATCTACTCCCCCCTCTTAATAAATCTAGTTTCCCTGAGTCTGTACATCCACTTCCACATCATTCATCAACACTCTTTCAAGTCTCCGTACACCAACTCCATTCAAATGCAACCCATCCATCTTATATAAGTTCCTTTCGCCCATCGAACTCATTCCACACCACTCTCCATGCATAACCCACGCATAAAGTCATTGGCAATTATGGCCCTCCTTCTAAACACTTCACTGTCATACCGCGGTAAGATACTCACCATCCTAACTCTCTCACTCTTCTCTTTTGCTACCTCAAACAACTCCCTCACATCCTCTATCATTTCCATTTTGTCCTCTTTCAAATCATTCGTTCCTGCCACGATTATCATCTCTTTCACCCTCTCTTTTTGTAGTCGAATAGATTCGCTGACGTCCTTTATGTTCGCACCCGGCTGGTACGACTTCGTTAAACTCTCAATTATTATGCCTCTTAATAGCGAATCCCCATACAAAAAGTCGAATAGATTCGCTGACGTCCTTTATGTTCGCACCCGGCTGGTACGCCTTCGTCAAACTCTCAATTATTACGCCTCTTAATAGTGAATCCCCATTATCAAAATTTCTTTAACTTTTGAGAATTTTTTGAATTATTCGGGTTTTTAATGATTATCCTGCCTAGTCAACACCCCTGGTTCATTACATTTAGCAAACCAACGTGTGGCTGTTCTGTCAAAATTTATTTAAGAAATTTTAAATAATTTAAATTTTTATTATCGTAAAAGAACCACACACGCCTAGATCATTACAGGGGCGCTAAGATAGACATTGCATGCGGGCGGCAAAGACCCTAGCACTGGCTCTGATGAAAGGAAGTTAGCCAAGAAGACCAAAGGAAATCCTAAAGAGTTATTTTTAAGTAGCAAATAAAATAATGAATAATGGAAGAATGGCTTTTAATGAATACAAATAGTAAAATGAAGTGACAAAAGAGTTGAATTACTGAGCAACAGCAATACAAGAGTATATCAGATAGAGATTATTCATTAACTGTGACAAAAAAAAAAAAAAAGAGAATAAAAGCAGATGAGCTAGAGATGTTGAGGTATTAAGAAATTTTAATGTGAATATAGCCATGGGATGGGATGGGATGTGATAGCAATCCATATGTTATGAGAAAAGTGAAAAGGCATTGGTAGTACTGAAATAAAGCACCAAAAGGTTTCACTTTGGTGATGCAAAATTATTTACATTAAGTGGATATTGAATCCAGCATTATTTCAAAGCCGAATAGAGAAACTACAAGAGTTTCATGCCAAATATAGAAACTATAAAAGTTTCAACGGATCCAAGCACAAGCAAACTTTCATGACAGGGGCAACTCGTAGTAAAGAGATGTGCTTTACATTATGGGAAATACTAAGGAAAGTGATCAGAAGCTTACTCCACCTTTACCACGACAGTTGCATGACAGTTGCCCCTGTCATGAAAAGTTTGCTTGAGCTTGAATCCCCCGAAACTTTTATAGTTTTTATATTCGGCACGAAACTCTTGTAGTTTCTCTATTCAGCTTTGAAATAATGCTGGATTCAACATCCACTTTATTTATATAGCATTGGTAGTGCTTCTAAACAAGCTCAGCATTTTAAGTCTCGGCATGCTTTCTTTCAAAAGAGACTTCAAGAAAAAGATAGCAAATAATAAACCAATTAGCATTCAGGAGGGGGAGGGAGTTAGTTAAAGATAGAATTGGGGTAAGAGTATAGAAATATGGTACTCTATGGGAGGGATGGCATACTTTTGTGAGACTTAGGTCATGACTTCATAATTTAGTCAGAGCACAGCTGAGTGGATAAAGGAAATGGCTACATCATGATACTGCTGGACTTTGCAAAAGGCATTTGATAGGATACTGCACAGAAATATATTACACAAACTAGAGTAATTAAAGCTGAATATGAAGCTGGTAATATGGATAAATGTAGCTGACAGATAGAAATTAAAGAATAACATGGTGGAGCAGAATCCAAAAAGCATGTACTAGTGGTGTGCTAGCAAGAGACTTGCTAGTGGTGTACTAGAAAGACTCTGAACTTGGACTGCTGTTTAGTTTTTACATTAATGATACTAAGGGGAATTCAGTTGTTTGCAATTATCCTAAACTGAGAGGGACAACAGTTAATAATGGTGATGTGTAGAAATCAGGCTGGCAGTTTGGAGAAAGAATAAGAGATGTGAAAGCAGTGTGGCAAAGTGTCAATTATGCACTTTGGAAAGAAAGGTTACAAGATTACAAGCTATGTATTACAAAAAAAGAAACTGGACTGCATGAAATTAATGAAGCAAGGGATTTGGGGAATGAAAATATATAGAGAGCTAAAGTTTAAAGCACATATTGCAAAAGTTGCAAAATATCAAAGGAGAGATTATTTGGATATTAAGAAATAATAAAGAGGTTATTATCCTTCTTTATAAGGGATAATAACTTCTTTATTGCTTCTGAAGCTCTTTGGGATGAAAAAGTAATATAGATAATTCAGAAGTGGGTGATCCAATGGACTTGTCTGAAGAGTGCTCCCTAATGACGACAGAATGATGGCTTGTGAGGTTGATAGGATTTTTCAATACATGACAGGATGGGAGAGAACAAGGGGATCACCCCTGAAAGTTGTGCAAGTGTGTGGTTAAGCAAGGCATGAGGACTAAATTTTTTTATTAGAGAGCAGAGGATTGAGCGGAAAGGGTTTCTGAGGAAGCTGGGAATGCTTTATCAGTGAATGAATTTAAGGAGAGGTATGACAGACATCATGCTAATAACGTTTAGTGTGGAACTCCCACAGTGACCCTTTGGATGTTGTGAAGGTGCATGCACAATAATAATTTCATCCACTGAAATTTTTTTCTTTATTAAACAGAATGCCAACAATGATTATAAGTAACCATAATCACAACTAACATATGACCACTTTTTTCTGTAATATATGAATTAACACACCTTAACAAGAAAACATCCAACATGTAAGGAGAACCTTAATATTTGGCTTCTATTGATGCTGAGCTGCATATGTGTGGTCAATCTGAATTTATAAATGTCACTAAATTTTTAACTGCTCAATACACACAGTACATAACCTTCACTTTACTATAACATTCCAATATACATAACTGGGACCTATATCGTTTTGACCTATTATTTGTTGGAAGTTTATTTTGCACTTGGTCAGACTATAATAAATTTAGTTTGATCCTTTATCCAAGTGAAGATATTTTCAGGTGCAAATAAAGTTTGCACCTGAAAATATCTTCAGGACTGAGGTAAGGTAGTGCAACACCAGGCAACTCCGAGCAAAGGTGGACCAAGATCTCATCACTCCTTGTCTCAGTATCTCCCATAATGCAAAGCACATCTCCTTGCAGACATGCATACTGCTATGCATTAAGGGAAGGGCCACTACCCAGATCGGTTTCGACCTTTATTGAGGTTTATTTAAGTAAAGACCTCTCTAAAAATTAGACGATCCCGAAAGATCGCCAAACTCAGCTTTGTTTCACTCAGTGACAGACTCACCCCACCATCAGACAGAGCCATAATCTCAGTAGTGGCTCTATTCAGAGACAGGCAAAAACCTACCCCAAGCAGAGCCTCTCATATATATCCAGCATGGGAGGCACACCCAAACGTGGAGATACTAAAGCAGAAGCAATAGGAGAGGTCATATTTAAGTTAAGGGATATTATCCCATATAGTTTCTTAGCCGAATATAGAAACTATATAAAGTTTGGCGATTCCAAGTGTAAGCAAATACCTGAATAGTGTAGCAACTGACCCTTGAAGGTAGTGCAAGCTGAGGCAACTCATAGAAAGGGTGGAACAAGTTCCGATCACTATTCTTGATATTTACCCATAATGTGAACTTAACTTCTAGGAGCTGTATTATTGTTCAACATTATGAGAGAAGGTCACTACCCAGACCGGTTTCGACCTTTTTTGAGATCTCATCAGTGAGTAGGTAGACCTAGTTAATACCAAGTTTGTAGCGAATAGAACAGAATTTACATCCCTTCTATGAGAATTGCCAAGAGGTGTGCTATTAAATTACTAATTATAATGAAGAGCCAAAGGCTTCAATTTGGCGACATGAACATATTTAAGTTAAGGGATATTATCCCATATTGTTTCTTAGCCAAATATAGAAACTATATAAAGTTCAGTGATTCCAAGCGTAAGCAAACACCTGGATAGTGCAGCAACTGACCCTTGAAGGTAGTGCAAGCTGAGGCAACTCATAGGTCATATTTACCTATAGGAGTTGCCAACGGGTGTACCAATTTATTATTGAATTACTCTGGATTTAGAGAAAGATATTGGAAGTTTATTTTGCACTTGGTTAGACTATAATAAATTTAGTTTAATCCTTTATCCAAGTGTAAGCAAACAAAGTTTGCACCTGAAAATATCTTCAGGACTGCAGTAAGGTAGTGCAATACCAGGCAACTCCGAGCAAAGGTGGACCAAGCTCTAATCACTCCTTGTCTCAGTATCTCCCATAATGCAAAGCACATCTCCTTGCGGACATGTATACTGCTATGCATTAAGGGAAGGGCCACTACCCAGTCTCATCTCATCCTACAGGTAAATATGACCTCTCCTATTGCTTCTGCCTTGGTATCTCCATGTTTGGGTCTGCCTCCGACGAGACCTCAATAAAGGTCGAAACTGGTCTGGGTAGTGGCCCTTCCCTTAATGCATAGCAGTATACATGTCCGCAAGGAGATGTGCTTTGCATTATGGGAGATACTGAGACAAGGAGTGATGAGAGCTTGGTCCACCTTTGCTCGGAGTTTCCTGGTGTTGCACTACCTTACCTCAGTCCTGAAGATATTTTCAGGCGCAAACTTTGTTTGCTTACACTTGGATAAAGGATTAAACTAAATTTATTATTGACCTATTATTATTATTATTATTATGTAACACCTCCAGGGAGTCCAAAGACTCATCGAGGGAGGGCACCTACTTTACAACTTTCCACCAACTACAACTAACCGCAACAACGCCATCTGCTGCCCATCACCACTACTAATATTTTCACAGACAATCACAAACATCCATGCCTATGGCGGGATTCGAACCCTGCAGCCTTTTAGCTGGAGAGTGGATACACTAACCATTTAGCCAATCAGGCCGGCCTATTATATTGACCTATATCAGTACTGGGACCTATATTGTTTAACCTTTATATCAATGACATTGACAGTGGATTGCAGGGGGATGTTCAGTTGTTTGCGGATGATGTGAAGCTGGGAAGGGTTATTAGTAATAGTGCAGATGTAGTAGTCATGCAAGAGGATTTGAATAAGCTAGATAGATGGGCAAATGAATGGGGTGTCAGTTTAATGCAACAAAATGTAAGGTCTTGAGGTTTGGGAAACATCGATGGGATGCTGCATACTATATGGGAGGAGTTACACTGGAGGAAGTAGGGGAGACAAGAGATCTGGGGTTGAAGATTGATAGAAACCTGAAATTTAGGGGATATATTGCAAAGGTAGTGAAGGTAACACAGAGGATTGCTGCAATAATGAGAAGGACACTGACTTGCAGAGATAAAATGTCTATCATTCCATTGTATAAGACTATGATCAGACCACACTTAGACTATTATTCTCAGATCTGGTCCCAAGGATTTGAAGGGGATAAATTAACTGTGGAAAGGGTACAGAGGTAGATAACAAAGAAAGTTTCAGGACTGTACAATGTTAGTTATGAGGATCGGCTGAGGGAATGTGGACTGCAGAGTTTGGTGAATAGAAGAAGGAGAAGTGATATGATTGAGACTTTTAAACTGTTGAGAGGTGGTTACAGGGTTGACACTGGGGAGTTCTTTCACTTGGTTGAACAGCGGGAAGGAGTGATGACAAGAGGCCATCCCTGGAAGTTACAAAAGGAAACTGTGAGTAAGAGGGTGAGGAGTTTTTTTTTTGCATGGAGGGTGGTTGAACTATGGAATGCATTGCTTAATGGAGTGGTGAGAGCGAGAGCGGGGGAACCTCCCCTCGATGAGTCTTGATAGACTTTGTGTTTCTTAGGAAGGACCTCCCACAATGAGTCGTTTGACTCCATGGAGGCCTGAATAATAATAATAATAATAATAATAATAATAAAAACAACATGCTATAATTTACACATGAAAATGAATAAATGAAATAATTCAAATTATAATAGACAAAAGATCTAAATTCCTAATTTGGTGATGACCTCTAATATTGTAAAAAATAAATATTGCAGTTTTGTAATAATTCTTAATTGATCTCAAGATAACAGCCTCCCAAATTTTTGGCAAATTAACGCCACCATACTTGTTCAGTTTAGGAGAATGCTTCATAGTTATTGTTGACCCTAAAAATAATCTTTCTGATCCACAATGACTTTTATATAGCACACTGGTTTTCTTCCTATCTAATTCTGTGCGAAGTGGTGTCCAAAACATGGTCTGCCAGTCAGAATGGTAGCAAATGTATTTTCTTATGTTTTCCAAGGCAAATGCTAACAGGCAAACGGCTTGAAATAATGTTGGATTCAATATCCACTTAATTTGTATAATTTTGCATCGCCAAAGTGAAGCCTTTGGGCTTTTTATTTTAGTAATTCTTGGTACCTTTTAAGATGTGACACCTTTTAGCAATGCATATGAGAAAGTATGATTTCTGAATCACTTCAACCTGGGTATTTAACATCTGGGTCTGGTTCCCACTGACAAGACCTCAACAAAGGTCAAAACAGGTCTGGGTAGTGACCCCTTCCCATAATGCATAGCATCATACATGTCCGCAAGAAGATGTGCTTTGCATTAGGGAAAATACTAAGGAAAATGATCAGAATTTACTCTGCCTTTACCACGAGTTGCCCCTGTCCTGAAAGGTTGCTTATGCTTAGAAACTTTTATAGTTTCTATATTTGGCACGAAACTCTTGTAGTTGCTATATATTTGGCTTTGAAATAATGTTCAATTCAATATCCACTTAATTTGTATAAAAATGCTAACAGTTCTTTCTGTCTATCCATAGTAGGCCAAGTCACAATCACAGAATCACAGGGAACTTTATACACTCCAGGATATGCTAAGGGATGGAGTTTATCTTTAAGAGAGCAGATCAGAGTTGTTAATTTAATGTAGCCATTGACCAGGAAAGTATGAAGAAGATACTCAAGTTCTGTAGAAAAAGCTGCATAATTAGAGCAAATAGCCCTAGCTCTGTCTGTGTGAGTGACTTTAGAATACTATACTGTTGGGCTGGATAATGATGTGATTGTTTATGTAGATATCTTCCTATGTATGTTGCTTTCCTATAAATGGAAAAAAGATAGTGAAACATCTCTGAAAGGTGGATGACTAATGTCTCAAGAAAAGACAAAGTTATTAAATTATTTTTCTACTGTGAAATGAATTTTGGGGTGTTGGCTGATTAGTTAAGTAACAAAAGAATGCAAAGTATCTTTTTTATCAGACTTTTTTTTTTTTAGTATACACACAAAAGGCAGAAGCTTAAAGCAAACAGATGCTGTGTGAGGGTGGGGTCGGTAATACGGTAATCTGTTGATATTCTTCTTGAACTGTTGAAGACTGTACTCCTTTGGAAATGCTTCATGAGAGAGAGACTGTTCCACAGAAATGAGGTGGAAGAAATGAAAGATCACTGGGAGTAGCAGGTTCGGTGAGTATACAGTGTACAGTTTGACTGCAAAAGGATGATGAGCAGCTGTAGTTATAAGTTCCCATAGATTTGGCAGAAATATGATGCATAATGGATGCTAGTGCTACTGAACAATGACCATAGAAATATCTGTAGAAGAGACACAATTCAGAAATTGATCTTCTGTGGGATAGTGGCTGAAGAGAGTTTGTAAGGAAGTGTCATTTATCAACTGGACTGCCATTTTCTGAACAGCATCAAAATTTTTTCGGGAAGTCTTTGGTGCACCACTCCATACATGAGAGCATTAATCCAATGTTGGTTGGGTTTGGGATTTATACACACTAAGTAACTAGTGTGTATAAATCGGCAGAGAAGTACAGTCATGACCAGTAAAGGACCATGAGGGAGACCTTGCACAGTTTATCCCAAGGAGTAAATTTCATAACAAACTTGGATGAATAATCAAGTTCTTAAAGGAAATACATTATTAAAAAAAAAGTTAAGGAAAGAGTATCAATCTGATAATTCAGTCATCAAGATCATACATATAAGCAACAACTAATATTAGTTAAACTGTAAATTAAAGATTATAAAGCAAAATTTAAATTATAGCTAGCCAGGAATACTAATCAGAAGCTTTTATAGATAGATGAAAAAGGAATAAGGATAATGAAAATGAATTAAGCATAACCAGTTAATCTGGAATAAATATTTTGCAAGTATGTATGTGAACACTGGTCAGTCAGAAGAGAAAATATTGTTTGTGGGGTAAAATTTACCTAATGACAATAATCAAGAAATTTGATATCCTAAAACATTTGGTAGTTGATAAGGTTGGATAGAGGGATGATATCTGTTCCTTTGTAGTAAATAAACAGAGTCAAGGTTAATTAATTCACTTTTGATCATCTTCAATGAATCACTAAGATAGGGAATAATTTCATGAATTACAGACCAGATAGTTTTCTTAGTGTTATAAAATAGTAATGGAAAAATTAATTAGGAATCATATCCTTAGCACAATTTTGATAATGGGAAAACAGTTATGATGAATCTGCTTAACTTTTAAGATGACGGCATGAGAAAAATAGACCACGTAATGACTATAATGTGATTTTAGCAAAATCTTTGATTCATTCCACATAACAGCCTGCCGATCAAAATTCGGCAGACTCATACTGTTGGCACCTAGTTAGATGAGAAAGAATGTGGTTGACTGCTAAACAGATGTATTGTTTGGAGGAGAGTCAGGTTATTAAAATTGGAGTAATTCCACAATGTTTGATTTTAGGAGCCTTATTATTTAATACATTCATAAATAATTTAGATTTAAATATTAAAACTGTGAAATTTCTGAAAAAATCATGATGCTCCTAAAATTGTTTAGACTAGGAAAGAAAAAGTTAAGCTCTTTTGGCAATGGAGCAATCTTTTTGTAACAACTATGTTAAGAAAAGTTAAAATTAAACAAGGCTTTAATTAAAGGATATTAATTTATATACCTGTATAAAAATTTTGAAGGAAAAGATGATAAAAACTTGACACAAGATTTGATCAGGGCCAAAACAGTATACAATTAAAAGTGATGAGCACAAGATACTGAAAACCGAGTGCAGAAAGTAAATACATTTAGATAAATGAAAAATGTAAAATCAATGAAGAAAAAATAAATAAACACCAAAAAGATTATTTACGCAAATTTTGGATTTGAAAGAACTAAGAATAAAGAAAATTAATAAAAACCTGTTTTATATATATAGTAGTCGGCCTGGTTGGTTAGTGTATCCACTCTCCAACCAAGAGGCTGTGAGTTTGAATCCTGCCATGGGCATGGATGTTTGCGATTGTCCTACTAACTCTGTGTGGAAAGGGAATCTGCAATCCTAACTATATACAAGTAGTCCTCGACTTACAACGACCCGCACATACAACGGCCAAAAATTATTATTAAAAATTCTCTAATTTAACTTTGCCGCCAGCATATACATACATATATCACATTGCTTTAGTATACGCATCACAGCGTCACCATTAGTCGACAAGCAAAGCCTATCACCAATTTCTTAATTTTGTATTAATGTATATATGCTAATAAATAATTTATAAATGTTTATATAAGTTTATACATTTTTAACCGTTAAAGTTAAATAGAAACCTAATTTATGAAAATATTATAACAGAAATCAAACAAATCGAGAATTAAAAAAAGTCCTCGACTTACGATGGAGACTTTAGAATGGAACCCCATCGTAAGTAGACAACTACCTGTATTATATATATATATATATATATATATATATACACACACACATATATACTGAGCTCTTCAATTAGTAATATCAAAGAAAAATAACATTCATGCAGGATCTATCCTTGTGGAATCCAGTTTGTTACTCAATCTTACTAGTGTAATGATTTTTTTTCCAAAAAATAATTTTTGTATATATTTTTTAATACTATTAAGGACACACTCCTTGATAATTTTCAGTCTTTATGGTTGAATTTTTATAAACTCTAATAACCATGGCTTTCTGCCAGGATTCTGGTAGATCTTCCCCATACCATAACCCATTCAGAAACAGTTTCATCAGCATATTGGAACAATTCCATGTTAATACCATCTTTTAATTCTAATGAACTTAGGTACAATATCATTGTCTCTGCATCGAATCAAAAATGTTAATCAGTTGATGAAGATCTTATGTTTAATGCTTCATCATTTTTTTCATCATCATCATCGTTTAATGTAAAGTACCACATAGAAACTTACCTAAATCGGAATCCTTAAAGAATTAAGATTTAAGAATTAAGATGAGATAAAAACATAGTAATAATCAAGGCAGATAAAGGAAATGCAACAGTAATTATGAATTCAGATGAATACGCAAGAAAAATGAACATTCTATTAGAGGATTCCAATACCTATTCATCCTTAGACAGGGATCCCACATGGCATGCACATAATAAAAACAAATGAATTGATCTTACCTAACTGGCCAGAAGAATTAAAAAGATCTTTATCATCAAAACATCCATTGGTCCAAAAATTTATGGAGCACCAAAAATTCATACAAACGATGTTCCGCTATGGCCAATTGTAGATGAGAGAGATTCTCCGACCTCAAACCTGGCAAAATATCTCACAAACATGATAACACCACACATAGGAAAAAGAGAATCATTTATAAAGAATAGTTTGCATTTCACTGAAAAGGTAAAGGATATAAATATAGAACCTTCAAATATCTTACCAAGTTTCGATATAGTCAGGCTCTTCACCGATGTATCTAGAAATGACACAGTGGATCTACTTGGAAACCTTTTCCCATTGAACACTGTAGGACTTCTCAAACACTGCATGGAAAACACTTTTTTCATTTTTCAAGACAAATATTGGAAACAAAAAGGATTTGCTATGGGTTCTCCCTTTTTCCAGCTTTAGCCAACCTATTTATGGAAAATTTTGAAACAAATGCATTAAAAACCTATCAGAAAAGACCAAAAGTTTAGCTACGTTACGTCAATGATATTTTCGTCATTTGGTCGGGAACAGTAGATGAACTGATTGCTTTTAAAGATTATCTAAACAACCTGCATCCCAATATAAAATTCACTATTGAACTAGAAGCACAAAAAATTACCTTTCCTTGATACTTGTTGAAATAAACGAAGAGGAAAAAAGATTATCCTTCTCCATATACAGAAAACCTACCACAACGGGAAGATTTTTAAATGCCGCTTCACACCACCATCCATTGCAAAAAATAGGCATAATTAAAACTTTGCAAGACAGGGCATACAGTATATTTAGCACACTAATTAAAAGAAATGAAGAATTACACTACCTGGCACAGAACCTCGCACTTAATGGTTTTGAACCCAAGACGATCAAAAAAATTATAATACAGTTCCTACAACTCCATTACTTAAACAAGATTTCAAGAATGCAATCATGCTACCATACATCAAAAATGTCATGGATAAAGTGGCTATGTTGTTCTGTGAGTACTACATAAAAGTGGCTTATCTACCTTTACAAAAAATATCAAGATTCCTACATCCACCAAAACCATCACATCATCCCATGAAAAAACCAGGCGTCAATGAGATTCGTTGCTCTTGTGGCATTTGTTATGTAGGTCAGACGGGAAGGTCGGGAGAGATCCACATGTCTGAACATGTAAAAGATGTTGAAAAAAAAAGAAGGGAGCACAAATCAGGTTTAGCATTCCACACAGCCACTACTGGCCATCAAGTACTCTGGCAACAGACAAATGTCATATACTGATAACTGTTTCACAAGAAAATTTAAAGAATCCACAGACCGCACTCGATTTTACATCAAGTGTGGTCTGCCTTTATCAAAAGTTTAACTGCCACAGAACTAGGATATAGCACACGTGAACCACAGAACGTGACAACAACTAGCAAGTTCCAACACGCATACAGTAATGAATATATCATTTGTATTGGTTAATTAATTATTTAACAGTTGAAGTTATTAAAAACATCTAATATGTGTAATTAATTGTCAATAAGCTTTTGTTGTGTAAAACTTTTATATACCATTACCCCTGATGATGTAAGTCTTATGAAGCACAAAACTTGTCTGGTTTTTTAATTGTTTATTTTTTAATAAACTCTTTATATTAATATGTGGTCTCAATACTTATTTTTATTTTATTTATTTGTATGGATTTTCCTCCCTTTTTCTCCCCCATCCCTTCTGGGGTGAGTTGAGCCCCCCCTCATGGGGGGGTTAAGTATTTATGACTGTAGATCCGTGTGTGTTCACGGGGCTGGTTTGCCTGGTTGCAGGATGAAAAACCCCGGATAAACTGGTGGGGAAAAACCCTGCTGTCCACGCCCAAGACTGGCTAACTTGGCAATGGCTGAGGAAGATCCTAAAGCTCCTCACGTCACCAACGGGAATCAAACCCAGGACACTCCTTTCCCAGGCATATGGTTGCGAAGCGTATAGGCCACTAGGCTAACCGTGCGAACTGTAAATAGTAAATTCTGTAGGTAGTTTTTCAGTCTCAATACTGAAAACTACCTACAGAATTTACTATTTACAGTTCTAGCATGTATGCCTCCCATTACATTAGATACACTTATTTACTGTGTTAGATATATCTTGCATGAACAAGATTAAAAGCATGCTCAATTACTTTCTTCATTTATTTTTTTATTTCATAAATGCTTATTAAGTATCTATCATATATTTAATATTTTATTTTATCCAGTAGGCTAAATCTCAAACCGTGAGACTGACTCACATCCTCTTCTGTTTTATTACCAGGTAGATATCGGCTAATGAGGTGAAAATCTTGAGGAAGAGAGGACTGTACATTAGTTCAGAAGCCCTGATTCACTCTTCAAATTTCCCAAATAACTAGAGTCTTCTCTTAGTTATCTACCTTTGACCGATAACCATAAAATCAAGGAACAAATTTAAACATATGAGGGTGGTCTGAAAAGTTCTCAGCCTCGACCATAGATAGCAACACTATTGGCAAGATTTCTTTTTCTAGGTTGCTACATCTGTCATAAGCATCCATGTGAAATTGCAAGTCATTCTATCAAGTAGTTTGTTTTTTTATACAGTTGTCTGAAGCAAAAGTGTTGTCTGTATCCCTTGAAATGGATAAAATTGAGTATCGAGCAGTTATAAAATTCTTTATAAAAGAAGGTTTAACACCAAAAGAAATTCATTTGAAGTTCATCAAAGTTTATTGGCACTCTTCTCCTTCATTTTTGACAATTCAGAAATGGGCTGCTGAGTTTAAATGTAGCTCTATCAGCGTTGAAGATGATACATGTGAAGAACGTCCAAAAAGTATAAAAACACTAGAAATCATTGATCAAGTGCACGATATGGTATTGGATGACTGGCAAGTGAGTGAAATTGTTGAGACTATAGACATTTCAAAAGAACACGTAGGATATATTTTGCATGAAGAATTGTAAATGAAAAAGCTTTGCGCAAGATGGGTGCCGCGCTTTCTCACAGCAGATCAAAAACGCATTCGCATGAAAATCTCTGAACAGTGTTTGGAATGTTTAACAAGAATAAAACTGATTTTGTGCATCGATTTATTACTATGGATGAGACTTGGATTCACCATAACACACCAGAATCCAAACAGTGGACAGAAGCTGGTGGTTCAGTGCCAAAGAAGACTAAGTCGGTTCCATCAGCAGGAAAGGTCATGGCATTGGTGTTTTGGGATGCTAAAGGCATTTTGTTTAGTATCTTGAAAAGGGTAAAACAATAACCGGGGAATATTATTCTGATCAGGTTTAGCATTGGTGTTAACACACCTAACACACCAGAATCCAAACAGTGGACAGAAGCTGGTGGTTCATTGGTGTTAACATACATAACACACCAGAATCCAAACAGTGGACAGAAGATGGTGGTTCAGTGCCAAAGAAGACTAAGTCGGTTCCATCAGCAGGAAAGGTCATGGCATTGGTGTTTTGGGATGCTAAAGGCATTTTGTTTAGTATCTTGAAAAGGGTAAAACAATAACAGGGGAATATTATTCTGATCTTTTAACCAGACCAGACGAAAAAATTCGTGAGAAAAAGACCCTGTTTGCAGAATAAAAAAAATCAATTGTCATCAGGACAATGCACCTGCCCACAAAAGTGTTTTGGAAATGGGAAAATTAAGGAATCTGCACTATGAATTGTTGGAACATCCAAACTATTCCCTAGATTTGGCTCCCTCTGACTTCTATCTCTTCCCAAAACTAAAACTCCTCCTTGCTGGTCAGGGTTTTTCCTTCGAATCAAGAGGTGATTGCAGCTGTAGAGAGGTATTTTGCAGATCATACTGAAAACCACTACAGGGACAGGATAATGGTGCTGGAGCATTGCTGCAATAAATGTATTAGTCTTAATGGAGATTATGTTGAAAAATAAAAATTATTTTGAAATTATAAATTCGTTTTTTCATTGTTAGGCCGAGAACTTTTCAGACCACCCTCGTACAGCTCTGTCCTTTTTTTGTTAGGTTCAATTGCCTGTCTTGGTCAAGTGACTTTGCTTAAAAGAAACCTAATAAATGTTATATTACAATTAACCACACAACCGGCCATATGGATAAAATACACACTCCTCATACACTTCGTATCCATCATATATTTCAATGTAATATCAATGGTATTACAATTTTAATATGCATCCATGGAAACCTTGACGTCTATAGACGTTTTGGCTGGTTAGGTGGTTAATGCTGTCTTCATTGTTTGTTATGTCTATCAGTTGTGTATATTCTCTGGCTGGTTTATGTTTTAAGTTTTGGTTTATGTTTATGGTTTATGCTTTAAGGGACAAAAAATCTGATTTTCCAGGTAACCCTGCTATTTTCATTCAGTTAAAAAGCTCTTATAAAGATTCTTTCAAAGGTATATAGAATTCTAATCTAGGTCTTTCCAAAAAATGGCATTACATCATTGATCGAGCTACAAAGGCTCTAATTTTCAACACTTATAAATTATCTAACCAGATACTGTGCAGCTAAGTTATATATGCATGTCAAATTGACTGAGCAGTTAGCATACCCTCTCCAATCAACTGGCTGCAGGTTTGAATCCTGCCACAGACATGGATGTTTGTACTGGTGTGAGACCACTGCCCTGTTTGTAAGTGACCTGAAGTGGCTTGAAAAAAGTTTCATGTCTGGTCTCTAAAACAGGATCTCAGAATTTTGTAAAAAATAAATAAAAAATGCAAAAAAATATATAGTTGTCGTCTGAACAATTTAGGTATAGGCTTCTGTCCTGTTCCTGCTCTGTAGATGAGGTTGATCTTTCCATCTTAGTCTTGGATGTCCATGGTCTCTTCTTCCTGTAGGTTTATATTCTGGTGCTAGTTTAGGAATCCTATTGTTATTCATCCTTTCTATGTGGTGTAACCAATTTTGCATTCTTCTATTTCTTGTATGATGTTTTTTTTGTATGTAATTGTTCTCTTATTTCTGTGTTTTTGTTTTTATCTAATCTAGTGAGTCCCAAGAGAGGTCTTAGAAACTTCATCTGTGCTGCTTCCAACCTTTGTCTATTTTTTGTTTTAGAATCCAAGTTCCATTTCCAAATTTGAGAGACATTTTAGAGGTCATATCATATAATCTTAATTGAATTTCTTTAGTCATTTGTTTTCCAAAATTTCTTTTAATTATGCCATTCATTGTATTGTAAATTTGTAGTTTTTCTTCCAATTGTGAATCAGTATTGATTTGCGAGATTAAATTTTCTAAGTATTTGAATTCCATAACTTATTCCATTATTTTATTGATAAGCATAACTTTGACTTTTTGAATAGTGTTTTTGTTTCAGAGATTTTCATTTTAAATATTTTTGCTATTTCATTTAGATAGTTAATTGCCACTTAATCATCTGCATAAAGTATTGTATTTAGCTGTATATTATTCGTTAATTTAATTCCATCTTTAACATTTTATTACATTCTTTTAAGATTCTGTTTATATAAATGTTGAATTGTTTATATAAATGAATAGAATTGGGGATAAGCCACAGGCTTGTCTCACTCCTTTATTTATGGTTATAGGTTCTGATAATGTTCCATCTGCAAATTTGGTACAAATTTTTGTTTCTCTGTATAGATAATTAGTTGAGGAGGTATTTTATCGTCTTGTAATATTTTCCAGAGTAGATTTCTGTTCAAGTTATCATATGCTTTTTCATAGTCAATAAACAGAAAGAAAGTGGGCAGGTTAAATTCTTTTCTTTCTTCTATAATCTGTTGCATTGTGAAAGAGACATCTGTGCTAGTTCAGATGCTGTTATTAAAAGAGTAATGCCTCTGTAATTCCCACATTTGTCCTTCGGATCTTTTTTGTGAATATATATTACTACTCCAGTTTCCCATTCTTTTGGGATCTTTTGATATTTCCAGATTTTTTTTGAAAAGTTTAAATAGGTTTTCTTTTAAGCTATTGCCTGCATATTTAAAGAGCTCAATGCATATTCCATCTAGGCCTGGGCTTTTTCTATTTCTTGATTTTTTAAATTCTTTTTCTAATTCTTCCATTACTATTTCTTCTTTACTTTCCTGTATATTGATATCATCAGTTTTGTGAGTTTTGTCATTGTTTTCTATTTCTTGTTTTTCTTTCCACAATATTTTGTAGTGTTCTATCCAATCCTCTTTGGAAATTAGATTATTTCTTAATTGGTCATTTTCTGTTGTTTGTAGTTGCCTGAAAATTTTAAAACCTGTTCTTTGTGGTCCAATGATATCATGCTCTAATGATTTAACATATTTACTCCAATCTTCTCTGCGCATCCTTCTGGAAAGCTTTCTGACTTCAGCCCGTAGTTTCTTATATTGTATATAGTCAGCAGTGTTTTTGCTCTGCAGATAGATTTTAAAAGCCTGGTTTTTTTTCCTTTTGATTAATTCCTTTCAGTCATTATTCCAAGTTCTGAGCCATTTTTTGTTTTTCCATGATTTGTATCCTAAGCTTTCTTCTGCTGCTTTTAGTATGGTTTCTTTTATATTTTTCCAGTTGGTTATCAATATTGTTTGTGGTTGGTTTTATTTTATCTCTTATTCTTCTTTTATATAAGTTCTAACACTCTCCAGTTCTAGGAGGTGAATTTTAAACTGTTTATTAGCTATTGATTCTTTATCTTTTTTTCTTTTGGAGTATGTGGTTCTCTTTATGAATTGAAATCTGCTTTCAACTAACATGTGACCACTATCAGTTTCACTCCCTCTAAAAACCCTTGTATCCTTGATATAATTATTTAGTTTGTTGTTAATAATAATGTAATCCATTACTGATTTAGTTTCCCTTGCTTCTCATGTGTACATATGTATATTTTTATGCCTGTAAGTAGTCCTGAAGAAAGTATTGCTGGTTTTTAGATTGTTAAATATGCAAGTCCCTTAATAAAATTCCATTGTTACTGATTACTGATTCTCTCTCTGATTCAATGCATCCTGTTATTGGGTTACTTCCCACTCTAGCACTGAAATCTCCCATCAAGATTGTTGCTTCATTTTTATTTGTTTCATCAATACATTCCTGAAGTTCTCCATAAAATTCATCTGTCTCTTCCTCTTTTCCATTTACTGGTACATAAATTCTGATAATATTGAATGTTTGATTCATAATTTTCATTCAGACTTTGATTATTCTGTCTGATACTCAAGTATAATCTGAAATTTTGTTTTTCCATTTTTTACTAATCCAAATTGCAACCCCAGATGAAGCTCATTTGTCTTCTGGGACTCTGGAAAAGAGATCATAACATAATCTTCCAGAATTTGAGATCCCTTCTTTTTCTTTTTTGTCTCAGTTATTATGGCTATATCAATGTTTCTATTTTTTAGTTCTCTGTTTAGCTCATCAATTTTGTGTGCGATTTCATGGACATTCCAAGTAACTATTTTTCATTTTTCAAACAGAAGTCCCTGTCCATTAGCTGGGTCATTTCCAATTAAATTCATCCTATTTGTAAAGATTTTTGTCACAAAGACTTGCGAATTCTCTTTAAACTGTGTACTGTGGCGAGGAGGCGCTGCAGTCGTGACAGAAGCAGACGATGCTTGGGACTTCGTTAGCAAAGTTTCCATTGTGTGTGGTATCCATTTTTTTTTTAAATGTGCCCGAAGTGAAAGAATAAGTACAGCATTAGTGTTTGAAAGCAAATTATAATGTTTTTGTAGTTTCAAGAATCTTGTAAGGCAAGTTTGTGTCAAGTTTTTCAGAAATAAATAACATCACTAGAGTTACATCAGTGAAATGCATATGAACGTGTTCTAAAAGTATACGTATAAGCGAGCATTCATTCTGCGTAATGATCAAGACTTTCACCAGCTTTACCACTCATCACAAGTCCGAGTTCTACTGGCACAGTCGATAGGACCTACAAGGTGAGAGCAATTCGTTATGTAAATGCATGCGCCCATGTTTTAGAGTTCTATTTTGATTATTTGGGCGAAAGTCTGTTTTAATACAAAAAAAAATAGTGTTCGGAGTTTGTTCCATCCTGGAACAGTAGTAGTTTTGATTTCTCGCCAGAGAAAGAATACATCAGTATTCAAATTTTGTTCCATCCTGGAACAGTAGTACAACAGTTTGGATAAATGAAAAACATGCCAGTGTTCAAGCTATATTTTCGTCCCAGATAAATCAGAATAGTTGTGTGTTTTTTTTTTTTCATTTTAAATTTATTTTGTTCTGCAGTTACCGATTTGTCCTGTTTTGCATGTTAGTTCCATCTTGGAACAGTCAGTACTTGTGATTTCTCGCCAGAGAAAGAACACGACAGTGTTATCATAGTTAATTTTTGCATACTGTTTTGATAGTTCTGTTTCGAGATTTCAGTTATTATATAGTAGCGGTGTAAAATCGGAACTATTTTTTTTGTTTTTGTTTTGTTTTTATATATCCACACATATATATATTTGTGTATTTGAAAGTGTAGTAAATTGTGTAGTTGAAGTTTTTATCTGATAATATTGTAAGATTTATCTATGTTTACAAATGATATGTTGAATTTAATTATGAGTCCCATAATCGCCAAACGTATACATCTCTTTTTGGGCATTTAAAAAAAAAAATTGCAATTGATTCTTTTTTAAGGGTGATTTTTTTTTATTCTTTTTAAATTTTTTTTTTAATCAGTAAAGAGAGTTATTGTTTAGCACCATGGCTTATTTAGCCAAAGGTAGAAAGGAAGATTTACGTAAATTGGCTGAAGAATTGGGAGAGAAGCCAACTGTTGAAATGAAAGTGATAGATCTTAAAATGATTATTACGGGAAGTAAATTTTATGAAGAAGAATTTGTTAAAGGGATGTTGGAGACGATTATTAGTACCAGACTCGAGGAAGAACTGATGAAAAAAGAAGAACTAGAAGCCCAATGCCGGAAAGATGAATTGGGAGCCCAACAGAAAAGAGAACAAATGGAGTTCGAGTTGAAGAAACTGGAAATTGAAGCGCGTGTTCAACCAACCTCAACTCCAGTATCCGGTGACAATAAACCATATTGTCTTGAACTAATTAAGCTAATGCCTAGGTTTAGATTACAAGAGGATGACATTGTGATATACCTATCCCTGTTTGAAAGACAAGCTAAGAGAACAAAAATAGATGTTAAAGACTGGATATCATGTCTCTTGACTTTGTTACCATTTGAGATTGTCCAATTAATTGGTAGAGAGTCAGAAGAAAATTGCGAAGATTATGAATATATTAAAACAATTCTACTAAAGAGATTTAGACTGAATCCTGAAAGTTTCAGAAAAAAGTTTGTGATGCACCAAAAGGTTGCTGAAAAATCTTGGAGGGATTTCTGTTATGAAATAACTAATTATTTCGAAGAGTGGATTGGTGGCCTTGATATCAAGGATTTTGAAGGGTTAAAAGATCTAATTATTACGGATCAACTGAAGAAGAAAGTACCACATGAAGTGAGAGAACATCTCTTAGACGACTGGGCAAAATTCGTTTCTCCAACCAAGTTAGCTGACAGATTGGACGAATACGATAGTGTTCGCAGTACATCAAGGAAGCCCATCAGAGCTATTCCGAAGGACAAGGTTACTGAAAAGTTTAGACCTTATACTCCACCTGCTGAGCGAACATTCAAGAATAAGTTATTATCTCCCTCTCAAAGTCCACCGAGATGGTACCAGCCACGGCGAAATGATGATTCATACAAGCCT
Source organism: Typopeltis vanoorti (assembly GCF_054136105.1). Lineage (NCBI taxonomy): Eukaryota > Metazoa > Arthropoda > Arachnida > Uropygi > Thelyphonidae > Typopeltis > Typopeltis vanoorti. Next base: position 84,200,804 of record NC_143569.1, read on the forward strand.
CACTACAAATCAACAAGAAGGGAAGGTTATATCGCCAAGTTTTGTATGAAAAATAGTCAATCAAAAGGTCCTATTGCAGCACACAGTAACCTAATTAAAACGTCTACCACTGGGGATGACGATAAATCAGGTGTGTTGACTGCCAAAATTTCCATTCCAGTATCCAAATCAGTGGATATTGATCGAAACGTAGATGATTTGAAGGTCATCAAAATCAAATGTGGAAGTAGGGTTTTAAATGGAATAATAGATACGGGAGCGCAAATATCGGTAGTGCGCGAAGATTTAGTGGCAGATACGCCCCATGATGGAGAAAGTAAGATAGAAATATCTTCTGCTTTTGGAGAAAATGAAATAACACCCTTAAGGATTTTTGAAATGAAAATTGATGATAATTTACATGGTAATGTTCCAGTCACTTGTGCCGTCTCAAGAAGACTGGTTACCGATCTGCTACTGAGCTCCTCTGCCTATGAAATGTTGGTCGAAAGCGTCGAGCTACATGAGAGTAGTCATCATTGGGAGACACCGGTTCTGAAATCAAAAGATTTAAGTGATAAACAGTCAGAAGATGATGAAGACGAAGACATACCTTCGAAAATAACCAGTACAGCATTGGCAGTAAGTACGATAGAGTCCCCACCAGGTGCAGAAAATGAGTGTATACCAGAAAAAACAAAATTCGAATTTGGCAAACTTCAAAAGGATAATGAGACGCTTCGAAGGTGTTTTGAATGGGCAAAAAGGCAGAAAAATTCCTATGCGTTTGACAATGGGGTTCTGCTTCATAATGAACATATTTGTGGCGAGAATATTAGACAAGTAGTGCTACCGCGTGTGAAACGAGAAAATGTCTTAAAGATGGCACATGAAATCCCCCTTGCTGGCCATCTCAGCGAAAAGAAAACCCGTCAGCGAATCAAGTACTCATTCTTTTGGCCTACCATTAAACAAGATGTGAAAAAATATTGCGAAAGCTGCAAGGAATGTCAAATGAAAAGGACTGCTACATATAGAGATAGAATCCCCATACAAACTATCGTCAGACCAGAAACTCCGTTTGAGGTATGGAGCGTGGATTGTATCGGACCGTTAGAACCTCCATCGGGAAGAGGACATCGATTAATAATATGTGCTGTTGATTTATGCACTAGATGGGCCGAAGCCATACCTGTCAAGGAAATAAGTGCTAAAACCACATGTAACGTTCTAATGAGGATTTTTACTCAGACTGGATTTCCTAAAATGGTTTGTACCAACCAAGGTACGAATTTCACATCTAAACTCACTCAAGCATTTGAAGATCTGCTAGGCATAGCTCCACGTTTTTCCACTCCAGGACATCCTGAGAGTATGGGCGCTGCTGAACGTTGGAACAGAACTTTAAAAGAGATGATGAATAAGAATATACAGGAACATGGAAGAAATTGGGATTTACATCTTCCCTATCTTCTATTCGCATAACGAGAAGTACCACATAGCACTACTGGGTTATCACCTTTCCAGTTGGTATATGGAAGATTACCTCCAGGCCCCTTATCTTTGTTAAAAGAAATTTGGACTGGTGGACGAGTCATCCCAACCGCTGCCTCTCGCTCGGTCGAAAATTATTTACAAGAGCTTCTTGAAAATCTAAGAAAAGCTCATGAAATTGCATCCGAGAATGCCAAAGGGTCTCAAGAACAATACTCCTCCAGATATAATCTTCGTTCCAAAGAAAAATCCTTCATTGTTGGTGAAAAGGTTTTAGTATTGTTACCTTCATCCTCTCATAAGCTTCTAAATACTTGGACAGGACCTGCTACAGTCGTCCAACTTACTAGACCACATTCTGCGAAGGTTGAGATGAAGGATGGAAGTATCAGGGAGCTCCACATAAATAAGCTTCGACCATATATTCAAAGAATTAATCATGTCGGTCTAGTTTTCGAACTAGATGAAGATTTCGGAACACTCCACTATGCACCTGCTGACAAGATGAATAAATCAGTTGAAGATATTAGGAAACACCTTGAGGATATGAAAGCTCTCTTGACGGAAGAACAAAAACAAGAACTTTTTGACATCCTCCGGAAATATGCAGATGTTTTTAGTTCCAAACCTGGTCATGCCAAAGTTGATGGACACTCCATCAAAGTTACAGAGAACTGTTCCCCTAAGAGACTCAAACCCTATAGGGTGCCAATCACTCTATAAAAGGAAGTAGATCGACAAGTCAAAGAACTGTTAGATATGGGTCTCATTGAGCCAAGTGTCAGTGAATGAGCTCATCCCATGGTTTGTGTGGCTAAGAAAAATGGAAGTGTCAGACTATGCATTGACTTTAGATTGCTGAATAGTTTTACTATTCCAGATGCTTATCCAATGAAAATAGCTAGAGATTTATTATTTGAGGTAGGACAAGCAAGATTTATCACTGTAGTTGACCTCACCAAGGGATATTGGCAAATCCCTATGGAAAAGGAAGCAAAGCCCTTCACCGCATTCGTGACGCATTCTGGTCACTATCAATGGAACGTCTTACCGTTTGGAATGAAGAACGCTGGAAGCACATTCCAGAAATCATTAGATAAAGCACTAGCTCCTCATAAGGCATACTGCCGATCTTATATCGACGATTTGGCTATATTTTCTAAAACATGGTCTGAACATCTCACCCATATAGATGAAGTCTTCAAAACATTAAGAGAGGTGGGTTTAACAGTAAACCTAGAAAAATGCGAATTCGGGAAAAATCAAGTGAAGTTCCTAGGTCATTTGATTGGATCCGGTCAACATTCCCCGGACCCAGAGAAGGTCAAGGTTATAAAAGGTTTAGCGACACCAGCAACAAAAAAGGAAGTAAGAAGTCTACTTGGACTGGCTAGCTACTACCGTGACTACATACCACGATTCTCCCAAATTGTATTACCACTGACAAATCTGACTAAGAAAAGTGTCCCAAACAACATTCCTTGGACTACTGATGCTGATGAAGCTTTTACGAAACTCAAAGAAGAGCTTATAAAAATGCCTTCTTTGCATACTCCAGATCTCGACAAGCCGTTCCAGCTGTATACGGATGCATCAGCAACAGCAATTGGCGCATGCTTAGCTCAAAACAACACACAAGGAAAAGAATTGCCCATTGCTTTCTTCAGTAAGAAACTAAATTCCTGTCAAATGAAATGGTCAACCATTGAAAGGGAAGCTTTTTGCGTCTTGGAGGCGTTGAAAAAGTTTGACACATGGGTATTTGGTGCTGAAATACAGGTAATTTCAGATCATAACCCTCTGACCTATCTAACTAAAAGTGCCCCTCATGGTGCCAAGTTGTCACGATGGGCTTTAGCCCTACAACGTTATAATCTGACCGTTACATATAGAAAGGGTAGTCGTCATGGTAACGCTGATGCCCTTTCCAGATTAAAAACTGATATAATTAATTAATGTTATTGACTTGTTTCTTAATAATGATTATATATTTTCTTGATGTTTAGTTAATGATAATTATATAGTTTTTTTTTTTGTGTGTGTGGGAGCTGCATCGCACCATAAAGCTCTCACCTCATTTCTTGTATTTTAGAGTCAATTACTCGCCTGAGTTTTTTTTTAGATTCAACATCGACACTCCTGTGACGGATGTGCTTCCCCCAAAGGGAGTTGTAAAGATTTTTGTCACAAAGACTTGCGAATTCTCTTTAAACTGTGTACTGTGGCGAGGAGACACTGCAGTCGTGACAGAAGCAGACGACGCTTGGGACTTCATTAGCAAAGTTTCCATTGTGTGTGGTATCCATTTTTTTTTAAATGTGCCCGAAGTGAAAGAATAAGTACAACATTAGTGTTTGAAAGCAAATTATAATGTTTTAGTAGTTTCAAGAATCTTGTAAGGCAAGTTTGTGTCAAGTTTTTCAGAAATAAATAACATCACTAGAGTTACATCAGTGAAATGCGTATGAATGTGTTCTAAAAGTATACGTATAAGCGAGCATTCATTCTGCGTAATGATCAAGACTTTCACCAGCTTTACCACTCATCACAAGTCCGAGTTCTACTCTATTTATCTAAAAATAATTGTTGGCTTGCTCACGGTACCTATGTCCTATATACATAGTGTGTGCCCGTTAAGTAATGAGACAAAATTATTATATGAAAACAAAGAACTATATTTGGAATTGTCAATTACACAGATTCAAAATAATCTCTCTCGAACTCCAGTATGACAGAAGTAAACTGTGTGGTGTTCGAAGTCATGGTGGAAGTCCTGAACAGGAACCTCCTTCAATCTCTGGGTCACACTGCATTGGAATTTCTCAATGTCGCTGAAGCGCTCCCCTTTCAAGGCACACTTCATCTCTGGGAAGAGGGAAAAAGTCTGCAGGAGCCAAATCTAGTGAATGGAGGTGGGGGGGGGGGGGGGGTTTCAATCCCACAGATTGACTTCGAAGCCAGAAACTGCTTCACAGGGAGTGCACAGTGTATGGGTGCGTTGTCGTGCAACAGTTCTTTCCTGACACATCACATGTAAGCATACAGATGTTGCATTACTCTTAAATAATACTGATCGTTTTTGCAGTGGATAACTCCAGTAGCATCGAAAGTAATAATGACCATTGTCTTGATGTGATTTTTGCAACCTTACTTTCTTTTCCCGGGAAGAAGATGTTCCATGACATTCCATGCTCTGGCGTTTCATTTCCGGATGAAACTGAAAACACCAACTTTCATCACTGGTGACAATTCTACAATTCTCTGCAGCACATCATGATCAACTGCAAGGATGAAATTTTGACAGCATGCAACCCAGTGCTCTCTCTCTCTCTCTGTGTCAACGTGTGAAGCACAAACCTTGAACAAATCTTCCTCTTGTGCAAATCTCTTTCTAAGATTAATAATTAACTAAGATTATCCGACACTAAGCAGTACAGCGAGTAGCATAGTGGTTATTCGCTGGTCATTTACAGTAAAATTTTCTCACAGCCCTTTGCTCCACAACACAACTTCTGACATGCTTTACTCACACACTCTTACTTCAATGGTTGCCACATGAAAACTCCCAACTCAAAAGTTGCACCTGCGATTACAACATACGCTGGTGGTCAAAACTATAAACACATTTGTTACTTTTATTCAAAGGGTTGTCCTGTAAAAAATTCAATCTCATTACTTAATGGGCACACTGTGTAGATTTATAATTTTTCATGGGAGATAATCACATACAAAAAATATATTTATATATATTTTATATCTCACTCACATACAAAAGGTCTCTAAGCCTACTGCACATCAGTGCCACATATTTTTGAACATCTAAAAACTGCAGTTGTTGGGGAAGACAAAGTGATGGAGGCTGTTCCAAAGAAATCCAATCTTCAAAGAAACTGAAAGAAGGATAATGGCCACCTCACAGGATCTTATAGCCATTCATTTTCTGTCTTATGCTTGTCCATGAAAGTACCTGTAGAACAAACATAAGATACAAAATAAATGGCTATACAATTTCTGAAGTCTCAATTATTCAGTTCATCAATTAACCAGATTGCCCTCTTCTTGCAATTTTAGAGAGGATTTGGTCAAAATCCATCCAGCAGTGTTCCACGGCTGGTTGGAAGTTTTCTGGTAACTGCAGAAGCTATGGCTGAGAGGCAGATCAGTCAAAGAAGGGAGATGTGATCATGTTCGAATATCTAAATATTATCAAAAGTTAAGGGAAGCTGTGAACAGGATTTGAAGTCAGTGAGGGCTAATTATTCATGCATAAAAAAAGGGGGGGTTGAAGTCTTGAAGTATTCCTACACTGATGAAGAGAGCTGAGGAAAGGAAACCATCCATCATGAAGTGTAGTGAGTGACAGAGATGAAGCTGGTGATCCAACTGCTAAAGGTAGTAGAAGGTGGACCACAGAATGGTAGTTTGATGAGCAAGGTTCTATGCCAAACCTAATCAAATGCATAGAAATGTCTAGAGCAATTTGGAGATGAGTTTCTCCAAACATTTCCTTGCTTCAATCAAAAGGTGGGTAGTGCAGGCTAAGAGATCAGGAGCAAACTGATAGTAGCAAAATCCCTATTACCAGCCACTAATCAACTGGTTTGCTTACAGGAAAACTGAAGTGAGAGTAATAACAGTAGTAGAATTAGTTTAACAGTTTAGTAGAATTATTGAGTGAGCACTTTGCAAGAGTATATCATCCTGGTGGTGACATTGCAGAAATGGAAGAACCAACAGCTTATACGGAAATTGCGGTGAATGAAGTGCAGGTGAATAGTCTATTACAAAACCTCAATGTCAATACATCTGTGGGATTGGATGGTATACCAGCTCATGTCGTACGTGAAGCGGCTAAAGAATTGTCAGTGCCCTTGATCATTTTGTAATAGATGTCTATTACGAATTATTGAGTGAGCACTTTGCAAGAGTATATCATCCTGGTGGTGACATTGCAGAAATGGAAGAACCAACAGCTTATACGGAAATTGTGGTGAATGAAGTGCAGGTGAATAGTCTATTACAAAACCTCAATGTCAATACATCTGTGGGATTGGATGGTATACCAGCTCATGTCGTACGTGAAGCGGCTAAAGAATTGTCAGTGCCCTTGATCATTTTGTTTAATTTGAGTCTTGGGTCTGGGTTAGTCCCGAGGGGGTGGAAAGAGGGGAAAATAGTTCCACTGCATAAAGGCGGTTCCAAGACTGCTGTTGAAAATTACTGGCCAATTAGCATATCAGGAATTGTTGTCAAGGTCTTGGAGAAAATAGTCAAGAAAAATATACAGGATTGGATAGATGAAAATGGGATACTGTATGGGGGACAACATGGGTTTCTGAAGGGTAGATCATGCCTCAGTAACTTGCTCACATTTTATAACACAGTGACGGCTGAATTGGATAAGGGAAATGGGTTTACAGTGATTCTACTGGACCTTGCAAAGGCCTTTGACAGGATACCACATGGAATTCTAATCAGTAAACAGCAGCATATGGGGATGGATATAGGGTTGGTGAGATGGAATAGGAGGGTGGTAGATGGAGAGATATCAGAGAGTGGTTTATGCAAGAGTAGAGACCAAAAGACGGCCCATGACTAGTGGTGTGCCGCAGGGTTCTGTTCTTGGACCATTACTGTTCAATTTGTTCATTAACGATAAAGGAAAGGATCTGAGAGGAACTGTTAATTTGTTTGCTGATGATGCAAAGTTGGGTAGAGCAATAGTGAGTGCATAGGATGTCAAAATTTTGCAAGATGATTTGGATAGTTTGGAGGACTGGGCTAAGGAAAATGGATGTCAATTTAATGTGGCAAAGTGTAAGGTTATGCATTTTGGGGTGAAAAGATTAGCAGCAGTATGTCACATTGGTGGAACCATACTCCAGGAAATTGATGAGGCTAGGGATTTGGGAGTGTTGGTGGATAGGGAGTTGAAGTTTAGGGGGGAACATTGCAAAAGTGGCTAAATCAGCTCATCAAATCACTTGGTTGCTGAAAAATACTTTAACAAGCAGAGACAAACAGGTTATTGTTCCTCTGTATCGAGCCTTGATAAGACCCCATCTAGACTACTGTGCCCAGATATGGGCGCCAGGGTTTCTTCTTGATGGGGAGGAGGTGGAGAGGCTCCAGAGACGAGTGACCAAGATAATAGCAGGACTATGGAATGAACCTTACGAGAACAGGTTGAAGATTTGTGGGGGTGCAGAAATTGGTTGATAGGCGAAAAAGGGGTGATATGATTGAGACATTCAAATTACTGAAGGGTTTCTATAAGATTAATTCAGAAGATATTTTTGAGAATAGCACTGGTAGTGGGAGGACTAGGGGCCATCCATGAAAGCTTGGTAAGAGTGTGATTAGCAAGGGTGTTAGAGCTAGGTTTTTTACTTGGAGAGTGGTAAATGAGTGGAATAAGCTGCCAGAGTCTATTATGGGTGCCGTGACTGTAAATGAGTTCAAGTTGAAATATGATAGATACTGTGTGAATGTTGAATAGTTGTTCTTGACATGATTTGGGCCTTCCTCGATGAGTCTAAGGACTCCCTGGAGCTGCCCGTAATAACAACAATAATAATAATAATTTGTTTGCTGACTTTTCTTGCTCATTTTGGAATGAGCTAAACGTAGGCTTGTTTCCATGCAACAGATTTATTATTATTATAATACAGACACCTCCATGGAGTCTGAAGACTCACTGCAGGAGACCAAATCTATCCACATAATCCTGATGCCAGTTGAATAGAAAAGATTGAAATGAAATAATATGAATATTATATTAAAGATATCATCATCAAATTCCTGCCATGTACCCTCACAATGGGTTTACAGGATATGATAGTAATACATGAAAAATTTACATCATTACTAACTTCTTATCTACAATTTTCCTCCAAATCAGTCTGTTACTCGTCAAGACCTCAACATTATCGGATCTTATATTTCTATCATCTAAGGCACTTTGTACCCTATCAATCCACCTATATCTTGGACTTCCTCTGGGTCATTTTCCTGGCAACTTGGCAGAGAACACTTGTTTTGCTAATCTTTCCTCGCCCATTCTGTTTAAGTGACCATACCACCTGAGATTAGCTCTGCTAACGCATTCCTGGATGCTGACAATTTCAAGTTCTTTCCTAATATCCTCATTTTTAATATGATGTCCATTGATGCCATTTGTTCATGCCTCTAATCTTTCTCAGGACTCTCATATCTGCGGTCTCTAGTCTTTGGTCAAGTCTTTTACTTCTGACTCAGCTCTCAGATCCATAAGTTAAAACTGGTTTGAACACTGTCTTGTATACAGCTAATTTAGTGTTCCGACTAATTTCTCTCTTATTCCATATGAATTTATTCAACTGACTTCCTACCATACCAGCTTTGCTGATTCTGTTGTCTATTTCTATATTTAATTTACCATCTTCAGTAAAAATCGTGCCTAAGTAGCTGAAATGTTTCACTTGTTCCACAGGTTCTCCATTCACAATGCAGTTGACCTTTTCAATGATTCTGCCTATTTTCATTGTCTTTGTCTTTTTATTGCTGACCTTCATACCATATCTATTACAACAGTTATTCAATTTAGTCAGGGAATCTTGCAAACTTGTAGCGGATTTATTTGGAAGTATAACATCGTCTGCATAAAGCAAAGAGCTGACATTAACATCTCCAATTTTGATATCATGTTTAATACCACTTTCCTTCAAAATGTGATCCATATAGATAATGTACATCCTTGTCTCACACCAGATTTAACATTAAACCAACTTCCTGTACTTCCTTCGATTCTAACTGCTGACTTACAACTCAAATAAAGACTAAGTATTGCTTGATATAATGCCCCATTGACACCATATAACTGTAGCGTATTGAATAGCTTCTCTCTTGGCACCTTGTCATATGCCTTTTCCAAATCGACAAAACTTAAATACAGATCCTTGTTATATTCTCATGTTTTCTTAACTATTTGTCGTAAAGTGAAGATCTGATCGTGACAGCCTCTATTTGGCCTGAATCCAGCTTGTTCTTCCACAATTCTTCTCAACCGTTTTTCAAGTATACTTTCATATATCTTACCAGGAACACTCAGTAGGGATATACCTCTGTAATTCTCACATTCAGTTTTATTTCCCTTTTTATATATGGGTACTATGAGAGCTTTACTCCAATCATTGGGAATACATCTACTCTGTCCAGGCATTCTGAACTATGCAGTGCAGCCTCTGTAAGACTTTCATACCGCCATACTTCAGCATTTCTGGATCTACTCCTGCTGCCTTTCCACATTTCAAGCCTTTGATGGCTTTTTCTACTTCAAGTATGGATATGTATTCCTGACTGTATGCCTGTTGAGTGTTTTTTCACCACTGTGCTATCACTGCTTGTTTCATTTAGCAATTTGTTGAAGTAATTACTCCATACTTCGAGGATATCTTTTTCTCCCGTTTTTCATGTTAACTTTATCATCTCTAACTCCTTTTACAGCACTCTTTCCTCCATTTCTAAACTTCCTCAACAACCTCCAGAATATTTTGCAACCTCCTTGATATTTATTTTCTATGTTCTTGCCAAAGTCCTCCCATGACTTTTTTAGCTATTTTAGACACTGTTTAGCTTTCTTACATTTGTCTCTGTATTCTCTAAGAGCACAAGCTGACTTATTTGCCAGGAACTTTTGATATGCTTTCTTCTTTTCCTTCACTGCCTCTTTAACTTCCTGTGTCCACCATGGAGTTCTGATTTTTCTATCCTTGCAGACAACTTCACCATTTGCAGACAACTTCACCATATGCCTCTCTAGCTGAATCAATCAGGGTTTTCTTCAAGGCTTGCCACTCAATCCCCAAGGTTTGGTTCCTGTTCTCAAACTCTTTCACTTTTTCTTCAATAATCTGTGTATTTTAGTCTACAGTTCACATTTGAAAGCTGCTCAACTTTTATTCGCTTTAAAACTTTCTTACATGTTATTCTTTTCAATATGAAATTCAATTGTATCCTGCTCAAGACTAAATAGTGATTACTTCCAATTTCAAATCCTCTATACACTCTGGTGTCCTGCACCACGGAGAAAACATCACTATCAACAATAACATAGTCAATGAGACTTTTCTTATTCCTTGCCTTTTCTCTCAATGTGAATTTATGCACATTTTTATGTTGGATCATGGTGTTAGTAATAACCAATCCATGTCCTGAGCAGAAATCCAACAGATATTTGCCATTATTATTAGCTTTGCTCTTTTCTCCAAATTTTCCCAAAACATTTTTGTATGTCTGACAATCACTTCCTACTCTGCTATTTAGATCCACAACAAGGACCAACTTTTCCTTTTTCATTGTGTCAGTAGCTTTCTCTAGGGCCTCAAAAAATTCCTCCACTTCTACCTTAGTAGAACCTTCTGTGGGACCATAGGCACAAATAAGTCTCATTGTCCAGTTCCCCATTCTCATATTTGCCCACATTACTCTATTTGAGATTGTCTGCCATTCAAGAAGATTAGCCTCATATTTTGTGTTGAATACTATGGCTACTCCTTCTTTTCCTTGATTGTCATTGCCTGAATATAACATTTTGTATTTATTGCTCAGAAAGATCTCACAAGTTCTTGTCTTTTTTGTTTCAGTCACCCGTATTATGTCGATCTGGTACTTATCTAATTCCTCAGCTAGCTCCATTTCTGTGCCATTCAGGCTTCTTATGTTGATAGTACCGATCTTTAACTCTGGTGATGTTGAGTTGGGGTGTGCTTTCAGATTTGTTCCAGTAGCTGACTTTTTGCTGTTTGCCCTGGTTCCCTGGCAAAAACAACAGGGCCCTTGTTTAACTGGACGACGCCCCAGCCAGTATGTAATTTTATCATGTTGTACCATCATTGGGAAATAGGATTATAAACCAAGTTTTATTTAAAATTGCTTGGTATCTTTAATATATAACATACCCAAGGTAAAAACCTTTCTACAAATATGAATATTAGTTTCTGGAGTACATTTTTATGGAGGGGATACTGTCAGGACTAGATACCTTGCTCACATCCAAGTTATTCAGGAGTGAGCAGCTCTTGGGAAAGGAGACACTTTGTCATGGACATAATTGTGGAATTGGAACTTTGCTTTTAGGCAATGTTACTATGCTACCATCTGGATGTGAGAGTGGTGGAAACATGGCGGGGAAAAAGTTGCATCCTATGATTTTGGTAGTGAGAAACCAGAAGGCAAGTTTGCAGTATTTTGTACCCTTTTCAAAATCTGATTTGGATTTGTTGATGGATTTTTTTGCAGATGATATGAGCTACACTGTAGGTAGAGTGTAATGGTGTGTTGCACTTGAGTCACTTGTGTTAAGCTTATTTTTTTTTATTTTTCCTCGGACTGCATTAGCACACTTGTTAGAGATGAAGGCATCATTTCACTGAGGATTACCGTATTTTTCTGTGTATTTCAAATCCAAAATTAAGAAATCAATATTTTAAACATAAAACAGAACACATTTGATATTTTTTAAATATTCAAAGTATATTTAGTAATTAGGTCATATTTTTAAGATACATACTAAGAAATTATGCATCACTCAAAGTTCCAGACATATCATTTTCTTCATCACTATTAGTTCCAGACATATCACTTTCTTCAACCTCTACTGTAACACTGCTGTCTTCTGAGTCACTGTCTATATATATATATATATATTATTGTTCATAATTTTACTTGGTAGAAAATGTATATAAAAAAGAATTTAAATGACTCTATACCGAGAAAGAAAAGTTTAATGTTAAGATACGACTAGATACATTGAAAATTCAACTTCTTCAGGTATCACAGGCAAAGAATTAAATAAAAAATAACAGAGACATGATAAAATACATTAACAGATCTAGTATAAAACACACAAGTACATTTAAAAACAGGAATGCATGCTTGAGTTCCAAATGAAGTTGACTACGTGCATGAGCTGACATGAGTGCACCAGTATTGGACAGTGGCAATGTGTGCATCAGAAATATTGTAACTAAGGCTATTATTCATCTCATGTTATTAATATGAGATGAATCAAGTGATATTTCTGAAGAAAGTATACTTGCTAAAGGTCTCAATTTTGTTATAGCTCCTACTTCAATACCTAAAGAACTATTCTTAACGAAGATAGAAAAAGAAGCATCTTTATTATTAATCCAAGAGGCTGCCTTCTGATAACATTTCTCATTCTGAGAGATCAGCTATTAAAAGTTTGAAATACAATAATGACATCATTATTCTCCCTGCAGACAAAGGGAATGCTACTGTCAACTTAAATAGATTGGATTGCCATAACAAAATTTTAGAACTACTAAACACTGACACTTACTCTGAACTAAATAGTGATCCTATACACAATAGGACCAACAATTTACTGAAAACCACCTCAGAGTTATCAAGAAACATCCACCTTTCCCTTAGGTTGATTCATCCTCTAATCCCTAGGTTATATGTACTCCCTAAGATCGATAAATTAAACTCTCCACTAAGACCAATCTTTGAGGATATAAACTCCCCTACTTACAACCTTTCTAAATACCTCGCATCCTTTTTAAAAAACCTTTGTGGTACTTCCTTTTCTCATGTAAAAAATTCAGCTGATTTTGTCTCCAAAATAAAAGACATCAAACTCAACACATCAGATTTAATGGCAAGTTTCGATATTGTTTCCCTCTTCACGAATGTACTTACTCAAGAGGATCTAAACCTTCTCCAGAAGAAACTATCCAAGAAATTTTTTTCCTCACTGTGTGTACTCAGGATACCTCAAATACAATAACAAGATTTATAAACAAAACTCAGGTTTAGCTATGGGCAGTCCGCTCTCTCTCCGATTCTTGCTGACATATTTCTTAAGGATTTTGAAGAAAAAGTAATTAATTCCTTGACTCTTAAACCTAAAGTATGGCATCATTATATTGACGATGTATTTCTCATCTGGGAACATGGTGTCGACAACCTCAACTTTTTTTGGACCACCTCAACAAGTTTCATCAGAAAATCAATTTCACATGTGAACTGGAATCTGATGACTGTCTCCCCTTTCTGGACATAAAACTTACGAGATGCGCTGAAAATATCAAAATCTCCATTTTTAGAAAACCCACTCACACAGACAAATACCTTCATGCTTCTTCCCATCACTACCCTCCACAAAAGTTTGGTATTATTTCAACCCTGGCACATTGAGCCAGATCTTTATTAACAGATGAAACAGAATATGAAATGAATATGAACTCAATTTTTTTCAAAGTTCTTTTGTTAACAATGGATTCTCTCTTAAAAAGATTAATAAATTTCTCTCTGCCCACCGCTCAACTGCTTTTGAAGATTCTTCTCCACCAAGAGCTTTAATTTCATTACCATACATCAGCTCTCTCTCCCCAAAACTAGCCAAAATGCTTCAGAAATTCAACATTACAACTTGCTTCACTACGTTTCCTAAACTTCGATCCATACTAAGTAGACTTAAAATGAAACATCTTCCTACTCAGTATCCAGGAGTCTATAAGATTTTGTGTGATTGTGGCAAGCCATACTACGGCCAGACAGCTAAATCCATTCTTTTACGCATGGAAGAACACCAAAAAGACATTTCTTCCAACAAAACCAGGGCCAGCGCTCTCTCTAGCCACATTCTCTTCTCTATGCACGCGGATGAAGACCGCTAACACCTCGCAAAATGGCCACAAACTTCTAATATCCATGTGTGCCATGATGAACTTGAAAGAAGAATAGTTGAATCTAGAGAAATATTACTTGATTCATCTCATATTAATAACAGCCTTAGCTACAATATTTCTGATGCACACATTGCCACTGTCCGATACTGCCGCACTCGTGTCAGCTCACGCACGTAGTCAACTTCATTTGGAACTCAAGCATGCATTCCTGTTTTTAAATGTACTTGTGTGTTTTATACTAGATCTGTTAATGTATTTTATCATGTCTCTGTTATTTTTTATTTAATTCTTTGCTTGTGATACCTGAAGAAGTTCAATTTTCAACGAAAATAGTCGTATCTTAACATTAAACTTAGTCATTTAAATTCTTTTATATATATATATATATATATATATATATGTATGTATGAGATCATCCTCAGTTCCATCCATGGTATTGCTGATTCCACATTTCTTGAAGGACTTCCCAACCACCTCTTGCTTAACTCCATTCCATGAGTTTAGGACCTATTTGCATACCTCAGTAATGGTTGGTTTTTTCACTCTTCCTGTCGGTGTTATTACCTGCTTTTTGCATCCATTTATTCCATTCTTCTTTCATCAGAGCTTTGAAGGGCTTGTTGGTAGAAATATCTAGTGGCTGTAGCTGAAATGTAAGTCCACCAGGAATAACTGCTAGCTGTGTTCCCAAATCCACTGAAGCCCTTTGTCTTTTTCTGTTAAATGGGCTCGGAATTGATCACACACGAGCAGAGCTGGCCTGTTCGAGCTCTCCAGGTCTTCTGGACCAAATTTTTGCAAACTAAATAGCCATGATCTCTTCGTTCATCTAGCCCTTCTCATGAACTTGGACAAGAACGCCAGGTGGTATGCTCTCTTTAGGATACATTTTCCTCTTAAAAATTAGCATAGGAGGCAGTTTGGTACTATCTGCACAGCATGGAAGGACAGCAGCATAGTGTGTCTTTTCATGACCACTTGTTTTGACCCCTTTCATATCAACAGTTCTGTTGGAAGGTACATCAAAATTGAGAGGCACCTAATCCATGTTTGCAATCCAACTTGGTTCAAAAGCATATTTTTTCCGAAGTTTTATGACATGGGAGTAAAACTGCTGGATTTTATCCTCATAAGCTGGTGGCATTTTCTGGGCTAACTTGGTTCATGTTCTCATGACCAATCCTTCTCTCCTCATAAAGTTGAAGCACCATTTTGCCTTTCCTGTGAAATCAACAATGTTCATTTCTCTTGCAAATCTTTTTGCCTCATATTGAATAAGCTTGGTTGACACACATATCCCACTTTGACATTGCTTCATAATCCAAGTCTAAAGCCTCTGCTCCAAGTTTGGCCATTTTGCTGGTTTTCCTCTTAAGGCCCTCTTCTTTTTTGGCATCTTGAGTAGTTCCTGTTTTCTCCACTGTCTAATCATACACTCAGTGGGAGGAGGTCCAAACTGTGTCTCTGAAGCTTTATTTCCATGTTCATTTGCATAATTGATTACTTTTAACTTCAATTTTGAAGAATATGACAATCATTTTTTATTTTTGGACATTTTTATGGGCTAGTGCTCAAAATATTGTTAATGCATTAACTTACCTCGGCAACGAGTTGCAGACGTATGAATGCTTTCAGAGTTCTGATTGGTTTATTCAGAATCAGCTGTTAATGACATCAATCGACAGAGATAACAAAGGCTAGTGATTAGCAAAAGCCTGTTCATGGAGACAAGGTACCTGCAGTTTCGCACAGCAACTGCGGGTCTCTCAACTGGTTATCCCCCGTGTATAATACGACCCCAAATTTTTGGTCTAAAAATTTTAGAAAAAAGTATTGTCTTATACATGGAAAAATACAGGATTTCGTTATTATCCTTTTGTCACTACTATCCATAATCTTACACTCCTCACTACCTTCTACACTTTTTCTAGTTTTTTCTACCTTCTACACTTTCCTCAGTCATATGGTTGCAAAGCGAAAAGCCACTAGGCTAACCGCGCAGACTTGTATAGACTATAGTATACATGAACTAATATCACAATTTGCAGAAGTCAAACTATAGAAATAATTAATAACTATATAAATTAAAAATTGATTGGAGGAAAAGACTCAGGATTCTATACTTACTACTTCCCTACCTTCTAACATGCAGCATCAGTGATACCTTTCAATAACATACCAGTCACAATGTAGGAACCCAGACATTACCCCATTTGGGGGCATAGCAGTAAAATATTTCTGCAAACCAGTACTAGATAGTACACAAGGCCAAACTTGGTAGTCAAGAATCTGGAAAGCTTCCCAACAAGGGGAAAGTGATAAATCCTACTTCCACTTGCTCTGTAAATTTATGCTTGAAGGGAGTCTAAGTAGAGTGATATGCATTCCTACATGTCGAGGCCATACAGGAATGGCAAGTGGGTTCCCTCTGCATTTGCAGCATGTTTGCAAGTTTCTCACCTGCCATTGTATGTCTCTGTTCTTTATGTATCTCTTCTTCCTCCACATATATATTGGCTAACTTAATGAAACATGATTTTACTGCAGATCCAAAAAATCTCCCACTAAAAAAAACTAACCAAAAAGAAAACACTGATACTAATAATCTTACGAAAATAAGTTGCCAGTTGCCATATCTGCTTTACTAACATCTGTGACCTTAACAGATATAAATTATGTGCATCGTCACCTACAGTTATCCAAACCAGACTTATTATTCTCAATGGAACTTCAGCTGCCAACAACCACCACTGGCCACATCAGCTGCCCAAACTACACCTTACATAACTCCTTTTGCCAAAGGGATGCCACTTCTGCATTCATCAGAACTGACATCCCATATCAGAGAATTGGAAACTAAGAATCCTCTTTCCTCTGTTTGATGTGCTTTGGCTCAAAATTTTCTTACTAAACTATGTCACATTCATTTGTTCTCTATGCCACTCCAAATTCTGTTAACTACTTTGACCTTTCTGACTATCTACCTCTAAAGATCAACTTTTTTGGTTGATTCATCCCAAATAGTAATCTTCCTTTGGGTCTGTAATGTACTCAACTCAAGCTGGCTTCTCTTCTCCAGTTCCATGATCAAGCATACAAGGTTGTCAAAGTATGTGCCATTAGTAATGACCTAACAGACATAGTGTTAGGTCATTACTAATGACCTAACACTGGTAGATACCTACCAGAATACCAAACAACCCTCTTCACCTCAATCATCCAAATACATTGTAGATGACAGTTCATCTTTTGGTAACTCAAACCACTACCTCATTTTCTTTCACCATGGAACAACCCTCACCTAATAGTCCTTTGGCATTATTAGAATGCAAATGGAATGCATTTGAGAGAATGGATGGAAATAAAGTGGTGGATTACATTTGAATGGATTTTGGTTCAAATCAACTGACAAGACTAAGAGTTGAGGACATTACAGACCCAAAGGAAGATTACTATTTGGGGTGAATCAACCAAAAAGGTTGATCTTTAGAGGTAGATAGTCAGAAAGGTCAAAGTAGTTAACAGAATTTGGAGTGGCATAGAGAGCAAATGAATGTGACATAGTTTGGTAAGGAAATTTATCTGGGGTTTTTCATCCCGCAAGCAAGCAAACTGGACCCGTGAACACACAGGCTACAGTCATAGAAATATGGCAAGGAAATTAATGGGAAACCACCTTGCATCATTATCTACCTAATAATCAGCTGCAACCCTCTCAAAGAGAGGAAGCCACAGGATCAGATCAACTGACAAGGCTTTGCTAGAAAGTAGAATAAGGCAAAAATTGCGATAAGCAAAATCAAAAAGTACTTGTGAATATAAGATGAAAAGGAAAACAATCAGAGATAAGAACTACATTACACTAGAGATAAGATATAATGAGAGTATAGGAATGTTAGATGAATTGGGAAATGGGGGGGGGGGAACAGGAAGACACGGCATAAGGAGAGTGTATACTGGAAGCAGTAGTGAATGTGTTTGTAAGGGTGGTCAACATAAGATTAGGTTTTGAGGGGCTGAGAAGGTATTGGATAGGGTCCAGACATGATTAACTAAGGCAGTTTTTGGACTCGGAAATACTGAAGAAATACAAGCTGAAGAAATCCAAGTTAGTAAGGGCTTGTTATCAGATTAATGTGGAAGAGATTATTTGGAGAATAGGTAAGAAACAGGTAGAAACAAGAGGCCATCTCTGGAAGCTACACCATCTGATCAAAAATATCCAGAAGCCTGCTCATCTCAACATTCATTCTAATAAAAGACATTATGGAGTTTAAGTTCACCCTTTGCTTCCATCTTCTGGTAAGACTTTCCATTAAAGTTTAGTAGGTTGCTGAAGTAATTCCATTCCATTTTTTCAGAAGATCATTAGTGAAATCAGTTACCGATATTGGGCAATTCATAATCAGTGTTCCAGTTCATCCCACAGATATTCAATGGGGGTTGCGATCAGGACTCAGGTGCAGACCAGTTAGGTTCTTCCACAGCTATGTCATCAAACCATTCCTGCACAGACCTTGCTTTGTGTACTGGGGAACTGTCATGCTGATATAGGAAAAGATCTTCACCGAACTGTTGAAATAAAGTTGGAAGCATAGAATTGTCTAGAATGTCATTATAGGCTGCAGCATTAAGATCCCCCCCCCCCAACTGGAACTAGGTGACCCAGTGTAAACCTCCTCCACCAAACATCACAGTTGGCACAACACATCTGGGTAGATAGCATTCTCTTGGAATCCACCAAACGTATTCATTCATCAGACTGCCAAAATGATGAAACACAATCAATCCAGAATATGCATTTCCATTGCTCCAGAGGCCAATGGCAGTGAGATTTACACCACTTCACCCAATCTTTGGTATTGACCATGCTAATGTTAGGCTTCTGTGCATGTATGTGTGTGTGTTGGAGTGATTGTGTTTCGCCATTTCAGCAGTCTGATGAATGAATATGTTTGGTGGATTCCAAGAGAATGCCATCTACCATGGAAAACCCATGTTCTTCAGCTCCCAAAGAAGAGTTGTGGCACTGGTGTAGCTTGCAGAAGCATTTCAGATCTCAGCAGAAAATTGTTTCAACTGAGGACAGTGGTATTCAGCACTCAACAGTCCTGTTCTGAGATTTTATGTGGCCTACCACATTGCAATCATGTTGCTGTTGTTACTTACAGGCATTTCTACTTCACAATAATATCACTTACAGTACATGATGACAGTTGCAGCAAGGCAGAAATTTCTCGACCCGAGTTGCTGCAAAGGTTCTATGATGCCGCCATGTTGAAAGTCACTAAGCACTTCAATACAGCAAATTTTATTGTTTACATTTGTCTATGAAAATTGCAAAACCATGTTCTTACTTTCATATATGTATGAGTCATGGTTGCGATACATATAACTATATCTACTACTATGAAAGGGTGTCTAGATATTTTTAATCAGGATTACGTTATCATAGGCCAGCCTGGTTGGCCTAGTAGTAAGTGTAACCGTTCTCCAGCCAAAGGGATGTGGGTTTGAATCCCGCCATGGGCATGGATGTTTGTAATTTTCTGTGAAAATACTAGTGGTGGTTGGCGATAGATGCCATTAGTGTAGTTGCGGCTCATTGTAGTTGATCGACTGAGTGGTGGAGACAAAGGGCTGCAGAGTAGGTACCCTCCCTCGATGAGTCTTTGGACTCCCTGGAGGTGTTATGTAATAATAATAATAATAATAATATAATCCTGATATAATAACATAAGCCTGCAGACTAGTCTTTACTCTACTTTCATTATTTTCAAAGAACACACTACTCTTCTTTCATTATTTTCTCACTCTCTCTTCTCCTTTTGCTTCCCCCACTGATATTATTAATATTATTAAAGTACAGGAGGGGTGCTTAAAGGTCAAAGCTGTATAACTGAGAGGAGACCTCCACGTAGCCTTTAAAGGAAAGCGGAGAACCGACAAGGCTTCTCACCTAATGTCCAATCCTCACCTTCTCGTGGTGCACCCTGTTGGGTATCTACTTGGAAACTGAACGAATGAGGATGGGCTGGCAATTTGGGATTTAGCCAACCAAACTGTATTCTTATTGGTTAAACCAAAATAAAAAATGATGGTACAACATGACAAAATTTCATGCTGGCTGGGGCATCGCCTGGTTAAACAAGGCCCCCGTTGTTTTTCCCAGGGAATCAGGGCGAACAGCGAAAAGCCAGCTACTGGAACAAATCTGAAAACACACCCCAACTCAACATCACCAGAGTTAAAGATCGGTACTATCAACATAAGAAGCCTGAATGGCAAAGAAATGGAGCTAACTGAGGAATTAGATAAGTACCAGATCGACATAATAGGGGTGACTGAAACAAAAAAGACAAAAACTGGTGAGAACTTTCTGAGCAATAAATGCAAAATGTTATATTCAGTCAATAACAATCAAGGAAAAGAAGGAGTAGCCATAGTATTCAACACAAAATACGAAGCTAATCTTCTTAAATGGCAGGCAGTCTCAAGTAGAGTAATGTGGGCAAATATGAGAATGGGGAACTGGACAACGAGACTTATTTGTGCCTATGGTCCCACAGAAGGTTCTTCTAAGGTAGAAGTGGAGGAATTTTTGATGCTTTAGAAAAAGCAACTGACACAATGAAAAAAGGAAAAGTTGGTCCTTGTTGGAGATCTAAATAGCAGAGTAGGAAATGATTGTGAGACATACAGAAATATTTCGGGAAAAATTGGAGAAAAGAGCAATGCTAATAATAATGGCAAATATCTGTTGGATTTCTGCTCAGGACATGGACTGGTTATTACTAACACCATGTTCCATCATAAAATTGTGCACAAATTCACATGGAGAGAAGAGGCAAGGAATAAGAAATGTCTCATTGACTATGTTATTGTTGATAGTGATGTTTTCTGTGTAGAGAAGATTTGAAATTGGAAGTGATCACTATTTAGTCTTGAGCAGGATAAAATTGAATTTCATATCGAAAAGAATAACATGTAAGAAAGTTTTAAAGCGAATAAAAGTTGAGCAGCTCTCAAATGTGAACTGTAGACTAAAATACACAAAGATTATTAAAGAAAATATGAAAGAGTTTGAGAACAGGAATCAAACCTTGGAGATTCAGTGGCAAGCCTTGATAAGTCAGCTTGTGCTCTTAGAGAATACAGAGACAAATGCAAGAATACTAAACACTGTGTAAAACTAGCTAAACAAAAGTCATGGGAGGACTTTGGCAAGAATTAGAAAATAAATATCAAGAAGGTGGCAAAATATTCTGGAGGTTGTTGAAGAAGCTTAAGAATGGAGGAAAGAGTGGTGTAAAAGGAGTTAGAGATGATAAAGGTGACATGAAAATGGAAGAAAAAGATATCCTTGAAGTATGGAGTAATTACTTTGAAAAACTGCTAAATGAAACAAGCAGTGATGACAGCACAGTGGTAAAAAACACTGACCAGGCATGCAGTCAGGAATACATATCCATACTTGAAGTAGAAAAACCCATCAAAGGCTTAAAATGTGGAAAGGCATCAGGAGTAGATGATATTCGACCAGAAATGCTGACGTATGGTGGTATAAAAGTCTTACAGTGGCTGCACTGCTTAGTTCAGAAAGTCTGGACAGAGGGACGAATTCCCGATGATTGGAGTAGAGCTCTCATAGTACCCATATATAAAAAGGGAAATAAAACTGAATGTGAGAATTACAGAGGTATTTCCCTACTCAGTGTTCCTGGCAAGATCTATGCAAGTATACTTGAGAAACGATTGAGAAGAATTGTGGAAGAAAAGCTGGGTGAAGAACAAGCTGGATTCATGCCAAATAGAGGCTGTCAGGATCAGATCTTCACTTTACGACAAATAGTCAAGAAAGCATGGGAATATAACAACGATCTGTATTTAAGTTTTATCGATTTGGAAAAGGCATATGACAAGGTGCCAAGAGAGAAGCTATTCAATACGCTACAGTTATATGGTGTCAATGGGGCATTATATCAAGCAATACTTAGCCTTTATTTGAGTTGTAAGTCAGCAGTTAGAATTGAAGGAAGTACAGGAAGATGGTTTAATGTTAAATCTGGTGTGAGACAAGGAAGTACATTATCCCCTCTGTTATTCATTATCGATATGGATCACATTATGAAGGAAAGTGGTATTAAACATGATATCAAAATTGGAGATATTAATATAACAACAGAGGTTGAAAATAGGTGAAAAAATGTTAGTATGCCAAAGTTAGATCAAAGTTACAAGTTACAGACGATGTAAGCAGATAAAAACATGTCCAGAGGCAGTCACATACGCAAAGTCTAAAAGGCGCGCGGGAGTTTCCCATGGACATGCAAGGAAGAGCGACGGCACGGAGTGCAGAAGAATTAGGTGCCGGGTACAAACAATGATGTAGTAGGGAGAATATCACAGCTAGGAATATATAGAGCTTGTCAATGCCAACTCGGGGCTTTTTTCCATCTTGTTCCTGTTGTTCCCGAAGAAGGAAGTTCAAGTGCGGTCGAGAAGGACGACTTCCATAGGCAGCTATGCGGTCAGACAGAGATCCAGCGCGAGCATAGGCCTCGGCACAGTGGTATAATCAGCATAGACCAAGATGATATGTGGAACCACGTGGAATGATCCCGGCAAACCAGCTTCACCTACATCTAAGGAAGTAAATCATGAACGTATTCACTAGCCAGTCCTTTCAGAAAGTAGTAAACTAGAGGAAGAAACATTGAGCCGTAAGAATATAACAGATGATCGAAAGAGAAATCCAGAGTGATCCTAATGCCCTGGTAATGTAAGAACTTTTTAAATCTTTTGTATATACAGGAATGTTAGATTGTAACGAAGATGGGAACTGATAAGTTATTGGACTTTCGAAGTGTAATATGACTTTAGCATCTGATCCACATGTAGAATGTTATAGCTCCGTGTATGAGGACTTGCAAAGTGTTGTGATTGAATATATAGTTTTGTAATAGTCAGTTAGTTCCTGAAACCAAGATTTGGTAAATGATTACCTAAGAATGTTAAGTAATTAGAAGAAATTCATGATGTATTTAGTATTAGATATTGATTCATGTTGAGAAAGTTTAAGAATGCCCAGGTTACACCTGCATGATTGAATTAGTTTAGTTAATTATCAGTAATTGTACCGTATTTTTTAATGAATAAATCCTTTCTTGTCAATCTAATAACTTGCCTGATCTATGTTCTCAATGCACCACTCATAAAGTAGAACCTGTGCAAATCAAAAATCTTGGGGATAGCCACGACTGCAGTAAAATCGAGACACATAAGTTTTGGTGAAATTTGGAATAGTGACTGTATGAATGTTGAATATTGTGCCATTCTGAGTGTTTTCTCCCAGACGACGAAACTTCTCTAGTCTAATAATTTTGGATGGCGCAGCGTTAACAAATAAATTTTTAGAAACGGGGTTAATACCAGAATTATAACAAAAGGATTGGCTCTAGCCTGAAGCAGTGTCTTTGTTAACAGTGCGGTGCACAATCATTCAATATGTTTATAGCGGCAAGCAGATAGAGAAATAATAAGATTTGTATGAGTAAGGAATTAATGAGACTTAAGAGAGAATTAAGAGACACAAATGAATAAGTAAGGTAGATAGGTAATGGTATATATCAAAATTAACGTATTTTTACGTTGGCACAGCCAGTAGAATAATTGAAGATTTAAGTTGAGATTTAGTAAGATTTGATATAAGTAAATGCAAAAAAATTAAAAACTAACAAAAATACAATAAATTTAACAATAGTGACCTGAACACCCCTTGGGGGTACATATCAAAAAACTGATGATGTGTAAGTTACATGGTTCTACCTCAATTCCTTCATGTGATTATCATAACTTTTCAGCACACCCTTGTATTTCCTCATAATTCCATACATTAACAAACTACACTGCTTTTGCTTCACACATTTTGGCTGGCACATTATTCATAATCCTTGCTCTCCAACTCATCTCATCATTGTCATACCTTGACTACCTTCCATATCACACTATTATCTTTTATCTTTTT
This sequence comes from Typopeltis vanoorti, assembly GCF_054136105.1. Taxonomy (NCBI): domain Eukaryota; kingdom Metazoa; phylum Arthropoda; class Arachnida; order Uropygi; family Thelyphonidae; genus Typopeltis; species Typopeltis vanoorti. Next base: position 84,224,999 of record NC_143569.1, read on the forward strand.
CAACAACCTCCTGATATAAAATCTTACATTCTCCTTGTTCTCAGTCAAGTCATTTGTTCTTACTACCACAATAACTGCTGTCAACCCTGCTCACTATCTTACCATTAATTATGCTCTGTTTTTTGACATCATTACTGCATGCTTTATTGTCAAACTCTTTTCCCTGCTATCACTTCCACACACTTTCTGAACAACTGCACAATCTCAACTACTGTTTCAGTTATGAAGCCATGTTCCCTACTCATATTTAAACAAGCCTTGTGGTCCATCAGAATATTGAACTTCCTACATACCCACACTCACTCCTTTCTCTTATTCAGCCTCTCTGCATAAGCATCTGTGACATCTTCCCATGCATACATACCATTCATGGCACTGTAATATTTCTGAAAAATCTATGGCATTCACTTTACTTGTCTTTTGTGCTGACCTAAGCAACAATCTACCTTTCAACGCCATATCGTATCAGAGCACGAATAAGAAACAACGAATTTAAAGTAATACTGCCTTAGAAACTTAACCAAACACCATGTTCCACTCAAATATCTCAAAGTAACACTCAATTACTTTATAATATAATATAAATAATATAAATTTACTTATCTTTTCACAGCCAACATGCCAACTGATGTCTAACACTCGCCACCTAGTGCCCATTCCTTCCTGAACCATGAATCCATGAACTAATATCTTGCTTCTCACCGAGCAGCTCAGGACAGGTTTTGTAATTTATTGCTGTTCATATAACTTGTCAAATGTGAAAACTGCAGCATGCATGCATGAGCACTACATACATGCATGTTGCAATCTTGTTATACAAGCATGTGACAATTTTTTAATTGTATATAGTACTAATAATAAATCAGCAAAATATTTTTTGTTACTGGAATTAAGCCTGTGTTAACTAACATATCTGCAGTGTTTGCCATTATACTTGAGATAAATGAAAATCATTGCATAAGCTTAAAAAAAACTCACTGATTATACACAATACATAAGAAATTTTCTATATAAGTGATAAAAAGATCAAGAAATGTGATCCATGGGTACAAAGTAATAATAATAAATAAATAAAATAATATAAAAATCTCACCAAGCACATAGGGATCCTCAGAAATTGGAATAATAGTAGCTCCAACAATAAATCTAAGGAATATAAAAGCTTCAAAACTAGAAACAAATGCAGATACTAATCCTGCACCAAATGCAAGGATATAACTAATAATGATGGATGGCTTTCTTCCAAATCTAAAATGGGAAAAAAAATTCAAGTACCTATATTTTAATGCGGTTCTGTTAGAAGAAATTAGATTTTAAATCAGACAATAATAATTAGAACAAAAATAAGTTTCATGTAATAACTGCTTTTAGCTGATCACTATCTAAAACACGGAATTTTACAAGTTTCGACTGAATTTTTTTTTATCTTAATGATAAGCAGTTATGAATGATATTTTGCAATTAATATATAATGCACAAGCACCTGCATCTATATTAAGATCAGCTTTCTGTATTGTCATTCAAAAAACTTTTGATGGCTTATTAACAGCACAAAAAAACAGCACAGGTAAAAAAAAAAAGCTAAATATTTTGATCTAATATTTCACTCAGTAACTGGGACATAGAGCCTCCATAGCTCAGTTGGTACAGATGAAGCCCTCTGGTCAGAAAAACCTGGGTTCGATTTCCCTTCCATTATATGAGGAACCTTCATCTGATCTCTTTTGATTAAAGGTGAGTTAGCCAGTCTCGTATGGAGGTAGAGGTTTTTTTCACCTGGAAACCGCAAACATTTATATAAATCAGAAAGAGGGTGGGTCAAATGACAGGGTCCTGAGAGACACTGTGTCAACCAAGTCAGCTTCTTCAAGGTGTTGAAGAAGCTGACTGTTGTCTTGTCTAAAGTAAGAACAAAACTGATGTAAAAGCAATAGGTTGATAGCTTGATGGTAAACATTTATCTACTTTTTTGGGAACTGGAACTGGTTGTACATGAGCTTTCTTCAATACTCAAGGGTGGATACCAGCTGAGCACAGTGTAGTGAATAGATAATAGAAAACATGTTAGTTCAGGAGCACATCTCTTGAGCACAATGAGTGAAATTCCATCAGTACTAGCTTTTTTTGTGATATTCAAGCTATTCAAGAGTCTTCTGATGACATGAGGCATGAGATGCAATGTTCTAAGCAAGGAAGGAGGTAATTTCCCATGATAATCTATATAGGAATTGGAAGCGAAAAATGAAGCCAACATTAGCCTTGTCTTTACGTGATGTTACAATCCTACCATTTGGGCGAGTAGAGGAGGAAGAGATGAATGGTGAGGGAGCAGAAGGCACAACTGCCAGTGGCATAAGCCACGAATTTTCTATGGGGGTGGGGAAGTATTGATAAACACCAGAACAAAAATGATATTAAAGCAACTGACATAACCACAAGAAAAAACATACTGGTATCAGAGTTATGAGATAACTTATGTTCTTATATTCTTATATCTTCGTATGTTCTTTCTTCTTCATTGGAGCAGAGCTCTCACAGTACCCATATATAAAAAGGGAAATGAAACTGAATGTGAGAATTACAGAGGTATTTTTCTACTGAGTGTTCCTGGTAAGATATATGCAAATACACTTGAGAAACAGCTGAGAAGAACTGTGGAAGAGAAGCTTGGTAAAGAACAAGCTAGATTCAGGACAAATAGAGACTGTCAGGATCAGATCTTCACTTTACAACAAATAGTTGAGAAATAATGAGAATATAACAAAGATCTGTATTAAAGTTTTGTAGATCTGGAAAAGGCATATGACAAGGTTCCGAGAGAGAAGCTATTCAAAACGCTACAGTTATATGGTGTCAATGGGGCATTATATCAAGCAATACTTAGTCTTTATTTGAGTTGTAAGTCAGCAGTTAGAATTGAAGGAAGTAAAAGAAGATGGTTTAATGTTAAATCTGGTGTCAGACAAGGATGTACATTGTCTCCTCTGTTATTCATTATCTATATGGATCACATTATGAAGGAAAGTGGTATTAAACCTGATATCAAAATTGGAGATGTTAATCTCAGTTCTTTGCTTTATGTGAATGATGTTTTACTTCTAAATAAATCCACTACAAGTCTGCAAGATTCTCTGACTAAATTGAATAACTGTTGTAATAGATATGGTATAAGGTCAGCAATAACAAGACAAAGACAATGAAAATGGGCAGAAGCATTGAAAATATCAAATGCATTGTGAATGGAGAACCTATAGAACAAGTAAAACATTTCAGCTACAGTGTGTGATCATATTATTAGAGCCACCTCCATAAATTACAGTAACAATTTTACACTTCAACCAGTCATAATAAACAAAAACGAAAATTCTTTTTATTTTTATTATTAAATTATTATGTTTACTGATTTTAAATACTGTATACAGTTGACATTACTATACTGTTACTTTCATAACCTATCATATGGATGCCATTTTGTGTTTAGATTCTCAGCCACTGCTTGACAGCCATCTTGTTCAGTTGCGTTTGTTTATAAGTTATTGAAGTTATTCAAGCGTTTTAATTACTTTTGGAGTGTTCTTATAATATTTTAACAGTACGTAGTTTATTTCAAGATTTGTATACGATTTACAAATGTTGTATTGTGTGATTTTATGATTTTTTTTATTCTTTTCTTGACAAAGTGTATTTGTACCATGGGCAAGACAAAGACAATGAAAATGGGCAGAAGCATAAAATATCAACTGATTGTGAATGGAGAACCTATAGAACAAGTATTTTCAGAAATAAAAACGCTCTTAATGAATACTGAACATTCTCAAAGGAAGATAGCATTAATTGCTAATGCTTCACAAGCATCAGTGGGCTGAATAAAAAAAAATTGATGCAGATATTGAATTGGCACCGAAGTGTTTGAAGAAATGTGGCCAAAAAAAATTACCACCCCACTGGGTGAAAGAAAAATTAGAGATATTTGCGTGGAAAACAGGAAGGCACCTTGGAGGGTTCTTACAAAAATGATGCAGGATGCTAGCATTAAGATATCTTCAATGACAGTTTGTCGACGCATCAAGGACTTGGACTTGAACAATGAAGCAGGATCAATACATCAAGGTACTGGAGACCAACATGCTACCCCAGGTATAGGAGTTGTTCCCGAATAATGATTTCACATTCATGCATGATTCTGCTCCTTGCCATAAAGCAATAAAAGTAACAAAATTCCTGAATGACAAAAAAATCAAGGTTCTTGACTGGCCCAGAAATTCACTAGATCTCAACCCCATCGAGAACCTTTGGTAACTGATGAAACGGAAAATTTCCAAGGAACATGTCACCAACAAATGCCAATTAATAGAGCATTTGATTGATGTGTGTCACAGGAATGAATCAATAAAATTAAAATGTGCAAAATGCATAAAAAGTATGCCCAAAAGAATTGAAGCAGTTTTTGCAGCAAAAGGCAGCGTTATCAAATATTGACCTCATAATTATTTCTATATACATTTTTCTTTAATTATATAAGCATACTTTACTTTTAAGTGTATCGTTAGAAATAATTTGATGTAAAAACATTGACAATGTGGTTTTATTTCTACCCGAAACTCACAAAATACCAACAAACGCCAATTAATATAGTGTTTGATTGATGTGCAGCACAGGAATGAATCAATAAAATTAAACTGCACCAAATGCATAGAAAGTATGCCAAAGAATCAAAGCAGTAATTGCAGCAAAAAGGCGGCATTATCAAATATTGACCTCATAATTATTTCTATATACTTTTTCTTTAATTATATAAGCATACTTTACTTTTTAAGTCTAGTGGTAAGACTTATATGTTGGTTAGACATAACTGGTAATTAATTTACGGAATTAACAACGCATATAAAGTAAATTAATTAAAGATAACTTTAATGAATCACTTCTATATTTCGACAATGTCACATTGTCATCTTCAGGAACATAAAGATATGGTATGTGCACTACAGGAACTAACAAAGCAAATGAGGAAGAAATTAAGACACTAATTTTGTTCCTAAAGTCCTAATGGTGCCCTCTTGCGGGCTAATTTGGTAGTCTTGGCCGTTGGGCTGAAGTTCTCATAATGAAAGTCTCCCAAATTTGGGGCAGTTTCATGCACTTGAATGAAACTACCTGAAACTGCATGAAACTGCCCCAAATTTGGGAGACTTTCATTATGAGAACTTCAGCCCAACGGCCAAGACTACCAAATTAGCCCGCAAGAGGGCACCATTAGGACTTTAGGAACAAAATTAGTGTCTTAATTTCTTCCTCATTTGCTTTGTTAGTTCCTGTAGTGCACATACCATATCTTTATGTTCCTGAAGATGACAATGTGACATTGTCGAAATATAGAAGTGATTCATTAAAGTTATCTTTAATTAATTTACTTTATATGCGTTGTTAATTCCGTAAATTAATTACCAGTTACTTTTTAAGTGTATCATTAAAAACAATTTGATGTAAAAACATTGACAATGTGGTTTTATTTCTACGCGAAACTCACAAAATACCTTTTTCGCACTATGGTTCTAATAATTTGATCGCTCACTGTACTTACGCACTATTTTTAATGAAAATGGTAAATTAAATATGGAAATAGACAACAGAATCAACAAAGCTGGTATGGTAGGAAGCCAACTGAAAAAATTTATATGGAATAAGAGACAAGTTAGTCAAAACACTAAATTAGATGTATACAACACAGTGTTCAAACCAATCTTAACATATGGATCTGAGAGCTGGGTCAGAAGTAAAACACTTGACTAAAGAATAGAGACAGCAGATATGAGAGTCCTGAGAAAGATTAGGGGCATGAACAGATGGCATCAATGGTAATATCATATTAAAAATGCTAATATTAGGAAAGAACTTGACATTGTCAGCATCCAGGAATGCATTAGCAGTGCTAATCTCAGGTGGTATAGTTACTTAAACAGAATGAGAGAGGAAAGATTAGCAACAAGTGTTCTCTGCCCAGTTGGCAGGAAAAAGACCCAGAGGAAGACCAAGATATAGGTGGATTGATACAATAAAAAGTGTCTTAGAAGACAGAAATATAAGATCTGATTTTGGAGGAAAATTGAAGATAGGAAGTTAGTAATGATGTAAATTTGTCATGTTGTCATGTAGTGCTATCATATCCTGTACACCCCTTGAGGGTATATGTCATGAATTTGATGATGACGATGTTCTTTCTCGTGGTTATATCAGTTGCTTTAATATAATTTTTGTTCTAGGTGTTTATCAGAACTTTCCAGCCCCTTTCCTCATACATACATCCTTGTTGAATTTAGACTTTTTCCTTTTAATGGTAGTTTTACAAGTGTTGTGAACAACTGTGCAGGCTGTGAATAAAGCTGATGTTTTGATCTCAAGCCACTTGTGAAAGGCTGCTTGCTTTTCTTGGATAGTCCTGTAACACTTAATGGAGAACCATGGTTTAGATATGGGTTGGGGGAATTTGAACAGAGTGAGGAATGAAAGTTTCCATTCCAATATTATTTCTATGAATTATTTCTATAGCAAGATCACAGCAAGTATCTGGATCTGAAGAATGAAAACAGTTGTTTGATCATTATTATTATTCCTGATACCTCCAAGGAGTCCGAAGACTCATCGCGGGAGGTCACCCTACAACTGTCTCAACCACTACACCGAACCTCTACTATGAATCATCTCCATCAACGCCATCTACTGCCCACCTCCACCACAACTAGTATTTTTGTCTGTAAATTGCATGTGTTCTGAAGGGCCGATGTGTCTGTATTTGATCAGAGAAAAAAAAAGTAGAAATCACATGTCCTCCCACTTGGTATTGTTGTAATGCCAGAGATGCAAAGTTGTGAATGGCTGAAGGACATTCCACCAAAAATGAAACTTGGATAAGATGGTCTTGAATCACCAAAAAGAGCAGTCAACTGAACAGAGTACCTGGAAAGAGAACTACTTAAGAAAAGATCTAGTGTTGGATGAGTGAAGAGGATTGTCAGAAATTCAACGCATCAGGTAGGGAGATGAATCATCTGTTTTAAGTCACTGTTTACAGCAAAAATCTCTGCCTCTCTTCCAGCTTGGTCAGTGAAAATTGAAAAAGGAGCCAATTAGAATTATGGACATTGAAACGAGCAAGAGAGTTATTCGTGATTGTAGGGATGAATGATCTAAGTATAAGAAGGATGTGAGGACAAATATCAGGAGACTATCAAGAGGAGTGAAAGATAACAGTGTAGTAGGAAAGGTTGTCAGTGTGTTGCTGAGGTATGATGATGAGTTGCGAAGGAGAGCCAAAATCATGAAGGTATGCTAGCAGAGCTGTCTGAGAAGGGAGTGAAGTTTATGGATGTATGGCATGTGTTTGAGGGAAGAATGAAATTATACAGGTATGAGAGGTTGCATTTAAATGGCTTTGGAGTGAGTGTACTGGAGAAAGTATTGCTGGATGAAAGTACAGTGTGTGTGTGATGCATACAAGAGATCAGAAGAAAGAGATGAAGGAAAAAATCAGAAGAATGGTACTGAAGAGACAGAAGTGCTTGGCAGTGGAAACAGTAATAGTATGAGAGATGAGGAGAGAATAGGAATGCAAGAGGAACAGGGAAAGGGGGTGAGACTCGGGTGGACAGGGAGACATGGAATAGAGAGAGAGAGAGAGAGAGTGGAAGTTGAAAGCGGCAATGAATGAGCGTATGAAGATGGAGTATATTGTGATGAGGGTGGAGAAGTTGAGACTGAGCAGATATATGTGATAAGTGGTGATAAAAGTAATTGGGCAGGTGTGGTGGGGAAATCACAACCAACACATGGCATGGATAGGACTGGTTATAGACCTAAAAATGAATTGCTATATTTTTTACAAATGCCAGAAGTATCAGAAATAAGGGGGATGAAATGGTTTCAGTGATCGAGTTTATTCACCCCAAAATCATTGGAATAAGTGAAACATGGTTGAATGAAGATGATATTGTAACCGGAAAAGAAATGGAAGGATACAGTATTTTTCACGAGGATAGAAAAGGAAAGAAGGGAGGGGAGGGGGAGTGCTAATGATGATAGCAGGGAAATTAAGTCCACATAATGTAGACACAAAGGGGGGAAATACTTGCAATGGCTATGAGGCAGTGTGGTGCAATGTGGAGGTTAAGAGGAAGACATATTTAGTTGGATGTTGTAATAGGCCTGGGAATGTGGAGGGCGGTGATGAAGAAATGTATAAACAACTTGGATTAATGAACAAAGGAAAGATGATTATCATGGGTGATTTTAATTATGGTAGTATAGATTGGAATGAAGAGAATGCAGCATTTATTTTCTTATCGCTCAACACCTCGTTCCATGTTATAGTTCCAAGTTATCTCCTAATCCTGCCATAATCGCCAGCCTTATAATTCCATATATATCCTTTCCTCACAAATGTCTGCATATGACTAGCCACAACACAGGCGATTACTTCATGATCACTTTCACCAACTGGAGGAAAGTGTGAAACTCCTCTCACAATCATTTCCTCTGATGAAATGATCAGATCTTGATCCTCGCATGCCCTTTTTTACGTGCTGCCTGAGAACTGACAAAAAAATACATAACAGCATCAACGTGTAAATGTATTCTGAAGGCCAAAAGGCTGAATAAGGTAGGTGTAAAATTGGTGAATGTGGAGTTTAAGCATGAAATCTGTATAAAGAAAGTACTTTGGAGGAAGCACAAGATGAATAACTCCGTAAGGACAACAAAAGTGCAGTATGAGAAGAAATTGGCAAATCAGGAAAAGAAAAATCCCTAGTTTTTTTTTGATAAGTGGCAAGTTGAAGGAGGAATGACCATGGTAAGATGAAGTTAATGGATGAAAGTGGTAGAATGGTAACTGCTGCAGAAGACATTGTTGAAGTATTCAGTGATCAATTTATAAGGATGTTTCATCTTGATCAGGGTGGAATCATGAGGAACTTAAGTATAGAGGATATAGGAGGGGCGGGGGGCAGCTTAATTGTGAGTGAGCAGGAGGTTTTGAGGAAATAAACAACCTTGATGCCAGTAAGGCAATAGGATTCGATGACATATCACCACGCATCTTAAGGGAATGTTCAACAAGTGAACTGGCAGTAGCAGTGGCAAGCCTGTTTAATAAAAGTCTTACAACAGCACAGGCTACAAGGCAGCGGAAGGAGGGTAAAATTGTTCCACTGCATAAAGGTGGTGATAGGCTGTAGCTTCAAATTATAGGCTGGTCTGTATATCTGGAGTTGTGAAATACTGTTGAGGAAACTTGTTCAAAATGCTCCATAAAAAAGTAAGAGTTGGAGAAATAAGACTGCCCATAGCTGTTCCTTCAATCTGCTTATAAAATTCGTTTTGAAAAGTGAATTATCCAGAGTGAATAACAAAATTAAATAGTTTTACAATATCCAATGGAAATTCTTGCTTGAACAATTGTATAGTATCTGATAAAGGAATGTTAGTAAAAAAAGGCACAATATCATGACTGATCATAACATCAGATGGGAAGAATAGAAGGAGGTCACAAATCTTGTTTTTAAAGTCCAAGGTGTTTTTAATATAAGTTGGAGTACTTCTTGTAGCAAGTAAAGAAAACAAATAATTAGACAACTTGATTGACCAACTTATTATCATGCCTGCTCTTTAACTAACTGGCCACAGATTCAAATCCCACCATGCACATGGATGATTGTGATTTTCTTTGCCAGCCTGGTTGGCCGAGTGGTTAACGTATCCGCTCTCCAACCAAAAGCTGAGGGTTCAAATCCTGCCGTGGGCATGGATATTTGTGATTGTCTGTGGAAATACTAGTGGAGATGGTGATGGGCAGTAGTTGGTGTTGGTGTAGTTGATGGGCATAGAGTAAATGTGTCTTTGGACTCCCTGGAGGGCGACGTTGGTGTAGATGAGTCTTTGGACTCCCTGGAGGTGTCCCGTAATAATAATAATAACAACAACAACTTATGTGGGACATTGAATACAATTATCATTATTATTATGGCTATCTCCATGGAGCCTGGAGACTCATTTCTCCTTTAACTTCATTGACAAGGCACTCGCAACTAATTTTGGCAAACCCATTCCACTCATTCACCACTCAAAAAAAATCTAGTCCTCACACCCTTACTAACTACACTCTGCCATGACTTCCATGGATAGCCCCTAGTTCTTTCTCTCTCCCTCTCTGTCACGTATTGAAATTCCTTTGTGTCACTCTTATAAAACCTCTTTAATATCTTTTAAGTTTCTATCATGTCTCCTCTTTTCTGCCTATCAACTAAACTTTGCAACCATACACCAATCATCATTGACAGCATTCCTGTCACCAGTTCTAAATCCTCTCCACCACCTCCTGATCCCCAAGAAACCAAATCTGTACACAATAGTCAAAATGCAGCCAAATCATGGCCTTATTATAAAGAGAGATAATAACTTTCCCATCTTTACTTGTTAGCATGTTTTTCAACATCCAAGTAATCCTTTGCGCTATTTTACCAACTTTTTCAATATGACCTCTGAACTTTAACTCTCTGTCCACGATTATCCAAAGTCCCTAGCTGCATCAATTTCCTGCAATCCAGTATTGCCAATGCGATACACAGCATGCATCCCTTTTAAGCTGAAGTGCATAACCTTACATTTTGCAACATTAAATCGACAGTCGTTATCCTTTGTCCACAATGTCAATTTATTTAAATCATTTTGCTGGATATCTACATCAACTTCAGCAAACTCTTACCCACCCTCGTTTTGCATCATCAGCAAACAACTGAATTCCCCCCTTTAAATTTTTCCCTATATAGATTGATATACAAATTAAAGAGTCAAGGTCTTAGTACAGAACCCTGAGGTACTCCATTAGTCAACCTCATTCTCCTAGATTCCACTCCACTATATATATACTACTTCCTGCCTGTCAGCCACCCTCACCTTGTCCATGCTACTAGCTTCATATTTATTCTCATTTGCTATAACTTTTGTGATAGTTTTCCCTGTTTTCCAAAGTCCAGCAGTATGGTGGTGTAGCCATTTCCTTTATCCAATTCCACTTCTGCTTTATTATAAAATGTGAGTAAATTACTAAGACAGGACCTACTTTTTACAAAGTTGTGCTGCCTACTATAGATTATCACATCCCTATCCACCCACTGTTGGATTTTACCTTTAACCAACTTGTCCAATACTTTAACTCAGTGGTTCTCAACCGGTGTGTCACAAGACTGAATGCAGTGTGCCACAAAAAATTTTATTTTTCAGAAGTAATGTGCTTTGGGTACACACGGTTAGCCTAGTGGCTATGTGCTTCGCAACCATATGTCTGGGGAAGGAGTGTCTTAGGTTCGATTCCCGTCGGAGACGTGAGGAGCTCATGGATCTTCCTCAGCCATAGCTAAGTTAGCTGGTCTTGGGCGTGGACAGTAGAGTTTTTTTTCCCAATTTATCCTGGGATTTTTCATCCCACAAACAGGTAAACCGGACCCGTGAACACACAGGATACAGTCATAGGACATAGTATGGCAAGGAAGGCAATGGGAAACCACCTTGCTCATAGTCACTTCCCTAGTATGGTAGTATAGCTGCCCCTACCATCTGTATGGATGAAAGGAAACTAATTCATTCATTCAATGTGCTTTGGAAGAAATATGTGACCCTCGCTTGATAAATTCTTCTCATAAGTCCTGTAGAAATTATGCGAATTGTAAACTTTTCCTTCCTTTGGCATTTCTAGTATCTCCACCGAGTACAGTATCTCCTCCAACTGCAGGAATCATGCACTTTTTCAAGAATTCGACAATCAGCAATGAGTCCAGATTCTAAGATACTGGTGGCTAGCATACTCCAGTCACTTACCCAGTCCATTAACACATGCACAGATCATTCCCCCCCCCTTTCTCAGCACTCATTCTCTCCTCACTTTGGCGAGGTGTTCATCACTTGATGTTTTGTTTGTTTGCCACAACAGTGATTTCTACTAGTATTTTACTACTGAATAAAAATTTCAGTAAATGTTGTTGGTAAGTGCATAATATTAAGCATTATGTTATTCAATATTGAAATCCTTGATGAAATAGCATTTCCAATACTTGAGTGTTATATATCATCATATATGTCGCACAGTGACCTGTTGATCTTTGAAACAAATGGGTGCTGTTCGTATTAGCCTATGGCAATAAATATTTGCCTTTGGTAGCTGACAACTGTCTCTGCTGGAAAATACCACAACCTTACTTTGCTATCATGTTTATTGCTATTGTGTGAGGTGCTAAAAAACTGTTTTTAAATTTTCATTAATTACACAGAAATTCACAGTTAGAAAACAGTGAAAATTATTTTAATAATGTTAATACCTACAAATAATTAATTTATTTTAAACATTACTTATATTTTCAGAAAGGAAGCTCTGGATATTAATATTTGAAAATTCGTCACAGCACAGACAGGCAATGATCACGTGGTGAGCAACAACAATTTAGCTACCTCAAACAGTGCTAAGGAAAGTATCCATTTAAAGATGCATGAAAGTTACTTGGAGTTTGGTTTCACTTGTACTGGTAAAAAAAAGAGTTTCCTTCTACATTATGCTGTGTTTGTGGAGAAATGAAGTCGAATAGTGGATAGTTCCCACAAATTAAAATGCCACTTCAATATACTTCATTCAAATCTTGCCTCCAAAGGCAGACGTTATTACAAAAGATTGTTAGAAATGCAAACTAAACAACAAAGCATTGTTAAGGATCCAATGAAGCTCAGCTTGTGTCACACAAAATAGCTGAGTTAATTGCAAAAGAATGTAAATCACATACAACTGCTGAATCAAATTTTACCTGTTTATAAAATTATCATCAGAAGAATGTTCTGGCAAGAATCAGTAAAAAAAATTGCTAAAATTCCCATGTCTCATGATATTATTAGGAGAAAAATTATTGTTATTTCAGAAAATAGTTTGGAAAAAGTTGTTAACATTATGATATAAAAAAAATGTAAAGTTTTCTTTACAAATTGATGAGTTTACATTTATAAGTTTAGAATCCCAACTTATTGGATGTATTTGATTTGTAAATGAGCCTGAAATAATTAATCAGTTTCCCGTCTGTAGGGAACTTTGTGCAAACCCACAAGTAAAGAAATTTTTGATTCTATTGACTCATTTTAGCGCCACCGTAGTGCAATTGGAAGAACAACGATACATTGTGCCCTTCGACTGGAATAGGCCAAAGTTCGATTTTCGTTGCGACGGGAGGAATCTTTATCTGGACGATTTCAATCGAGTGAGTTAGCCGATCTCATATGGTGGTAGCAGGGTTTTTTCTCCCTTAAACTTGGGTTTTTCATCCCGCAAACAGACAAATCAGCCTTTCAGAACACACGCAATTTACAGACAAAAAATACTAGTTGTGGTGGTGGTGGTGGAGTTGGGCGGTAGATGGCGTTGATGGAGATGATTCATAGTAGAGGTTCGGTGTAGTGGTTAAGACAGTTGTAGGTGTCCTCCCACGATGAGTCTTCAGACTCCTTGGAGGCGTCAGGAATAATAATAAGAATAATAATTTATTTTTCTAGCCAAAACAAAATTTTATGGCAACTTGTGTTGGTATTTGCATTGATGGCACAAAATCCATGAAAGGTTCATAAAATGGCTTTGATGCATTTGCAAAGAAATTAATTGTATTTATTTATTTAGCACATGGCATAATAAAGACACGTGACATCAGAAAATATAAATACATATTTGTGTAGACAATAAAAATGAGACAAGTAATGCACATATACAAATATCAGGTAAAAGAAATCCGCGCGGTTAGCCTAGTGGCTGTGTGCTTTGCAACCATATGACTGGGGAAGGAGTGTCCCAAGTTCGATTCCCGTCGAAGACGTGAGGAATTTTAGGCTCTTCCTCAGCCATAGCCAAGTTAGCTGGTCTTTGGCACAGGCAGTAGGGTTTTTCATCCTGCAAAGCAGGCAAACCAGCCCCATGAACACACAGATCTACAGCCATAAATACTTAACCCCCATGAGGGGACTCAACTCACCCCAATAGGAATGGGGGAGAAAAAGGGAGGAAACTCCATACGAATAAATAAATAAAATAAGGTAAAAGAAAAAGTCTAAAATTTTAAGTCTAGTTCAGATAGCCAATCAAGAGCTGAAGGATCTGCCTCAAAAAAAAAAAAAAAAAGAGTCTCTCAGGTCACCAGGGTAAGCCTTTATGCTGCAGTCCTCCACAATGTGCCAGATGGTTTGGTTTATGGCCACATAATCGCATTGGGGTGTAGGTGAACATAATATTATAGTTATCTATTACTTCTTACAAAGAGAAACACTTATGGCAAAAAAACTATGTGAAAAATTAAACCTAGTTTTATTATTATTATTATTATTATTACATGACACCTCCAGGGAGTCCAAGGCCTCATCTAAGGAGGGCGCCTACTCTACAACTCTCTGACTCCACAACTCAATCCACCAACTACAACAAATCACAACTACACCAACTCCATCTAATCATATTAGTAAATAGAAACAATATGTTGGCCAAGTGGATAGTGTATCCACTCTCCCGCCAAAAGGCTGCGGGTTTGAATCCCGCAGTGGGCATGGATGTTTGCGATTGTCTGTGGAATACCAGTGGCGGTTGGCAGTAGATAGCGTTGCAGTAGTGTGGAGACGGAGTTGTAGAGCAGGTGCCCTTCCTCGATGAGTCCTTGGACTCCCTGGAGGTGTCAAAATAATAATAATAATCTACAGCCAACCACCACCACCACTAGTATTTTCACAGACAATCACAAACATCCATGCCCATGGCAGGAACCAGCAGCCTTTTGGCTGGAGAGCAGATACGCTAGCCACTCGGCCAACCAGGCCGGCATTTTAAGTCAGGTAATTAGCATTGCAAATTACGTAAAAGCAAGAACTTTGAAAACTAGGCTATTTGATGCAATTTGCACATCAACTGATGCAGAACACAAATGTTGTTGTTTCACACAGAGATTCAATGGCTCTCGAGGGATAAAGTGTTATGTCAAGTTTTGGAACTTGAATTACTTGTACATTTTGATAGTGAAAACCACACTTTGTTTCCTTAATACTTAAAAAAAAAATATGGTGTGCCAAGTTATCTTACTGGCAGATAGATTTAATTACTTGAATGAAATTAATACATCTCTTCAAGGACAAAATGAAAGCATACTCACATCAACTAACAAATTACTAGTATTTGAAAAACAGATATCATTCTGTATTAATAAAAAGAATGAAATCAATTTCGAAATGTTTCCATCAATTGACAAAGACTACAAAATCCATAATAAAAAAAATTAAATAACATTTGCAATCTTTGCTCGAAAATGTAAAAAGATATTTCCCAACCTTACAAAATGAAAAATTTGATTTGATAAGAAATCCATTTTATTTTCTAATACTTGTTCTTTTGACTTGTCTCTCCAAGAAGAAATGATATCATTAACAGCTTTATTATTATTATTATCCCAAGACCCCATGCAGTCTTGGAGGACTGCATGGGGTCTCATCTAGAAAGATGAGACCCCATGCAGACCACTCAAAGGCTCATCTAGGAGGTCATTTTGCCATACACACAGCTCATTACACTGCACCTTAAACACACTCAAATTCTCTGCAGACACCACACTCTCAGGAAAGAAATTCCAATCATTCACAACTCTGCATGCAAAAAACCTGCTTCTCATCCCCTTCCTTATAGAGCTTCCAGGGATGACCTCTGGTTCTCTCCTGATCTCCCACAGTTTTCTGTAAAACCTCTCCAACATTGATCCTATAAACAACCCTTTACCAACTTGTCTCTATCACCCCCTCCTATCCACTAGACTCTGCAAATTGCACCTTCTCAACCTTTCCTTATATTTGGCCAGAGGTGACTGACCTTAGTCAGTCACTTCTGGACCATTTCCAACATCTCTTCATACTTTTGAAAATCTGGTGACCAAATCTGGGCACAGTAGTCCATGAGTGGCCTAATCAAAGCCTTATACAATGGTGTCCTCTGCATCATTCCCAGAATTCTTTGTGTTGTGCTCACAATTTTGGCAATGTGTCCTCTAAATTTCAGATTCTTATCCACTATCACCCTAAGATCCCTTAATTCCTCCACCTCCAACAATATATTCCCAGCAAGCATAAATTCTACATCCCATCTTTGTTTTCCAAATTTTAAAACCTTACATTTTGCAACATTGAACTCGCATCCTCATTTCCGTGCCCATTCACTCAATTTATTCAAGTGGCCTTACATGAAGACCACATCTTCTCTATTCTTCGTAGTTCATCCTAACTTTGCATCATCTGCAAACAACTGAATATTCCCCATTCAAAATCTTTGCCAATATCATTAACATACAAGTTAAACAGTAATGGCCCTAAAACAGACCCCTGAGGTACACCACTGGTGACTTTCCTCTTCTTGGATATTGCTCCCCCATGCACAACTTGCTCATACCTATCAGATAGCCAGTCTCCGATCCAATGCACTAATACCCAACCCCATCTGCTCTAGTTTGACTATCAACTTATCATGTGGTAATCTACCAAAAGCCTTTGCGAAATCTAAGTATAATACTGTGTATCCCTCTCCTCTGTCGAAGAAAGCAGTCACCTTACTGTAATAAGTAAGTAGATTACTAAAACATGACCTCACTTTAGCAAATCCATGCTGTCCATCAAAGATAATACCATTGTTGTTAACCCAATTCTGGATCCTAGTTCTCACCGGCTTCTCCAACAACTTAACCACAACAACCTGACACACAGATAGGCCTATAATTTGATGCTTGAGTTCTATCATCTCCCTTATGAAGTGGCACAATCTTGCCCTCCTTCCACTCCTTTGTAACTTGACCCAACGCAAGATTCATATTAAAAAAATATGTCAAGGCAGATGTCAACTCCCTGGCACATTCCTTCAGAATACATGGTGATATATTATTAAGTCCGACAGCCTTCTTAACATCAAGTTTGCTCAACTTCCCATATACCTCTTGTTCACTTACAATCAGTCTCCCCCCCCCATCATCAACTGCTCTCAATCTCTTCATGATGTCACATTCAGAAGAATGAAAGACTGAATGAACTGCTCATTAAGTATCTCCACTATGTCTTCCACAGTAGTTGTCCTTATACTATTTTCTCCAATCAATGTCATCTTTCCATAATCATTCTTGTTTTTGCTGGCTACATATTGAAAGAACTCCCTAATATTCTTTTTGGCTTCATTAGCTAACTGCTGCTCATACTTTACTTTTGCTTCCCTTACCAACCAAGTCACCCTCCTTGCCTGGTCTTTGTAATCTTCATGGAATTGTTTATTATCACTTCTCTTATGCTTTAAGAGAAGTGATAATAAACAATTATCACTTCTCTTAAAGACAAGACACGTGCACGCAAGCACAACAAACAGTAAACGAAAATGAAGCAGGAAGCTATTCTTTCTCCTAAAAGCATAACCAATGTCTAAGCCTTTCCACGAGAATTACAATAATCCACGGAGATGATATTGCACGTAAGGCCCATCATTACAGTAAAATGAAGTTGAAGCTATCAAGACAAATGAATCGTCTCGTCTTCCAAAAATGAAGATATTATGATATGAATTGAATGCGGGATACGACACCTTCCAAACCACATCGTAAACGATATTAGACTGGATGAGGCTTGTGTTCTGACCAAAGCAAAACCACCAAAAACTAACATGCTCAGTAAAGAAATTAAATCTCTACTAGAACTAAAGAAAAACAAGGAAATAAAAAAGCGGATAAAGGGAATGCCACAGTATTGCTTAACCAAAAAGGATTACACAGGTAAGCTGAATGCTCTATTGTTAGATTGGGCTACTTACCTCCTTATCGAGTACAGCCCCACCAACTCACAAATTAGAAAACTCCACAGGCTCCTTAAGAAGGTCACTTCTGGGCCTGTGGAAGTCACTAACAAATTAAAACCATTTTACTCCATACCCCACCGTATTTATGGACTCCCAAAAATACATAAGTAAAATGTGCCATCACGTCCCATAGTGGATGGCATTGATTCCCACACATACAAACTAGCTAAACATCTGGTCAAAGCTCTCACACACTATACTGGCAACACACCTTCACACATAAAAAACTCAGCCCACTTCAAAACCAGCATAGAAAACCTTACACTCAAACACACTGACATAATGGTCAGTTTTGATGTCTTCTCCCTATTCACAAATGTCCCACTCAAAGAATCCTTAGAGCTAATCCAAGCTAGATTTTCTCCCGATATCATTTTCTTCCTGTGGAAGTCACTAAAAAATTAAAACCATTTTACTCCATACCCCACCGTATTTATGGACTCCCAAAAATACATAAGGAAAATGTGCCATCACGTCCCATGGTGGATGGCATTGATTCCCACACATACAAACTAGCTAAACATCTGGTCAAAGCTCTCACACACTATACTGGCAACACACCTTCACACATAAAAAACTCAGCCCACTTCAAAGCCAGCATAGAAAACCTTACACTCAAACACACTGACATAATGGTCAGTTTTGATGTCTTCTCCCTATTCACAAATGTCCCACTCAAAGAATCCTTAGAGCTAATCCAAGCTAAATTTTCTCCCGATATCACAGCCCTATTTCAGTTCACAATGAACTCAGGCTATTTCGTTTGGCAGGGAAAATTCTACAAACAAATAGAGGGGACAGCCATGGGTTCTCCACTCTCCCCACCCTTGGTCAACTTTTATATGGAGACCTTCGAAGAAAAAGCCTTAGCCTCTGCCCCACAAAAACCATTTGGCTTCGCTATGTTGATTTGTTCGCCATTTGGCCACATGGCTCGGATGCACTCCTCTCCTTCCTAACACACTTAAACAACCAACACCCCAGAATCAAATTCACCCTGGAAGAAGAAAAAAACAACTGCCTTCCTTTCTTAGACACACAGGTCACCTGCCAGCCTAATGGAACCTTGGTTTTATCAGTCTAAAAAAATTTCTCGGTGTCATTAAGACACTACACAACAGGGTTAAACTTATCGATTCAAATGACAATGCCCTAACCACAGAACTAAACCACATTTTCAACACTTTCTCAGCCAATGGCTACATACCCCCCCTAAAAAATCCAAAACATATTGAAACCAATAAACCCCCCCCCCACCTCACAACAAGGATTACTCTAAATCCATCACCATACCCTATATCCGAGGCACCTCAGAAAAAATTACAAAAATCCTAAAAAAACACGACCTAACTTCTTGTTACAGACCATATAAAAAATTGGCATCCCTTATCCACTCTACTAAAGACCAACCTTCCCCACCCCCCCAGACCTACCTAGTGTATACCAGGTCCTTTGCAGCTGTAACCTCTCCTACTTTGGCCAAACAGGCAGGACAGCTAATATCAGAATTTCAGAACACAAGGACTACATCTGGTTTCACCAGTACAGCCACTCTGGTCTTGCAGACCATGCACTGGATACCCGCCATAGAATACAGTGGAAGAAAGCCACGATAATACATAGCAGTAAATTCAAATACGAAAGGCTTTTCACAGAATCAGCCTTGGCCCTAAGAAACAATCCAAACCTCAACAAATTTGGTTGCATGAGACAGCCCCAAATTTGGGAAACCTACATCAGAAGACCTTCGGCCCAATCGCCCAAGAATACCAACATTGCTCGCTAGGGGGCACCATCAGGACTTTTAGGAGAAAGAATAGCTTCCTGCTTCGTCCTCATTTACTGTTTGTCGTGCTTGCGTGCACGTGTCTTGTTTTTAAGTTCCTGTGAAAATGGCAACGTGACGTTGCCGAAATATTGCAAGTGTATTAAAATTTATTTTAATGTATATCCTAGTATATGTTGTAATTTCCTTATGCTAATTAGTAAAAATGCATAACCAAAGTCTAAGCCTTTCTACGAGAAAAAAGCTATCTATGTTTGTTCTGCTCATCTCACGTTTCACAATTTCAAGTTTTCCAAGGGACATGCCCCTAACGTTCCATGTTCCAATTTGATAAAATTTTGTGCAGTGCAGGCTGTTTCTTTCATCATGGGCATCATCAACTGTTGGGCTTCCTGTAGGATTTAACCCTGTATCATATACTCCCTGACTACTAGGCACAAGCCCTTGCTCTTCCCCAGTCACTTGTAGGCTACCATCCAGCCTGGAGGGTTCACTGTTGGTATCCATATTTGAAGCATGTTGAGTTCTTGCCATAAAGTGTTCTGGTGAGATTCTTTTTAAAGGGTAGTTCACCACTGCTTTCCCAACCCCTCCCCATTTATCCGGGCTTGGGACCGGCATATAGCTGACGAATCAGGCATATGGCTGGGTTCTGGATGAAATATATCTGAGTTTTAGAATAAAATTCTGTATTTCTATTGTGTAAGCTGCATAAGTATAAGCATATCCAATACAAAAGTATCTATAAATATGTCCAATACATGTTTGCTTAAAACAACCAATTACAAATTTCTATGGAAAGGAATATTGGAAAACCATTAGAAGATATGGTAAACTGCATTTGAAAAAAAGTTATTTTATATAATAGACTTGTGTGAAAATTATTCATAATTATCATCTATTGACCAGACTACAATCCAAAGTAAAAAGAATTTGAATACTCCATCTTAAAGGAACCTGTGAACAAACAGCATGGATTCTTTGCAAATTCCATCTATACATTTCTTTCAAATCAGCTTGGAAACAGTCTTCTGTCTTACCATCTTACAAAGGATACCTTACCTCCTCTCTCCTTACTGGGTATCTATCAAGTACTCTGCTCGTCGTCTTTGTTACTTTCACAGAATGGCTGCTCTGCTTTGACTAGAATTAAAAAATATCAAGACTATGTTGCGTTTTTGAAATCTGACAAGTCCAGCCTTGCTTCTAATGCTACTGATGCTAGGCACAGAGTTCACTGGAATCAGACTAAGATTCTACGTTTCAGCAGGTTCATATTCGATCATCTCTTCCTTGAAAAGACAATCAAATTTCCTACAAAATCATCTAAACCAAAAATGATCTGAATGTATGCCATTCACTTCGGCATGATTAGATATCCATCATCATCAAATTCCTGCCATGTACCCTCAAGGGGTGTACAGAATATGATAGTACTACATGAAAAATTTACATCATTACTAACTTCCTATCTACAATTTTCCTCCAGATCAGTCTGTTACTTGTCAAGACTCCAATATTATCAGATCTTATATTTCTGTCGTCTAAGGTACTTTGTACCCTATCAAACCACCCATATCTTGGTCTTCCTCTGGGTCATTTTCCTGCCAACCTGGCAGAGAACACTTGTTCTGCCAATCTTTCCTCACCCATTCTGTTTAAATGACCATACCACCTGAGATTAGCTCTGCTAACGCATTCCTGGATGCTGACAATTTCAAGTTCTTTCCTAATATCCTCCTTTTTAATATGATATTGCCATTAATGCCATCTGTTCACGCCTGTTAGATCCTGAATGAAGGAATCTTGCAAAGAAATCATTCATTCAGAATCCAACATATTAAACTTACTCAAAAAAAAAAAAAAAAAAAAAAAAAGAGAAATACCTGCACATCAGCTAAAATTAAAAGTGAAACTTCTTCACTTTATGTATAAAATTTGCATTCCTTATTTCATGTACAATATATTTAATCTATTGTGTTCATATTAAGATTTTATTAGAGTATGTCTTAAAAGAGGGATAATCTGACTTAATTTAAGCCTCACTTAAGCTGTGTAAAATTAACTGCGAGTCATCAAATAGTTACTAAATAATAATTCTTGGAAGTTATGCTGTACTACACGTGTACAGCATAACGCTGGCAGCAGTTGCTTAAGTGGAACGTATACTGATGCGAATTCTGGGAATACAAGAGCATAACAGCGTCGGGAAAAAGCAAGGGGTGAAAAGATATGGGTCGTGTGCAAAGGGGACTGAGGAAAAAGAGGGCGCTCTAAGGAGGAATATAAGGGGACAAGCACGTATTGGAGAGGTCTCGTCATATTGTTTTCCTGTTTGGTGGCTTGGAAGTTAGCGGGAGTTCGCGTAAAGGGGGAGGATGAAGCATTTGTGCTAAGATAGGATGTTGGACAGCAGGCTTTCTTGAGATTAGAGTAGGATTCTACGCAGAGCTGAAGGTAAAATTTCCAGTCCTAGCAGAATCAAGCCGTCGCTGAAAAGTCCCATCGAAATGTTGCTAAAATGCAGAGATTGGGTCCGTTTTCGGCAGAAATAATGAAGATAGCGTAACCCCTACGTTGCCGTATTAACAGCCAATAGACAAGAAATAACCAGATGTACACGTGGTGCTGAAAGATGTGGAAAAAGTTCGGTAAGGTGAAATTACTCTATTTTTGTGTATAAAATTCATTAGAAGAGAGAAGATTGTTTGCGAATGTGAAATTAAGAACAGTATTCTAAAGAACTCTGTGGACAGTCTCTAATTAGAAAGTTAACCTCCTTTGAGAGAGTAAGAAGAATTGTTTAGAAAAGATCTTTAGTAATTGTATGTGATAGGATTAACTAAATGAGATCAGAATTGTGGATTTTAGTAACTGAGTAACATTAGAATGTTTGTTTATATTATCTTATAAATAACATTACAGAAAGGAATTTCAGTTTAACTTCATATCATTTGCTATCTATCCCAAAATACAGTTATTGTGTTTCGCATGCTTTATGACCTTTAATTAATTTAGAATATGTTAACCTCTTAACTCGAGTTTCATTTAGTATTGAGTCATAATTGAGTGTATGAATTTTGTGTATTCTGTTTAGATATTCCAATAAACATGTCATATTTACCTAAACCTGAGTCATGCCTGATTATGATTCCAATCTACCACTTATAAAAATAGAAGCTATTTTGGTGGGAAGGAATTAGGAAGTATATATAATTATAGATTTAGGTCACGACTGCAATAATCTGAATCTATACGGCTGTGTTAATGTAAGATGTTGTGTAAGAACGCCTCAGAATCTAGTATTGTCTCCCTGAGGAAGGATCCTTTTCTGCTATAGGATACTGGCTGGCACAGCAAAATATAAATTTGCCAGTATCCAAAGAGCAAACAATCCTAGATGTAAACATATTAGGCCCGATATCTGAGGAAGTAAAATAGCAATAGAAAGATAGAATAGATAAATATAAAACAGAATATATAGAAAAAGCAACGACATAACAATAGAGCAGCTGGTAGGATTTTAAATGAATAAGGTTTTGAATAAGAAAGGCCATAATCAAGTAACAAACCTTTAAGTATAAATCACTATAAATAAAAATATTTAACATGCCTCTAATCTTTCTCGGGACTCTCATATCTGTGGTCTCTAGTTTTTGGTCAAGTGTTTTACTTCTAACCCTGCTTTCAGATCCATAAGTTAAAACTGGTTTGAACACTGTCTTGTATACAGCTAATTTAGTTTTCCGACTAATTTCTCTCTTATTCCATATGAATTTATTCAATTGACTTCCTATTATACCAGCTTTATTGATTCTGTTGTCTATTTCCATATTTAATTTACCATCTTCAGTAAAAATCATGCCTAAGTAGCTGAAATGTTTTACTTGTTGTACAAGTTCTCCATTCACAATGCAGTTGATATTTGAAATATTTCTGTCTATTTTCATTGTCTTTGCCTTGTTACTGCCGAGCTTAACACCAAATCTATTACACAGTTATTCAATTTAGTCAAGGAATCTTGCAGACTCGTAGTGGACTTATTGATAAGCATAACATCATCCGCATAAAGCAAAGAGCTGACATTAACATCTCCAATTTTGATATCATGTTTAATACCACTTTCCTTCATAATGTGATCTAGACAGATAATGAATAACAGAGGGGATAATGTGAGACAAGGATGTACATCCTTGTCTCACACCAGATTTAACATTAAACCATCTTCCAGTACTTCCTTCAATTCTAACTGCTGACTTACAACTCAAATAAAGACTAAGTATTGCTTGATATAATGCTCCATTGACACCATATAACTGTAGTGTATTGAATAGCTTCTCTCTTGGCACCATATCATATGCCTTTTCCAGATCTACAAAACTCAAATAGAGATCTTTGTTATATTCCCATGATTTCTACAGTATTTGTCATAAAGTGAAATTCTCATCCTGACAGCCTCTATTTGGCCGGAATCCAGCTTGTTCTTCACCAAGCTTTTCTTCTACAATTCTTCTCAACCATACATGCATATATCTTACCAGGAACACTCAGTAGGGATATACCTCTGTAATTCTCACATTCAGTTTTATTTCCCTTTTTATATATGGGTACTATGAGAGCTCTACTCCAATCATCGGGATTTCGTCCCTCTGTCCAGGCCTTCTGAACTATGCAGTGCAGCCACTGCAAGACTTTTATATCACCATACTACAGCATTTCTGGTCGAATATCATCTACTCCTGCTGCCATTCCACATTTTAAGCCTTTAATCAATTTTTCTACTTCAAGTATGGATAGGTATTCCTGACTGGCCTGCTGAGTGTTTTTTACCACTGTGCAATCACTGCTTATTTCATTTAGCAATTTCTAAGTAATTACTCCATACTTCAAGGATATCTTTTCTCCCGTTTGTCACCTTTATCATCTCTGACTCCTTTTATAGTACTCTTTCCTCCATTTCTAAGCCTTCTTCAATAACCTCCAAAATATTTTGCCACCTTCTTAATATTTATTTTCTATGTTCTTGCTAAAGTCTTCCCTTTGTATAGCTAGTTTTACACAGTGTTTTACCTTCTTTTTTACATTTGTCTCTGTATTCTCTAAGAGCACAAGCTGACTTATTTGCCAGGAACTTTTCATATGCTTTCTTCTTTTCCTCCACTGCCTCTCTAACTTCCTGTGTCCACCATAGAGTTCTGATTTTTCTATCCTTGCAGACAACTTCACCACATGCCTCTCTGGCTGAATCAATCAAGGTTTTCTTCAAGGCTTGCCACTGAATATCTAAAGTTTGGTTCCTGTTCTCAAACTCTCTCATTTTTTCTTCAATAGTTTTTAGTTTACAGTTCACATCTGAGAGATTTTCAACTTTTATTCGCTTTAAAACTTTCTTACATGTTATTCTTTTCAATATGAAATTCAATTTTATTCTGCTCAAGACTAAATAGTGATCACTTCCAATTTCAAATCCTCTGTACACTCTGGTGTCCTGCACAAAGGAGAAAACATCACTATCAACAATAACATAGTCAATGAGACTTTACTTATTTCTTGCCTCTTCTCTCCATGTGAATTTGTGCACAATTTTATGTTGGAACATGGTGTTAGTAATAACCAATCCATGTCCTGAGCAGAAATCCAACAAATATTTGCCATTATTATTAGCTTTGCTCTTTTCTCCAAATTTTCCCAAAATATTTTTGTATGTCTGACAATCATTTCCTACTCTGCTATTTAGATCCCTAACAAGGACCAACTTTTCCTTTTTCATTGTGTCACATGCTTTCTCTAAAGCATTAAAAAATTCCTCCACTCCTACCTCAGTAGAACTTCTATGGGACCATAGGCACAAATAAGTCTCATTGTCCAGTTCCCCATTCTGATATTTGCCCACATCACTCTACTTGAGACTGCCTGCCATTCAAGAAGATTAGCCTCATATTTAGTGTTGAATACTATGGCTACTTCTTCTTTTCCTGGATTGTCATTGCCTGAATATAACATTTTGTATTTATTGCTCAGAAAGATCTCACCAGTTTTTTTTTTTTGTTTGTTTCAGTCACCCCTATTATGTCGATCTGGTACTTATCTAATTCCTCAGCTAGCTCCATTTCTTTGCTATTCAGGCTTCTTATGTTGATAGTACCGATCTTTAACTCTGGTGATGTTGAGTTGGGATGTTTTTTTTTATATTTGTTCCAGTAGCTGATTTTTCGCTGTTCACTCTGGTTCCCTGGCAAAAACAATGGGGGCCTTGTTTTACCAGGCGACGCCCCAGCCAGCATGAAATTTTGTCATGTTGTACCATCATTTTATAATTTGGTTGAAGCCAATAAGAATTACAATTTGATTGGCTAAATTCCAAATTGCCAGCCCATCCTCGTTCGTTCAGTATCCAGGTAGATACCCAACAGGATGCACCACGAGAAGGCGAGGATTGGACATTAGGTCAGATGCCCTGGTCGGTTCTCTGCATTAAAGGCGATGTGGAGGTCTCCTCTCAGTTATACAGCTTTGACCCTTAAGCACCCCAATTAGATATCCAATGTCGTATTATATTGGTGGGATTAGGCTAGAAGAAACTGATGAGGCTATGGATCTTGGAATGTTAATAGATAGGAAGTTGAAGTTTAGTGGCCATGTGGCAAAGATTACAAATATAATTCAAAAGATAATTGCAATGCTGAAACGAACGTTCACATGTAAAGATAAGGATGTTATTTTGCCTCTTTACAAGGCCTAGATAAGACCTCACTTGGACTACTGTGCACAGGTCTGGTCTCCATTGTGATTCTGGTATATTGGAGAGAGTACAAAGGAGAGTGTTAAAAATGATATCAGGATTGTGGAATACTGATTATGAAGACAGATTGAGAATTTGTAGACTGTAGACACTAGCAAACAGGAGAAAGAGAGGTGATATCCTTGAGACTTACAAACTTCTGAAAGGATCATACAGAATTTCAATTGATGGAATTTTTCAATTTATGGAGGGTGGGGAAAGGACGAGAGGGCATCCTTGGAAGCTGAGAATGAAGGCCGCCAAGAAGGGTGTGAGGGCTAGATTCTTCTCTCAGAAGGCGGTACATGATTGGAATGGATTGCCATTGGCTGTTGTGAGTGCAAGCAGTGTGAATGAATTCAAGAATAAGTATGATAGCTGGTGTGTGTAGTATGTGGCCATTCTCAATGAGTCTCTGACTCCCCTGCAGATCTCTCTTAATAATAATATTAATAATGCCACTCTCCAAGTTTTAGGAAGTGATTACTATTAACTGTTTATAATTTTTTGTTTTAATCTGCACAAACTTTTACAATTGTTCCTTTGCACTCTAATAGTGTAATTGTGTCAATTCTGCTATGACAAAAACATGAGCCAGTAGGAACATGCAATGACTCATTCTAATGATATGTGTTTTGGTAGGTACTGCTCTTTCTCCCTGATGATATCCATGTTATGTTGGATGAAATATACTGGAGTTTTTGAATAAAAGTCTGCACATTTTTTTCTGCATGAGTGTGTGTAAGCCATATATGTATCTATAAATATGTATAGTAAACATTAAAAACAATTTCTTATTATCATATTTATTACTGCATGTTCCGTCATGGGGAAAACCTTATGTGTAAGGTACTTCAATTTTTATAGTGAAAATCAGATATAATTTTATATTACCTATCTGTTATATGGCCAAATATGATGGTGCCAAGGCTTGTTCCCATATAAAAAACAGTCTGAATCCAGTATGGAAGTCTGTCATTATCACACACCCAGTTTAACTGAAAATATTTTGAACTATTATAAAGAGAAAGAATTCAGTTAACAATGCATGGAAATTTGAAATTAGAAACTACTGTTTTATAATATTTGTAAAGAATTGGAATCTAATTGTAAGGATATTTATTCAAGGACTTTGATAATTACTATAACATTGATGAAGATGTGAGCATGTGTACACACACACACACACACACACACACACACACAGGTTATTCATACTTTTAAACATGGGAAGCATTTACATTGCAATAGTTGTAGAAATTTTTTTTCATTTAGTTGTCATTTAAATTAAACTTGCCAAGAAATTATATTCTTCTTTAATCCTTGATCAAAGTGTAAGCAAACAAAATTTGTTCGCAAAGAATCTTCACGACCAGGCTACTTGTATATAGAGGCTAATGACTTCGCATTAACTGCCTTGCCTTAGTATCCCATAATGCAAAGTGCAACTTCATGGCAAACAAAGCTTGCATGTGAAATTTATTTACACTTGGATAAAGGATTAAACGAGAATAAAATTTCTTGGCAAGTCTGATTTAAATTATAACTGAATGAAAAACTTTCTACAACTACCTCCAATTCAGAGTATTTTAATAAGATGATACACCTTTAAACTACTTGTACATGAGAAATATATGAATTCTGCATAAGTTCAACCATAAGGGTCAGGCTTCCACTAATGGCAGCTTGCTTCCTGGGAAGTGAAGCAGTTCTGCTCAGTGGCAGGTTTTGGCTTGTCATTGAGTGGAGTCACTATAATACAAATTATCTCCATAAAATTTAGCTCGACTTTCTTTTAAAGAAAGCTGAGAACTATTATGCATGAAGAACTATCCAATAATTAAACTGTTAAGTGGAAAAACTCAAAACTAAATTAAAATGAATGCAAACCAAAAAACAATATATATGTCACAAGATTTACAGGGTGATCAAAATTAAAGGATTCCCATTTAAGGCCTTGTCGTATACCATCCAGTGATTGTGAAACTTTGCAGGAATACACTGTGTGTCATGCAGAAATGATATCTGAGGAAGGAAAAAAAAAGTAGTTCCAAAGTTCACCATCAGTGGGCATTGTAAACACCAAACATGGAATCTGCATATCACACAAATCAGCAGGTGTCAGAAGGATTTTAAAAGATGAATACCAGATTTTTACCTTCATTCTATTGTTAATACCATCCACAGTGATGGCACTAACTTGTCCCAACGTGCCTTGCTCGTGAAGCTGTACTACTTAACAACTGAAATGCTGTTGCTGCACTCTACAAATTTTGTCACCCAAACAAATGTCGACAAGGTCCACTATCTCCATTTGTACTGCGATGAATGATTAGTTGTTTTGAACAGGATTGTTGGGAGTTAGACCTGGTAGAGTTCACAAGTGAATGAAGCAGCTACTGCCACTGTGGTCATGAATAATGCTGGTGGATCCTGCAGTGAACATGATGTATCAAGACACATGGATGTGCCTTACGCTGTCTGGAAAATTCTACAGAAGATTCTGCATTTCTACCCATTCGAGATAACCCTGACACAGGAGTTTCACCCACAAGACTTTAAAAGTTGACTGACATTCGTTTTAACATTCCTTGCTTGAGTAGAATTGGATGCTATGTTGCCATGGATGATTTTGTGGGGGGAAGATGAGGATCACTTCACCTGAACAGAGCTGTGAATACCCAATTGCTAGGTAAGGGTTATGCAAAACCCACATGAAATCCTACTAATTCGTTTGCATTCACCCAAAAGTGCAGGCTTACAGCTTCATTTTATTGAACCATTCTTCTTTGAGGATATTCGCCAGCTGGGACTTGTAACCTGCTCAGTTACTTCTGAGAGGTATTGTGAGTTGGGTATTAGCTTGCTAATACCCAACCCCATCTACTCTAGTTTGACTAACAACTAATCATGCAGTAATCTACTGCAAAATCTAAGTCTAAGTAGTATACTTAGATTTTACAAAGTATACTACTGTGTATTCCTCTCCTCTGTCCAATGAAGCCATCACCTTATTGTAATAAGTAGATTACTAAAGCATGATCTCTCTTTAGCACATCCATGCTGTCCATCAAAGATAATACCATTGTTGTCAACCCAATTCTGGATCCAGGTTCTCATCAGCCTTTCCAACACTTTAACCACAACGTCTAACATCTGCCTAATGTCATTAACTTTTTGTAATGCAGTGTTAAAATCCATTATGACTCACTCTTGTTTCATACACTAAAAGAATTTAAAAAAACAACAACATAAAGTATTACATTTTAATAATATAATTTATATATATTATAATATAAGCATATAATTTAAAGAATTAAAATATGAGCCAATAATTACCTCTGTAGCTAATGTTGGATACAGTGATGAAAAATTATATTTCCATCCATGTTTGCATCTGGTTTGGGAGATGGGATCTGTAAAGTTGCTTGTTTCCATCAGTAATGTTATATTTAAATCATACATGTCACATTGACTATAGGATTTCAAATCATCTTTCTGATTTAATGGAATATATAGTTGCTTTAATTGAAGTTCTGAAAAGTTATAACTGGATATTTGAGGAATATTACACCAGTGATCTGGAACCATGATGATGAAAAACTGAGTAAAGTATAACAGGGCACAAAAACATGCAGATGGCACAACAAGAAAAGCACAAAGGAGTTTTTGATAAAGTCCAAAGTCACCAACTTTTTGTAATGCAGTGTTAAAATCCATTATGACTCACTCTTGTTTCATACACTAAAAGAATTAAAAAATATATATATTTTAAATGAAAATATCAACTACATTTATCAAAGAAAACTCAAGCTAAATAGCATACCACATCAAAAAGTTCATATTTATGTCAGATTATCACAGAGAAAATACTCCTTAAAATTAATAACATTAGTGATGCTGTCAGGATGCAAAATATATAAAAATAAAATAAAATAAATAAAATACTATTACTATTATTAAAATCTTAAAAATGAAGGTGAAACAATTAATTGTTTTGGCTGGCACTAATGATCTGAGAGGCAAAATGTATTGTGCGCGAGAGGATGTGAAAAAATTATTGGAAGAAGCAAAAAAAGAACAGCAAAGTGAAGATTAAGTCTTCTGCCAAGCTACAATAGAAATGAACTGAGGAAGAGAGCATTGATAGCAAATTAATCAATATGCAGGTTGCGCAGAAGAAATGATGCAGAGCTTGAGAGCCTATGGACTGTATTTCATGGACAGAAGGTTTTACATAATGCTGTGCTTAACTGGATTTGGAGTTACGACGTTTAGCGAGACCTTAGCACAGGGGTTGCCAAAGTCATTTGCCCGTTGACCCCTTCAAGCATTTCTTGACTTTTTATCGCCCCCCCCCCTATATTTTACTATTAGGTAATTATAATAGGATAAGCAAAAAAAGACGCTTATGTGAGTTTTTATATTGTTTATTTTATAGTTACAGTGTTTATTGTATGTATAATATAGTATATATTATTATATTACTATTACTACTACTATCACTAGTAATATCACTGGT
Organism: Typopeltis vanoorti; assembly: GCF_054136105.1. Lineage (NCBI taxonomy): Eukaryota > Metazoa > Arthropoda > Arachnida > Uropygi > Thelyphonidae > Typopeltis > Typopeltis vanoorti. The sequence continues at coordinate 84,256,017 of NC_143569.1, forward strand.
ATTACGTGTGATATTAATAAACTACTGGTATTAATATCACTGGTATTACTACCAGCACTGCTCAACACTTCAACACAGAGAAGTTTAGTTCGTGAATGAATAACGATTGAATTATAATATGTATGTTGATGAATTTTAGAACATTAACGCTCACTTGTATGTTGATGCGCAAAAATGAGACTGGGATCGAATACTTGTAAGTATCAGTAAATAAGAACCATGCACGTGTTGCAATCTCGCTCCCACTGCGCCAGCCGGCAGGAACCACCAACATCCGTTTATTGGTAAATACGTCATTTTGGCCTACTTGATTGTTCTTAGTAACTATTTTCATGCTCTTACTCCATCTTACAGGTCCTATTCATGGACCTGTAAGATGGAGGTACTGATCCCACGATTCACTCTTAATTGCGTTGTCATTACCTCCATGTCTTTTGTCATGGAGGTAATCCGAGTTAACTGAATTAAATATTACCTATACAATGATGTCTTATATTTTTCTGTCGACCCCTGAGTGCAAATCGACTCCTAACAATGTCATATCGACCCCTTTGGTGACCACCGCCTTAGCAAAATGAGATTTGGGATGAAAAGATTACACACTCCATATCATATTGATGGTACTAGTTTAGAGGAAATTGATAAGGCTAGGGATCTGGGGGTGATGGTGGATAGAGATTTGAAATTCAGAGGACATATTGCAAGAGTTGGCAAAATAGCTCAGAGGATTACTTGGATGCTGAAGAACATACTGACAAGTAAATATTATTATTATTATTATTTATTATTATTATATTATTATTAAGGGCGACTCCAGAGAGTCCTTAGACTCATCGAGGGAGGCCCTAAACATCATGTCCACACAACTGTATGACATTCTCACTCACCGTCATAGCACCCACAACAGACTCTGGCAGCTTATTCCACTCATTTACCACTCTAAAAGTAAAGAACCCAGCTCTAACACCCTTGCTAACCACACTTTTGCCCAGCTTCCATGGGTGTTCCCCCTAGTTCTCCTACCACCAGTCCTGATCTCAAAAATATCCTCTGAATTAATCCTATAGAAACCCTTTAGCAATTTGAATGTCTCAATCATATCTCCCCTTTTCCGCCTATTAACTAATTTCTGCAACCCACAAATCTTCAACCTGTTCTCATATGGTGCATTCCATAGACCTGCTATCATCTTGGTCACTCGCCTCTGGATCCTCTCCACCTCCTCCCCATCAAGAAGAAACCTAGATGACCAAATCTGGGCACAGTAGTCGAGTTGAGGTCTTATCAAGGCTCGGTACAGAAGTACAATAACTTGCTTGTCTCTGCTCGTCAAAGTATTTTTCAACAACCAAGTATGTTGATGAGCATTTAGCCACTTTTGCAATGTACTCCCTAAACTTCATCTCCCTATCCACCAACACTCCCAAGTCCCTGGCCTCTTCAATCTCCTGGAGTACAGTTCCACCAATGTGGTATACTGCTGCTAATCTTTTGACCCCAAAATGCATAACCTTACATTTTGTCACATTAAATTGACATCCATTCTCCTTAGCCCAGAGCTCCACTCTATCCAAGTCGTCCTGCAACATCTTCTGCATTCACTATTGCCCTACCCAACTTTGCATCATCAGCGAACAAATGAACTGTTCCTCTTAGATCCTTCCCTATATCGTTAAGGAACAAATTAAACAGCAGTGGTCCAAGAACAGAATCCTGTGGCACACCACTAGTCACAGGCCATCTTTTGGACTCTACTCCTGAATAAACTACTCTCTGATATCTCTCCATCAACCATAAAAACTTGCAGGCACCGGTGAGATTCGAACCCACGATCTCCTGTTTACTAGGAGATCGTGGGTTCGAACAGGCGCTTTAACCAACTAAGCCACAGTGCCACTGATAGGAAGGTTATTATCCCTCTTTATACAGCTATGATTCAGCCACATGTTGACTACTGTGCACAGATTTGGTCACTTGTGTTTCTTGGGGATCAGATGGTGGAGAAGATTCAGAGACAAGTGACCAAGCTGGTGACAGGTCTGTGGAATGTTCCTTGTGAGGATAGATTGAAGATGTGGGTTGCAGAGTTTAGCAGAGAAGCAGAGGAGAGGGGATATGATAGAAATTTATAAGTTGCTAAAAGAACACTATAAAATTGACACAGAAGAAATTTTTCAATAGATGCGGAGTAGTGGGGGGGACAAGGGGTCACACTCAGAAGCTGTCTAAGAGTGTAGTTAGCAAGGGTGTGTGGACTAGGTTTTTTTCTTGAAGAGTGGTGAACAAGTGAAATGGATTGCCAGAGGTGGTTGTGAGTGCCCAACAGTGAATAGGTTTAAGGAGATGTATGATAGGTATTGTGTTAATGGATAGAGTGGGTCTCTCGCAATGAGTCTGTGACTCCATGGAGTGCCCATAGAAATAATAATAATAATTAGTTCACTGAGAATGTGGAAATGCAGTCAGGAAAACTAAAGCAAGTAGTGGATGCAGGTATGTGTGCAGGCACACCTATGAAGTGAGTGAATGTGAGAATGACCAAAATATGTAAAATCTAGTCACTCATGCAACAATATCAAATGGGTTAGTCAATTCAGGATGCAAAAGTGCTTTCGGTCTAAGGGGATGATACAGTTTCTAATACTAAACCCAAAGTTTAATCCTAATTCTAATACTAATGCAAGAAGTATCAGGACCAAGAGGAAGGAGTTTTTGGCATTAGTTAATACAACTTTGCAAAATGTTACAGGCATTAATAAGACTTGCTAACAGTAGATGATGTAGTTGCATGGATAGAAGTGAAGGATTAAGTATTTTCAAGGAGGAGAAAGAAGACTGGATGGAGGGAGAGATGATGCTGATGACACTAGATGAACAGCCAAAAAGAGTAGTAGATGGCAGTTCTTTTGAAGCAGTCTGGTGTGAGAATGTCAATAGCACAAAAAAAAAAAAAAATCAGTAGATTGCTACTATAGGTCATGGGGTTCCAGAGATGATATGGAAGCCATTTAGTGCAGTAAGTGAGGTTGAGTAATTATTATGGGGGATTTCAACTATGGAGATATAGAATGGAAGGAGGAAAGATCACATGGCAAGAAGAAAATGGAATTTACACACCTTCTGAGAGAAAATTACTTGAAGAAGCATGTGAGAGAGGGCTTGAAATATGTGAGTGTTGGATCTGATCATAGGAATCAGAACAGCTGTCCATATCTGTGGTTGGTGAGGGTAGCTAAAGAGAGGTATGAACAGCAGTTAGCTATTGAAGCCAAAAAAAATCCTAAGGAATTCTTTCGATAAATAGCCAGAAAAGAAAGAATGATTATGGAAGGATGACATAGATTGGAGAAAATGGTACAAAGACAGCTGTTGCGGAATGTGTGGTGGAGATACTTAATGAGCAGTTCATAAAGGTCTTTCAATCTTGTGAATGTGACTTTTCGTAGAGTACCTCATGATAAGTTGACAGTCAAACTAAAGCAGATAGGGTTGGATATTAGATTAGTGCATTGGATTGGAGACTGGCTATCTGATAGGTATCAACAAGTTGTGTATGGGAGAGTGATATCCAGGAAAAGGAAAGTCACTAGTGGAGTGCCTCAGGGGTCTGTTTTAGGGCCATTAAAGTATAACTTGTATATTAATGATATTGGTGAAGATTTGGAGGTAGATATTCATTTGTTTGCAGATGATGCAAAGTTGGGATGAACCATGAAGAGTAGAGAAGATGTTGTGGCCTTACAAGACTTGAATAAATTGAGTGATTGGGCACGGAAATGGGGACGCGAGTTCAATGTTGCAAAATGTAAGGTTTTAAAATTTGGAAAACAAAGATGGGATGCAGAATTTATGCTTGGTGAGGATATATTGTTGGAGTTAGAAGAAATAAGAGATCTGGGGGTGATAGTGGATAAGGATCTGAAATTTAGGGGGCACATAGCCAAAACTGTGAAGACAACACAAAGGCTTCTGGGAATGATGCAGAGAACACTGACTTGTAGAAGTAGGGGGATTCTTGTTCTGTTGTACAAGGCTTTGATTAGGCCACACATGGACTATTGTGCCCAGATTTGGTCACCTGGTTTTCAGAAAGATGAAGAGATGTTGGAAAGGGTCCAAAGGCGACTGACTAAGGTAGTTTCTGACCTCTGGAATGTGGAGTATGAGTAAAGATTGAGAAGATGTAATTTGCAGAGTCTGTGGACAAAAGGAAGAGGGGAGATATGATAGAGACCTATGAGTTGGTAAGGGGTTGTTATAGGATCAATGCTGGAGAAGTTCTACAGAAAATAGTGGGAGATCGGGGTAGAACTAGAGGTCATCCCTGGAAGCTGTATAAAGAGGGTGTGAGTAGGGGAGTGAGAGGCAGGTTTTTTTCATGCAGAGTTGTAAATGATTGGAATGCCTTGCCTGAAAGTGTGGTGTCTGCAGGGAGTTTGGGTGTGTTTAAGACACAGTACGATGAGCTGTTTGTGTGATAAAAGGACCTCCCAGACGAGTCTTTGACTCCATGAGGTCTTGATGTAATAACGATAATAACTATGGTGGCCACATTGCCTCTGACTGGAAAGAGTGATAATGCTTGAGAAGTAGCAAAACATGTGGAATAAAGAAGAGATATATTATTATTATTCAGGCCTCCATGGAGTCAAAAGACTCATCATGGGAGGTCCTTTCTAAGAAACACAAAGTTTATGAAGACTCATCGAGGGGAGGTTCCCCCCCTAAGAAACACAAAGTCTATCATACCACTCCTTAAACTGATTGACCGTTCTCGCTCTCACCACTCCATCAAGCAATGCATTCCATGGTTCAACCACCCTCCATGCAAAGAAACCACTCCTCACCCTCTTGCAAACATTTTCCTTTTGTAACTTTCAGGAATGGCCTCTTGTCATCACTCCTTCCCGCTGTTCAACCAAGCGAAAGAACTCCACAGTGTCAACCCTGTAACCACCTCACAACAGTTTAAAAGTCTCAATCACATCACCTCTCCTTCTTCTATCCACCAAATTCTGCAGTCCACATTACCTCAGCCGATTCTCATAACTAACATGTTACAGTCCTGAAACCATCTTTGTTATCTGCCTTTGTACCCTTTCCACAGTTAATTTATCCCCTTCAAATTCTGGGGACCAAGTCTGAGAACAATAGTCTAAGTGTGGTCGGATCAGAGACTTATACAACGGAATGATAATCCTTTTATCTCTGCAGGTCAGTGTCCTTCTCATTATTGCAGCAATCCTCTGTGTTATTTTCACCACCTTTGCAATATGTCCCCTAAATATCAGGTTTCTATCAATCATCAACCCCCAGATCTCTTGTCTCCCCCTACTTCCTCCAGTATAACTCCTCCCATAGAGTATGCAGCATCCAATCGATGTTTCCCAAACCTCAAGACCTTACATTTTGCTGCATTAAACCGACACCACCATTCATTTGCCGATCTATCTAGCTTATTCAAATCCTCTTGCAGGGCTACCACATCTGCACTATTACTAATAATCCATCCCAGCTTCGCATCATCCGCAAATAACTGAATATCCCCTTGTAATCCACTGACAATGTCATTGATATAAAGGTTAAACAATATTTCCCAAGGTCCCAGTACTGAGCCCTGTGAGACCCTACTTGTAACCCTCTGCCTCCTTGAAACTGTCCCACCATACACAACTCTCTGTTACCTATCGGACAGCCAATCCTGAATCCAGTTGACCAATCTAACATCCAGACCCATGTGCTGCAACTTAGATATCAGTTTATCATGCGGCACCCTGTCAAATGCTTTCACTAAGTCTAAGAAAATGGAAGTATATGCCTTTACCTCATCTAATGCTCTTGTAACTTTATCATAAAAGATTAGCATATTGCTAAAACCAGAGTACCCCCTTCACAAATCCATGTTGACTCTCACAGATAGCATTACCCTCATCTGTCCAATGCTGTATACAGTCCCTCACTACTTTCTCCAAGATCTTAACAACTACTGATGACACACAAACTGGCCTATAATTAGACACTTCCAGTCTTCTTCCGCCCTTATGCAATGGCACTATCTTACCTTCCTTCCATTCCATGGGCACCTTTCCCGCAGTCAGACTTTCATTGAAAAGCCAGGTCAAAGGCACTGTCAGTTCCCCAGCACATTCTCTCAAAACTCATGGTGAAATACCATCCAGTCCCACAGCTTTACTGACATCCAGAGTACTCAGTATTTGAAACACACTCTTCTCCTGTACCTCTAAACCTCGAACCTGCCCTATCCTATTAAAACTGACTCCTCCAGGATGAAATACTCCAATAAAGTGTTCATTGAACAATTCCACTATGTCCTCTGCATCAGTCACTCTATTCCCATTTTTATCGTGCAATGTCATTCTTCCACAGTCATTTCTCCTAAGGCAGATGATTATGACAAGCATAGGGGAGAAAGCTTGAAGCAGTGTCATGGCATAAAAACCTACAAGGGAAGGATGTTGGCAGTATGTGGGAGATATTAAAGGGTATCTCAAAGAATAATATCAGACTGTATACCCAAGGTCAGGAGGATTGATTAGGTAGGAGTTAAATGGATGAACAGTATTATTAAGCAGGAGATATAAAAAAAGAAAATGTTGTGGAGGGTACATAAGGGTAACGGTAACCAGCAAGCTCAAGAGCAGTACAAGGGTCAAGCAAGAAAACTTACCAGCATGGGAAAGAAAGCAAAATCAGATTATGAAAAGAAATTAACTTAGCAGGCTAAAGAAAATCCCAAAGAGTCCTTCACCATTAACAAGAAGTGGTGAAGTACTGTTGATATGTTGGGCAAAAATAGAACTGAGGGCGGATAAGAATATGATACTCAATGAGGGAAAGCATGGCTAGTAGTGTTAAACTACTAGGTGATCACTTTACAAAGGTGCATCGTCCAGGTGGAAATACTGCAGTAACAGATGTGACAAAGATCGATGTGAAATTAAAGATAGATGAAGTAGAAGTGTGTAGGATATTACAGAACCTTGATATGCATACAATTATGAGAATAAAGGAATATCAACTTATGTATTATCAGTAGTCATAATTAGTCATCAGCAGTTAGTAAGATCTTGGAGAAAGTAGTGAGGGACTGTATACAGCATTGGGCAGATGAGAGTAATGTTATCTGTGAGAGTCAACATAGATTTGTGAAGGGGTGCTCTTGTTTTAGCAATATGCTAGCCTTTTATGATAAAGTTACAAGAGCATTAGATGAGGGAAAGGCATATACTGCCATTTTCCTAGACTTAGCAAAGGCATTTGACAGGGTGCCACATGATAAGCTGATATTCAAGTAGCAGATGGATCTGGATGTCAGATTGGTCAACTGGATTCAGTATTGGCTGTCTGATAGGTATCAGAGAGTTGTGTATGGTGGAGCAATATCAAAGAGGCAGAAGGGTACAAGTGGGATTCCACAGGGCTCAGTACTGGGACCTATATTGTTTAACCTTTATATCAATGACATTGTCAGTGGATTGCAGGGGGATATTCAGTTGTTTGCGGATGATGCGAAGCTGGGAAGGGTTATTAGTAATAGTGCTGATGTGGTAGTGTTACACCTGATATCTTAAGAATGTAGAATTCTCAGCTATCATGGTGTAACATGAAGAATAAATAAATTAAAAACCCTGCATAAAAGATAATAGATCAAAAAAAAAAATCAGCTAAATGAATTATTTAAAAGAAAAAGAAATATTCTTGCATCCAATAAAATATATAAAAAAAAATAAAGGTGTTTGTTGAACTAACTAACAAAAAAGAAAGAATATATTAATGTTGTGATATGATATAAGAGAGAAAATTTAACTAAATAAGACAGAAAAGGAATAGTCATAAGAGATGGTATGTGAGAGGCTAGAGATTAAAACATTAAGTAAATTCATAGAAAAATTTTGGAAAGGGGATTAAGTTAGAGGCTAGCAAAAGAAAAACAACAGACTATCGCTCAGGGCCGATTCCCGGATTGAGACATCGTTACGGGCTCGCCGACCAAAGGACGTTGGCAGAAAAATGCCACCCTAATTGGTCGGTGAGGTAAAATCAACTAAGGGGTGGGGAAAAGAAGTTAAAGAAGGTGCCGTTAGGAGAGCAGGTATAAAAGGGTTGGAACCCCCCCCCCACTAGACTTTTAGGTTTTAAGGCTCTTTGGCTTTTTTGGTTCTGTTCCCGGAGAGTTCTTCATGAGCTCCTTCGTAAGGGACTCGTGCGGTTTTCCCGAGTGGTGAGATAGGGGTTATATCTCCGTCGTCACAACATGGAAACGAAAGTGAGCGGGATTTCGATTCCGTACTTCCTATGTAAGAAGTGAAGAATGCCATATAGTCAAGAAAGGAAAGCATATTCTTTGTGTTTCAACTCCAGTGACAACTATGAGAAAGGGATAGAAGTAAAGAAATCGATGTCCACGTCGCGAGTTGTACAGCCGTTATATAGATGATTCAAAGTGTGTCCTAAGTTACAAGAGGTTAAGACCGCGTAAGCATAGTTCAATTCCAAAAGGAACGTAGGAGAAACAGATTATCGGAGAGGTTATACCAAGATAGTTCGATCAGAAAAAGGTAGAGGCCCATATAGAAAAATCAAGAAAGAAAGGTACTGCAAAATATATCTCGTGTTAACTATAAATTCGTCTGTAATAGTTATCATTATTCTAATACTGAACTGTTGAAGTGACCAAGGAAAAATTTATACTAGGACTTTAGTATCTGACAGAATATAATGAAAGTAAGCTTGCTAACATGAATATTATATAAGTAATTACGTATCCTAAGAATTTTGCATGTCCATTGTAATGTATAGAAAATTTTAGATGTCATAGTTATGTGTTAGTGTAGTAAAAGGTTTAGTTAATCTACTTAAGTTTGGATAGTTAAACAGTATGAATTAATCTTATATGTCCATGTCATATGGAATTATGTATAGAATTTGTTATGGCGGCATGATCGTGATACCCATTATAGGATCATAGCCTAATTACTTGTGATTAGCTAATGTTAGTTTGTAAATATTTAGTATAGCATTGAATTGAATAATCACAAAAATTGAATTGTACCATGTTAAAGATTATAATAAACCTTTGTTCAATGATAAAAGAGTTGTCTGAAATTGCTCTCCAATGCACCACTTGAAAAATACGAACCTAATCACGTGGGAAATTAATGTGTTAAGAAACGAGATAAAGTGTCACGACTGCAACATTGTTTCACTTTCAGACATATTTTAGTTCTTTCACCTTGTTTTTGTATATAATATCTCAAACTAAATATCCCAAAAGGTGCAGTATAATACAAATATTAGGGATACTAAGGGGAGAAATAACTTAGATATTAGTAAAAATTTTGGTGATATCTCGAGCATAGATAATAGAACATAGATGAGAGGAAATTACTAGTTAGAATAAAAATCATAAAATGGGACACAATAGTAGCCTGCAAGATGATTTGAATGAGCCAGATAGATGAGCAAATGAATGGGGGTGTCAGTTTAATGCAGCAAAATGTAAGGGCTTGAGGTTTGGGACACATCGGTGGGACACTGCATACTCTATGGGAGGAGTTAAACTGGAGGAAGTAGGGGAGACAAGAGATCTGGGGTTGATGATTGATAGAAACCTGAAATTTAGGGGACATATTGCAAAGGTAGTGAAGGTAACACAGAGGATTGCTGCAATAATGAGAAGGACACTGACCTGCAGAGATAAAAGGGTTATCATTCCATTGTATAAGACTCTGATCAGACCACACTTAGACTATTGTTCTCAGATCTGGTCCCCAGGATTTGAAGGGGTTAAATTAGCTGTGGAAAGGGTACAAAGGCTGATAACAAAGATGGTATCAGGGCTGTACAATGTTAGTTATGAGGATCGACTGAGGGAGTGTGGACTGCAGAGTTTGCTGGATAGAAGAAGGAGAGGTGATATGATTGAGACTTTTAAACTGTTGAGAGGTGGTTACATGGCACTGGGGAGTTCTTTCGCTTGGTTGAACAGCAGGAAGGAGTCATGACAAGGGCCATCCCTGGAAGTTATGAAAGGAAACTGTGAGAAAGCGGGTGAGGAGTGGTTTCTTTGCATGGAGGGTGGTTTAACCATGGAATGCATTGCCTAATGGAGTGGTGAGGGCGAGAACGGTCAATGCGTTTAAGGAGTAGTATGATAGACTTTGTGTTTCCTAGGAGGGACCTCCCTCGATGAGTCTTGATAGACTGGTGTTTCTAGAAAGGACCTCCCACGATAAGTCTTTTGACTCCATGGAGGCCTGAATAATAATAATAATAATTATGAGAATGCTAAACAATTAGCATTGCCACTGACCAAATTCTTTAAGTCTCGGTTCTAGTAGGAACTGAAGGAAATGAAAAGAAGGGAAAATAGTTCCCTTGTATAAAGTAGGCCTGAACGAGAGGTAGCAAATTATCAAATTATCAGCATCTCAAGGAGTGGTCATGAAAGTATTGGAGAAGTTGATTAAGAGCAGAATTCAGGAATGGGTAAATAGGATAGACTATGTGAGCAAATATGGTTTTGTGAAAGGTAGGTCATGCCTCAATAATCCACCCACTTTTTATAATAGGTAACAGCTGAGTTGGATGACTGGGATGGCTACATGATGATGGACTTCATAAAGACATTTGACAAGATACTGCATAGAATTCTGTTACATAAACTGGAGTGAATGGGTATAAAGTTAGTGATGCAAAAAAGAGGAGAGTTGATGGGTAGACATTGGAGAACAGTTCCTGGACCTTGCTTGCCCATAAACTATTCTCTGATATCATGCGATTAGCAAGCAGTATGCAACAAGGTTCTATATTCAGGCCTCTGCTATTTAATTTGTACGTTAATGATATAGGAAATGATCTAAGGAAAACATTCTGCTGTTTGCTGATGATTCATACTTGGTTGAACAATAGTTACTAAAGATGATGTAAAGATTTTGCAGGGTGATTTAAAAGACATAATGGGAAACCTTTCCTTTATGCTTACATGATGATCAGAATACATTATGCAAATTATGGAAACAACTACCATGTTAGAGTAAAACTTTAGTTTAATATAAACCAAAATAAACACTCGATGTTTCGACCTTCACATTAAGGTCATCATCTAGAGTATACATATATACAAAGAAACAAGCTGCACTACAATCTACATGGCATGCTAAAGTTACTGACCAACCGTTACAACTATTGGCCTGACCTCTGGTGGAACAAAAAAAAAACTTTACTACATCAAAGCTAGAGTCCTATTATTATTATTATCATTATGTGACACCTCCAAGAAGTCCAAAGACTCATCGAGGGAATCTTGATTTATTTGATTTTATCTTGATTTTTTTTATTTTGATTAACTACCCCAATCTTAACAATAATGGTGGCATAAAAATCCCAAGAATTTGGATGGCACACATTCAATCCACTTAGTTTCCAGCAAACCTTGAATTTAGGACTTTAAGCAATTTTTCAGCTTTTGTTGGCCACTATCTATCAGTTAGAATTAATATAGAAAAATATACAATTCTGCCCTTTTGTATGGTTGTGAGGCCTGGACTTTATTGAAGGAAGATGAGAGGAGACTCCTGTCTTTCGAAATGAAAACTTACAGAAGACTTTTGAGAATTCCCTATACTGCTCATGAAACCAATAAAAATGTCCAAAAACTGATTGACTCAATAGATGGGAGAAAAAGGGAAGATATTCTGACAGTCATCAGAAGAAGACAGATGAAATGGTTCGGACATGTGGAGAGGGCTAATGACATTCCAAAGCAAACCCTAGAAGGAATCATTCCGGGATCAAGGGTTAGGGGCCGACCTCGATTAAAATTAACTGATAACATCAAAAAATGGACAAATTCCTCCCTTTCTCAACTGACATCAAGAACAAGAGACTGAGACGACTGGAGGAGGCTAACAAAGAGTATCACGTACCAGCCATGAATGACCCAACGGTTCATTTAGGACTATGGGAAAAGAAGAAGAAGATCTATCAGTTAGTTGTAATTTATATGTATACTTACATAAGTAATATTTTTTTAAATTTATTATTTATTAATTTTTTCCTTTTTGTAAACATGTTGCTACCCAGCTTAATTTAATTTTGTAACCTAATGGATAATAATAATAGGACTCTAGCTTTGATGTAGTAAGGTTTTTTTTTGTTCCACTACAGGTCAGGCGAATAGTAGTAACGGTTTGTCAGTAACTTTAGCATACCCTGTAGATTGTAGTGCAGCTTGTTTCTTTGTATATATATGTGTATACTCCAGATGATGACCTTAATGTGAAGGTCGAAACGTCGAATGTTTATTTTGGTTTATATTAAACTAGTTTTACTCTAATATGGTAGTTGTTTCCATAATTTGCATAATGTACATAATGGGAAAAGGAAACTAGCTATCAGTTTAATGTGGCTTATGCATTTTGAGTTGAAAAATTACAAGCTGTATGCTACACTGATGGAATTCACTGCAGGAGATTAATGAGCCTAGAGATTTGGAAGTGCTAGTGGACTCTAATTAAAGTTCAGAGGTTATGTGCATAGTAGGCCCATTTGGACTACTGTACAATCTGGTCATTTGGAGACGAGGTGGAGAGGAACTGGAGAAGGGTGTTGAAGACAGTCGCAGGTCTATGGATGCTTCTTAAGTGAAGAGAATGCAAAATTTTGTAGGTTAGTGAAACTGGCTGATCATCAGAAAGGTAAAAGGTATAAGACAAAGATATGGCACATGCTTAAAAGATTTTACTGAATTGATGTAGAGGAAATTTTTCAGCACATGATTAACAGGGGAAGAACTAGGGATTATCCCTAGAAACTGAGTAAGAACAAGGGTGTGAGGACTGGATTTTGTTTCGTGAGTAGTGAATGAGCGGAATGGGTTATCAATCAGTCATGAATGCTCTCACTGAATGAGTTCAAAGTGAAGTATGGAAGATATGATATGAATGACTGTTAGTGTTTAGTGAAATGTTTCATGGGCCTCCTGACATGATCTGCTGACTCCATGGAATTGACCAAGTAATACTAATAATAATAATACTAATATTATTAGTATTACTTAAAGAATAGTTAGAGTTACAGGAAAAGAATGTAAAAGCTATCCTAGTTTCAGAGAGAACAGAAAGAATATGATAGGAAGAGGAGTACTATTGATGATATCAGAACTGCAACAAAATCAGAAGTTCAAAGAGCAGCATGGAGAGGCAGTGCATTTGAGGGCAATCTGGTGTGAGAAAAAGACCAACAGGACAAAATATGTACTTGACTACTGTTAGGGATGCAGAAGAAGAGTAGACAACATGCATCAGTAAATTAGCTATGAACAATTAATTATTGTTGGAGATATGAGAACAGAGCAAAATGAGAAAAGGATGCATGGGTAGGAAGAAAGTGAAATTTCTGCAGTTACCAAGAGATAATTGCTTAAAATAGCATATGATGAAAGGGACTTGGTACTTGAGAAAGCTATAAAGTTGACATCAGAGGATTTGTCCACAACTTAAGTGAAAATTCCATTTGCTTTCCTTTGAGCTATAAGACAGTACAAATTAAAGGCAAAGCATATCAAGTGTAAGTTTGCTTACACTTGAATAAAGGATTATGTGCTTTGCATGATGGGATACTGAGGCAACTAATGTAAAGTCAACAGCCTTTATATACAAGTAGCATAGTCGTGAGGATACTTCATGCATGAACTTTGTTTTTGCTTCCACTTGGGTAAAGGATTAAAAAGAAATAAATTTTGTGGCAAGTATGATTTACTTTATAACCAAGTGACAAAAATTTCTACAATACTGCAAGGAAGCAAAACAACAGAAAAGATTACTCAGATGTCAAGAAAGCTTTGTATTCTTTATATCAGAAATAATAAACAGCTTGCAACAACAGGCCATGACAGCAAAATATATTACTAACAGATTAGAAACTACACCAGATATTATGAACTGCACATCTAATATAGTTTGCTGTTGCTCATGGTTAAATTATTAATTTATTATATCGTGTGTGGGGGTTTGATATATAGTAATCCCAATCACGACATGGAGCATTGGTGTATGGCTAAAACATTTCTAAAAGAGTAGAAGAAGGAAAGTCTGTTAAGGAGGATAAAAAGAAGCAAGGGAAACTGGATCGGACATATTCTGAAGGAAAAATAGACGGAAAAAGACCCACAGGAAGAGTAAGGAAAACAATGCTAGAGGACATGTTCAATGGAGACAGGTACACAAACTTGAAAGAGAAGGCTTAGAACAGAAGAGAGTGGAAGGAAAGTTTCTGCTACTAAAAGAAGAACCTGCTCAATTGCAGAATACTAAAAAAGAAGAAGAAAACATTTCTTTACCATAGGAACTTCCACCAGGTTTTCTATCACACAACTACAGGAAGTCATATTCATTTTTACACGCGAAATAGTTCTATTTTATTTATAGGGGTACATAATACTATTATGTGACATTTCCAAGGACTCATAGTAGGAAGGAACTCTATTCCATGGATCCAACGTCTACACTACAACGAATACACCGAATAATAATTGAAATCTAATTTATATTTTCAATGAAAGTAATGAAATGCATACACACATACACGTTAAATATAAAGAGAAAGTCTGCACTACGAAATTTCACTTATTTAAAAAGTTAAAATCGAAATATGTTTGAATAAGAAACATTAGTATTAACCATATGAAATTTTATTTAACTGAAAGTTTCAAGCCAGTTAACAATTTTGGTATTAATTCTTGTGAAGCCGGCGATATACGAATTTCCATAAACATATTCATTCAGGTTTTCATAATCTTCACACAGACATCCAGTCTACGTCATCCAAGTATTTGGAAAGGCTGGCGTCAAGGCTAATATGACGTTTACGGAAGTGAAGAACCAGGAAAGTCAACGATGAAACCATTCAACTTTCGTCTTCGCGACGGCTGAGTTACTAGAGGTGTTAACTAGTCTAGTTACACCATACAATCAGCTTGCGAATTCAAGGCTATTCACCTTAAAAGCATTCCCAATAAAATCTTTAAAGAGAGTAAGCACCGTTTCCAAACAAAATACAAAGGATTCGGTAAAAACAATATTTTTTCCAGATGTAATATGTAGGAAAGGACACTTTTCTGTTTCTGCAATTAACACAGGATTATCAAGAACAGAAAAAATAGTCTGAATTACTGATCACAAATAGTCCGATTTCATTCACAATTCATGTTGCATACTAAAAAAATATTTTTAAAAATCACGAACCAACAAAACCAACTTTGGTAACTAAACGCACAAAATTGCTATAAATCAGAGGTCATTTATGTCTGTTTACATCCGGACATATCACTCACCGATTGACCTTGTACGAATGCGTATTATAAAGAACGATTGATCAAATTATCAAAAATATTAAACTTATGCGAAATTAGGAAATAAATATTTGAACTTACCCATGCTAAATAGATTATACACGAGAAATAATGAGGTGTACGGTTGAAAATCGCACATTCAATTGTTTACACCTGACAATATTTAATATTTTCTGTCCAGCGAAAAGTTGCCCTAGTTGCTGAAGTACTTGCGCAATAAATCCTAACTTTAATATTACAATGAATGATGTAGTTCTCAGCTATTATTGGCAGATTTAATACTTTGTTTCTAACAATTTACAAATAAGGAAACTGGTATTGCGGAAATTGTTTAGATGTGGATTGCTACTTTTAAATTGAGATTTATAACTTTGTTATTGAATTGGATTATTATTATTATTATTTTTTTTTTTTTTTACTTTCGTGATAATGTGTGCTATAATGTTTCGCAGCAACACAGATTACGATATATTTTTATTATTCGCTCCACTTCAAAAGAAAGTTAAAACATTGTTAAAGACGAAGGTGTTGAATACCGATGCTTTTCGCACAATCCAACTTCATCTACCCATTGGCAATGCATTACCATTAACCTATTTAAAATATATAAAAAAGCGCCTCCGTAGAGGAAAAGGTCCTGGGTGTTCAAATATCGTCCGGACGATATATATATATATATATATATATATATGAGTTATCCGATCTCATATGGGAAGGAAGCAGGGTTTTTCATTCCGCTTACAGATAAATCGGCCATGGGAACACGCAGTTTACAGAAAAAACAACTGTTGTGGTTTGGATGGTGGAGGGTGATGATGGGTAGTAAATGGCGTTGATGATAGTAGTGTCTGGTGGAGAATTAAGTAATAGAGAAGATGGAGGGATGTGTGTAGCGAAGTTGCAGTGTATCCTCTGCGCTAGGCCGCCCGAAGATAGACTAAGTCAAGTCTAGTCGCCGATTAGAGGACATTTTCTGAGCCTTTCTTTGATTACTTCCCAAGTTAGTCGATGTCTGGCACTGACAAGTTTTTTTTCCCTGAAAGCTTAGTTTTTTTCGTCACATAAACTCAAGAAAATCGACTGTAGAACACATATGGATTAGGACAATAAGATATCCTGTTAGTCTAGGGCCAGCTATCTCTCAGTGGCAACCGATGGAGATTGAAATGCCCACTCAGTCTCCGAAAGTTAGACAGAGCTTAAACGACCTCGGCATTAGCTAATTTTTTTATTGTTAGCTGCTATGTAGCTTTGAGGCAACTTCTAAGAAATTAAACATTAACTAGAAAGCATGGCGATATGTTTGGGTATAAGGACAGCGTGAGACTAACATATTTAGAGAAAACATCTACTTCAAAATAAAATTAATGTTATTTTTTAATCACAAACATTTCTTTTTAAGTATCTTAAAACATCATCAGTGTAAGATGAAGAACAGTAATTGCAATTTGATGCAAGGGAACAAAAAAGGAAAGCTTGTGTTACAAAGGTTTTTCTGTTGCTGTGTGTGTGTGTGTGTGTGTGTGTGTGTGTGTGTGTGTGTGTGTGTGTGTGTGTGTGTGTGTGTGTGTGTGTGTGTGTGTGTGTGTGTGTGTGTGTGCGTGCGTGCGCGCGTGTGTGCTTGTGTGTGTGTGTGTGTGCGCGTGCGTGCATACAGAGCTTGACGATAAAAAATATTGTTTATTTAATTAAAAAAATTACTAGAGGTACAGCAGTATTAATTATTTTGTGGAATTATGGTTGACTTCTTCTTCTTCTTCTTCAACCTTTTGGTTCTATCCACTGCTGGACGAAGGTCTCCCCCATGGTTTTCCAGATCACTTGGCTTTCTGCCTCTCCCATCCATCTCACTCCTGCAATTTGTTCCAGTTCATCCATCCACCTTCTTCTCGGTCTTCCTCTTTGTCTTGCTCCATCCATTGGTCTCCACTCTGTTGTTTTTCTAGTCCATCTCCTGTCACTGCCTCTGGCAATGTGGCGAGCCCATCTCCGCTTAGGCAGTCATATTTTACAATATCCATGACACCTGTTTGAGATCTTATCCAGGTATTTGTCTTCCTATCGCTTAATGTTATTTTAGCATACTTCTTTCCATGCGATGCTGTGTTGATCTCAGCTTTTTGTTTAGGGCTTCTGTTAAAGTCCATGTTTCTCCTCCATATGTTAGGACAGAAGCATGCACTGTCCTAACATATGTCTCTCATTTTCCCATATGCCATCCATCCAAGGTGAATTCTTCGTTCAATATCTTTTCTTTGACACTCCTCAAAGGATAATAATTGGCCCAAATATACATATGAAGTAACTTGTTCTATTTCATGGTTTTCAAGTTTGACAGCTCTATGGTTAAGATATTTATTCATCATAATTTTTGTTTTTTCTTTATTTATTTTAATCCAATACTCTGGAGGCTTCATTTAGCTGATTTAGCCTTTCTTCCGGATCTTCAAGATTATTTGCTTAGGATATCTACAAATTCTGCAAATTTCAGATGATGCAGCCTTTCTCCATTTATGTGTATTCCTTTTGTTTCCCAATCAAGGCTTCTAAAGGCTTCCTCTAGTGCAGCTATAAATAATTTGGGATATATGGTGTCGCCTTGCCAGATGCCTTTTTGTATTGGGAACTTTTCACTGTTCTTATATAATTTAATAACAAAAGTTACATTATTGTAAATATGTTTCAGTGTTTCAATATATGGTTTCTCAGTTACCTAGGTTTCAAGTGATTTTAGTGTTGCAGATGTTTTAACTGAATCAAATGCTTTTTCATAGTCTATATAGGTTAGACATAAGGGTTTATTGTATTCGATTGATTTTTCAATGAGCTGTCTTAATGTGTGAATATGGTCCAAAGTATTGTAATTCTTTCTAAATCCAGCTTGTTCACAGGATTGCATTCCCTCTAGTTTAGATTTTATTCTATGATTTATAATTTTTGTGAAAACTTTACATATGGTGGGGAGTAGGCTTATAAGTCGTTTTTAATTTCTTCCTTACTGCCCTTTTTAAAAATTAATATTAGAAGTAAATTGTTCCAATTTTTTGGAATTTTTCTCTGTTTTAGGCATTTATTAAAGACTTTAGTCAGCTGTTTGGTGACAGGGCTTCCTCCCAGTTTTAAGAAGTCTACCATAATTCCCTCTTCTCCTGGGGCATTTCCATTCTTCATTTCTCGCAGTGCCATTTTCACTTTGCCTTGTAAGATCTCAGGAGCACCATGTTCTTCCTTACTCGATTTATCCATAGATGATTCCTGGATGGCACAGTCTTTGTCTTCATAGAGTTCAATATAAAATTTCTGAATTCTTTTGATTATTGCATCTCTATTTTTTAAAAGTTCACCATTTTTTTCCTCTTACAGCAGCTATTTCCTTTGTTCCAACTGATAATATTCGTCTTAGGACCTTCATATTACTATTGTTTTCTATTGTTTCTTTAATTTTCCTAGTATTATATGATCTAAGTTCATGTTTAATCCTTTTACATATAGGCTTACAAATTTCCGCATATTCTATTTTATTGGTGTCATTCAAATCTCTTTTCATATCTCTTCTTTTCTTCAACAAATCTAAGGTTTCCTGTGTTAGTTTTTCCTCTCTTTGGTGCCTTTTTACACCTCCTATTTCTAGTGCACAATTCAACATAGATTTTGTTAATATTTCATTAGCATCATCGATGGTAGTAGCTATGTTTAACTTTTTTAGTTAATTTTTTGATTCTCTATAACAGCTTTTATTGTGGTAGAAGTTTTGTAGATTCACAAAATTGGACTTTTTTCTTATAAGCTTATTCCGTTCCCATTTTTTGTTGATCCATACTTTTGCCCTTACTAGTCTGTGTTCACTTTCTGCATTAAATCTATTATGCACTTCGGTATTATTTATTATATATCTTCTGTTGGAGAGGGTTTATTTCATTGTAAGTTTGTCCATTTGGGCTTCTCCAAGTCTATTTCAGGTTGATTTTCTTCTTTAAAAAGCTGTTCATACTAAAGAGGTTATTTTCTTCTGTGAATTCAATAAGTCTTTCATTCCTCTGTCCAAATCCAAATTTACCGATGGAGTTCAGATGGTCATCTCTGCTTCCAATCTTGGCATTAAAGTCACCCGTTATAATTATGTAGAATTCCTTAGAATTATTTAATGTGGATTTTAATGTTTCATAGAAATCTTCTATCTGTTCATCTGTATGGTCCGTAGTTGGGCATATACTTGTATAATTTTCAGTTAGTATCTTTTATTTATGAAAAGACTTAGTTCAGCTATTCTTGATGTTATTTTATTAACAAACGGGATATTTCCCTTGATTATTTTATTTATTAGGAATCCTACACCACCAGTTGAGTTTCTGTCCCATTGACAGTGGTAGAGTAGATGTCCATCTTTTAATTGCATGAGAATTTCATCTTTTCTTCTCATCTCTGAAAGGTCCACAACGTCCCATTTTATATGGTCTAATTCCTTCATCAGTTCTTCCAATCTATCATCATCCTGTAGAGATCTGCAGTTATATGTTCCTACTAATATTCTTCTATCATTGTGCACTGTAGGTGGACTCATTGTAGCTAGTGGAGACTGTAGCATATTTTTCGACCTAGACCATCTGCCTAAGTCCAGGATGCATCCCTTTTTATGCTGGGCGACGGACGAGCCAGTATATAATTTTCCTATTTTATTCATCATTTGCATTGTCTTCATGGGGAGGTATTTGGCTTTATAGCACCACGCTGGCCAGAAGGGTTGGTGCCTGAAAATAGTGCATGAGATGAAATGACACAGCAAAATAGGAAAGATTCGCCCCTAGCCCTCGAATACTGTAATAGCATTGGGGGTAAGGAGCAAGAAGAGAAGAAAGAAGCAAGGAAGGAAGATGAGGGACCAGACTACAGGTAACATAACAGATGTATATTACATGAAGTAAGGCATGGTCCAGCATCAGGCACCTCGGGTTTGCCATGCCCGTACTCACTAAAGTGAGCCCCTGAACAAAAAAAAAGCTTGTGTTACAAAAGTCTTTCTGTGTGTGCGTGCGTGCGTGCGTGCGTGTGTGTGTGTGTGTGTGTGTGTGTGTGTGTGTGTGTGTGTGTGTGTGTGTGTGTGTGTGTGTGTGTGTGTGTGTGTGTGTGTGTGTGTGCATACAGAGCTTGACGATAAAAATATTCTTTATTTAATTTAAAAAAATTACTAGCGGTACAGCAGTATTAATTATTTTGTGGAACTACGGTTGACCAATTACGACATATCATTTAGAAAAGGGTAGGTTTGCGTGGCGAGTAGAGTTTTGCATAATTTGTTGAGTATTGACAAAATAATTTTGTCAATATATATATATATATTGACATATTTTATTGACAAAAGATAACATATTTTTTGAAATGTATAACAACCGAGTAAAAGCTGATCGCCACATATATATATATTATATATATATATATATATATATATATATATATATATATATATATATATATACCTATATATATATATATATATATATACACTAATAATATATATATATTACCTTGGGTATAATAAATGTTAAAGATACCAAGCTATTTTAAACCTGGTTTTACTCCATTTCCCAAATAAGCAAACAAACAAGTAAGTCAAGTTTGTGCCTGCAAGTATTGCAAATCTAGTTGCAAGACCAAGTAGTGCAAGACCAAGGCAACTCATGGTAAAAGGTGGATAAACTCTGATCATTATACTTAATATTTACCCTTAATGCAAAGCACATCTCCTGGAGGAGATGTACGATGCTATGTATTAAAGTAAAGGGGTCACTACCAAGACCAGTTTCGACTTTTACTGAGGTCTCATCAGTGGGAGCCAGGCTAGAAATACCAAGATTTTAGTAATACAGAGCTTATAAGTATTTTACTAGAACAAGTTACCATAAGGTGTTTTAACCTTACTAAATTAAAATCTCAGGAGGAGTGATAGATGTAGAAAGTATTTTACCTTGGGTATAATAAATATTAAAGATACCAAGCTATTTTAAACCTGGTTTTACTCCATTTCCCAAGTAAGCAAACAGACAAGTAAGTCAAGTTTGCGCCTGCAAGTATTGTAAGTCTAAGTGATCCCCCACGTAGTGCAGGACCAAGGCAACTTATGGTAAAAGGTGGATAAGCTCTGATCTCTATTATTAATATTTACCCTTAATGCAAAGCACATCTCCTGGAGGAGATGTATGATGCTATGTATTAAAGGTAAGGGGCCACTACTCAGACCGGTTTCGACCTTTATTGAGGTCTCATCCGTGGGAGCCAGACTAGAAGTACCAAGATTTTAGATTACAGACCTTATAAGTATTTTACCAGAACAAGTTACCATAAGGTGTACAACATACCTGATAGCCACTCTGCTGTTGTTCGGTACTTGCATTCGCGAGAGTCTGCAAGCACGCACTCAACAAACAATGCCACGTTTGTAAGAACAACTTAAATGTAAATACATCGTTTTTTCATGTAAATTATGTAGTGCAATTTTCCTGTGCTTCACAGTTTTAAACTTCAGTGTTTTTATTACTGTTTCCTATTCTTAGAAGACACCTGAAGAAGGCTGTCAAAAAAGTCGAAACTAGTTATGTTCTTATTTTAATAAAGCCTTACTATTATTCTCGGGTTTAGTCATTAAATTTTTTTATTAAAATATATCATAACAATCGAGTCAATGTTTCTGAACGGACATATATATATATATATATATATATATATATATATATATATATATATATATATATATATATATATATATATATATATATATATATATATATATATATATAAATACTCTGTAATATAAAATGATAAGCCTTTTTTTTGTAACGTTTTTGTGTCACGTTTTTTGTAAAGTTATATGAAACGTTTTGAAACTCAGGGGCTATCCTGAGTGTCGATTCTTCAAAATTCGAGTCATCAGATTTCAAGGAGAACCAACCTACCAGTCCGTAACTCGGGGGGGGGGGTTACGGACTGGTAGGTTGGTTGAACCCCCCACTTTGCGAATTTTCGAAATTCGAGTTATCAGAATTCAAGGAGAACCGATCTACCAGTCCGGAACACAGGGGGGGGGGATGCGCCGTAGGTATCAGCGGAGGAGCCCCCCCTAGTGTGTGTATATATATATATATATATTGACTACAGGTAGAGTTTAACTGCTGTCAGTATCATAAATTTAGATAAGGCTAAAATGGTTTCTTCTCGTCACTATAGAGAATATCAAGTATTATTATTATTATTGTTATTTCTCTATGTGCGATGGGACACCAGCAATATATTTCGTCGTTTTCAAACCCATTCTGTCAGTTTTTGGTTTGTTCAGTGTTTCTTAGATTTTCCTCATGCTTTCTATTTTAAGCAGTGAACCAGTTGAGTTCGTTGCTCTGTTAGAACTGCATCTTATAAAATAGCTGTGAGCAATTATCAGCCTCATAAAAACATCTAATAACTGTATTTTCAAATCGCCTTACAGTAATTATTATTATTATTTTACAGGTACTTCTATGGTGTTAGATGTCTAGTCGCGTGAGATCCAAACAATCCACACAATGTATCATACATCTGAATCTAGCAACTCACTCCACTCATTCACAAAGTTCAAAGCAAAAATCTTGTCCTTACACTCCCTACTAACCACACTTTATTCATCTTCCAGGGATGACCTGTTGTTCTGACCTCTGCAGCCAAGTGGTGTAACATTACTCCTGAATAAGTCCTATAAAACCGTTTAAGCAGCTGCAATGTTTCTATCACATCTTTCTCGTTTTCTCCTTTCAACCAATTTCTGCAATCCACACACACCCTCAATCTTTCTTCATAGGGAACATTCCATAGACCACTCACCATCTTGGTCACTCGCCTCTGAATCTTCTCCACCACTTCCTCATTCCCCCAAGAAACCCAGAGGACCAGACCTGAACACAGTAACCCAGATGTCGACGTATCAAGGTCTTATAAAGAAATAACATCTTACTTATCTCTACTTTTAATGTGTTCTTCAATAGCCATGTAATCTTATGGGCTACTTTGCTAGACTGACCATACGTACCATTTTGAACGTCAGTACCTTTTTTTTTTTTCATATTTCCCGGCCGTCCCGTCGTTTTAATAAAAATGTCAATTTTGTCCCGTTTTTATTAACAACTATGAATATACTTTAATATTGGTCAATCATAAATTATTATTCATAATCTATAATCGTATATCAATATCAAGGATACCAGTAATTTGTATAACCATGGAGTCGCATTGTCGACAACTACATGTCGATATCTGCAGTGATTTATTCAGAGAAAATAAAAAACATACATGTTGGCAACACTTGCGCGTCTCAGAAGCGGTGTCTGTTCTGCTGTAGCGTTAGTTTTTGTTTTGCCTGTATGCTAATGGATGTCTTTGTTATTCAATGCCGGTGGTTTCAATTTCATATTTTGTAAAGTTTTAAGTCGTATTTTTTAAAGCTTTAAGTTCTATCCTTACAATGTCAAAGAAGCGAAACTGAAGTTTTAATGACGATCTCCAGAAAGAATTCAAATTTATTAAACTGGACAAGCTGTGTAGTGATGAACAAAAGTGGTATGCTTATGGAAACATTGTAATGTTTATTTTTCCGTTGCTCTTGGAGGCAGAAGCGACATCAAGCAACATCTACGTAGCCAGAAACATAAGGATGCTAAAAAGACTCTGGCTTTAGTTAAAAACATCAGCTCGTTTATGGTGATAGCGAAAGCGATAAAATTGCAGCAAGTGAAGCGCTTGTTGCTTATCATTCTATGGGTCACGGCCAACGTTTTCGCTCAAATGACTGCTTGTCGACATTGATAAATAAAGTTTATGAACCAAAATTTTCCTCAGCAAGTACCAAATCAGAAGCAGTAATTATCAATTCTATCACCACACGTATTAGACGAAGTAATAAAGGATTTTAATAAAGAAAAAAGCATTGCAGTCAGACAAAAAAAGACATCAACCTTTTTCCAATCGTTGTGCGGAACTTTTTGCCAAATGTGTTGTTCAAGACAAAATTACAGACTATATTTCTTTACCTGGTGAAACATACGACAGTGTGCTATGTTGAAGGAAGGAAGTGACAAGCCTTACAAAAAAAATTGTTGCTTTGTGTGTTGCTTTTGGTGGTTGCAAAAGACTTGGCAAAAATAATGTGTGGCAAAAACTTGAAACTGAACCGTGGAGCAGATGATCGGTATTTGCTGTAGGGTACACATTATACACAATTGCCTCCAGTGTGCTGTCAACTGTTTACCAATTGATATTGAATGTTTTGCAGTGAACGTATACAAATTCTTCAATATATACAGTCAGAGTTCAAGAATTGAAAAACCGTTTGTTACTTTGCAGGAAACAATTACGGTAAATTGTTACAGCATGGAAATACAAGGTTTTTTATCCTTGGGTCCATCAATTAACACAATTTTAAGCATGTTTGATGGGCTTCTTTCTTATTTTCTTTCTAGAAAAATGCCCTGTTATGTTTCGAAAATTGTTTGGAGATCCCTGTTTGAAATTGTGGTTGCCATATGC
The DNA here is from genome assembly GCF_054136105.1 of Typopeltis vanoorti. NCBI lineage: Eukaryota > Metazoa > Arthropoda > Arachnida > Uropygi > Thelyphonidae > Typopeltis > Typopeltis vanoorti. The sequence goes on from NC_143569.1 coordinate 84,280,936, forward strand.
AAGAGATCAAGTGTCTAGGTTCCAAACATACATTAGCTTAATTGAAAAAGGTAATATTTCAGCTACAAAAGTAGCCATGAACATTGAAAATCTTGTAAACAATTTAGAGTCCAGAAAAAGTGAAGTGTTTGTAACTACTGTTGTAAAAAAAAAAAAAAAAAAAAAAAAAAAAAACGACTGAAAATGTTTGTAGATTGAGCAGAAATTGATTGAGTCTAAATTTTTTGAGGTAGTTGGGAATTTCTATGAAACCAGCTTAGAATATGTCAACAAGTGGAAGTGCAGTTTAGGAAACACTGAAAAGTTCAAGTGGGTGTTACTAAGGAAAACACCTGAATGGAAAGAAATACAGGACAGCCGGAACGAGGAATTCATCACACGCATAGAATCAGAACAAACTCCTATATTCGATCAGTGAACCCTCAAAAAAATCTGCAATTGTGAGTTGGATACATGGAATAAAGAAAACATTCCTGTATCTAATAGATGGGTACAGATTTTTTCTAAAATGAGCGAAAAATGCCTAGACTTTCAACTTTTAGTAATATTGTAGAGTAGAGTTTATTCTTTGTCTTCCAGGAAGTAGAGCACCTGTTAAGAGAATATTTTCTGTTATGAACAGCATGTGATCAAAGAAGAAATATAGATTAAATGTTGAGACAATGAAGGCTATGTTAGTTGTAAGACAAAATCGTGTCATTGAGTGTGAAACGTTTTATGATAGGGTGTTCAATGACCGTAATTTTCTGCGTAAGATCATTTCATCGGAGAAATATTCATGGTACGATCGTAGTGAAATTCAGTCCCGCCTCTACGTCTACCTATATTTTTGTATGGGTTCTGACACTGAAGAATAATAGTAAGCCCAATATGTTTATGTAATAAAACTTTTTTTATCGCGTTACTTTTTCATTAATACAGAATGTTACATAAACCCTGTCGCATTTTTGCCATCCCAAGACCCATTTCTCTCTCAAAGAAATATGGTCACCCTAACTTTATGTCCTCTAAACCTTTACTTTCTATCTAAAACCATCCCTAAATCTCTAGCTTCATCTATTTCCTGGAGTAACAGTGCATATAATGTGCAAAATGCATATCTTTACATTTCTGTACATTAAGCTGACACCCATTATCTTTTGCAGATAATAACAGTTTATTTAAATTGTCCTGCAAACTCTCCACATCGCCTTCATTAACTATTACTCTACGTAATTTCGCATCATCAGCCAACAACTGAATATTTCCTTTCAAGTTATTTCCTATATCTTTTATGTACAAATTGAACAGCAATGAGTTTTGCAGGATCCAACTACTCACCTCTTTTCGCTTCATACTGCCTCCCCATTTATCACTTTTTGATACCTGTCCAACTGCCGTCCTCTTATCTACTTGACCAGTGTCATACTCATCCCCGTTTGTTCTAATCTGCATAACAGTGTTCCATGTGGTATTCATCCAAATGCCTTTGCAATATCCACCTAAATCATCGTGTAGTCATTTCCTTTATCTAACTCAGCTGTTACTCTATTATAAAAAGCTAGTAAATTACTAAGGACAGATCAACCCTTAAGAAAGCCATGTTGCTTCTTATACGATACCATATTCTTATCCACCCATTCTTGAATTCTCTTTTTCACCATCTTTTCCGGCCCTTTTTCCTCCACTCCTCAAATACTGATTGGTCTATAATTTGTTACTGTACCCGTAGAACTTCCCTTAAGCAAAGGCAATTATGTTGCCCACTTCCTTGAAACTCGACCAGAGCTGAGACTTAAATTAAAGAGGCTAGTCAGAAACGCAAAAGCCGAGCTGATATACCATCTAATCAGAAAGTTGTATTTACATCGAGATTCTGCAATATCCTAAGAAACTCCAATTCATTCATCGCTGTTACCGGATTAATATCTGTCACATATATTATAGCAAGAACCTCAGTAGGATGATATACCCTTACAAAATGGTCACTCAGCAACTCGACTATTTTATCTGCTTCTCTCACCTCGTGACTATCATCATTCATTAATCTTCCATATTCATTCTTCCTCTTACTTGCCACATAACAAAAGAACTCTTTGGGATTTCCTTTGGCCTGCTCGGTTAAATCCTTCTCATAAACTCCTACTCTTTTCTCTTGCTCCTTATGCTTCTGACATTAATATATAGAAACTGCAGCATTTCTTTAGTCCCCCACCCACCTTCACTTCCTGAATTCACTATCCTATGAATATTTTGGCTCGACACATTAGATTCCGCACTAGGTCATTCTCACATTTGCCTCATGGGTGTCTTCATACAAACTCACCTGCTTCCACCCTAATTGCTTAAGATTCCCTGAATTTGCGTTTTAGCATGCTCGGTGAATACACATATAACATCAAAACCATTTAGATGCAGTCCATTAGTACTGTATATATCCTTCTTTCCATCAACATAGACTACAGATCCACGTATAGATTCAATAGTCAAAAACCGTCTCCTCCTCCTCCTTAGTTCGCCTCTATCATAGCGTGATATATCATATCCCACTATGATAGAGGCGAACACGTGATATATCATAGCAAATTACAATCTTCACTTTCTTGCTCTTCAGTTTTCTCTTTTCTAACAGCTTCTTTTCATCCTCTCTCTCATAGAATAATTCTCGCCTCTGAAACCATTTGTGCCAACCAAGAATCTAATGGCCTGATTAATATCGTGAATTTTTGCATCAGGGAAACACAATTTATCACTCTTTCATTAAGTACTTCCGTCATCATTTAGTCTCCGTATATAGTTTTCTCCTTAACTTGATTTTTCGCTGGGTCTTTATTATTATTTTGAACCACCTTATTCCTTCTCTTTTCAGCCCTGCTAATCTCTTCCCACTTCTGCAATTTTTCAATTTCGCGCTTTGTCCTGTTAAGTATAGCATCATCATCGTGTCGCTTCCTCGATGAGATGGTGCAGCACCATGTCCTCTGGTTCTCTCTGATGGCAGCGTTTCTTTTTGTTTCGGCATAGTCACATGATCCTGTTGATGATCTAATATCAACAAACCATGTCCTTTTCCACCTCTTGATCCTCTTTCTCATAATCTTTCCTTCTAAAACTGTTAGTGTCCTTTGCTGCTGATCCTTTGAATACATGTTCTGCCAGTCTCATCTATCTCTGCATCAATTCACCTCTGAATCCTCTCCATGCACAAGCGTTATTGAACTGGTGGATATGGGAATAAAAAGAAAATCGATGTTTCATTTTTAAGCAGTCTGTAGTAAAACCTCTGATATTCTTGAAAAAAATTATGCTATATGGAACGATTTTTTAATTTAAATCATTATCATTTTGTGAATGTAATCACTCTTAAAATGAACTATTTATGTAGTTAAAAAGAGTCTGTTTTCAGTATGGAACTCCACTTGCTAGAGCAGGCAGGTGGAATTCAAGTTTGGTGGATATTTGTAGATGTTTACAGGTGAATATCGTCCTGATTATGGGATGTCTCAAGTGATTTGTAAATATGCTCTTTAGTCTCTTGCCAGGATAATCAAGTTGTTTAGGTTACATTGGTTTCTTGTAATCTGAGCTGCCTGCGCTATTCAAGGTAACGATGTGTATGTCCACAGGTGTAATACTTTCTGATTTCGATTTACATTTATATAGAGATTTTAGATAAAAAAATTAGCTAATTCTCTTCCTTAAATTTATTCCGTTATTGGGAGTAGGCGATGTCTTTTAACCCTATCTAACTTTTGGAGACTGAGTGGGCAGTTCATTCTCCATCGATATCCAATCAGAGATAGCTAGTACATCAGTATCACTAATTATAAGCCGCAAACAAAGAAGAAACAAGTTTTCTTATGAAATATTTTCGAACCATTTTCAATTCCAAAGCTTTTTGCTTCTAGAGTGCATTTGCAACTCAGCAGCATTGAGGAATGCACGGCATTCCGCAATTAACAGACATAGTGAAATGACGTCATACTTTAGTAGTCAAATCGTAATTCCCACTCAAAGAAAACAGGCTACTTGACTATATATTTCTATGATATTCTTCCGTAATTGTAATCTTTCTTTCTCTTTCCCTAAACACGTGGTATTAATTTTAGTATTACTCATTTCTTCCTTCATGGAAATACTACACGAACAATAGAACAAGCTAATGACAACAGATTTTGTTGACTGCAAGCAATGTCACCTCCAGCAACTGTCTACCGTATTCTCGTGGTGATATATTCAAATTTCTGATAGTCACTGAATCAGTTACTACTGACGATTGACATCCGAAAGCAGATGATCACCAATTATCATAATATTAGTTTGTGCAGAATTACTCAAATATACTGGTGGGTTTCAACCGCGAAAGTCAGCGTAAACAAAGGTTCGTCCAAGATAAGACCAATCGTCCCATAGAAATACGTTAAAAGTTGATGACAGGAAGATTGTTTGGTTGGTTGTTTTGATTTATAGCCAAAGCAACTATGAATATGTCCATTGCATTGTGTGTTAATTGCGTCCATTTTTTGGGCTAGTTTACCTGTTTTGTGGGATGAAATATTCGAGTATAAATGATTATAACCTTACCACACCATCACCTTAACCTCAACCTCAACGTGGTGAATACTATAAGCTAGTATTCACCACGAACGGAAAACTAGCAACTCTCCTAAAACCCCTAAATCTCTCACACGCAAAGAAATATTAGAACACCGCAGCATCGTCTACAAATTTCCTTACCAAAAAGACTGATATCACCTACACAGATTCTACCACATGGTCTATATGGACTAGACTACAAGAACACTTCTGTGACTGTAACATCCCTATCTGGAACATTTAAACACAAAAAAACAAAGCAACATCAAAAAGAAAAATAGAATACAGAGTATAGGGAAGATAGAAATAGCAGCTCACGCCCTTGAACTGAAAGATATCGCGCAAATCGACAAGGCCATAATAAATAGACAAACAAGACAACGAAACAATGCTTAGAATATACAAAAGAATAGCCATAAAATGTGACGAAAACTCAATCAACGTCCACCGACCCAACCTAATTTTCGAATGTTGGAAGCTTCACAACTTACAAATCAGGTCACGCCTCCGACCAATAAGCGACAACAAATGCCCTTTTATGGCAGATACAACATACGGTCGTGACATAGCCCTACACTCATCCTGAAAATGTTCCGATGATGGTGACGCGACCGAAACGGGTTTTTCTAAAATAATATATATATATATATATATATTCAAAATTATTCTTCCCGCCTTGCGTCAAACACTCTCCCACATTTCCCCCCTTTTTAACAGCCTAACAGCAATATGTAGAATGAAGTCATCCTAGCATCTAAACAAGGTATGTACAAAATTTTCTTCCTCAATTATTCTGCTATATTTTCCTTTAAATATACTTATAATGCCCTAAAAATTTCTTGAGTAAAAAAGCAAATGTATTCAAAATAAGGGACACTCCTCCAAAACAGCCTATATAATAGCCATAAAAATGATAGTTTTTAAGAGGAGTAGCATGGGAATTTTTCCCAGAAATAATATTTATATATATATATATATAAGCCTTTTTATATAATTTTATGATATAATTTAATGATATTATTTTTTAAATTATTTTTTAATGTTTTTTAATATTATATCATAAATTAAATTTAATTTATGATATAATTTAATGATATAATTTTCTATCTTTTATATATATATATCTATCTAAGCCTTTTTTTACCGGTTCCCGAGTTAGTCGATCCGATCTCTGGCACTGGCTAGCGGGTTTTTCGTCCCGTAAACTCAAGAAAATCGGCTGTCGAACCCACACTATTTTCAGACATGAAAAATATTGTGTTAGGGTTAGGCCCGACGAGATGGCGACACTGGCTAGTCGCCTTCTTAACTGCGTACCGATTAATTAGTGATAGTCTTTGGCCAACTATCTCTGATCGGCTACCAGTGGAGATTGAACTGCCCACTCAGTCTTCAAAAGTTAGATAGGGCTAAACTTTCAACTTTCAACTTTATTGGCTTAAAGGGTGAAGCAGATGCTTTTCATATTCCCTGCTATCTGATGAGGAAAACTGTGAGAGGGAATATATTAATGAGCCTGTTTCTTGCCCTGAGTGGGCCTGAGGATTAATCATTGAGGTTGCAGTTTAAAATAGCTTTTGGTCTTTTGTACTTGGTGTAATATGTTGCGTCGTAATTTGCATAGTTGAATTAGATTATTAGGATGCACAGATACTATTGAAAAGAACTTAGCTGCTATAGTTTGCATGAAGGTATAAATATAAGGGACTTCTGTGTCCCGGTGAAGTTGCACAGTGCGTATGAACCATGGTGCGTTCAGGATTATTCTGAGACATTTATTCTGCACATGTTGTAGTTTGAGGATATTAGTATTAGCAGTATGACTTAAAGCCGGAGAAGCATAGATGAGTATAGGACAAATCATCAATTTATATATAAGTAGCTTGATTCTGGTGATCAATTTGCTAATTCTGTTTATTAGAGGATAGAGCTGTGCAATGATTTTTGATGCCTTTATCCATTGAGACTTTCCCCTTCATAACATCTGGAATACCCCTTCCAATGGTATTCCAGATGTTATGATTTTATATAGCAAGCCATAGTGCCAGACTTTTTTTGAATGCACTGGCTATGTCAAGGAAAACAGCCCTAGTGCATTGACACCAGTTAAATCCCATGGTGATATATTCTACTAATCTGTATACTTGTTGTGTAGTATTGTGAAATTGTCGGAATCCAAATTGCTCCTCAGGAAGAATGTTTAGTTTGTGCACTAGTTCTTGGAGTCTAATGAGGATGACTTTCTCGGCAATTTTGCCTAGTTTGGAGATGAGGCTAATTGGACTGTAGTTTTGAGGTGATCAAGAGTCTTTTCCAGGTTTATGGATTGGGATTACATCTGTTAGTTTCCAGTGGGAAGGAAAATATTTGTAGTGTAAGATGGAGTTTATAATGTTAGTCAGATGCACAATAGCTGTGCAGGGTTGTAGCTTTATCACCATGTTTGTGATTCCATCAGGTCCAGGAGCCTTTTTGTTTTTAAGCTTCTTGATTATGTCGTATAATTGTACAGGTGATGTGGGTGCAATTTGACTGGGGCATGTGACAGAAAGTTTGAGCGAAGATGTGATGGATCATGTCGATCGACCTTGTATATGTGATTGAAGTCGAGATGGTTATATGAAGGTTTGCATTACTTTTCTAGATATGTTACTATTGCCTAAGCTTTGTCTGCATCGGTATGGATAAGGCCAGTATCTGTTTGGGGAGGAGGAAGTGGTTTGTTTTTATTCTTGATGTTTGTGATAAGATTCCATATGGAGTGATTGTCAGGGGAGATAGAATTCAATTTTCCTTCCAAAATTTGATTACTGTGTGCTGTGAGGGCATCTCTAACTGAAGAGTTGAATCTGTTCAAGAATTTTTCATCTTGAGGTGCTTGCGTGTTGTGATATATTTTTCTTGCTGTTCTCTTCTCTGATCAAGTTCATAATGTCTCCTGGCAAGTGGTTAGATCTGGGATAGTTCTGGATATAGTTACTGCTGGAACGGCAGTGTTGATTTGTTTAGTTAGATCCTTTATAGCTGTTTCAATTTCCTCTGTGGATTTAGTCAATAGTACAGGACCATTTGGGAATACCTTGGATAGCTTATCCCAAGGTATATATGAGGGGGGGGAGGAGACAGATTATCCTGGTTCCCCAGCTTTAATAGAATGGGATTGTGGTCAGACGAAAGATCATTTAATGTCACTACACTACTGGAGTCTTACATTCTGTAGGATAGTTATGTCTACTACATCAGCCCAACAGTATGTGTTGTGATGGATAGGCGCTGTGGGGCCTGCCACAACCACATTGTTGGATCTAGAGTAGTTAGAGAGGATGTGACCATTTTTATTTGTGGAACGGCTATTCCAGATAGGATGTTTGGCGTTTACGTCGCCAACTATGATGACAGGCTCCCTGTTGATCAGTACAGCGTTCAGATCTGAAAACAGTAATGCTTTTTGCGGAGGATTATATGCCGCGAAAATCTTTAGTTTGCTAAACATCGATGGAAGAAAATCAGTCCCGTGGTGGAACGACGAACTAACAGTCCCAAGAAAACGTGTCAACGCACTCAGACAACTATACCAAAGAAAATACAATAACCAAGATTTAAGAGAGAGCAGAAGACAGAACTACTACTATAAAGCCAAAATGGAAGTTTATTCCTGTTGACGATGAATCAATAGATGAAGAAATCCACAAAACGTACAGACAAAGAATGGAAACAGATATAGACTTTCCTGCCGATGACTCATTTGCAACTAATGAAATTGAGTCAATATTAAGATCAATGGATCCAAGAAATACTCCTGGAGAAGACGGAATAAGCAGCGACATACTCTTAACAGCGTTTCTCGAATTCCCCGAATTCATAACAACAGTTTACAACAAATGCGTGAAAAGAGGACGATTTCTTTCAATATGGAAACACTCAAAAAGTATACCTATAATCAAACGAGGAAAAGAAACATCCGACGAAATTAACAAATACAGACAAATCAGCCCCATAAACGTTGCTGGTAAGGTACTAGAAAAATTTCTAATAAACCGAATAATGCACTACATCTAATCAAAAATCATATTAAGCAGCAATCAATACGCATTCAGACCTCAGTCCAGCACAGTAGACGCAATTATGGAGGTGAACGAGTTCACAGAACACAGTCTACAGCAAAAAAAATACGTACTGCTGATCTCACTCGATGTACAGGGTGTCCCAAAATTCACGCAAGAAGTAATTTTGATAGAAATCACAGGTTTTTAATTAAAAATTGTAATTTCTTATTCATTCATAAAGTATACAGTATAGAGTTATGCATGGAATAGCATATCGGGTAAATGGCCTCCACGGCTTTGCTGTCACATACGCACTCTTTTGTCGAAATTTTCCATGACTGTTTTGCATAAATGTGGCTGAATATCGTTGATACAGCGTTCAATTTCCTCCATCAAGGCGTGGGTGATCGTGGGCTTGTTGGCATAAACCTGAGACTTCATAAATCCCCAAAGAAAAAAGTCCAACGGCGTTAAGTTACATGATCTGGACGGCCAATTCTGATCACCAAAACGGGAAATTACACGACCAGGAAATGACTCATGCAATAAATGAATTGTTTCTCGGGCTGTATGGCATGTGGCACCGTCTTGTTGAAACCACATGTCGTCCACATCCATATCTTGCAATTTAGGCACAAAAAACGGGATTATCATGTCGCGATAGCGAGCACCATTAACTGTTATTGCCTTACCAGCCGCATTTTCGAAGAAGTATGGACCGATGATGCCTCCAGCCCAAAATCCGCACCAAACAGTGATACGTTGTGGATGCATTTGTTTCTCAACAATCACTCGTGGATTTTTTGAACCCCAAATGCGACAATTTTGTCGATTAACGAAGCCATCAAGATGAAAATGAGCCTCATCGCTGAAGAAGATTTTGTTCAAAAAATTAGCATCCACTTGTTGTTGTTCCATAACCCATTCAACGAACTCTCTTCGCTGTGTGTGGTCAGTAGGCTTCAGTGCTTGAGCCAATTGAACTTTGTAAGCATAAAGATGCAAATCTTTCGTGAGAATACGCTGTAGAGAGCTTCTCGAAATGCCCAATTGAAGACCACGGTGCCGAATTGATGTTCCTGGACTCTCAGCAACACTCACACGAACTGCTTCGATGTTTTCTGTTGAACAACTTGTTGAAGGACGGCCAGAGTGAATAAGATCACTAATTGATCCAGTTTCCTTGAATTTTTTAATTAATCTTTTCACAGTTGATGAAGTTAAATCACTATTCAGACCATATTTCGTACGAAAATTGTGAACTGTAGCTGCCAAACCTTCATTATTTTTAAAATATTGCTCAACAATGAAAATGCGTTGTTCTTTCGTGTAGCGTTCCATTTTTAATAACCCTGAACTGTCAGCTGTCACGCTCTTTTTTTTTCTCGTTGGCAACACTTTACTGCACAAATACCACTAAATTTAAATCTTGCATGAATTTTGGGACACCCTTTACAAGGAGCCTTCGATGCTGCGTGGCGTCCAGCCATAATCAATCAATTAATAGATTTAAAATGCCCTAAAATCTTACTCTATCTTATAAAAAATTATTTTTCGTACAGAAGAGCAACTATGACACTAAAGACGACAACTGTAACGAAAACCCTCAAACGAGGCTATCCGCAATGTTCCTACTGTGGACAGGTTTCTGGAACATCCAATACGACTTGCTTTTAGGACTTCCTGTCACTTCTGAAACAAAAGTTATAGCCTTCGCCGATGAAGCGATGATAATGATTCGGAGACGCGACGGCTTAGAGTTAGAAGTAACGGCCAACGAACAACTCTTTAAAATTGCAGAGTGGGCACGTGAGAAGAAAGCGACCTTCAATAGCACCAAGTCTAAAGTGCTCCACATCTCACGAAAATAAATCAAAATAACCGTTAACAGTCTTTCTAAATGGAGACGTTCTCGAGGCAGCCAGTGAGCTAAAATACCTAGGAGTAACAATAGACGAAAAATTCACCTTCAGTAAGCACATATCATATGTTGCCGAAAACAACTTACAAATAGTAAACTTCCTAGCTAAGTTAGCAAGGATTAAGTGGGGATTAGGCCAACAGCGCTGAAAACGATATATATCAGTGCTATACTACCACTGATATCGTATGCTGCACCTGCCTGGAAACATACACTAAAATCAAAGATAAACCGACAAAAACTAAACAGAGTTCAACACCTTATAGCCATACGCATAATTAAAGAATACAGGACAGTATCTTTCGAGGAAGCTTGCGTTATTGCAGTTCTAACACTAATCTGCCTGAAAATACAAGAATTATCTCTTATATATATATGAAGTCACTTCCGGAAGATATATCGAAAGTGACAACATCGATCCAAATTGCTACGAGCGTCCGCTTCACTACAGTAAGTGGCCTCAATGAAACAAATATTAAGGAGAAGGAAAACTCTGAAAGTGACGAATTCCAAATATACACTGACGGAAGCAAACCCGAAAGGAACGCCGGTTGTTCTTTCACTGCATACAACAGACAGTCCATTATACAAGAACGCTGCTCTAGACTCCATCCTCTCTGTTCCAACAACCAAGCAGAACAACTTGCTATAGTTGAGTCACTCACATATCTTCAGGAATTAGAACTCAACACCTCTCAGCAAAAGACAGCAACAATTTACAGTGACAGTAGAAGCACTATAGAAGGTATAAAAAACCAGAACAACCATATTGTATTGATAGAACAGACATGAAATCTGGTTCGAAATCTCACTCTAGAGGGATGGGAAATCAAGTTCTGCTGGGTGAAAGCGTATTCTGGAACAGCAGGAAACGAGAGATTGGATCAGTTGGCTGAAGAAGCAGCTAGAAACGAAATGCTAGAAACAACTTACCAGAAATTCTCGAAATCTGCTATAAAAACGCTTGCAGAAGGGAAAAGCCTAGACATGTGGGAAGAAGAACGGAAAACATCAAAAAACGGATCAACAACAAAAGAATTCTTTCCAGCATCAGAAGCAGACTCCGGCTGAAAAAACACGCCATTTCTCCAGGTTTAACCACGCTATTAACGGGACACGGAAAACTAAGACACTACTTACACAGATTCCATATTCTGGAATCACCATCGTGCATTTGCAGTCCACACCTTCAACAGACTCTTGACCACATACTTTGCGACTGTCAGCTATTGGACTCCATTCGGATACCCCTAATATAACACGTCCTTACTTCCGGAGACAAGTGGCCAGTGTCAAGACAGAGACTAATCGTTAAGTATTACATAGAATTAATTAAATTTGCTAATAAATTCAACTTCCAGTTCTTGTGATCTAACATAAATACTGATATTATGTGAATTATACTGAATAGTGTTAATATATATATATATATATATATATATATATATATATATATATATATATAAATATAAATGTAAATATGAAAATTGATACAAAAATATGAATAGAAATGTAATTTCTATTCATATTTCATATTTTATTCATATTTTATCACACACACACACACACACACACACACACACACACACACACACACACACACACACACACACACACACACACACACACACACACACACACACACACACACACACACACACACACACCTTGAGGATATCCGTAATTTTTGTTTCATTTCAGATAACAGAATTTTTTGAGTAAGTTTTGAGAGTTGTAGTGAAATAAAAAAAAAAACATTGTTGCTGAATAAACTCAAGCACTACAGAATTTAATACGAGTATATAGTAATCAGGTAGAAGTCTGTGAAGCCCTCTGTAAATGATTATGAGTATTTCCATGGCGCTAGGCTGCCAGAAGAAAGACCAGTATAAGTGCGGTTTTAGACGGCGGCTAGAGGAACTTCTTATAAGCATTTCTTCAAACGTTCCTGAGTTAATCAATCTTTGTCACTGGTAAGGAGCTTTTTTCTCCCAGAAACTCGTGCTTTCAATTCTGTAATCAAGAAAATCGACCTTTAGAATTTTCGCTGTTTCAGGCAACAACTTATTTAGAATTAGAGGCAACGGGATGGGTTAAGTTGAGTGCTTTACGTAAATCCCCGGATGCCTATTAAAATCATTGATAACCTTACCACTATCTGTGTGCCCCATCATTGTTCAAAACTTAGTTAGGGCTATATTCGGTAAAGGATAGTCAGTTATTCCCTTATTTATCAAAACTATTTACTTGGGCAACATTTATTTTCTGTTTGCTGCAGGCAAAATTCTAGAAAATGAATTTTCACGTATAACGTGTAGATTTTAAAAATTACTTTTTAAAACAATTTTTAAATTTTTACTTTTACATGTTACATGAATGTTACATTTTTACTATTACATGAATGATCTATTACGAAATGTTAATTTTTTTTAATGGGAAAAGAGCTTACAAGATTTTAATGCTTTCATGAAAGTATTATATTACACACCGGCTGTCATGCCTTCGTGCTCTTTTTAGTACTGATGTACTCTATAACTGAAGTAGAACAATTAAGATATTGTTAGGAATTTTCAGTCTTATATCGTTTATATTTTTCCTTCCATTACTGTGATTGCTTTATCAAAGTAGCCATTCGTCATATAGGGAAGATAGTAGTAGCTTTCAATTAAAAATAAGATCAATTTTGAATTTACTAGTTACTTGGCTGAAACATGCATACAATACACTTTGGCAAGATACTTAATTTCTTTAAGGATATTCTGCTTTTTTTTGTTGTTTTATTCTTATATAATTGTTTTGTTTTATTATCTTCTGTGATTCTCTCGTGACTATTACTTTAGTTAATTCACTTTTTCCGTAATGAAGTGTGAACATTTTGTGTTCTTATATTTACCTAATGCTAATATGCCAATGCACCAAACCCTCACCCATGCTCTTCATTCTATATATACACAGTATACGTAACTGGTTCCCCCTCACAGAGCACAAATCATAGCCAAAATTGTTGCTGACACTGAATTTCCCTTCCCGTGTTCTTTTGGAAATTTTGCAATAGCCAATCATTCTGAGCTTGAATATTGAATATTTACGACAGCTCATTTCGCTTCCAAAAGAGTTTAACAATCTCTTAGCAAGATGTTCATCACGGATGTGCTGCAGGTTTTGTAATCCTTTTATTATTATTAGATCTAAAGGTCGTAAAAGACTCATCTAGGGAGGCTATACATCACCCACACCAGCTGTCATGCCTTCATGTCATACATATATACTATCTGAGACAGCATGCATGTAATTGAAAATACTAGGGATTTGAGAGTGCTTGACCTGGTAATAGCATCTCAGAATTTGACTGTAATGAATATGACCATGTTGCCACCTATTGGTGAGAGTGATCATAAGGTTTAACTCGGCGTTAGCTCTGCTCAGTGACAGACTCACCCTATCACAAAGAACCGCTCTTATTCCAGAGAGAAGCATCATCACAGGTAGCTCTAATACAGGCCATCCCCAATGGACCCAAGCCCCAGATGTTCAAACCTTAAGATAATAAATACTCTACTCCCCGGATTGTCAATCTGTGGGAGTAGAAATCTCGGTCAATCCCTCAGATCTGTGAACAATGAGCGATCACGAGGATCATTTAACTCAGCGTTGGTTCAGCTCACCCTACTACTAGCAGAACGGCTCATATTCCATGGAAAAGCATCTGCTGAGGCAACCTCGATAGAGTGCACCCCAACGGATCCAAATCTTTGGATGCTCAAGAGCTCACCAACGCAGAAACCTTTAGAGAACACCATATAACTAAAGGGTCCGCTCCAAAAACTGGGAGATCCCCAGATCAATTTAAACTCAGCAGTGGTTCTATTTAGACCCTACCACTCAGGAGAACCACTCATGTTCCATGGAAAAACAATCATTGACACGGCCCCAACATAGGCCATGCTGGAAAACACCAACCCCTGCATATTCAAAACTCCCAAGAAAACCTTAAGAGAGCAGCTTATTTAAGTGCAGGGCTATCTCTTCAAAAACTCATACGATCCCTCGCTGTGCGTCGATATGAAGGATCATTTAACTCAGCAGTGGCTCTGCTCAGAGACAAGCTCACATTACCACTGAGCAGAAGCTCTCATATTCCAGGGAAAATCATTCACAAAGAGGGCCGTAATAGATAGCATTCCAGAAAACAGTAATCCCCGGATGCTCAATAGCTTCCTTAAGGCAGATTATTCGAGTGCGGTACTACCTCTCCAAAAACTCATGCGATCCCTCAGATCACTGTACTCGGCAAAAGCATTCACCGACACGGACCCTGATAGGGGCCAAAACCGGGAAACATCAATGCCCGGATGTTCAAACACTCATCTATTGCACCTTGAGAGAGCACTATATAAGTAGAGGGTCTGCTCCAAAAAGTAGGCGATCCCCCAGATCACTCTAAACACTACGAGTGACTCGAAGGATCATTTAAATTCAGCAATGGTTGGACTCAGTGACAGACTCACCTACAACCGAGCAGAACCGCACGTATTCCAGGGAAAGGCATTTACCAACACGGCCCACCCCGGAAAACACCAATTCCACCAGATGATCAAGAGCTCCCCTTTGGCAGAAACCAAAAGCGAGCAAAAACTCTCTACTCCTCCGAATCTTAAGCACTCTTTAGTAGGAGCCAGAACTGGAAGAGATACCAAATTGAAATGATATATTTCTCCAATACAAGTAGTCAAAAGGTGTGACACATTATCAATAAAATTCTCCAAATGAGAGATATTGAAAGTTTTTTTTTAACTAGGTTCGATTATAAATTAAAGATACCAAAAAATTATGTTCTTGGTTTTGATCCTTTATTAAAGTAAACAAAACAATGTTTTGCGCGTGAAATATCTTTACGTCTGAGTTACTTGTATATAAAGCTAATAACTTCCCATCAATTGCCTTAGTATGTATTCCATGCATATTAAGACAATTGATGTGAAACATTATATCCCATAGATATTTATGAATTTTGGGACACAAAACACACGTGTTGAAAAGATTATTTTACTGATTAATAATAAAATAATAACTTGACGTTTCGATCCCTGTACTGAGGTCGTCATCAGCAGAAGGATATGTGTGTATAAGAACCAAGCTACATGCTGTTGCACTGTATACAGGTAAATTACATCTACGTTGTTAACTAATCTTTTTTCTCCTTAGCCTGCCCTCTAGTGATAAAAAAATTACCAATAAAAACTACAATAAACTCTGCTAAAGCCCTCACGTACTAGGATTCTTCTGGAATTATACAGTTGTCTTAATTTTGTCGGGGGTTTAAAGGTGGTTTTGATCTTAATTTTGTCGGGAGTTTAAAGGTGGTTTTGATTTAAGACACCTACTCAGTTCTTCCAAGGATCCTCTGCCACACCTAGCCCACCCAGAGGTTTACAAAATACAATGCACATGTAACATACCATATATAGGGAAAACGGGGCGAACCATCCAAATCAGGAAGGATGAACACAAACGACACATAAAATACCTCCATTTTGGAAAAACCGCCTTTCTGACCACACACTCCAAACATACCACAGAATTGATTGGAAAGGCACCAAGTCCCTACACCGCACCAAAACCTGGTTCAAGCGGAAATTCAACGAAGCATGTGAAATGCTCAAACAAGTTCCGAATCTGAATAAAAATGATCGTCTAGCCATTCCAAGAATGTGGAGGACCCATCTTCAACCATAGCAACCACAAGGAATAATATCAATACAAGAAGTCTTGGTGAAGTTTTTTTTTCTTTTTTTTCCCCTGAACATTCAGTAGTAACCAGTACTGTACAAATCCAGAAGATAATCGTAATATAACAATGCGAACTGTATAATTCCAGAAGAATCCTAGTACCTGACTTTATTGTAGTTTTTTTTTTTTAATCACCAGAGGCAAGCTAAGGGGAAAAAAGATTAGTTAACAACGTAGATGTAATTTACCTGTATAGAGTGCAACAGCATGTATCTTGGTTCTTATACACATGTATCCTTCTGATGATGACCTCCATACAGGGGTCGAAACGTCAAGTTATTATTTTATTATTAATCAGTAAAATAATCTTTTCAACACACGTGTTTTGTGTCACTAAATTCATAAATATGAATGCTGATCACCGTGTAACCTTGGAAGAAAGAACTATATCCCATAATTCTTTGCATTACGGGATAAATAGTAAAGCAATTGATGTGAAGCATTATATTCCATAATGCTTTGTATTGTGGTATATATACTAAGACAATTGATGTGAAGTCATTAGCCTCTATATCAGTGGGTCTTAACCTTTTTACTAATCGGCACCCCCTTGAATCTAAAAATAAGTTCTCGCACCCCCTTTAAAAATGTGTTTCTATTGCTTTATTTAGGAAATTACATCTATTGCAAGATAATTTATTTATTGAAAAAGAAATACATGCATTTACATATACATACATACATGCATCAAACCACCTCGTTAACGTTCGTACGCAGAATATGCGAACACGTGCTCGTATGAACCAGTTTCTTATTGTAGTGCATGTGCTGGTAAGTGCGATGCGCTGAGGCAAAGGTAGAGAGGATAAGAGTGGAAGTCCCAAAAGTTGACGTAGCGTTCGCTATTTTATCACAGGCGGTCAGGCGGTAGTTTCCATCGAAAATTTTGAAACTTCTCTCGCACCCCCAGGGGTGCACACACCCCAGGGTAAGAACCACTGTTCTATATAAAAGTAGCTCACATGTATAATCCACATTATTTAAGAGTAACATATCCTGTTAGCTACCAAGAGATGGCAGCACTTGTGTGGTCGTCTCTTCATCGGTGAAGACTATAATTAGTCATAGACATTAATTATTATTATTTTTTTTTTAATGCCAGAGATATCTGGAACTGACAGAACTACAATTATTCCTTGGACTCCATAGTGGTACCCGCAATAATAAAAAAAACCTTGCTAATGTCTTTTATTCCCGCAAAGGAAGTAGGCGAGGCCGTTTTAGCCCTATCAAACTTTTTGAAGACCGAGAGGACAGTGCAGGGTAGTTGACCCAAGACTATCACTAATTATATATGAATTGGTGAAGAGAGGCGACTGACCCAGTGCGGCTATCTCGTGGTTTCTAATCATAACACTATGTTTTACTGTATGAAAAATAGTGTGGGTTCTACGGTCAAATTTCTTGAGTTTATGGGACGAAAAACCCGAGTTTCCTGGAGAAAAAAGCCGCTTGCATGTGCCAGAGATCGACTAACTCGGGCACCTGTTAAAAAAAAAGGCTTAGTAGAAGTTAGTTCCTCTAGTTACTAAATTTCTAAATTTCCACGTCAGACCCGTGGAAAGCTCATGACACCTCCACTGAGCTCCACAGGAACATCAACAACAATAAAAATAGTAAAACGTGTCTTGGCAGTTTGTCAACAATTTTTCCCTCAATCACGATTCTTCTTCACCTTTAAAGAGTGCATTGCATCTAAGTGAGTGCATCTGCAAGTTACAATTTTTTATTCGTTAAATGGAAAAGATGGAATGCAGATGCATTTTTTTTTGGTCAGATGAAGAAGAAACATTTCACAATGTGATGAGAAAGCAGGAAGTTTGAAAATTAAATGAGAAGGAGGTTAAGAAGATGAGAGTATATATATTACATTTATTTATTTTTATTGAAATATGGAATGAATTACTAGAAGTAGTTGGCATTGTACTATCACTGAGTGTGCAGAGAAATAATATGTATTGCGTGAATAATGTTGGCATCGATCTCTCACAATGAATCTTAGTATTCCTTGGATAATAATAATTAATAATTTTACAAGTAAGTTGTGTCCATTATTTGTAAAGCAATTTTGCACATTCAATTTTCTTTCATGGATTTCGATTTTTTTAAATTTTCTATTTATTTTTTAGGTCTGTCTGTGTAGCTCAGTGGGAGTGACGCTTGTCTCCTCCTTGGTAGTCTGCCCAAAGATAGACTTAAGTCTAGTTGCAGACTGGAGGAACTTTTTCTAAGCCATTTTTCGATGGGCTCCCATATTAGTCGATCTCTGGCATAGGCATAGACATGCGAGTTTTTTGATCCGGAAATCTGATTTTTTTTTCTCCTACAAACGCAAGAAAATCGACCAAAGAACCCACATTATATCAGGGGTGAATAATGGTCTTGAAATTCACGCTTTCTCTTGTTATCCTTCAGGGGTGATATATTAAAATATCACTTGAAGTGATTGAAGTACGATTAGCGAAATAATGAATTATTGACCATTTAAAACTATATATTTAAAACTTTATGTACATACTGTATAATCATAAAAATACAACATTTATTTTACAAATGATATATTTTTCATAGCTACTTGAATACAGATTATACACTACGGTTCTTCTTTATGAACGGGTCAATAACATCTTCATAAAAAGTTGGTTGTAACTTAATTTTCACAAGCAACATGCACACTTGTGAAGGCTGGCTGAAGCGTAAAAGCATTGACTGGCTTTGCAATGGGTAGCCCCCCTTTCTCCATCTTGTGCTGATCTCTTTATGGAAGATTTTGAAAGTAAAATCCTATAACAAGTAGACCCTAAACCCACAGTATGGTGGAGATATGTGGACGACATTTTTATTGTTTGGAACCACACACAAAAAAAGGACCTGTTAGACTTTCTAAACAAGATCAACTTTTTACATCACACAATCAAATTTACTCTAGAACTTTAACCAATTACCAATTCTGGACACTTTAATTAAGAAGCTAACGAATGCTGGTATCAAGCTCTCAGTTTACTGCAAACCTACCAATATAAGACGTTATTTACATTTCACTTCCTCCCACCACATTTCTCAGAAACTAAGCATGCTAAAGAACCGTGCTTCTCTACTTACAACAGGGCAACAGGACCTCCAGGAAGAACTATCCCTGATAGCTAACAACCTTACCATGAATGGATTTCCTCGAAGACTCGTCTACAAGATACGTTTCTCTGACTCCCCCCCCCCCCACAAAGACAACGAGATGACATACGTTATATTTCTACCATCGTCATTCCATACTTAGGGACAGTTTCGAATACGATTGCAAGACTCCTTAGACCACATAAAATATGAGTGGCCTTTAAACCTACAGAAACGATTAGACGATTCTTAAGATCTCCAAAAGATAACCAATACTTTCTTCAAATATGCTGGAGTTTACAACATACCCTGCTCGTCTGGCTTGAATTATATCGGCCAGACTTCAAGGAGCCTTGAAATTAGGCAAAAAGAATACATTGGTGACGTCAGTAATAACAGAGAAGAAAAATCAGTGTTAGCTTTTCACTTCTCAAGAACGAACCGTGTCATAGAGTGGGATAGAAGCACAATTCCTTATATAGAGGAGGACTTCCACTCCCGATTTATTAAAGGAGCCACAGAAATTGCCCGCTGTACAAAACCTTAACAGGAACCAAGGACTAATCTCGCCCGTGATCTGGAAGATCCTTATTAGATCTTTTAACTCACCAGAACTGAATTACGGTACCAACCATAGAACGTTCCTAAATAACAAGTGAGATCATGCATGCTCAATGCATGTTTTGTACGCGCTATGTTCTTTTGTCTAATATAATTTGAATCGGTTGTTTATAGTTTGTAACCGTTTTTTACTTTTTAGTGCCTTACATCAGTTATGTACCCTAAAGATGCCAACAGCCTTAGTTGGTGAAATTAGTTGGTAAAGCATAGCTGTTTGTTATATGCATTTTATCAATATAGTCCCATTAGAAGTCTTTCTATTCAGTATTCAAGTTACTGAGAATATTCTTTTCATATACTTATTTGTTTTTTTTAGTTTGAGTGGCATTTCTGCTTTCTTCCTCGAAGCTTGTGCAGAGCTTATCTGAGGAAGATAATATATGGCAATAGTTTCGTGGTTTTATTTCAGTACCCGTCACGAGCTAGGTGTAAATTTTACTGTATGTACTTGGAAACGTATGTGAAGATATACAACTTTTTCTAGTATATAAAAACTTAATAGTTTCTGCATTCGGCTTTGAAATAATGCTGGTTAATAAATAATAAAATAATAAATGTTTTTCCAGTTAACATGTAGGACGCGAATACATACCCCAACGGACTATCACTGCATGAGCATGCTTAACCTTTTAAATAGGGTGTTAGATTTCGAAGTGACGTGTTTGTCTCCTTGTGATGGTGTTTGAGAGGAATTCGTTATATACTATATAGTATACAAAATGCTATATTATTCTATACAACAACAACAAAAACAACAACAATAATAATAATAAACTGTAGGTGCGAGCAGCTCGCTTGAAACTTATCAGCAATCTCATAAATTTGGAATTTTCCCTTCATAATTTGGTGACAGGATTTAACTGAAATTCTTGTTTCACAAGCTGGGTCTAGAATACTAATTAGCCAATTGTTATTATTGTACAGGCACCTCCACGAAGTATGACTGGACACCCAAATTATCCACATAATCAACAATATCATTCGTTGAATCCACTAACAAGCAAGTTCACATCACTGTCTCTGGGAACCCATTCCACTCATTCACAGCTCTCAACACAAAAGCAAAAAATCCGGTACTCACACCCTTGATAACCAATTTCTTACCCAACTTCCAGAAATGAACTCTTGTTCTGTCTCCATCTAGCCAAGTGCTGAAACATTCTCCCCCTTCATCAGTCCTATAAAAGCCTTTAAGAAACTTCAATGTTTCAGTCATGTCTTTTTCACCTATCAACCAACTTCAGCAATCCACATGTTCTCAATCTAGCCTCATACTGAACATTCCAAAGGTCACTCACCATCTTAGTAACTCGCTTCTGAATCCTCTTCACCATTTTCTCATCCAGAAAAAAACCAGGAGAACAGACCTGAGCACAGCAATCCAGATGTGCGTGTATCAAGGCCTTATAAAGAGGAATAACAACTTCCTTATCTGTACATGTTAATGTGTTCTTCAATAACCTAGTAATCGTATGGGTTACCTTAGCAATATATCCCGTAAACTTTAACTCTTTGTCTAAAACCACCACCACCCATAAATATCGAGCTTCACCTATTTCTGCAGTACAGTGCAATCAATGTGATACATGGCTTGTAATCTATTTCTCCCGCAATGCATAACTTTACATTTCTCCACATTAAACTGATACCTATTATCTTTTGCAGATACTGAGAGCCTATTAAAATGTTCCTGCAAGCTCTCTATATGGCCTTCATTAACCATTATTCTTTCTAATTTTGCATCATCACGAAACAAGTGAATATTTCGTTAGAAGTTTTTTTTTTCAACTTGGTTAGACTATAATAAATGTAATCCTTTATTCAAGTGTGAGCAAACAAAGTTTATGCCTGAAAGTATGTTCAGGACTGGAGTAAGGTAGTACAACACCAGGTAACTCGTTGCAAAGGTGGAGCAAGTTAACATCACTCTTTTCAAAGTATCTCCCATAATGCAAAACACATCTCCTCGCAGATATGTATAATGTAATGCATTAAGGGAAGGGCCACTACCCAGACTAGTTTCAACCTTTATTGAGGTCTCTTCAGTGGGAGCCAGGCCCAAGTGGACATACCAGGCAGAAGCATTAGCAAGGTCATCTCTACCTATAGGAGTTGCCAAATGGTGTGCCACCCTTTTTTTAATAAATTACTCTGGATTCAGAGAAAGATGTTGAAAGTTTATTCTTCACTTGGTTAGACTATAATAAATTTAGTTTAATCCTTTATCCAAGTGTGAGCAAACAAAGTTTGCACCTGAAAGTATCTTCAGGACTAAGGCCACTCGTGGTAAAGATGGTATAAGTTCTCATGACTTGCCTTAGTATCTCCCATAATACAAAGCACATCTCCTTGTCGACGTGTATAATGCTATGCATTAAGCCCAGAGGTGGTGATACTAAGGTGGAAGTATAGTGTATCATATTCTTCTTCTTATTATTATTATTATTTGTCACCTCCAGGGAGTCCAAAGACTCATCGAGGGAGGACATCTGCCCTACAACTCTGTCTTCACCACTCACAATCCACCAATTATACCAACCACGCAACTACATCAACGCCATCTATCACCGACCACCACCACTAGTATTTCCATGGACAATCAAACATCCATGCCCTCAGCGGGGTTCAATCCCACAGCCTTTTGGCTGGTTAGCATATCCGTTTTCATTCTTGAATTCTCTTTTTGACCAATTTTTCTAGCACTTTGACCATCACTCCTGTGATACTGATTGGTCTATAATGTACTACTCCAACTGCAGACCTCCCTTAAGTGTGTCATTCTTGGCACCATCCATTTTTTGTTTGACCACCTTCCAAGACAATTATTTTGCCCTATTCCTTGGAACTTCACCAGAGGTGAGACTAAAATTAAAGAGCCTAATCAGAAACATTTCCAGTTCCCTTACACATTCTCTCAAAACTCGACTGATATCCCATCTGAGGAAATTCTGCAATATCTTAAGAATGTTCAATTTATCCACCGTTCTTTCCACATGTCTCTGTCACAGTCACAGCAGTACCTTTACTTGGATGTTATATTCTTGCAAAGTGGTCTGTGTCCCAACTATTTTATCTTCTTCTGTCACCAAGTCACCATTAGCACTCATTAAGGATAATCTTCCAAAGTCATTCTTCCTCTTACTTGCCACATAATGAAAGAACTCTTTGGAATTTCCATTGGCCTGCTTGGCTAGATTCTCTTTGTAATGTGATTTTGCATTCCTTACCATGCTGGTCGCATTTCTTGCCTGATCATGAGTTCATGAATTTTTTTGCTGTTCACCTTTTTCCTTATAATATTCTCCACTGTATTTTCGTCTTCTGAAGGTCATGCTTAATGATATTACTCATACATCTAACTCCTACTTGATTAACGCTCTTACGATTGGTGTACGATTTAATAGTGCTTCCTCTAGGTTCTCCTCAGCTATTTCTCATGCACTATTTATATCCTTCTCTTGCAGGATTTTATGCCATGGCACAGATTCAAGCTTCTTTCTAAGCTTTTTATAATTACCTGTCTTGAGTAACACATATTACCTTTTTCTTCTGAATTTGCCTCATATTTTGCAATCTCCCAAGTTAAGTGACATGGTCACTCTCTCCAATCGGAGGCAATGTGGCCACGTTGATAATGGTTACCGATCCTATAACCAGATCGAATACTCTCACGCTCCGAGTGTGAGATGTTAATTGTTTTCCAGTTCGTGGGTCATCTGCAATCGAAGTTTGACCAACCATCTTTAAATCTTTTGACGCACTCTAATATCATTGGGCAACTCAGAACATTATTCCCCGAATTATTTTTCCGCCATAGAAATTTATGGGAATAAATTTCTTTGGCTTTTTTGACAAATAAGAAAATACAAGATACATTTAAAATAAAAGTAATACACACGCACACACATATATTTATAGATAGATAGATTTACATGTTTGAGTGTTTAGCATTAACGAGTGTTTTTCTCGACTTTGTTATTTAGTAATGTTATTTTTTCCCCAATTTTTCATAGGTGGCGATTATTCTGAATCAGTTATTCGTCGGCGAACAGAAAATTCTTGAAAATAGTTTGTATGTTGAAGTAACATATTATATGGGTTTTGAGTAGATATTTTTGTGTTTGGATATCAAAGAGAAAGGAAGGCTGTTTTTCTTTTTTTTTATCTTTAAACGATGACAAGTATCGAACTCGGTACTTACAGAGACCAGCACTTTAAAGTAAGTTAATTGGGTTTAATGTTCACGCTGTCTGAAATACCGCGTTTAAAAGTTTTGACTTACTATAAAAGAGAAAAATAAAGTAACGCGCGCCAGTAATCAGAACGTCGTGGAAGATTTTATCATTTGAGTTTAGTTACTAACATTTTCACCTTAAAAGTTCGAATAAGTAGGAAGCGTATCATTTGTAAAGAAGGCTGGAATTAGTACTGAGAATACCTCAGGGCTCTGTGTGTGCGGAAAAGGGGCAAGTGAATCAGAGCAAACTCCGTTCAAAGATTATTTGAGCTTTGACCGTATTATTAATATGTATTTTAAGTTTTGGTATTGATTTTCTTTCGCTCTATAATTTTGGGGTTTTAAAAGTTAGAAATGCATTTTCGTATCTTCCCAAGGTGTTGAGGTGAAAAAAAAAAATCTCATAGAAACTCGCCCTCCTTAGACTATGTTAAGGTACTAATTAACAGCCAGTGGTGGCAGATGAAAGAGAATACTTCCATTTCACAAATAATGTTTTAGTACTATGTTTTTATTTCTTCGTTATGAGATATGTTAAAACTATTGTTATTAATACAGTAGCTCACCTGGAGTTAGACTGAGGGAGAGAGAAATTATATATATATATATACACACACACATGCACACACACACTCTTATAAAATTAATATTGTATATTTATTAGAAACATCCAGAGTACACCAGTGGGTTTTTTCATCCTGCAAAACAGGCGAAGTGGATAGAAGAACATGCATAATTTATAAACTTAATATACTGGTCTCAGCCTTAGTAACAACAGCCCATACTAAAAAATAAATAAAACATTTTTATCATCAGGCATAATGTATTCAATTTATATTAATAGTTTCATTAAATAAAGGATTCATGACATATAGCAACTAAAGACTGATATAGATCAGATCTCACTGACAAAGTTTGAACAAGTAATCTGTCATTTGCATGTTATAATCTAACTTTACCTGCTTATGTGGTTGCATATTTTTTCCCCCTGCAGAAGAATGAATTCTGACATAATAGAATTAGACTGAACCATGTAAATTTTGCATTGCAGCTGTGTAGAGTATATATATATATATCAGTTTCTTAATGGTACTGCAAAATTCATTATGCTGTGATATCGGGAGGGAGTTCAGGCAAGATATCTGCTTTATTTTACAGAAAGATTTTTTTTAATAAAAAAAAAAGTTCATAAGGTACATTATTACCAACAGACATGAAAAAATTGAAATGTTGGATACGGTTAAATTGTTTTATAATCAGTTAATTTTCTTTAGTATCTTTTTCTGTGAAGAATATTAAAATTCTGTCACACTGTAAATTTATTCCATAATAAAAAAAGATAACTATCTTTTATTTCTCTCCCACTCATCAGCAAAATAGTTTAAAAAAAAAAAGCACAGATTGACTTAATGGTATGTCAATTAAAAATGCAGACATTCAAACAATAATATATAAAGACCAGGTAAAAGTTAAAGAAACTATCCTCATATAAGTTAGTTTGGCATTACAGTTATTATACTAAACTATTATAGTATGTTATGTCTGCGTATGTTCTTTGGCCAGTTTACTTATGAAGTAAATAGTCAAAGGCCATTAAAGACTGGGTATCTTATGAAATTTTATCACAATATGTAGGTGAGGAAAATGTTAAATTCAACCTGTATGTGGAAAATAAAGCACAGCAGAAAAATGTGTTTTTTAAAGAAACAAACATATACAAAGAATAATGGTTAAATAAAGCCTTTCTATGAGCACACTTATGAAAACACTGAGAATAACTATTCAAACTACAAAGCACTATTGAGTAGCATCACTGCTGCTTCATTAATGAATGATGAGGTGATGAAATTAGACACTTGAAACTAATCAGAAAATTTGACTGAACTAGTACATAATATTTAAAGAAGAAAGAATATTACAAAAACTGGATATATTGGAAGTCTTATGCAATAAAGTTTAAAAGTGATAAGTCATTCACTTCACCAAATGGCAGAATATTCCTTGAAGCTTCTGTAGCAGAGAAGCTTTAAGGAATAATATGATGTACAGTTGGTAAAATTCATTATATACTGCAAAGGTTGCAGATTTAAATTGTAAGGTACAGTATAGTTCTTTTTAAAAAGTTACCTTGGATGAGCTTCGCATAGCTCTGAACTTATAAGGCATATCTTATAAACGTAATTTTTAAACTAAAGTTATACAGAACATCATATTATAGTTATAACTTTTGAACAAATTTTGGCCCCTCTTTAATTTATTCATCATTAATTATCTCTTCTCCAAGAGAAGTGCAGCTGTCATTATTTAGTTCATGGTATCCTAAAACTTGTTAGGGGAGGCCTGCACTAACCTACATACGCCTGTTATGCCTCTTTTTAGAATAGCTTTACTGGTAGTTCACTTAGCTTTTGGTAGCCTATTTGTTCACTCTTAGCAAAAATAAAATCTTGACATCACACCCTTACTTGACTTCCAGGGCATCATTCCAAAATTTCTTTTTGCATTTTAATACATAAAATCCCTTTAGCTTATGTTCCTGTCATATTTTACAGCCCACAGACCTGGCATCTTGGTTATCATCCTCTGAATCCTTATCACCAGTTCAGCTTGTTTGAAAGAGATATAACTAAATGTGAGCAGTGCAGTCTAGATATGGTCTAGACCATATTGAGGCCTTATAAAGAGTGAACAACAACTTATCAATTTGACCCACTTTCACTGTGTTTTCTGAATTTCATTTTCTATCATAACTCAAATCTCAGTAGTTTCTTAGCATGAAGTCAGTGTGTATTATATTAAAGTAATACACAGCTTATTTGTTCAGCCCAATGTTTTGCAGCACTGAACTGGTAATTGTTATCCTTTGCTTGCATTGTCAGTCAATTCAGTGCTCCTGTGGAATGGTTACATCAGCAAACTACTGGATATTTCCCCTTCAAATCATTCCAGTTTCATTAACATGCAAATTAAATAGTATTTCAAACACAGAGCCATGTGGCTTGTGGCTCACTATCAGATACCTGTATTTTCCAGGACTATTCCATACATATTCTGATATGCATATTTCAGTCAACTTTTATCCTTGTCACTAACATCATCTCATTTACTACATTTTAATTGTTATTAGCACTTGCACATGAATGAATATAATTGTATTCCAAAAAAGTTGATCTGCTGATGAGTTTAGAGGTGGTCGATTAAACCAGTGCATAATCCCCATGACTTCTTACAGTGGATGTGTTTCCAGAAGGTACTGAGGGTCAAGAATCATTTGTTCATGTGATCTGATACCTTAATATTCTCAGAAAGACTGAGAAAAATAGAAGAGCTAGAGCTTTTTTAGTTATGCTTTTTTTTTTAATGCTTGTCCTTGTTTTTTGGTCCTTCTTCAGTCCAGATGATCTGCTTTGGTAGGTGGGTATCTGCATATGGTGGATATGCAGAACAAATCCATTGAAATTAGTGATGGATAATCATTGCCTCATTAGATACAATGAAAGGTTACGTGTTGGTGATACTTCATAGTAGTAGTGCTTCATTACTATAAATAACGTTATATACTTGTTATATAGCAAATATGCTTGTGCTCTGAAGATGCTAGTTTGAAATCCAGTAAAATATATTAGCAACGATAATAAATCTTTGATTTTGTTCATTTGGCATTATTTATCCTGTGAAGCATTACTATGAACATTGCCCAATGCTTGTGCTGTTAGTGTCATGCAAAACACAGATGTTGGTGCACCAGCCTTTCTGCTAAATGTTGATTCTTTGAGGAGAATGTTGGTAGTTGTAATATTTATCCAGTTTTTTTTTTTGTGTGTGTGTGTGTGTGTGCACATACGCAAGTTCCTGCAGTATATCCCCATGTTTCCCAACCATGAGTTTGGTTGCACAGGGATGTCCCAGGTATCGCTCATTTTTTCTAATATCCAGAAGCTGCATTAGCATATTTTAACAATATTTAATTTCCTCATCGATGTCATCATTTACTGAGAGATGACTTCCAATTTTCAGGATTACTCTGTACATCTAAATGACCAGTATATTCAGATCAGCTGGAGAAGGTTAGTAAAGCACTTTTTGATACTTACATGCAGAATCAGTTTGTTCATAGCCTTCTTTGAAAATGCCCAGCTTGACAGCATAATGAAGTTACACAAAATATTTTGGTTGTGTTTGGTTTGGATCAGAGTAAGTTTTCCTCTTCATCCTGTAGGTTATTTCAACTCCTGGAGGAAGTTTTCCAAAGTGAAGAATTATTGCAATAAAGGTTAGTAATGAGCATGGATGCTAAGGCACAACCTTGCTTTACACTTGTTTTTCCATAATAGGGCTCCTAAATAATCATTGCTGATATGCAGCAGTCTTAAAACAGATTAGTGGACAACAAATCTGATAGAATTTTCTAGTTTCCTGGTTTGACACACTCTTTGCTATGAAAAGTAGGAAATTTTGTTCATGACATTTCTCTTGGGGTTTCATGTGAGTGCCTGAAACTACACTGAGATTCTAGAAGAGTATTTCCTCTTACCAAAAGAAAAAACAAATAATCAACAAGAGTAAAGATCTTTCCAGCAGTAGATAGCAGAGGGTTGCCCCAATAAATATCATTGTCTTATTCTCCTCCCTCCCTGTTTTTTAAAATGATTACAATCAAGGCATCTTCAAAGTTAGCAGGCATATCTTTTGTGTTCCAAATCTGAAATAATTGACTATGAATCTTCTGCTTATTCTTCCATTTCCTTCCTTGAAAATCTTAGCAGGGATGCAGCTATCAATATTGGATTTTGCATGGTTGATATAGCATATTTCATTATTCAAAAGAGGCAGAGAACTATGGTCATCTCTAATTGGCTCTTGGGAAATATTAAGAAATTTACCGGTAACAGTCCTACTTAGAATCTTGTTAAAATGTTCCCTACAAGGAGCAGTTGTGGCATTGTTCTAGAAGTGAGTTTATCCATGCTTTTGCTCGTATGGTATTCAAGCTATAAGTAGAAAGTCCATAAAATGCTTTTATGGCTGTAAAGAAACTACACAAGTAACAAGTTTTAGCAAGGCATTGCATTTCTTTAGATTACTGTAATCACTACTGATTTTTCTGAAGTTGCATTCTTTGTACCTCTGCTTTTTTTCTTGATATGCATTCTTTATTAAGTAGTGTATGGGATCATTCCACCAGGCATTGAAGCTTTCTGTTTTTCTTATTGATCAGATACAGAGTTTGCTGTTATTTTCATCAACCACTTTTGTTATTATTTAAGCCACTTGTTTCATGCTGGTAACAACACTCATATGGAATTTTTCTTTTAACAGGGTGTGTTTTGTCAAATATGATTGATCTTATCACCAGTACACTTTTTACTGGAAACATTTCCACTCAAGCCACTGACATTTTGATTATACCTCCTTCCAAGTGCCATGACTGGTGCTGATTACTGCTGGACTGATCATAGTCTTATTTGCTCCACAATGTCTTCAAGTACTAAAAGGAGATTTAATGTTGATACTGTGATAGCTTCTGCAAAATGCAGTCAGTTCCAAGAGTGTATGAACAGCAATTATCTTTTGAGCTTTCCAAGAATATTGCTGATAGGTGATTTGTTGTTGGAACATTTAGAATTTGACTGTACTTTTTAGGTTCTTTCAACATTGTTTTCTTTGTGCCTTTTGC
This sequence comes from Typopeltis vanoorti, assembly GCF_054136105.1. Classification (NCBI taxonomy): domain Eukaryota; kingdom Metazoa; phylum Arthropoda; class Arachnida; order Uropygi; family Thelyphonidae; genus Typopeltis; species Typopeltis vanoorti. The sequence continues at coordinate 84,310,914 of NC_143569.1, forward strand.
ATATAGATTCCTTCTTAGGTAGTCTTTAGTGCATGGTGGAACAAATGACTTGGTCATCACACTAGTTATGGCTCTCATGAGAGAATGTAATCATGGATCTAGACAATGATATAATCAAATCAAATGCCAGTGACTTGAACAAGTGCATTCCCACAATGTCCTGAATTTTTTCTCTTGATGAAAAGGTGTATTGGGGATAAGATCATCTTCAGCAACTTTGTCAACAGTAGAATTCCATATTAAATTGATTTTCTAATATCTTGTCAATATTTTTCTGCCCAAGGAAGTTAGGAAAAAACTGATTCATAGGGTTGGTTTTAAGTCTGAAAGTACCAGCTATAATCAGTGAGCATATCATGATCTTATGCCTGAAGCCGATCAAGAATCATTAGGATACTGTTATAACTGCCTATTTCCCAAACCTGGATATTGATGATGATGATGCAAAAGATTTTTATGCCAAAGTGGAAGATACAATTTTGTGTAATATCCCATGACAAGACAGTGATTCTTCTTGGTGACTTTCAGTGCCAGAGTTGAATGAGATTCATTACACAAAATGGTATTTGTTTTGTCATAAAATCTTTTATCAGTATCCTGGCTTGGGGTATAGGCAGTTGAAACAGTACCCTGATGATTCTCAGTCAGCTACAGACATAAGGTCATGATACTGCTCCTTGATTCCAGCTGGTACTTCAGATAGATGGATAGCAAGTTTATTTTAATAGCAAAATCACCCCTATGAATCAGGTTTTTTTTTTTTTTTTTTTTTTTTTTTTATATCCTCTGTACTTGTTTAGGTATATCCAACATGGTAAGTTTCCAGCAGGGTAGCTATATCAATGCCAAGTCTCGTCAGTTTAAGAGCAATAAAAGCAGTCTGTCTTTCAGGTCAGTCAACAGTATGATTATCAAAATGCAAGGCTTGAAAAAGCAACTTGTCTGCTTGTCCATGATGAGTGAGAATTTTTAGTTGGCAAGTAAAAAATCAGAATTTCAGTTTAAATTTATGTAATGCTGATCCTATGGCATATTTGTGTCAAATAAGTTTTTATAATTTTACTTTATGCCTGTTGGACATGCAAACTATTACAAACACCTATTTTGTTGATATATATTTTTTTATCTTTATCACTAATTTTATGGAATAAGATGAGAGAAATGAGTGCACTTTGTGGTTATTACCTTGCAGTATGCCTTAGTGCACTCAGGCATACTGCAAGGTAATAATCAAATAATTGTAACATTGTAGTCTAAAATATATGCCCAACAGTGTATGAAATTATCTTATTTCATATCCATTGAATCATGGATATTAAAACTTGGAAAGTTGAGAAAAGTATTCGATTTTTTATTTTCTCAAAATATATAATTTAATTTATTTTCAAAATGTAACCTAAATTCTTTTTGTTTTCTCAGTTGCCATTGTATGACACCATCGGCCTTCCATTTGACGTGTTTGGAGCAGAATTCAGAAACGATTTTTTATTGAAAGTTTTTATGATTTTGAATGCCTTTTACCCTCACCATTTGATTATAATGGCATAGAATAAAATTTGACTTTTTTCATAAAAGTGAAAATGAAAACTGAAACTGAAAATAGTGTAATCCAATGTAGGTCTTGTGGCTCATGTTCATTTAATGATTTGTCACTTCCAGAGATAGTTAAGGGCAGTATACAGAGGGGGGGGGGGGGACAAGTGGAAAGAATTAAGGCTCTGTACGATTCATTCTCTGTAGGCTTTTTTCATCAAAATGGTTGGCTGAAAGTTGGCTGAAAGACATGAACCTTTCAAGTTACAATTTATCAGGCATCACATATTAGGTGAAAGTAAGCATTAAATACTGAAGAACATCCAGAAAATAGTGCAGTTGAAAAGTGTTTTAAAAAGATGAGAAAATGTGTGTTCATTTAGAAATACATTTTAATGTATAATACACTGCCCAAAACATCAAGTTTTTCACTGACATGAAAAGCCTTGTCGAATTTGCAACAGATGCGAGGTTTAGGATTAATATGCAAACAACATTCAATGTAAACAATTCATACGCTACATGGCCTGTTAAGTGGTAGACAATATTGTTGCCAATATCAGAGCATCAGAATTCATTTGTTTTGTTAGCTGGCTCAACTGATCGATGGATCAGAAATAGTAAAATGTATAATTTATGTAAAGTACATAAATGATGGCCATGTCAGAAAGAGGTTTTTTTAGCTACTGCTCCTTTAATAAATAGTGTGTTTCAGGCTATTAGACATCATTGACAAAGAATTAAAGGTACATTTGGATAGGAGAAATGAAAAATATCTTGTTGAACTAGCAACAGACTACCTTCTATGATTGGAAATGATAGTGGTTTGGCAACAAAAATCACAGACAGCACAATGTCACAGCTATACAGTGTATAGCATAAGATGCAGTTTGGTGTTCTCTGATTACTTAAAGGGAGTAGCATATATTAAGGAAATTGGTCACTTTTATTGCCATTTTCAAGCTACAAGATATCCAGTAGCAATTGATAGAAACCATAGAATTGATGTCAACAAAGCTACAGTGACTTCTATGGAGTCATCATACTTGTCATTAAGTGGGAAGCCCACTTAAAAACTAGCATCATGTCTGTCATATCAAACTATGAACTCATTTACACTCAGCATTCACAATACATTTCACTTGCCCACCACTATCCAAAAAATCTATTCTTAATGCACCTATCTTCACCATAATTTTACAGAACTTCCAGGGATGGTCTTTTGTTCTTCCTGTTTCACTCCCTGTTTTGTAATCCTCTGTTAATCCATTAAAATCCACTCATTAACTTAGATGTCTCTCATCGCCTCTTCTCCTCCTATCCACCAAACTTTATAACTTATATTCCATCAGTCTCTATAACCAACATTCTAGAGTCCTGACTGATGTTGCCTTGTGTTCCTGCATCACGGTGAGAACCGGGTGACCAAATATGAACAACACAGAAGTCCATTTGTGGGCTGACCAATATCTTGTATGTGAGCACAACCACCTCTTCATCATAGCAACAATATATGATTTGCTGTTTTCACAACTTGCATTATACCCTTGGAACTTCAGTCAGCTGTCAACCATCAACTACAGATCTGGAATCTTATCCACTTCCTGAAGCACAGTACAGCCTAATATCTCTGCACTCCAGAGTGCAGCACCTTGCATTTATTAATATTAAAGCAACTTCACTCATTTGTTCAAGCTGAAAGTCTATTCAGATTTTCCTGAAAGGAATTAACATTAATAACAATCCTTAATTCTTCTAATTATCAGCAAACAATTGAAGATGCCCAGTCAGTCAGCATGAATATTAAGAAATATATTAAACAGCAGGGACCTACGAACAGAACCAGAGAAATACCACCAGTCACCTTCCTTTTCTGAAGCACTGCTCCATCATTATTATTATTACGGGCAACTCCAAGGAGTCCTTAGACTGATCGAGCGAGGCCCTAACATCATGTCAAGAATAACTATTCGACATTCACACAGTATCTATCATACCTCGCCTTGAACTCATTCACAGTCACATTATCCACAACAGACTCTGGCAGCTTATTCCACTCATTCACCACTCTAAAAGTAAAGAATCCAGCTCTTACACCCTTGCTAATCACACTCTTGCCCAGCTTCCATGTATGGCCCTTAGTCCTCCCACCATCAGTCCTATTCTCAAAAATATCTTCTGAATTAATCTTATAGAAATCTTTTAAAAATTTGAATGTCTCAATCATATCTCCCATTTTCTGCAACCCACAAATCTTCAACCTGTTCTCATAAGGTTCATTCCACAGACCTGCTATCATCTTGATTACTTGCCTCTGGATCCTCTCAACCTCCTCCCCATCAATAAGAAACCTACGTGACCAAATCTGGGCACCGTAGTCTAGAATAATACAGAGGATTATTGTTACTCTGTATCAAGTCTTATCAAGGCTTGATACAGAGGAACAATAATCTGTTTGTCTCTGCTTGTTAAAGTATTTTTCAGCAACCAAGTGATTTGATGAGCTGATTTTGCCACTTTTGCAATGTGCCCCCCCCCCCCCTCCCCTAAACTTCAACTCCCTATCCACCAACACTCCCAAATCCCTGGCCTCATCAATCTCCTGGAGTACAGTTCAACCAATATGATATATTGCTGCTAATCTTTTCACCCCAAAATGCATAACCTTACATTTTGCCACATTAAATTGACATCCATTCTCCTTAGCCCAGTCCTCCAAACTATCCAAATCATCCTGCAAACTTTTGACATCCTGTGCACTCACTATTGTTCTACCCAACTTTACATCATCAGCAAACAAATTGACAGTTCCTCTCAGATCCTTTCCTATATCGTTAATGAACAAATTGAACAGTAGTAGTCCAAGAACAGAACCCTGCGGCACACCACTAGTTACAGGCCGTCTTTTGGACTCTACTCCTGAATAAACCACTCTCTGATATCTCTCTATCAACCACCCTCCTATCCCATCCCCATATGCTGCAGTCTACTGATTAGAATTCCATGTGGTATACTGTCAAAGGCCTTAGCAAGGTCCAGTAGAATCACTATAAACCCAGCACCCTTATCCAGTTCAGCCGTCTCTGTTATAAAACGTGAGCAAGTTACTGAGGCATGATTTACCCTTCACAAAACTATGCTGTCCCCCCCATACAGTATCCCATTTCATCTATCGAATCCTGTTTTTCTCTTGATTATTTTCTCCAATACCTTGACAACGATTCCTGATATGCTGATCGGCAGGTAATTTACAACAGCAGTCTTGGAACCTCCTTTATGCAGTGGAACTATTTTCCTCTCTTACCACTCCCTTGGGACTAACCCAGACCCGAGACTCAAATTAAACAAAATGATCAAGGGCACTGATAATTCTTTAGCCACTTCACGTACGACATGAGCTGGTATACCATCCAGTCCCACAGATGTATTGACATTGAGGTTTTGTAATAGACTATTCACCTCCACTTCATTCACCACAATTCCCGTATAAGCTATTGTGGTTCATTCATTCCTGCAATGTCACCACCTGGATGATATACTCTTGCAAACTGCTCGCTCAGTAATTCAATTATATCTGATTCGGTTACCTCCCTACCATCGGCATTCTTTAAAATCATTCTGCCATATACATTTTTTCTTTTACTTGCAACATATCGAAAAAACTGTTTGGGATTCTCTTTAGCCTGCATGGCTAATGTTCTTTCATAATCCGCTTTTGCTTTTCTTACCACACTCGTTAACCTTCTGCCTGCGCTTTATACTGTTCATGTGCCTGCCTGTCACCTTTCTCCTTAAATTCCCTCCATGGTTGTTTCTTTTTTTTGCAGCTCAAGCTTAATGGTGTTATTCATCCATTTAACCCCTACTTGATTTATTATTCGGACTCTAGGTATACAGTCAGCCATTGCCTCATGCAAACACTTCTTAACCACCTTCCATGCACTATCAACATCCAGCCGTGGCACTGAACCAATCAAATTCCTAAGCTTGTCATACTTACCAGTCCTATAATTCCATGTGTACCCTGTCTTAATTGTAAATTCCACACCTTTAGCCACCTCCCAAGTCAAGACCCTATGATCATTCTCATTAATTGGTGGCAACATGGTCATATTCGTTACAGCTAAATTCTCAGATGCAATTACTAGGTCAAGCACTCTCTGATCCCTAGTATTTTCCATTACATGCCGTCGCAAATAGTTATCCCATAATAACCGCATAAAATCCAATTCCTTCCTCCTATGCATCCTCTCCTTCCAATCAATGTTACCATAGTTGAAATCTCTCATAATAATTACCTTCCTTCCACTCATTTCTTCTATTTGCTTATGCATACTATCCCCACCATCTATCCATCACCTGGTCTATAGCAGCACCCAACTGTATATTTTGTTCTGCTAGCCTCAATCTCACACCAAATAGCCTCAAATGTACTCTTTTCTTTATCCTGCAGTTCCATTTCTATTCTCCTTGGCAGTAGCTCATCAGCTATCATCAATAACATTTCTCCCCCTCCCACCCCATTTTATTCTCCCTGTCACTTCTGAACACACCATACCCTTCACATTTAATCCCACTAGTTATATCATCATCTGTCAGCCATGTTTCACTAATGCCAATAACCTGTCGCCTAGAAGTGCCAACCAAGGCCAAAACTTCTTCTTTCTTGTTCCTAATACTTCTGGCATTAGTATACATGAATTGCAGAAGCCATTTGTCCCATTCCTATTTTGATGTCTTATACTAACTATCCCATTCTGATTTGTTGTCCTTCCTACTCGCTCGGGCATATTACACACATTCATACACTCAACTGTCTCCCTAAAGTCTGCATATCTACTTCCCCACCCCTTAACTCTAGTTTCCCTGATTCTGCACATCCACTTCATTCAACTACACCTTTTCAAGTCTCCATACACCAAATCCATTCAAATGTAAACCATCTGTCTTATATAAATCCTTTCGTCCATCAAACTCACTCCACAAATTCCACATCACTCCTCCTGCATAATCCGCGCATAAAGTCATTCTATACTTTTCACTGTGATTCCACAGCAACAGACTCACCATCCTAACTCTCTCACCCTTCTCTTTTGCTACCTCAAGTAATTCCTTCAAATCCTCTCTCATAGCCATTTTGTCTCCTTTCAAATCATTCGTTCCTGTTACTACTATCAATTCTTTCACCCTTTGTTTTTGCATTCTAAATGACTCGCTTACATCCTTAACATTCGCACCTGGTTGGTACGATTTTGTTAAATTCTCTTCTATCACACCTCTTACTAAAGAATCTCCATACAACACTCGCTCTTTCATTTTGTTTACACTCACTATCATACTCTTATTTTTCTTATCATACTTTTGCTGTTTATTAGTTGGTATGCTCGGTAAACATTTTTGCCAATGCTCCAGCTGCCGATTTGCCCTGTGCATTGCTCTGCGTAACCGTGCGATTTCACTCATTGCATCTGTCTCATCATTTTTATTATCCATTAATTCATTCGTTTGTTCGTTCTATATGTTTACCTTCATTCTCACTTTCAACGCCACTCTCACAGCTATCTGGTACTACCTCGCAAATATCACTATTCATACCTCGCATATCACTATTTTCTACATTCTCACTTCCAACAACGATATCACTCTCACAACCTGAAACACTCTTTAAATCCTCACATTCCTTACACTTTCTGCACGCATTCACTTCACTATCGTTGTCTAACCAGACTCCAACCGCTCTCCAGAGCATACATTTCACAAACAGTACACTGAATAAAATCCTTTAAATCAAAAGTTTTAGACAAAGATGACGATCTGTATGCTATTATATTCATATTCCTCCTTATTGATGCCATGTGCACAAATAATCGTATCTATCAAATTACTAATTGGAAACTCAGGAAAACGCACAAAAATCACCCAGACATGCTAAGATATGAAAAGTAAATAATACTACGTAAGATTCAAGCATATTTACCAATTATTACTTAAAATAACACTTATCTGTTCAGGAGCTCTCTATAAAGACTACATACCATTCAGCCCTCTGATCATACACAACTTGATGGTATAATTCAGAGAGCCAATCTGTTATCCATCTTCTCCAGTTTGTGCACCAACTTATGTAGAATATGTCAAATACATTTGTAAATTCCAAGAATATCACTATGAATTTTTTTTTTTATCTAGCACACTCATCACCTTATAAAATGCAATTAGACTGAGAAAACTAGACCCATCCTTCAGAAACCCATGCTGTCTTCTTTTCACTTTGGAACCTTTTCCCCATTGCAAGACTCATTACATGTATTCCTTAAAAATATGTAGTATCATTAATTCCCACAGCCTTACTAACATCTCAGCCATTCAACACTTCATATATACCTCTGATTGTTTCAATTCTACCCATTAGTTGCATAGAATCTTTTATACTGGTATAGTATAGAAACTGATAAATGCTTATTGAATAATTCCACTACATCCTTTCTCCTGGTCACTTTCTCACCATGGTATAAGAATCTTGCCACATAGCAGAGGAATTATCTTTGTTGGGCTATCAGGCCAGTATTTTCTCATACTGCTTTTTTATGCTTGCCACCTTTGTAGTCTGTATTTGCTTCTTATGTAAGGCCACTGTTGACTGTTTTGTATCTTTTTACCACACTGCTTGCTTGATTTCATTCATTGTTCATCCATCTAACTCTTGATTCATATAATTCTTAGTTGTGCATTGCTTATCAGATGCTTCCTAATCATTTCGCATACTCTGCAACCTCATTTCTGCACAGCTCGTCAATCAGGGTTTTGATGCCAATTAACTTCAGAATTTCTCATAATCATCCTATATATTTCCATATACACAGTCTTGCCATAAATACTGTTAAAACTTTCATGCACTGCCCACAGAATTGCATGAGCCTGGTTCTATTAGTGGCACTATGCCCCTACCAACATTTGCATGCTTATCAGTAGAGGGAGAGAGAGAGTTGTCTAGTTGTACAGTTAGCTAGTTAACATGCATTGGGAAGATTATGAGAACCGTGTAACTGAAAGCTGTAATAGCACTTCACAGTTGGAATGCAGCCACATGTTATTTTCAACACACTAAAACACTTGGGATTAGTAGAATGCTTGTGTATTGGACTATTGACCGTAATAATGATACAGAAGATGTATCTGACCACCAAAGAACAGATTGACCACTCAGCATTAGGATGCAACAGCTTGTGAAGGCACATCTCCACTAATCCTGAGAATGCAGAAAGTGATATCATGAGAGATGAACATTTCCCAGAGAACGATGTCACATGTACTCACTTGATGATGTGGGGGTGAGAGCTTATCGTTGTACTGGACACTTCCTGATACCACAACTTATGTGCCAAAGGGTGATAAAATCAAAGGCACTTCTCTCTGTTCTCTCTGGCAGTAAGGTACGCAAAGAACAGACAGAGTTATCCTCTTCACAGATGAGTAGATTTTTACCATTGAAGAGTCATTTTAACTGCTAAAACAATTGGGTATATGAATCCTGGGTACTATGGCAACCCCAGATGGTTGCCATAGTACCCAGGATTCAGAGAGGTTATCACCTTGTATCAGTGTTATGGTTTGGTGGGGGGGTATATATCAGGAATATCCAAGTTGCATTTCTGTGAGAAAGTGTATCCAAACACCATGCTGGAACATGTGGTATAGCCCCTGAACAGCACTTTGTTTCATGGTAGGCAGTGGACCTTCCAACAGGATTCAGGCCCTGCACACAAGGTAAGGAACACACAACAGTGGTTGGAGGCAAATTCGCCTGACCACATATCACCATCTGGAAGTCCTGATCTGAATCCATTAGATTTCAAGTTGCGGTGGGAGCTGAAGGTGGATTTGTAGCGACCAGTGGCATCATTTCTGTTGGATGTTGTGCGTGCCATCATCGATATGTTGGCTCATGCGTGAAGGCAAAAGGGGACATTTCGAACATTGAGTGCTGCTATATGCATGTTATAATGTGGTATGCGTGTGCTGAAAGCTGTAAATAATTTACTCATAGATTAAAGATTTATGTGCTGAAGTTATAACAGTATTTATGGCTAGATTAGGTGTGTGTATCAGTGGCATATATTCCAGGTGTGCGGTGCACACCCATGGAATAGCATTCTCATCAATTTTATATTTTTGTGTTTATTCCTGTTAAAGACTTTCCTAATTATTTCCTGGCTTCACCTGATTCCTAAAATTAAACAATTTACTAATGCTTCATGAAGAGGACACTTTTCGACCTGTAAACATTTCTCACGTTCATGTTAATAGCCGGGTGTGCAGTCACAAATAAGGACCCCTTTGAGTCCTTTGATTTGCAGATGGTGCAGGCAAGTCAAATTCTTAGCATTCCAGTGGTTTTAAACCACCAAGAAGGCAAGACAGGTGTGTACTGAGACAACAGCGCAAAATCAATAGCTGTGGTTGGTTGTGTCAACCAATCCAATTGAATGTTGTCATTTGTCATTAGTTGCTGTTTTTGTTTTCTGAGTTTCATCTGTTTTGAGTGTGTGAACTGACATGTTTAGGACACAGATGTAGACAAGTTTTTAGTATATAATTTTCTATAAATAAACTTTTTTTTTTATTATTATAATTATAATGGGAAACAATGGCGATGTACTGAATGTCCCATTTTCTGCCAGAGGATTTGCGAATTGTATGATTGAAGTTGTGTTTACACCATTGAGTAATTCAAATTTGCCAACCAAATATATCAAACTGATGTTTTATCGTTGTTTTCTAATAGATCTTAAAACAAACGCATTGCCCCCACCCCCACCCACTGTTTGCAGATTTGGTTACAATTAATTGATAAATTGAAGCATACAAAGTTATCCTACAATTAACTACATTTTACCGATTAAGATGAGCGATGATGTTCTATGCACTATTAAAATTTTTATACATTGACATTGCTGTCATGTAGCTTATGCATGGATTGCATAAGCTACATGACAGCACACCCAGCCGAAATTGGCACATGATGCCACTGGTGTGTGTGTGTGTGTGTGTCATTCTTTGCACAATCCATTTTTTGTTTGACCACCTTCCAAGCTAGTATCTCATGATCACACCAAACAACACTGTTGATACCTTATCACAACTGCATTCTGTGAGGATATCACCTAATCCAACACAATAGCCTAAAACTCTATGTAGCTTTCATCACATGTTGCTTAAGATAGTCATCCCTCAGAAACTCAACAGATTGTCTCCCTATTTCCATACGTTTCTATAATCTTCCATTATTACCTTCTTTCTACGTATCCAACCATTTTGTGTAAACATTTTATGGTTGTGGCTTTCTATATTCCCTGGCCTCAATTAGATATATTTCCTTAATTTCAACTTCACGTCAAACAGCTTCAAAAATTTCATGGACTATCATTTTCCACTTGCATTCTTAGTGAACACAATTCCTCTGCTATCATTAATGGCATTCTTCTGCTTTTGTCCTTCCTATCCTTCTGCAAAATTTCTTTCTTATATAGTGAAACCTGTGGACTATCCATAACTACAGTATAACACACATGCCCCAGTAAATAAGTTTATGTAATTTTTCATCTTATGTGTCATAAGACATCATCAGTACAATGTTCAAACAGCAATAGGAATTTAATTCAAAAAACAGTAGCGTACATTCTTAAATTGGAATCCCTCTACATATATAATTGCATGTTCGTGTATTAAACCTAATGAGCTGAAATTAAAACTAATTAAATTAAAATATAGCAGATAAATTTATTTAATACAGTTGAGGATTACAATTTCCAACTTTTGGAATAGTGAGATAGTCATTCTGATTCATATTAGGTCTATGAAGGCTTCAACGCTCCTTTTAATGTCATTGGCTTTTTACTCGAGAATTCTTAGGGCATTACAGATGTATTTTTGAGACAAATATATGCAAAATAATAGAGGAAGAAAATTCGCACATACCTTTATTGGATGTTGTTGACTGTCTTCTTCCTGCGATGTGCATACTTCTGCTGTTAGGGTGTTAAAAGAGAAGGGGGCTTGGGGAAAAGTGGAGGGGGTTGAGGCAATGTGGGAGAATTAATTTGAAAAAACCTGGGTTTTGTATATATAATCTATACATCTATTATTATTTTTAAGGGTGCTTTTTTGGAGGTGGAAGAGATGACAGAGGGGGGCTGAAAAATAGAAATTTTTTTGAGGAAGAGGAAGGATTTATGGAGAAAGGGGGGGCCGGGGAGAAGGTTAATGGGGTGTGCAAGCCGTTTTGACCATGTGTCGTCTTTGGAACTCATGGGGAAAGTGAATGCTATGTCATGTTGGTTTGATCTTTCTGCCTTTGAAGTGCTTGTTATTGCCTATTGGTCAGAGTTGCGACTAATTTTTATGTTATGGAGCTTTCAACACTCGGAGATTATCTAGGGTTGGTGGACGTTGATTGAGTTTTCGACACATTTTATGGCTATCGTTTCCGATATTCTAAAAATTTTCATTGTCTTGTCTATTATTATGGGCTTGTCGAGTTGCGGGGTATGTTTCTGTTCAAGGACATGAACTGCTATTTCTGTTTTCCCTGTGTGTTTTTTAGTGTTTAAATGTTCTGGAATAAGGATGTTACAGTCATGGAAGTGTCCTTGTAGTCTTGCCCATAAAGACCTGATAGTAGAACCTGTGTAGGTGATATCACACTTTTTTGGCAAGGAAATTTGTAGACCATGTTGTGGTGTTCTAATATTTCTTTGTGTGTGTGTGAGATTTAGTGATTTTTAGAAGTGGGGCCAATTTTTGGTTTGTGATGAATACCAGCTTCTAGTCAGTATGTTTGAAAATGTATTTGTAGGCTTTGTATGTGTTATGGATGTATGGCAGTTTGATAACTTTTTGTGTTGGGAAGTTTGTTTTGGTTGTTGGGTTGTTTTGACGGGTTTTTGCCGTCCTATTTGCATAATTTATTAGTTGTGTAGGATAGTTGTGATTTTTAAAAATCTGTGTTAATTTCTTTTCCTGTGTTTTTTTAACTGAATATGGATGGTGTGAGTTGAAATGGAGATAGTTTCCGATATGCATGGGTTTGTGGTACATTTTCGTGGCTATTTTGTTGTTTGTTCTGATTAATGTCAGGTTTAAGAAATTGATGGATTTGTTCTGTTCGGTTTCTATGGTGAATTTTATTCACCATAGAAACCGAAAAATTTGATTTGTTCAGTTCGGTTTCTATGGTGTTGCTGTAATTGTTAAGGACTGCTTGTAAGGTGGTGATGTGTGTGTTGGTTCTTCAATGCATAGAATATTGTCCACATATCTGCCATAAAAGGTGATGCTGGGGGGCGGAGTAGGAGTGATTCTGTGTGCTAGAAACAATTCTGCTAGTTGTCCGTTTTGGCTCATAGGGAGTCCGAAAATTTGAATATACATGCGCTGTTGTTGAACTTAAAGAAGTTAGCTGAGATTGTTAGTTTGATTAAGTTTATGATATCACTAGGTGTTAATTTTATACGAGAGTGCAGGGTGTGGTCTTCTGTGAGAACGATGTCTAATGTTCTGGGAACGTCCACGGTAGTGTATAATGAAGTTGCATCCAATGAAGTGAGGATGTCTTCTTCTTGGTATAGGGTTATGTTATATAAACGCTCATGTTTATATGTGGATCTGTGTAGCACTTGAACATTTTGCCATTGGATCTTGTGGTTAGCATTTTCAGTTCCATGTTGTACAAGGCCAGATTTGTGAGGTTTGATAAGACGGATGTAGCCTTGATGTTCAGAGATACGTTCATTTATAGATCTTCCTGTTTGTCCATAGTAAGAGAAGTTACATGAACATGGTACTTTGTATACACCAGGTAGCATTGATTGGTGAGAGTTTGTCTTTTGGAAAAGCTAGCAAGTTGTGAATTTGGTTGATGGATTTATAGGTAGCAATGACTTGATATTTTTTATCATTTTTGCTACACTTTTAGAGATCCCTTTAATATATGGTATAGGAGTCTTGTGGGCTTCTTCTTGTCTGAGTTGATTTGTAGGAGAGTGGGTAATTATTTTTTGGGTTATTATTGGATTATATCCTATTCTTCAGAATCTCTAAAACAATATATTTTATCTTTCCTAGACAAAATATATCTATAAGGAAAGATAAAATATATAAATGGGAGGAAGGAATGAATGGCAGTGGGCTCACCCTTATCACCTAACTTAGCCAACATTTTTCTTGAACACCTAGAAGAAAGAATTTTTGCTCTTGACTCAAAACCAACAATTTGGCTATAGTACGCTGATGTCTTTGCAGTTTGGAGTCACATAGAACCAGAACTTGACTCATTTCTACAAAAAATCTACATCCTATATCCTCGTATCAAGTTCACACTAGGAAAAGAATTATCAAAAGGTATTTCTTTTCTTGATGTACACATCCAGCATAAGCAAAATGGATCCATTTCCACTTCTGTCTACCAAAAACCAACCTTTTCAGGTCATATCAACAATACATCAACTCACCGTTCATCTCAAAAATAGGATATCATAAAATCTTTAGTATCTAGATCACACAAGATTTGTTCTTCTGATGAACCTCTAAAACAAGAATTGAAAATTGTCCAAGAAACAGCTTTACTAAATGGATATAATCTAATAATAACCTCAAAAATAATTAACCACTCTCCTAGAAATCTGGCTGCTACAGAGATCCATATATAAACATGGACGTTTATATAAATAAGTGTTGAAGCCTTCATAGACCTAATCTAAATCAGGATTTCTTTTGGAAATTTCCCAGTCTTTTAGAATACTGTCTCACTATTCCAACTTGTATTAAATAAATTTGTTATATTTTAATTTAATAAGTTTTAATTTTAGCCCATTAGGTTTAATCCATGAACATGCGAGTGTGTGTGAAGCATGCATGCTACTGTTTTTTAAATTCAATTCCTATTGTTGTTAGAACATTGTACTGATGATTTATTATTATTAAGAGAGACCTCTGGGGAGTCTGGAACTCAGCAAGAACGGCCATACTATTCAAACCAGCTGTCATATCTGTTCTAGAATTCATTCATGCTACTTCAACACATAACATCCAACGGCAATCCATCCAATCACGCACTATTCTATGAGAGAAAAATCTATCCCCAACCTTTTCTTGACAGCATTCATTTTCAACTTCTATGGATGCCCTTGCATCCTTTCCCCACCCTCCATAGAATGAAAAATTCCTTTGACTGAAATTCTGTATAACCCTTGTAGAAGTTTAGTTATAGAATTTTTGCTTTATGACCTTTGAACTTCAACTTGCTATCTAATAAAGCTCTGAGATCCCTAGATTGATCAGTTTCTTCAAGCATAATCTCACTAATATAATTCAACATTGGATATCTAATCACACCAAAGTGCATGACTTGTCATTTATTAACATTGAAAGTAGCCATTTCGTCTTATGATATATAAGATGAAATACTTACATAATAAAGTTATTTACTGTGGCATTATTCTATAGTTCTGCAAAATTTTATATACCTCCATTTATGTTAACAATAGTATATTATCTTTAGACAGCTATGTTTCACTTAGACCAATTATTTTTAGGCATACTGACTCAAACTTTCTGATATGTCATATAATGGATTTACTTGGCTGTGGAACATATTTGAAATAGATTAAATGACGACGCCGACAGATAAAAATCGAAATATTATTTTCTTATTTAAATAAAGCACGCTGCTAGTTTCGTCTTCTTAGAAGACTTCATTAGGTGCATTTCATGGAAAGAGACATACAAAGAAACATAGCTATAAATTAAATTGCCGATGTATTATTGACATTTGAAGGCATTCCAGATACCACAATATTGTTGGGCACGTGCACATGGTCACGATCTCGTGAATGTCAAAATTGGATGGCAGCACAGTGACAATCAGAAAGATTATAACTGAGGTTAGTGTTCAGATGTAATGGATTGGGAATGGTTTACTTAGATTCCACAATTATTCTCTTGAGTTTGTCATAGCGTCTAAAGATGTTCCCTGATTTGTTCCATATGACTTGGATAAGTGATAGAATTTTTATCAGGGTCAGTAGAATTAAGGGCATGAAGAAGTGGTTGAGCCTCAACTGTTACTTATAAAAATTGAAAAAAGCTACTTCCTTCCTCCTCAAGAATCTAATTTACTTTGTATGGAATCCATTCTCATAATTAATAATGCAAAACAGATGGTGTTCCTCTTGCAGAACATCAAGCAGTAAAAAACTACAGAAAAATAGAGAATTCTTCCTGCAGATAAAGGTAATTCAACTGTCATCCTAGATACTGAATAATATAATAACAAAATGTTACAATTACTATAAATACTTACTCTATACTTGGCAGAGACCCAACTCATGGACTTCATAACTGCACCAATAACCTTCTGGGAACTACTACAGAATTTTCTTGAAATTTATGATTCTGTTCATTCACTTAATCCTTTGATCCCCCAATTATATGGATTACTAAAAATTCATATAATGCATATTTATATATGCATTATATGAATATATAATAAGATCGTCCATATAAGATCTCAAAATATTTGATCAAAACTCTAAAATGCTTCTCAGGCTCATCCTCTTCTTTCCTTAAGAATTTCGGACATTATTTTGAGTGTCAAAGACTTATATATTCAAAAAAATGAAATTATGGCTAGATTTGATGTTTCCCTATTTACAAGTGTGCCTACAGAGGAAGTTCTAACTCTTTTAAGGGATAAGTTATAAAAAAAAAAAGTTGTCTCTACTGACCCATTGCATTAATTCTGGGTAATTTTCTTTTCAAAATTACTATTTATAAACAGAACTTTGGCTTAGTCATTGGCAATCCTTTATCTCCCATACTGACAAGTTTATACATTCAAACATTTGAAGAAAAATCTATCACTTCGTTCCTATTAAAGCCTAGGTTATGAAAGATATATATAGATGATATTCACCTCAAGTGAATATCATCTATAAAAAATCAGTTTAAAAAATTGTTAGAATTTGACTGTATTGTGGAGTTAATTAGTTTTAAGTTAAATTTTGTTTTAAATATTGTTAATTTAGTCTTTTGCATGGTAAGTTATGTAATATAGCACATGGCACCAATGCAAATCAGAATAATGGCATCCGAGGTTTCACTGTTTAAAGAATTTAACCAAAGGGACTTTGTGCAGTGCAATGTCTGGATATATGCATTACTGAAGGCAAATAGAATTTAGTTTGAAAGCGATAGCAGTGGTGGAAAAGTGTGCCGAAAATGCTATGAGAGCGAGGCAGAAGTGTCTCAGGTCGTGAGATTGAAGTAATGGATAGAACTCAGAATATGCTTGAAAATGTGTGTGTGATGTAATGGCAGATAGGATTGAGAAAGAGTAAAAGTTTTGATTGAAAGAATGAAGAATTGGCTGTAATGAGGGAGATAGCTCAGTTACGTGGAGTGATACACAGGGCAAAACAGGAGCTGGAACGAATGTAGAAACGTCTAGTGAGTGGGTCAGTTGATAATAGAAAAAAAGAAGTGAGAGCTTGACCAAGAGAGAAGGAAAATTCAAGGAGTGAATCTTGTATAGTAATTCAATCATAAGAGGTGTGATCAATGAGAGATTGACAAAATCGTGCATTTTGGGTGTGAAAATGTTAGTGAGGCTATTAGAGCACAAAAGGGTAAGGTGAAAGAGATGATTGCATTGGCTGGAATGCATGATTTGAAAGGAGAAAAGTATGGCATGAGAGTAGACATGAAAGAATTGCTGGAAGTAGCAAAAGAAAAAGAGTGAGAGTTAAGGTAGTGAGTCTGTTGCCATGGTATGACAAGGTAGAGCCGAGGAGGAGTGTGAATGACTTGATGTGTAGGTTATGCAGGAGGAGTGGTATGGATGTGTGAAGTGAGGCTGATGGGTGAAAGGACTTATACGAGAAGGATGGTTTGCATCTGAATGGATTTGGTGGTCAGAAACTGGAACAAGTGTTGTTGAATAAAGTGAATGTGCAAAATTAGAAAGGAAACTAGAGCTTTTAGTGTGTGTGTGTGTGGCGGGGGGCATTGAGTGTAAGAATGAGTATAATATATCTAAGTTAGTACCACTGGTAACCAAACAGAATGGGGGTAGTTAGTATAAAGCGTCGGGATAGCGGTGGGCCTAAGGGACTTTTTTTGCACTTTATGTACGCCGACAAACTGCAACCAAAGAGTTGAAGTTCAACTGCAGGCCAGTTGAAAATAGTGCATTTGAGGCTATCTAGTGTTCAGATAAAGGCCAGCAAAACAAAATATACAGTTGGATGCTGTTATAGACCAAGGGATGGAAAAGATGGAGATAGTATGCATTGGCAAATAGACTTAATGAGTGGAAGGCAGGTAATTATTATGGGAACATAGATTGGACGGAGGGAAATGGAATTTATGCACTTACTAAGGGATAATTACCTGAGACAGCATGTGATGGAATATACTAGGGGTTTGAGAGTGCTCGATCAGGTAACTGCATCTGAGAATTTGTCTATAACGAATATGACCATGTTGACACCAGTTGGTGAGAGTGATCGTATGGTCTTGACCCTGGGAGTTGGCTAAATATGTGGAATTTTCAGTTAATATAGGGTATATGTGGAATTACTGGACTGGTAAGTATGACAAGCTTAGGAGATTGCTTGGATCGGTGCCAATGCATGTAAAACTGCAAGGGCTGGATGTTGATAGTGTACAGGAAGTGGTAAAGGAGTGTTTGAGGGAAGTAATGGCAATAGCATAGTCAGGAGAGTAAATCAAGTGGGAGTTAAATGGATGAATGTCATCATTAAGCTAGAGCTGGGGAAAAAAAAAGAAACAGTTATGGAGGGAATTTAAGGAGAAATGTTACCAGCATGCACATGAACAATACAAGGCACAGGCTAGAAGGGTAACTAGTGTGGTAAGAAAGGCAAAAGCAGAGTATGAAAGAAAATTAGCAATGCAGTCTAAAGATAATCCCAAACAGTTCTTTCGATATGCTGTAAGTAAAAGAAAGAATGTTTATGGCAGAATGATTTTTAATGAATGCCGATGGTATAACCGGTAGGAATGCCGATGTGTAGGTAACTGAATCAGTCGAAATAGCAGAATTACTAGGTGAACACTTTGCAAGAGTATATCATCCAGGCTGATGATATTGCAGGAATGAGAGAGACAAAGGATTATATGGGAAATGGAGGTGCATAGTATATTACAGAACCTTAATGTGGATACAGCTGTGAGACTGGATGACCAGCTCGAGTTTTACATGAAGCTGTGAGGGAATTGTCAGTGCCTTGACCATATTGTTTAATCTCAGTCTCAGCTCTGGGTTAGTCATGAGAGGGGGGGAAAGAGGAGGGAAAATAGTTCCATTGCATAAAGGAGACTCCAAGACTGATATAGCAAATTACTGACCAATCAGCATATCAGGAGTTTTCAAAGTATTGGAGAAATTGGTCAAGAGCGAAATACAGAAATGGATAGATGGAAATGGTATACTGTATGGGGACAAAATGGTTTTGTGAAGGTTAGGTCATGCCTCAGTAACTTGCTCACGTTTTATAATACAACAGCTGAGATGGATAAAGGTGATGAGTTTATGGTAATACTGCTGGATTTTACAAAAGCCTTTGACAGGCTACCACATGGAATTCTAATCAGTAAACTGCAGCACATAGAGATGGATATAGGGTTGGTGAGGTGGATAGGAGGGTGGTTGATAGAGATATCAGAGTAGTTTATTCAGGAGTAGAGTCCAAAAGAAGGCCTGTGACTAGTGGTATGCTGCAGGTTTCTGTTCTTGGACTGCTACTGTTTAATTTGTACATTAACGATATAGGAAATGATCTGAGAGGAACTCTTCAGTTGTTTGCCGATGATGCAAAGTTGCGTAGAGAACAAAGTTAATATAGATGACAGAATTTTGCAGATGATATGGATAGATTGGATGACTGGGCAAAGGAGAATGGATGTCAGTTTAATGTGGCAAAGTGTAAGGTCTTTTGCTCTTAGTTCATTTTGGGGTGAAAAGATTATCATCTATATACCCCCATTAGTGGAACTGTACTCCAGGAAATTCACGAAGCCTGAGACTTCGGAGCGTTAGTGGATATGAAGTTAAAGTTTAGGGGACACATAGCAAAAGTGGGCTAAAGCAGCTCATCAAATTACTTAGTGACTGAAGAATACTTTGACAAGCATGTTATTGTTACTCTTAATCGAGCCTTGATAAGACCTCATCTTGACTACTGCATGCGGATCTGGGCACCAGGGTTTCTTGGTGATGAGAAGGAGGTGGAGATGATTCAGAGGCAAGTGACCAAGATGGTAGTAGGTCTATGAAATGACCCTTACGAGAACAAGTTGAAGATTTGTGGGTTACAGAAACTGGTTGATTTTCAGTTTACTCTTCATTTTCATTTCTTCTTGCCTAAGCTCTTAGTTCATTTCATTAGTATGTTACCAGCACTTGCATCCATTTTAATACATTTGGTAATACCTTTTGGAATGCTCCAGTGTATCATTGCACTTCTCACACAAACTAATACTTTCCTTTTAATTCATCTTAGCAATTCATTTACTTTTTCACATTTTTTGATGCACACAATGGATAGTAGTGCAGTGGATCTGCTACAAAAACATAACCAGGGTTGAACTTTTTTTTTGTGCTCCCTTATGGACACCATTTTTGAAATATCAGTGGAAAACCAAACAGTAAAAACCCAAACCACAAAAGATAATGCCATGGAACAATGTTCATATCCAAAAAATATATTAAAAAAAATAAAGTATGCAGTGTAATTTAAAACTAGTTTATTTTGCATAGTTCAACACACTACTAGATTCCTTTTGTACTGTGGCTAATGTCAAGAAAGTTGAATTTTGAAATCAGTGTTGGATAGCCAGCAAAGCATTCAGGACTGCAGTCTAATGATACAGCTCGAACCTGAGTTAGAGCAAGGACAGCAACAGAGTGAAAGGCATATTAAAGACATTGCAAGATTCCTTAGAATTCTGCACTTTTAATAGAAGTTTTCAGAAACTTGGGTTACTCATAAAGCAAGTGTAGTTTCATATCAGCAAGTTGCTTTCCAGTCTTCAAGAACTCAAAAACAGTGGGGATAATGGTCACAACAAAATTATTTTTGAGAAGTTACATATGGCATATGGACTGCTGTCAGTATTTAATACATTCGCTTGGCCAAAATCCTTCTTGAAAGTTTGATAATCGTGAAATAACCACTCTTTTATGACTGAGGCTCTTCTACAAGTCGACAGCAAAGAAGATAGATATAATTGAGAAAGTGTTAGATGAATGATATATGAATTCAAAGTATGTTCTAATGGTTTGTCTTTGAAGGATTTAGTGGAAAAAGCGGTGTTCTACAGTGATCATTTTCCTGTTCTTTCCAGATTCTGGAAAATTACCTCTGTTACCAATATCCACAACTAGCTGTGAACAGGGATTCAGCCAAATGAACCTGGTAAGAAATAAATTTAGGTCATCTTTAGATAGTAAAAGTTTGGATGATCTCATGATAGCAGTCTAAATGGCTCCCCTTCTAAATGACAAATTTAAATCTGAGTAGGCCATAGACAACTGGTATTTCAGTTCAAAAACTGTCAGACATGTTGAAGAATACAAGCTCTGTTAAGTGTTGTTTGATCTGAGAGGAAAGAAGTTAACACTACATTTAAGTGCTTGTACATGCCTTTCATGTTGTCTTTCATATTACTTGTTTGTGATTTTGTGTCATTGATAATATTTTGCGTAATTCGTGACAACTAAAGTCACATTAAAATATCTTAATTATATATAATGAATTTCTTTCGGTATCGATATTACTTTCTCATGTTGCTATGTCAATGATAATATTTGTATTATTTGTTTATACTGTAATTATAGAATTTTTATATACACCAATTACATATTTTATGAATTGAATAAACCAGTTTATGATAAAATTTGTTTTTTTCTTTCTGTCTCATCCACTGATTAAATGCTGATATAAGTAATTAACACACCAGCTTCAAAGCTGGTAGTTATGCAAGGTAAAAATTATAGCTTATAAAACGACCAGGTCAAGGATCAAACATGCAACTGATATTTTGGGATGACTGGTATTCCACCTAGGTTATCATCTGACTAGTGAAATATTTGCCTGACCTGGTTGAGCCAGCACAAAATTTTTCAAGCTTATCAATTCATCTCTTATGGACAGAACTGAACATTCCAGGTTGCAAAGTAAATGTTTTCAGCTGCTGAATGGAATCTGATTATGTAAGGAGTTGATGAGAGACTCTTTTTTGGTCTTTTATAGCCCTGTCCACGTGGAATGAGCAGATTCTAAAATAGGCTACTCAGTGATGAGTATAGCTACCAAATTCTTTACTACTACAATCTTCAAACTTGACAACTTAAACACTTATTGCCCATGTGCCGATTCATGATTAGGAACTTTAAGATTTGTGGTTCTTTTCCACTTGCCATTTACAGATTATTGAAAGGCTTGTGATTGTGTGGAGATGATTGTAATCCTTGTGTTAAAGATACCAAGCAATTTTAAACCTGGTTTTACTCCATTTTTTCCAAGTAAGCAAACAGACAATGTCAAGTTTGCGCCTGCAATTTATGCAAGACTAGCTGATCCCACAGGTAGTGCAAGACCAAGGCAACTCGTGGTAAAAGTGGAGCAAGCTCTGATCACTGATCTTAATATTTGCCCTTAATGCCAAAACACATCTCCAAGAAGGGGATGTATGATGTTTTGTATTAAAGGCAAGGAGCCACTACCCAGACCGGTTTCGACCTTTATTGCACTACCTGTGGGATCAGCTAGTCTTGCATAAATTGCAGGCGCAAACTTGACATTGTCTGTTTGCTTACTTGAAAAAATGGAGTAAAACCAGGTTTAAAATTGCTTGGTATCTTTAACATAACTATACCCAAGTTAAAACTACTTTCTACGATTGTAATCCTTGTTCAGAAGCTTTCCATGTTGTAACGTCTTTTAATAAGGGATGTTGGTGCACTTCTGAGAGATCTGCTTCATTCTTCTTTTGACATTCAGGTAGAAGTATAAGACCATTAGAGTACAAAACCTGATTGGATCACTTGGAATGTTTATACATATTCTTTTTTTAGGTTTTAATCCATCTAGGATGCAAGGAATATTTATAAGAGGCACTTTTAGCTGAAAGAGAGATTGCCAGTCCTAAATGAATGTGACAGGATTTTTCCTTCTAGAAATGTTCTTCCCACACAACAGATTGGCTAGAAAATGCACAGTGCCCCCACCTCATATCTTAATTGCTTTGGCATAATCTTAATCAATTAACTGCACTGCTGATTTTTAGAATGCTTACTGCAAGCTTGTTTTGGCAATGGTTGAAAATTAAATCCACTGAAATAGAAGTCTTTCCTAAAAGGAAAAAAAAAAATTCCCTTCAATTTCTGGTACCATTGTTCAAGGTTTCAAGGGTTATACCAGATGTTACGTAATGCAGTGCTTTCCAACTATTTTGCCATAAATTTCAAATTTCTTTCCAGTTGGTTTGTTTCTTATATATATAAAGTAAGTTTTATACCAAAGAGATAAAACCTGGATTTTTAGTTACGAACAGCTTTCATAGAGATGGAGAGATATCAGAGAGTAGTTTATTCAGGAGTAGAGTCCAAAAGTGACTAGTGGTGTGTCGCAGGGTTCTGTTCTTGGACCACTGCTGTTTAATTTGTTCATTAATGATATAGGGAAGGATCTAAGAGGAACAGTTAATTTGTTCGCATTCACTATTGCCCTCTCCAAAGTTGGGTAGGACAATAGTGAATGCAGATGTCAAAATCTTGCAGGACAACTTGGATAGATTGGAGTTCCGGGCTAAGGAGAATGGATGTCAATTTCATGTGACAAAATGTAAGGTTATGCATTTTGGGGTGAAAAGATTATCAGCAGTATACCACATTGGTGGAACTGTACTCCAGGAGATTGACGAAGCCAGGGACTTCGGAGTGTTGGTGGATAGGGAGATGAAGTTTAGGGGACACATTGCAAAAGTGGCTAAATCAGCTCATCAACTCACTTGGTTGTTGAAAAATACTTTGACGAGCAGAGACAAGCAAGTTATTGTTCCTCAGTACCAAGCCTTGATAAGACCTCATCTCGACTACTGTGCCCAGATTTGGTCACCTCGGTTTCTTCTTGATGGGGAGGAGGTGGAGAGGATCCAGAGGCGAGTGACCAAGATAATAGCGGGTCTATGGAATGAACCTTATGAGAACAGGTTGAAGATTTGTGGGTTGCAGAAATTAGTTAATAGGTGGGAAAGGGGAGATATGATTGAGACATTCAAATTGCTAAAGGGTTTCTATAGGATTAATTCAGAGGATATTTTTGAGATCAGGACTGGTGGTGGTGGAAGAACTAGGGGGCATCTATGGAAGCTTGGCAAGGGTGTGAGAGCTGGATTCTTTACTTTTAGAGTGGTAAATGAGTGGAATAAGCCAGAGGCTGTTGTGGGTGCTGTGACGGTGAAAGAGTTCAAGGCAAGGTATATGATAGATACTGTGAGAATGTCGTATAGTTGTTTGGACATGATGTTTAGGGCCTCCCTCGATGAGTCTAAGGACTCCCTGGAGTCGCCTGTAATAATAGTAATATTGCCCAGGTTGGTGTAAAGCACCATATTTATGAGCGTACTCATTATCTGTAAAGCTGGTTTTTTGCTTTAAAAAAAAAAAAAGCTTTAAGGATGTTAAAGGAACTTTTCTCTTTAAATCTCCCCAACTAAAGAACTCTTTCTTCATTTGAAGCAATTCCTTTTTTGATTATGATTGGAAGGTAGGATACTCCATGTATTTAACTGCTCTCTCACCTTTTATAACGGCTTTTTAAAGTTAGTTGATCTCATGTAAAGGGTGTCCCAAAATTCATGCAAGATTTAAATTTAGTGGCATTTGTGCAGTAAAGTGTTGCCAACGAGAGAAAAAAAGAGCGTGACAGCTGACAGTTCAGGGTTATTAAAAATGGAACGCTACACGAAAGAACAACGCATTTTCATTGTTGAGCAATATTTTAAAAATAATGAAGGTTTGGCAGCTACAGTTCACAATTTTCGTACAAAATATGGTCGGAATAGTGATTTAACTTCATCAACTGTGAAAAGATTAATTAAAAAATTCAAGGAAACTGGATCAATTAGTGATCTTATACACTCTGGCTGTCCTTCAACAGAAAACATCGAAGCAGTTCGTGAGAGTGTTGCTGAGAGTCCAGGAACATCAATTCGGCACCGTGGTCTTGAATTGGACATTTCGAGAAGCTCTCTACAGCGTATTCTCACGAAAGATTTGCATCTTTATGCTTACAAAGTTCAATTGACTCAAGAACTGAAGCCTACTGACCACACACACAGCGAAGAGAGTTCGTTGAATGGGTTATGGAACAACAACAAGTGGATGCTTATTTTTTGAACAAAATCATCTTCAGCGATGAGGCTCATTTTCATCTTGATGGCTTCGTTAATCGACAAAATTGTCGCATTTGGGGTTCAGAAAATCCACAAGTGATGGTTGAGAAACAAATGCATCCACAACATGTCACTGTTTGGTGCGGATTTTGGGCTGGAGGCATCATCGGTCCATTCTTCTTCGAAAATGCAGCTGTTAGGCAATAACAGTTAATGGTGCTCATTATCGCGACATGATAATCCAGTTTATTGTGCATATATATGGATGTGGATGACGTGGTTTCAACAAGACAGTGCCACATGCCATACAGCCCGAGAAACAATTCAATTACTGCATGAGTCATTTCCTGGTCGTATAATTTCCCGTTTTGGTGATCAGAATTTGCCGCCCAGATCATGTGACTTAATGCCGTTGGACTTTTTTCTTTGGGGTTTTTTGAAGTCTAAGGTTTATGCCAACAAGCCCATGACTACCCACACTTTGAAGAAGAAATTGAGCGCTGTATCAACGAAATTCAGCCACATTTATGCAAAACAGTCATGGAAAATTTCGACAAAAGAGTGCGTATGTGACAGCAAAGCCGTGGAGGCCATTTACCTGATATGCTATTCCATGCATAACTCTATACTCTATACTTTATGAATCAATAAGAAATTACAATTTTTAATTAAAAACCTGTGTTTTCTATTAAAATTACTTCTTGCGTGAATTTTGGGACACCCTGTAGTTAAGAGGGTTTTTCTTCCCATAAAATAGACAAACTTCCAGAAGAACACAAAATTAACACACAAGCATAGATTTAACAGCCTTAATTGCTTTGACTGTAATTCTAAACATTTTTTCATCCATATGACTTGCAGTTACCTACATTTCAACTTTAATAGTGATATATATATATATATATATATATATTTTTTTTTTTTTTTTCTCTGTCCTTTCATTTAATTCATTTTGGTTTTAATTTTCTTCAAGGTTGAATATAGTCATTTTAATGATTTTTTTTGTTGCTTTAAATTTAGAATTCAGTGATCCAAATAGTTTTACAACATGCTCTTATTCAGTGTGCTTTATGAATATCCTGTATTTAAAGAAAAGTTATTAGTTTCTTAAATGTTTCAGAATTTCATTTGAGCTACGTGTCTAACATTTTCCAGGAAATTAAGCAGTGTTATGTTATCTAGAGCAAATGGTATATCCATAAATGATTCATATTTGCAAGTAATCTGAGTTTAGTTGCAGATTAATCTCTTCAGAATATATTTCACTATTTGATTGTGATGACTTGTAGTTGTTGCCTTTTTTTTTTAATTGATCATACATTTCAATATAAGGTGCTGCAATTAGTTCAACAAAACCAGAGAAGTTTGGTTTTGGGAAAACAAAAGGGATATAACAAAATAAGTTTGCTACTTTTGAATAGTAATCTATATTATATTGTATTCAAATTGAAAACTAAACAATTTTACCTATTGCTTAGTTTTCAAACTAAGCAATAGTAAAAAAAGAGGTTCTTTTAACCCTTTAAAACTGATATTCGGAATAGATACGTGACTATTGGTCACTTAAGAATAACCTTAGAATGGTAGCAGAATATTTACATAAATGAAATTCCATTTCTTCCTTTCACATTGCTTACTACTTACATATTTACCATTGATGTATTGGGGGGGGGTATATTTCTCTATTTTGCAAAGTGTCTTGTTTATTCAGTTTGCAATTTTATGGTTAGTTTTACAGATCACATCTAAGTTAATGAGCATTTTACCTATGAGAAAACAAAAAAAAAAAAAAAAAATTGACAATAGCAGCTGCATTTTCATGTTGCAAAGCTTAGTGACATTGCCTCCAATTTATCTGATGATTTTAAAATTGCATATTCAAGTATTTTTTTGAAATACTTTTCTGTGATAGTGAAAAAAACCTGAAATATACTATAGCAAAAGACAATATGGAACTGATTGAAGGATAGCAAAAAAAAACATACTTGAATATTCTTTGAGAGAGAAGATTATAGTCATTTGTAGAATCTCCATATTTAATTACTTAAAGGATTTCTTTTAGGTTTCGATTTTTAGAACTCATGATGGGACTTCATGATTAAAGAAACGGATTCCAAGAATAAAGAAAAAATTAACAATGCATAAAATCATGGAAATTAAGATTCCCTTAGACCGTCCAAATAGAATAGCCAACTACCCAGCATTTCCTCCAAATCAAGACAGGAAAAATATAGTTATTAATTTTGAAATAGGGAAACACGAGAAAAAAAGCCTAGAAAACCCTTAAATTTTGAAATTAGCTCTTTCAAAAATAATGAAATATGGACCCAATTCAATAAAGATCTACACATATGGTTCCAAAAATCCAAATGGCAATTCTGGGAGTGGCATACTCATCTATGGTTCTCAAAATATAGAACTAAAAACAACCAACAGTATAGAAT
The DNA here is from genome assembly GCF_054136105.1 of Typopeltis vanoorti. NCBI lineage: Eukaryota > Metazoa > Arthropoda > Arachnida > Uropygi > Thelyphonidae > Typopeltis > Typopeltis vanoorti. The sequence goes on from NC_143569.1 coordinate 84,338,369, forward strand.
GCAACCCATACCATGCAGAATTAATAGCCATTAACACAGCACTGCAGCATTTAGATAAACAAAACCCAAAGGAATTTATATTTTTGATTCCTTAGCAGCCCTTCAAGCTATTAAGAATTGCTACACTAACCACCAAAAAATACTTAAGGCATATCAAAAACATAAACAAACTACATAAGGATTCTGAAATGAAATAATTTTTTCAGCAGATTCCATCCCATGTGGGATTAAATGGAAATGAATCTGCAGATGAAGTAGCATAAAAAACCTCAAAAAAGAAAACGTAAAAAGAATGATTCTCCAGGACACGACTCACCATTGGTATTTAGCAGAAAAACCAGGAGCTACCATCAGTTCCAAATTTAATTGCTGTGCCACTACTATGATCTCTCGCCACAAGACCAATCAAGTTTAGCAGTGGCATAAGTCTTCCCCATCTGCAAAATCTGTTACATTGAGGAATCATCACCATTGTGTTTACTAACTTGTATGAATGTTTCTAAATGTGAACTTTATAACAACCCAGAAAAGGTACTTTATAAAATACATGAATTTGATCTCTATGATCTGGTGTAATAATACCATGAGATGATAATAAATGGTGGGACTAAAAACAGAATGGCTGAAAATAATGAAGAACCAAGCAAGAATGAAGACATAAGAGACAAATTTATATAAATTGGTAGCATGAAATAATAAGATGAAATATTACATACATTATAATATAAATATGAAAATGTATAAAGACTACGGAACAAAAAAAAAGTAAAAAAAAAAAAAGATTTGTAGTACATAAGCTAGCATTGTGAAATCTGTCTTCAAACCTTTTAGTTACAAAGTGGTCTTACTAATAAACTACAGAACTTAAAGAAGGAAAAAAAGCTCTATTTAACATATTCCTAATGTATCTTGAAGGGGAGTACAGAATAATATAGTATTGTGTGAAAAGTTTATATCATTACTCACAACTTATCAACAGTTACCTTAAAGATTAGTCTGTTAGGTTTCCAGTATTGTCAGATTACCTACCTAGATCTTGGCCTTCCTCTGGATCTTTCTTGGCATCACACACCTGTTTTACTATTCTTTCACTCTCATATTTTGTTTAAGTGACCAACTGAGATTAACTCTGGTCACATGTTCTAGAGCTAACAATTTTAAATTCATTCTTTACATCTTCATTTTATAATGATTCTGCCATTGATACTATTGTTCACTCCTAATTTTTCTCAAACTCATCTTTGCTTGGATCTGCTGAAACTTTTATAGTTTCTATATATTCGGCACAAAATGCTTGTAGTTTCCTCTCTTCGGCTTTGAAGTAATGTTGGATTCGATATCCACTTAATTTGAATAATTTTGCATCGCCGAAGTGAAGCCTTTTGGCTTTTTATTTCAGTATTTCCATACAATTTGTTATCTTCACTAAAAATTGTGTTTTAAATAGCTGGAATATCTATTTATTTATAATAGTAGTTATTCAGTTTCATTAATGAATCCTGCAAAATTGTACATGATTATTTAAGCATATAACATCATCTGCATGAAGTAATGAGTTGAATATCTTAAATTTTGATATCAGGCCCAAGCGCTTCATAATGTTATCCATATAGATCATGAATAGCAATGGAGATAAGGTGCATCGTTCTCTCGCACCTGATTTAACATCAAATCATCTTCCTGTACTTCTGTTCTAATTGCTGACTTACTACTCAAATATAGACTGTATTGCTTGATGTAATCTACCATTCACACAATATAATTACTGTATACTGTTTTAAATGGCTTTTCTCTTGGTACACCTTGTCGTGTCTTTTAAAAGATCTAGAAAGTTCATACTGATCCTTGTTATATTTCCATGATTTCTCAACTGTTAGGATCAAATTTTCACTTTAGGAAAATCTATTTGGCCTTGAACCAATCTTGTTCTTTTCAAAGTTTTCCTTTCATAATTTTTCTCAGCCTCTTTCTGAAGTATGTTTGCATAAATCTTACCTGGAACACTAAGTAGAGAAAGTCCTCTGTAATTCTTATTCAGTTTTATTTTTCTTTTTATAGATGAGCTTTACTCCAGTCAGTTGGAATTGGCCTTTGGATTATGTAGTTCATCCATCCACTGTAGCATGTACTCTGGCTGTCTTTTTTTTTTTTTTTTAATGGCTTTTTCTGCTTGAAGTATTGATTTGTACTCCTAATGGCATCTCTCTAGAATGTTTTCTACTATTGTTATATCAGTTGTGTCTGACATATGGTATAATATTATCTACATATTTTGTCAATTTGGATGCAACACTAGCTATACTGGGTCCACTGTTTGTTCTCTGAAATCAAGATTAAATGTACATTGCAGCAATGAATGCTGTCAGTCTAGTAGCATGTGCAGTTAATGTACCTGTTCCCTAATCAATAGGCCACTGATTCAAATCCCACTGCGAGCAGATGAATGTCTTTAGATAGGAAAATAATTTCAAGAAAAATACAAAAAAATGCAAGCAGTATAAACAAAAATGCTCCTGTTAAAATATCTTTTGCATGCTATATAATTAAAACACATACCCCTAAATTTAGCTGAAAAGGTCACTACTATTGATTTTCAAGAAAAAAGCAAATTGCCATGTTCAGAAACGTAAGGATTGAGAACCAACCAATACATGCAGACCTTACTTAATCTCTTCCACATAATTAAATTACTTTTCCTTCTCTCTCCTTTTTAACAGGAGCATTATTATGAACAGCAATATTAATACTGCTTGTCGTGTATGCTACATTTTTTTTTGTTCTTAATTTTTTTGTACATTTTTATTTACATTTCATGATTTAATATTTCATTTGATAATTTTATTATTGTATTTTATAGTCTTATTCTTGCTATTCCATTTTTCTAATTTATATAAATTTATCTCCTCATATTTCTTAGTTAAAAACTTTTTGCATTATTTTCAGTCTTGCACTGTTTTTGGCCTCATAAGTTCCATAGTAAAAAAAAAAAATCCACGTAAATAAATTTGAAACTTTTACAGATGTTTATAATCTTTCCTTTCAAGAATATTCGTGTATGTTATCATAGCAATATATATTTGGAAAATAAACTAAATGCCCCATAAGCCTTGATGAGTCGAAACCAAGTCAGTAAATAATTTATAAGATCAGTTAAATTCTGTGTGAATCCTCTCCAAGTGCAGACTACCAAAACAAGTGTGTAGCAATTTATGTAGTTATATTTTTCAAAATATTAATGAAAAAGTGTTAATAATAGTTAGGCATTGGCCATTAATGTTTTATCAATGTCTTAAGTGGGGATGAATCCATTTTATCCCTTTTATATATACATTTTATAAAAAATAGCAGTTTTATCTCACTATCTCCTGCCAAGTTTCTCAAAACATAAACATTAGTATATCTTTAAGTTCCTGTGGAAAGGGTTACCTTGATCATCATTATTATTTCATACTAAATTTTTTAAATAAAAGTGTGCATTTTAATCATATGCCCATTTGTTATGAAAATTCTAACCTTTTGTCTTCATACTGGAAAAAAGCTTTTCATAAATTCTTTGAAAAATCAGACTATAATAAATAAATTTGTTTGGGAGGAAATGTAAGACATAAATTATCCCTATTTATATCCAAGCTCTATGTATAGTTTAAAATATTCCTGATATTATTTTTATTTTATTTCCTTATTAGGGAAGTCGGGCAGATCAAGAAAAGCTCCTTAGTCAAAGTTGTTCTTTATATATAGGAAATCTATCTTTCTATACCACAGAAGAACAGATTTATGAACTATTTGGCAAGTGTGGAGATGTGAAAAGAGTGGTAATGGGTCTAGACAGATTCAAGAAAACACCATGTGGATTCTGTTTTGTGGAGTATCCTTTAAACTAAAATGGATACTTTTAAACTGTAATTACATTAATTTCATTTTAGTCATTAGTAGTATATTGTATTCTATGGTATATTACACAAAATGATTTTTGTTCTTATTTCATAAACTCCTTTTACTAGAGCACTTAATATTTTAATAATCCAAAAGAACTGACACAACTGTTTCTAATTTAACAAAATGAACTTTTGTTTTATTTCTTAAAACAAGAAAATCTATTCAGTAATAACTGTAAGGAAATGTGGCTATTCCTGAAGGCAGAAGGGATAATGAAAAGAAATCGGTTTGATGAAGGGAATTATAAGTCAGAGACATCATAAATTAGCAAAACTTGAACACACACACACACACAGTTTAAATTGATTTATTCAAGGCAAAAATTTTAGCCGTTTCCTGACTTTTTTCATTTTTTTCAATGTTTTATTCTATTATTTTAAGGTTACAAATCATCAGAAAGAATAAGGTGTAAAAATGTTGTAAATCAGGAGACTTCTGCTAGTTTAACAGGATAAAACAGTTTGCGTGTAAATATAAAAATTTAATTACAGTTTTGTAAGGTATGTAGTAAAGTTACTCTTTGAAGACTGGGATAGTTGAAAAGGAGCATTCTTATTTAAGCTTCATTACATATCAGAACCTTGCAATTTTCTTTATACATTTTCTAGCAGAAAGTAGCTTCAAACGTAGGACTTTTTTTTCTTTTTTTTTTTTCAGTAGACTTGCGTGTGTGTGGTAGAAATTGCATGATGGGCAAGACTTGATTTATTTTACGTAAGCTGAGTATTCCTAGCAGCTTATGTAAATTGTAGACTATAGTGTTATAGTATGTGAGAACGACATCTGACTCCTGAATGCAGTAGTGAATTAAGTTAGTATCTTTTTTATGTTCTCCTGAAGATTTGTAGATTTAAATGGAAGATTCATAGATTTAAAGAATGTGGGGGTAATTTTTTACAATAATCCTTTGACACGTATATGAAATGATCTTGTAAATATACAGGATGGCCATAATTAAAGAGGTGTTCTCAGCCCTGTAGCGAAAGATGTATTGGACTAAATTCAACCAAACTTGGTGCAAGTACACTCTGGAACATGGGGTTTTTATTTACAGAAGATAAAAATAGTACAGAATTCTGCCAGCAGAGGACATTTTGTGCTATAAGCATATGCTTTGAGATTAATTAAACAGTAGTGGTTAGAAGAGCGACAACAAATCAATTTTCATGTTTGTATAACTTACAGATGTGGTTCAATATGTCCTCCTTTCAGATGTTCTAAGAACTGCATTCTGTGAATGACATTTTCTACAGCAGATTGCAACAGATCTGCATTGATTGCCTCACATGCTGTGTTATTCTGTCTTTCAAGGTTGCTAAATCAAGAACATGTCCTTCATACACCATGCATTTCAGATTGCCCTACAACCAAAAGTCACAGGGATTAAGATCAGGCGAACAAGGAGGCCATGCTGTGGGAAATGCACAACTAATCACTCTGTTTTCTGTGAAGTGATTTCATAATATTCGCTGCACCAGCAATCCAAAGTGTGGTGGTGCTCCATCCTGCATGAATATGATAGTCAAGGCATCTTTGCTTCTGCAGTTGGAGAACAGTAAAGTTGTGCAGCATTTCTCGATACCTAACAGCAGAGATGGTACAAATCACTGGTCCTGTCAGACGAAGTTCTTCGAAAAAGTATGGGCAGATAATAAATGATGCAGTGAAACCAAACCACACTGACTTTCTGTGAGTGTAAAGAGGTCTGGTGGGTTATTCACAGCCCAAATGTGGCAATAGTGTGAGTTAACACTACTGTTCAGATAAAAATGTGCCTTGTCACTCCACAAGATCTTTCACAGCCATGCATCATCCACCTCCATTCAAGCTAAAATGTCAGGGCAAACTGCAGTTGAGTTTCTGCATCACATGAAGCAGAAACTCGACCATGATTTTCCATACAGTTGAGTATGTCATGTCCAGTTGCCATGATATTGCCCAAGCACTGCTGGACCCTTGTGCATTATTCGTTCCACGGTGGCAGTTGCAACTTTGTCACCTCATTGAAGAATAATCCATTTGCACCCTCTTCCTAGCCTCACTGCTAAAGATCCGTTATTTTCATATCTTAAAATCATTTTTCTAAAATTTGTTATTGTCAGTAGACAATTTATGTTATCCTTCATGTGCCGTAATTCTCGAAGCACGGCATTTGGTCTTCCATTTCGGTCTTCTTTATGTCCAGCAACTCGTCAGTAGAAACAGTGAGATTATGCAAATATCAAATGATTCTAATGCCAAATGTCCCCTGGTGGCATAATTTTTATCTTCTCTAAATAAAAACCCCATGTTCTGGAACATGGGGTTTTTATTTAGAGACGGTACCTGAGCTCAGTTTTAATGGCTGTGTCATTTGAACAGATATACCTGGCTTTTCAGGATGGGTGGTAGTATGATTACTTATGTAAGTACTTTCTGTATGTGTGGATGTTCTGTAAATGGAAAAGGATAATGAGCCATTAGGTAGTTGTCACTAGTGTTTCTTGAAATGGGAGACAATTGTTACTGCTTGTTTTTATCATGACTTTCTTTAATTAATATAAGTTAATTATCTTTCCTTCTCTTGGTATTGTTTATAGTGCTATTATGAATAACCAACAACCCAAGCCTTTCTGTACATATTAACTGTTTTTCACCTTCTGCTATCTGATTAACTTGTTACGAATACTGTTGGCTTGTCATATATACTAAGGGTTTTTTTTTTTTTTTTTTTTTTTAGTTCCTAGTCTATATATTTTGTTTTATTGTATTTTCTGGCTGTTTCAGGTTTCTGTGTTAAGTGTATTACCAAATAAAAATTCTTGAAGTTTTCACTAGGGTTATTACGTATTAAAAAACTAGGCCTACTGTCACTTCACTGACAGCTTAGTAACATACTTTCTCTTCTAGCCTTTGTGAAAGAATATCTTGATGTTTATCTAATATGTGCAAGGACATTAGCATTTATATGTATGAGGGTGGTCTGAAAACTTCTCGACCATAATGGCAATATTATCAGCAAGATTCTTTTTTTTTTCCCTAATTTGGTACATCTGTCATAAGCATCCATGTAAAATTGCAAGTCATTCTATCAAGTAGTTTGTTTTATACAGCTATCTGAAGCAAAATGTTGTTTGTATCCCTTGAAATGGATAAAATTGAGTATTGTGAGGTTATAAAATTCTTTGTAGAAGAAGGTTTAATGGCAGAAGAAATTCATTCGAAGTTCATAAAAGTTTATGGGCACTCTTCTCCTTCGTTTTCGGCAATTAAAAAATGGGCTGCCAAGTTTAAATGTGGTCGTACCAGCCTTGAAGATGATCCATGTGAAGGATGTCCAAAAAGTGTAACAACACTAGAAATCATTGATCAAGTGCACGATATGGTATTGGATGACTGGCGAGTCAAAGTGCGTGAAATTGCTGAGACTATAGGCATTTCAAAAGAACGTGTAGGATATATTTTGCATGAAGAATTGCATATGAGAAAGCTTTGCGCAAGATGGGTGCCACGCTTGCTCGCAGCAGATCAAAAACGCACTCACATGAAAATCTCTGAACAGTGCTTGGAGCATTTTAACAAGAATAAAACTGATTTTGTGTCAATTTATTACTATGGATGAGACTTGGATTCGCCATAACACACCAGAATTCAAACAGCAGTCAAACCAGTGGACAGAAGCCGGTTGTTCAGTGAAATTCAGTTCCATCAGTAGAAAAGGTCATGGCATCGGTGTTTTGGGATGCTAAAGGCATTTTATTAATTATCTTGAAAAGGGTAAAACAATAACTGGGGAATATCATTCCAATCTTTTAACTAGACTACACGAAAAAATTTGTGAGAAAAGATCCAGTTTGCAGAAGAAAAAAATTATCTTTCATCAGGACAATGCACCTGCCCACAAAAGTGTTTTGACAATGGGAAAATTGTTGGAACATCCACCCAATTCCCCAGATTTGGCTCCCTCTGACTTATCTCTTCTCAAAACTAAAACTCTTTCTTGTCGGTCAGTGTTTTTCTTCGAATCAAGAGGTGATTGCAACCTCTTGATTCATACTGTAGAGGGGTATTTTGCAGACCTTACTGAGAACCACTACAGGGATAGGGTAATGGCGTTGGAGCATCGTTGGAATAAATGTATTAGTCTTAAGGGAGATTATGTTGAAAAATAAAAATAATTTTGAAATTATAAATTCGTTTTTTTTCATTGTTAGGCCGTGAACTTTTCAGACCACCCTTGTATATATATGTTAGCAAAAGGAGCCCAAAGAAAGGAGGGAAAATGCTGTAATGTTTGCATTGTGCTGCTGAAGCATTGTCCTAACTTTGTCAAGATCAAAAGTATAATATAAAAAAATATTACATGCTAGCAAGCTTAGGTTGAGTATTTGAGGCACTCCCACACACACACCAGTTTCATTTAATCATTATAGGTAAAGGAAATTGGAGATTTCATTTTAAGCTAGTTGCATTTTTCTATCAAATTTCTTGGACACTTTCTGGAAACCAAAGGTTTTGTAAACAGATGTAAGTTTAGAATCGAGGAGTTGGTCTTCGTTCTTGAAAAAATCTCTGGCAACGTGCTCTGATAAAGTGTTGGATCAGGAGAGTAAAAACAATAGCCCTCAGAAATGAGATCAAATCTGTACACAATAGTCAAGATGAGTTATCAAGGCCTTGTCAAGAGGCAAAATGACTTCCTTATCCTTACATGGGAGTTTATTTCAACATTGCAATTATTCTCTGAGTTGTCCTTGCTATATGGCCCTGAACTTTTCCCAATATCATTTAATTTAAAGATTGAATAACAATGACCAAGGACTGATCTCTGGGATACACAAGTAGTCAGTCACCTTAAATCTTGAACTTGTGCCCCTTCTCGTACATCACTTTTTGATCTCAGCCATCCATCCATCCTCTTATCTAGTAATCCTCCATATCTACATAATAGTCCAGGTAAAGTTGTATCAAAGCATTGTAAAGAGGCAAAATGACTTCTTTATTCTTAAAATGTCAGTGTTTGTTTCAGCATTGCAATTATCCTCTGAGTTGGCCTTGTTATATGGTCTTAAACTTCAACTTTAATAAGAAAAGTCTCATGGACTATGCTATTGTTGATAGTGATGTTTTCTCCCTGGTGCAGGACACCAGAGAGTACAGAGGATTTGAAATTGGAAGTGATCACTATGTAGTCTTGAGCAGGATAAAATTGAATTTCATATTGAAAAGAAGAACACGTAGGAAAGTTTTAAAGCGAATAAAAGTTGAACAGCTCTCAGATATGAACTATAGACTAAAAGACACAAATATGATTGATGAAAAATGAAAGAGTTTGAGAACAGCAACCAAACCTTGGAGATTCAGTGGTGTTATAAAGTGTCAGCTGCTGCGGCTTTGTTATATCGTGTCTTGCCGCACACATTGTTATAAATGTGTATCCTTCTCTTATTATTATTATTACTCTATTATTACTGTCGCAAACATCAATTCTATCGCGTATGTCTCTATATTGAATAGATATGCGTTATTGTTATGCGTTCCACATTAGTAATAACAAACTAAGCCTTATATCGCGTTTCTTTTATGATTTTCTTACTTAGCTTAATCTTTAGGGCCACCAGAAAATTACCCGTTCCCTGAATCCTATATATTATCCTTATTACTCAAACAAATTTATTTTTTACTGCGCCAGCTTGAGCCTTAAAGTTAGCGAAAGACACTACCTTTAGGTTAACTATAGAATCTCAGGTGTTTTTAGCAATATAATTAATTTCCTAGAGACTTGTTTGCAGTCATGCCCTTGCTTTCACTTGGGGTATTCCCGCACACTCACACGTACTCAGGTTTGATTTTTATGAAGGGTCAGAGTCAGTCAACATGATCAGATACACATACATTTAAAGAATCAAACATTTTATTAAATCCAATTAATGAAGCTATACAAATTAAATTGATTATCAATTTCTAAAGTTAAATCATTACCTCAATGTATCAGCAATTCGATGTTTCAATATCTCAATACATAATACACTTATGATTACAATTCATTTTTAACACTAAGTTCAGAATATAAGCAAAATTTCATTATCTCAATAACTCAGAACATGTTTCATTTAAGATTTACAATTCACTTTATACATTAAACTCAGAGTATTGGTAAAATTCAATGCTTCATTAACTCAGTATACGTTACACTTAAAATTACAATTCATTTCTCTCATTAAGGCACTTCAATACACTCTTCGAATTCTCTCAGAATAAACATAACAGAATCTTTATCGGGTTGAAAGTTCCAAAAGTTTGTCTCAAGAAAACAGTCATTTATATTCAGATCGAAACCTTTCACTCTTTCCTGTAATACAATCTTAAATTCCACTCTCTAAAATGTAAGTCAATCTCAAAAAAGGGCTAGAATAAGTGAGAGTACTTATCTAATTTTTTGTCTTTGGTTTTCTTGCCGTCCTTCGTCCTTTGTTTTCGAATCTGGATCTCTCGATATCAATGCCACGTGGTTTACACACATTCGTTGGGCTGGATGCTATTCTTCTGCCTAGATTTTTTTCGTAGTCTGACTTCTTACTACGGCCTGCGATTTTATCTTGCCGACTCTACTACGGTGACATGCTGAACTCTGTCAAAAGTCAGCCATCAAATATGAGAGCTGAGCCATGAAGACTTCTCAAAGCACACGGAGAGAAATTTCAGGAACAAGAAAAAATGGTGGAGGGACAGATTTCCTTCCATGTCACGGGTTATATACCTCTTCTTGGAGTGCCACCTTTTCGCGTTTGAAATTTCCCATCGTTTCACCCATTGGTCTCCGTTCGGGTGACTACACCGATTTACATATGGGACTTCTTGGTTCGGGGAACATATGCATCAGCGTGCTTTCTAAGATATAGTGCCCTCAGGTATTTCTCTGATCTTACTGAATTTAGGGTGATCTTTGCCGTATGTCGTCGAGTAGTTCGCATTCTTTCTTTGCATTATTTTGTTAATAATTCCCCTCTTATTCTGCCCTTTTGTCTGACCTATATTTGTTCTAGACACTCAGGTACACGTTTCAAAATTCACAAAATTATCATACAGAGAGTAGTTACAAACAAAAACACATTTTTTCTGCTAAAAGATAAGTATGTAATTTTGATTTTATGTAAATTTGTTAGATTCTGGATGATATTCGACCAGAAATGCTAAAGTATGATGGTATAAAAGTCTTACAGTGGCTGCACTGCATAGTTCAGAAAGCCTGGACAGAGGGACGAATTCCCGATGATTGCAGTAGAGCTCTCATAGTACCAATATATAAAAAGGGAAATAAAACTGAATGTGAGAATTACAGAGGTATTTCCCTACTGAGTGTTCCTGGTAAGATATATATATGTATACTTGAGAAACGGTTGAGAATGATTGTGGAAGAGAAGCTTGGTGAAAAACAAGCTGGATTCAGGTCAAATAGAGGCTGTCAGGATCAGATTTTCACTTTACGACAGATAGTTGAGAAATCATGGGAATATACCCTCTGAAAAGAGAAGAAACTAGTGGCGCCACTTGTTGTATCTTTTTGTTGTTGAAAGCGGCAACATTCATTAGTGTTGTGTTAACTGTTTATGACATTTGTTTCATTAGAAGCCGAGTGACAGTGTATTTTGAAGAACAGTTGGAAAATTAGTTTCAAACAAAGAGCTGCGATTGACTTTTGTGTTAAACTTGGTAAAAGTTTTACCGAAATGCTTCAAAAAGTATACGGTGATGAATGCTTATCCCTTACTGAAGTTTACGAGTGGATTAAGCGATTTCAAAGTTGTCGTGAGGCGCTTGATTACGACAAAAAGCTGGGCCATCCATAAACTGGACTGAGCTAAGTTGACATCCAAAAAGTGCACGATTTCATCAAAGAAAACCCAAAATCGTTCTTGAGATTGATTGAAGATGAATTGAGGATTCCAAAATCAACTGTGCACAACATTTTGACTGAGAGTTTGGGCCTTCGTAAATTGAATTCGCGATTTGTTCTCCCATAAGTTGACTGATGACCAAAAAAATTATCGAATTGATCACTGCAAGAACCTCATTAAAACCGCTCATGAGGACTCAAACTTCCTTGAAATGATCGTTACTAGTGACGAAAGATTGTGTTTTGAAACAAAGTGCTAAGTGGAGACCACCAGAAGAGGGGCATCTGAAAAAAAAGTCGCTTGGAGAAGTCAAAAGTAAAGACAATACTCATTTGTTTCTACGATTCCAAGGGCATTCTCCACAAAGAATTTGTTCCCAATGGTCAGTGGTGAGTTTTATCTCGAAGTCTTGAAGCGATTGATAGCGAGAATTCGTCGCATACAGCATGAATATCATGATGCTGGCAGCTGGTGACTTTTGCACGAAAATGCACCATCTCATTGTTTGAACATTTTGAGACAGTTTTTGAAAAAAAATCAAGTTTGTGTGTTCTATCACTCGCCATATTCACCTGATTTAGCACCTTGTGACTTCTTTCTCTTCCCCCAACTTCATTTGTTGATGAAAGGAAAGCAATACGATACCATAGAAAACGTTCAAGCGGCAGTAACCACAACCCTCAACAGTATCCAAAAACCAATATAAAAAACTCATTTAACAAATTAATTGACCATGCCAAATGCTGTATCGAAGCTCATCATAACACTAATTACGGGTATAGACCATATTGGTCTGTTCTGGTCTTGTTATCCATCCAATATCCTTTTTTCAGATCTACCCTGCCTTCTCTTTCCAATTGGCTTATATTTTAGTATTTGTTTAGGATGTACAGTGGTATACAGTGGGTGTGAATCTGCCAGATTTAAGGTAACCAGTGGTGTACCTCAGGGTTCAGTCCTTGGGCCATTATTGTTCAATCTATACATTAATAACATCGAGCAGGGTCTATCATCAGATTTGCAATTGTTTGCTGATGATACGAAGATAGGCAGGGCAATCAGGGATGCTACTGATATTCAGCAATTACAAAATGATTCGAATAGACTGGAAATTTGGGCAAACAAAAATGGCTGTCAGTTTTAATGTTAGTAAGTGTAAAGTAACGCACATTGACATGATTAGAGTTCCAGCGGCATATTATATTAGTGGGGTTATGCTACAAGAAACTGAAGAGGCAAGGGATCTTGGTGTATTGGTGGATAAGAATTTAAAGTTCAAAGGTCACATAGCAAAAGTTGCAAATACAACTCAGAGGATAATTGCTATGCTGAAGCGAAGCTTGACATGTAAGGATAAGGAAGTAATTTTGCTTCTTTATAAGGCTTTGATAATGCCACACTTGGATTACTGTGTGCAGATTTGGTCTCCCAGGTTCCAAGGAGATAAAGAAGCTGTAGAAAGGATGCAAAGAAGAGTTACAAAGATTATATCCAGGTTATGCGATTTAGATTATGAGGACAGATTGCGAGCATGTGGATTACAGACTCTGGTTAACAGGAGAAAGAGGAGTGATATGATAGAGGTCTATAAACTTTTGAATAGGTGTTATAGCATTTCAATTGATGAAATTTTTCGTTATATGGAAGGCGGGGAGAGAACACGGGGGGCATCCATGGAAGTTAAGGTTGTTCTCAGTCAAGAAATGGTTAAGAGCTAGGTTTTTCTCCCAGAGAGCAGTGAGTGAGTGGAATAATTTGCCCTTACAGGTAGTGGGTGCATCTAGTGTAAATGAATTTAAGGGAAGGTATGATAGCTGGGTTGGGTAATTTACAGCCTCCCTTGATGAATCCTTGACTCCCTGGAGGTCTGAGATGATAATAATATCGGGTGTTGGACATTCGGTTTACATGTTCGATCCATTTTTGTTTATAATTGTTTAGTTTTTCTTCTATTGATTTTGTTTTTACTTCTTTTAAAATGTCTTCATTCTTTTTTGATCTAATGTATATTTTTCAGTTCTTCTCATAAATTTCATTTCACTTGTTTTTATTCTTTGTGTATCTTGTTTGTTTATTGCCCAAATTTCATTGCCATATAATAATGTCTGCACTGCTAAAGTATTGTATATTTTCAAGCCTGTTTCTTATCAAAGCTGAGGGAGAGTATATTGATTGAAATAAATTTCAATCAATATGCAAAATAATTTCTTTTTGGACAGAGGGTGTATAACAAAGATCTGTATTTAAGTTTTGTAGATCTGGAAAAGGCATATGACAAGGTGCCAAGAGAGAGAAAAGCTATTCAAAACGCTACGGTTATATGGTGTCAATTGGGCATTATATCAAGCAATACTTCGTCTTTATTTGAGTTGTGAGTCAGCAGTTAGAATTGAAGGAAGTACAGGAAGGTGGTTTAATGTTAAATCTGGTGTCAGACAAGGATATACATTATCCCCTCTGTTCATAGACTGCCTCCTCGTGCTGCACCCTGAATAACGCTAAATAGTCTACAGTGACAGATGGATCCGTACTCTCCTAGCAGGATTCACAGACACAGGCTCTCAGGTAACCGACACACACCTACTGAGGACCTGAGAATCAAGAATATGGGCTTACTCTTAAAAATATGCCAATTAAACATAAGTAGGGCTAAATACTAAGAGCATGAATTACCATCAAATAGATGTAATACAGGAAACTCACACTAAGGATGACCTAGATCTTCTAACGAGAGGGAAAATATATGGATACAATATGATTAATTGCATAAACCATCCCAAATATGGTGTGGCAACATATATAAAAAATTACATTCCTAATTATAAGATCTGTGAACCAAGCACCAGCAAGGACATATATAGTGTATCTATTATAATATCTGGTTATACTATAACCAACATGGATAAACCTCCCTTAGCTAAATGGCTTGATCAAAAACAGCAACAACATCCAAGCATAATCCTGGGAGATTTTAATAGTCATCACTCCCTTTTGAGCTATAGAAAGGATGACCTAAATGGTACCCTACTAGTGAACTGGATGGAAAATCAGAACCTCTATCCGACCTTTGATGCCAAAGATAAACCGAGCTTTCTCTCCTCTAGGTGGGAAAGATGATATAACCCTGATTTGTGCTGACGATAATGGCAGCCAAATCCCCATCTCTAGGAAAGTATTAGACAGTTTTCCAAATAGCCAACATTGACCTATAATCTATAAAGTAGGCCTAAATATTCCAATCATAAGAACAGTACTAAAACCTAGGTGGAACTTTCTCAAAGCCGACTGGGATTCTTTTAAGAAACAGGTTGACACTGTAATAAGCCCACTGTAAACAATTACAATAGATTTGTTGGCATTATTATTGGTGCTGCCAAACGAACCATTTCAAGAAGAGGTTTTAGGAGAGATTATATCCCATGCTGGAATAGTGATAGTGAAAAACTGTATAAAGAATTCTCTACTAATAATAACCCTATAGTAGCCACTGAGCTACTAAAGTCTCTTGACAATGCTAGAAAAGACAAATGGATTAAAACAATGAACAATTTTAATTTTACTCATTCCAGCCGAAAAGCTTGGTCCCTGATTAGGAAGCTTGACCCTAATACAAGGACTTCTGGTAAACTGCCTGCCATAGATCCAAAACGCGTTGTAAAGCATATAGTCTCGATGACTAAATATCCTCAAGATAGAGTAGCTATGAAAGAGGTGAAGCAAAAACTAAAAAATCTTAAAACAGATCTTCCACCATCATTATCTCAGACTTTCACTTCCCAGGAACTTACCCAGGCAGTTAACTCATTGAGGACTGGGAAGGCAGCTGGATTCGATAACATCTACCCTGAATTCATTAAGAACTGTGGACCAAAAACTATTAAATGGCTTATTGCTATGTACAATAATCTCCTGGACTTGGGCATACTTCCATCAATTTTTAAAAGATCTAAAATCATTGCTGTCTTGAAACCTGGCAAAGACCCTACAATTGCTTCCAACTACTGCCCTGTCGCCTTGTTAAGCATCTGCCTGAAACTTCTCGAAAGAATGCTATACAACAGAATTTCTTCAAGTATACATAATAGAACTCCACAGGAACAGGCTGGCTTCAAACCTGACAGAAGTTGTTGCGATCTAGTACTGGCCTTGATAACCTTTATAGAGAACTGTTATGAAAAACAATTGAAAACAATAGCAGTATTCGTGGACCTCTCTGCTGCCTATGACACAGTGTGGAGAGAAGGTCTTATTTCAAAATTCCTAGAAACTATCCCATCACCAAAACTAGCCAACCTAATTAATCAAATACTAGAAGACAGATGGATACAAGTATCTCTCAATGAATCCAAAAGTAAATTATTTAAGATTAAAAATGGCCTACCTCAGGGGTCAGGTCTTGCCCCATTGCTCTTTAACTTATATATTAGTGATATCCTAGAGACAGCATCATGGAGATTCATGTATGCTGACAATATTGCCATTGCAATTCAACATTCCAAAAAGCTGAGAACACCATAACTGTAGATCTGGTTGTACTTGATAAATACTTTAGACGATGGCAATTACAACCTAACCTGAACAAAACTGAAGTAGCATCCTTTCATGTAGGTAATATCCAGGCCAACTATATCCCAAAAGTTTACTTCAGAAATAAACAGGTGAAATTTAACAATCATCCAAAATACCTAGGAGTTACCCTAGACAGAAGTTTGACATTTAAATATCATCTAGAAAATATTGCTGGAAAATTAAAAACTCGTAATAATATAATGCATGAACTCGCTGGTACTACTTGGGGTACTGATGCCAACATGCTGTGTACTACCGCACTGTCTTTGGTCTATTCTGCAGCAGAGTATTGTGCTCCTGTGTGGCTGAACAGCGCACACACTTCTTTAGTCGATGTCCAGCTGAATCAAACTATGAGGATAATCTCTGGAGCGCTCAGATCTACTCCTGGCTTCTGGCTCCCAACTCTCAGTAATGTAGCCCCTCCCTTGCTTCGCAGGAAACAAGCCTTAAGCAAATTATGGACAAAAAGAATTGGAAACATTTCCTTGCCTATCCACAAGACATTTCTTTCCATACTTCACAAAGACTGAAATCCAGGCACCCTGGAGGGAGTGCAATATAAATGAATGACCGGAACTTCGACCTATGCGAGTCATGGGGAGAGTATTGGTTTCAATATACCTCCAATCTTCAAATTCCCATTTCAAATCCAACATCTCGTCTGGAGGGCTTTAATCTCCCTAGACATATAAGGACCACTTCAAATCGGATCAGAACAGGACATGGGAGATGTAAGCATCTCTTGCATAAATGGAGCTGGTCCTATACTCCAAACAGCGAATGCGGAAGAGGGGATCCAGACTATCAATCACATTGTGCTTGAGTGCCCTATCTACTCATTCTCAGGTACTAAAGAGGTCTTTTTTAAACTGACCCCAGAATCCCTGGAGTGGATCTCACATTTAAGGATTAAGCTGTGACTCCTGATTCTTAATTTTAATGTTTAATCATTTCAACTTATTGTACCCCTTTTAATGATTTTTTAATTGTTTTTATGCTGTTTTATGTAATTTGTATGTATTATCCTGAGATCTGTACATCATATGCTAAATAAATAAATTCATTATCTATATGGATCACATTATGAAGGAAGTGGTATTAAACCTGATATCAAAATTGGAGATGTTAATGTTGTCAGCTTTTTGCTTTATGCAGAAGATGTTATACTTCTAAATAAATCCCTACAAGTCTGCAAGATTCCCTGACTAAAGTGAATAACTGTTGTAATAGATTGATATGAAGGTCAGCATTAAAAAGACAAAGACGATGAAAATAGGCAGAAACATTGGAAATATCAACTGCATTATGAATGGAGAACCTATAGAATGAGTAAAACATTTCAGCTACTTAGGCACAATTTTTAGTGAAGATGGTAAATTAAGTATGGAAATAGACAACAGAATCAACAAAGCTGGTATGGTAGGAAGTCAACTGAATAAATTTATATGGAATAAGAGAGAAATTAGCCAAAACACTAAATTAGCTGTATACAAGACAGTATTTAAGCTAATTTTAACTTATGGATCTGAGAGCTGGGTCAGAAGTAAAACACTTGACCAAAGACTAGAGACTGTAAATATCAGAGCCCTGAGAAAAATTGGGGCATGAACAGATGACATTAAAAACGAGGATATTAGGAAATAACTTGACATTGTCAGCATCCAGGAATGCGTTAGAAGAGCTAATCTCAGCTGGTATGGTCAATTAAACAGAATGTGAGAGGAAAGATTAGCAAAACAAGTTCTGCCAGGTTGGCAAGAAAAGGACCAGAGGAAGACCAAGATATTGGTGGATTGATACAGTAAAAAGATAGCAAAATAAGATCTGATAATGTTGGCGTCTTGACAGATAACAGATTGATTTGGAGAAAAATTGTAGATAGGAAGTTAGTAATGATGTAATTTTTCATGTAGTTCTGTCATATCCTGTACACCTTTAGAGGGTATATATATCAGGAATTTGATGAACTTCAACACTTGCAGCTAACTAAAAGGGAGAAGATGAATACAAAATTATATATAGGTAATGCAATAGTCATCACTAAAACTGCAATATTGCTTGTTTTTATACTGCTGATAGCATTTAGGCAGATAATGACACAGATGTCTCTGCCTAGATCATATCTCTGTCCTCCTGGTTTTGTTTTTACATATCAAACCAACCCAATAGGTTGAAAATCTTTTATCATATCAGTGCAGTGTTTTTCCCTTAGAAAAGATTCAAGTTAGGAATCTGTTAATATGTTCTTGAAGTCTTTAGAGAAAGACAAATTTGTAGTTTTGGAAAAACATGGAGGCTGTTCCAAAGAACAGAAATATATAGAATGGAAGAAATGGATGTTGACCAACAACAACTTGTCAGTCTTGGAAGAAAATAGAGGAATGATTGCTACCAATTTGGCAAAACATTGTGCGTGAAAATAACTATAGAAGACACTCATAAGAGAAATGGAGGGTCATCAGTTAATTGAACTGCTCTCTTCTGGTTAGTATTGAGAATTTTTAAGAGGTTTTTGATGCACAAACCCCAAATGTGGGAGCAGTTCCAATGCTGGACAGATTTTGTGTGTGTAGCATAAACAGTTAGTTGTACAAGTGAGATGTAATCTTGAGGAAACTTAAGTTGAAATGGACACCAAGTTTTTGGGGGCCAAAGAGGCTATGGATGCGATTACGTTATTTAATCACTCATATAAAACTACAGTTAACTCTTCCTATATCATGCTTATATGTATTATAGGCTGTTATAGTGATTTTTTTTTTTTATCATAGCATTGTTATTTATGGGGTATTATTTGGGACTTTTCAGCAGTTTTGTTACAGTGATAAGACTACATTATTTAGTGTGATTTTCCTTCAGCATAATTTCCTTAGCTTCACTCCTAGATATTATGATCGTGGTGATGCTGAAAATGCTATGAGATATATTAATGGAACACGGTTGGATGACAGAATTATCAGAACAGATTGGGATACTGGCTTTATTGAAGGTAGACAGTATGGAAGAGGCAAGAGTGGTGGTCAGGTAAGCTTTTTTTTTTTTTAATATTAATTAAAATATTTCAGACAGTAATTAATTGTGAAATATGTACATAACACTGAGCTGACTAGGGTTATGCAATCTCATTGTACAACATATTTTAGGATTATTTCCTGTCTATATGATTTTATTGAGTTTTCCAGGAAATTGTTGGTATTTGTTTGACTGAATGAATCAAATGTTTGCCATATACATTGATAAATATTGATCATTATCATCATCCAATTCTTGATATCTTTTTTTTGGGGGGGATGACATATTATTATAGTACTACATGAAGTCTACATCATTACCAACTTTCTATCTATGATTTTCTCCTAAATCTGTTTGTCAGGACTCCAATATCATCAGATCTTATAATTCATTCTTCTAAGACACTGAATCACCCCACCTAGATGATGGTCTTACTCTAGGTATTTTCCTGCTATCCTGGCAACAAATATATTTTGTTAAACAGAATGGAAAGGAAAGTTTAAGTGGCCATTACCTCCTTAGCAGTACTTTTCTTGGGGGTGGGGTGGGGATGTGCAAGGTGCTGGTACACTGTACCAGCACCTTGGTTAACAGCAACTCATGATATATGGATGTGGTATGGTTTTTTCAATTTTTCTGCTAGCAAAGAATGCATGCTGGCACCCATTTTTTTTACAAAAAAAAAAAAGACATGGACATGCAGTGAGAGGAGATACTGTTCTCCCATGCATATCTCTTAGCAAGATTATGTACTAGCTTGCAGGAAGCCTCCTATTGCCATTAGTTGGCCATCTTGTGCATGTACCTTCATTTTCAATAGTCTAGATTTCTACAATGTGTTTGGTATACTCTTGAAGGATATCATTCACACTACATGGTTTTAATAGTGGAAGGTGGAAAGAACTCCTTCTCTGACAACCAAAAACAGCATCAGATATTTCAGACTTCCTTAGTGGTGTTTCATGGGATATTGAAAGTCTTCCATCACCTAGTGTAGTTATTTTAATATCACAGTAGCCAGTGGTACCTCAGAAAAGCTGCCATCACTGATTTTGGAAATGGAATTTAAAAAATAAAAAAAAAGTAGCTGTTGTATATAAGAAACAAGATATGATTATTATTGTATTAATTAATATATTTCTCTTTCTAGGTTCGAGATGAATATAGAGTTGACTATGATAGTGGACGTGGAGGATATGGAAAGATAATGGAGCAAAAATTTACAGTAACCTTTTAATGAAGGATGTTGCATTTAAAGATACTGAGATAATTAGCTTTGTATATATATAAATGAATCCATAAAAAATATCATGTCGGTTTCATGGCAGATATGTTATGCATGTGGAAAGAAGTCACTTCTGTGTATAAACTCATTTGGTCATCTTGGATAATAAATGTGTGAAACTTTTCTTAGTTTTACTTTCTATACATAGTTTTTTGTGAACTTAATCTTAAGGATGGTTTCAATATAGTGCAATATTTGTTTACATGCATTACAGCATTATGCCTGGTGTAATTTGCAAGTGTTTGGAGGATTTATATAGTTTATTTGACATCGGATCGGATAATAAGAGTTTTCTCTGAGATTATCTGGTCTGTAAGCAGCAGCGTAAGGTTTATTTTGGGGATAATACAGAACATCTCCTATGATATTATAATGGTTAAGTTTTTCCTAAATCATTCTATGGTTAGACTCAGAATAAGGGAAACATTTTGGATGGGAATTGAATTCAGGAAACTTCTAAAAAATTTCTAGCTGCAGTTCATCAACTATCATTAGACCTTGGAGCGACATCTGCTGTTAACCAAGTTTCACTGATGCCTATTACTTTTAGAGATTGCACCAACAAGTAACCAAAAGTACTACTTATTCCTGGTTTCTTCAGGCATCAGTATACAATGTGCAGTATCCATGTGGAAGGTGGTGCATTTAAAGCACTGGTGTGAGATAGAGGCCAATATGTAGTTGATTGCTACTGTATGCCAGGAGTGCAAGGAAAGATGTGATTTTACATATAATTAATAAATAATGAAATCCCCCATAATCGCAAACTGAGTAATTATGGAGGATTTCAGTGATAGATTGGAAGGAGGAAGAAAGATCACATGTTGGGAAAGAAATGGAATTTATTCACATAATTACTTGAAACAATATATAATGGAGAGAAATCTGAGAATACTGGAATTGGTGATAGCATCAGAGGATCTGTCTAGAACCATGGCTGCCAGCTGGAGAGAGAGTGATCATGCAGTCTCTTGATTTGGGAGGTTTTCAGATGCAGAATTGTCATTTAAGAAGGAATACATGTGGAATTACAGGACAAGGTGATAAGTTTAGGAGGCTGCTCAAAGCATTGCCATGGTATAAGAATCTGCAAGGAAAAGACAGTAGTAGTGCATGGGAATTGAGGTGTCTGAAGGATGCAACATCAAACTGTATATGCATAGTCAGAAGGATAAATCAGGTAAGGATTGTATGTTGTCTATTTTTAACTGTATTTATTAAGGAAATTACAGTGTAGACTAATATATTAACCAGGGCTGTGGATTTGGTACATAAAGGAGTCTGAGTCGAAGGTTTTATTTATATATCAATATATGAAAGAAATAATAAATATACCAATTATTTATTTCCTATATCGATTAAAAGCACTCAACAATACATGACATTTCATCATTGCCGATGTGAATCATCAGGCTACTTTTTAGAACTCTAACCTGTTAAAGTTTGGGTCTAAAGACTATAGCTATGCCATTGTGGCTTTTTAATTCTGTTTATTAAAGAAATTACAAACATTCAGTAATTCAATTTTAAACAAAAGACAAAACTTAGAAAATGAAAACATTAGTCAATTGAGGTTATATTTTTTATCAAAAGGCTATAAATAATAAAGTAATAAGGTGTAACGTGGCGTACAAAATGTGGCCCTGAGGAAAAATGACATCAGCAGGATGGAGGTAGCAGAGACGAGAATGCTTAGGTGGATGTGTGGTGTGACCAGAAAGGATCATCTGGGAAATGACTATGTAAGGGGAAACAGTGAAAGTTACGAACTTAGGAGCAAAGATACAGGAGGCAAGGTTGAGATGGTTTGGTCATGTGATGAGGAGGGAGGAAGAGTATGTGGGAAGAACGGTCATGCAGATGGATGTGCAGGGGAAGAGGAAGTGCAGACGGCCAAAGAAGAGATGGAGGGAGATGGTGGAGGAGGACTTGAGGATGAAGAACTTGGATGTGGCTACAGCCCAAGACAGGAAGTTGTGGAGGAGACTCGCCACAAACAGCGACCCTACTTAAGTGGGAAAAGCTGCAGAAGTGAAAAAAAAAAAAGACCTAAAAAACATATCTAGCAACCTGCTTCTATAGCTGTCATCTAAAAATATGATACTGCATATAAGCTTATCAACATTGACTTTGTCAGGTGGAAAAATTTTATTTATAGGAAATCAGCTTTTTATTATTCAATTACCAAGGCATAGAGGATTACATAAGACTTGCTGTTTAGAATCTGCATTCAAGACCAATGCCCTAAGCCCAAGGTTAAAATCTAACAAAAAAAAGTATTCAATTTTATTAAATTTTTGCAAAAATTTAAAAATGCAAGACATGTTTGAAGAATCAGAGAAAATATGCCCAAGTGTATAAGGCTTATGGTGACTTAAGTGTTAAAATGGTGGCTGCACTCATTACTGATATGAGGGTAGTCTATTAAAACATGAAAACCTGTTAAAGCGCAGTTGCAATATTTATACATAAGCATGTCAATCCACCCTTCAAGAGGAAGGAATGATGACTATGACCTATGCAGATCTGAGCAAGAACAATTTCCTTGGTACAGCCCTGTGCAGACTGGACTGCCCTACCCCAATTTAACAATAGGCTTTATTTAGCATAGCTATTAACATCTATTCCATGATATATATGCTACTGGGATGATAGTTTTTATGATCTGCCTATAATCAATACAAGAGACAAGCACCCAATTGTAGGGGATGAGCAGCTTACCTGGCTGTAGTCGCATTTCCCTTGATCCCAGTGTGGCTGGGTCGTAACAAAGTCAAATGTTACAACATCTCAAAGGATGTTGGATGTATCAGAGAGTACTGGATGTGGTAGATATACTAAACTTTTAGTGTCTGTAAACTTAGTAAATCAGTGTAAATGATGTACCTTTAATAACATTTGAATTTATAGTTTAGTGCAAGCTCAGAAGTACAGCTGCTACATAATTATATATCATGCCTGAATGATAAATAAGAGGTTTTAACTTGTATACGTTTTTTTTTTTTTTATACCAGATGTATTTCCTGCGCATGTTTTGCTGTCTATATATGGCAAACAGGAGGTTGCTTAAAACAAAAACTGACAAGAAATAAACGTTTTCCAACAGAAGTTAATATCTATAAATTGAAAGACTGGAATGATAGTTAAATCACACGTATCAGGCATGCTACGTGCAGTCTCTACATTGTTGTGTACATGGTGTACAATTAACATGTGTTGACTGATTCGAAGTCTGTTCCGATGTTGACTGCCTTTAATATTTTGGCTATTGTTTTTTGATGCATTGCCAACATATGCAACAGACACCATGCCTTTGTACTTAATTTCTGGGTTATCACAGGATGGTGTGTCAGAAAATAAGTTTTTTTATACCTTTTTTGAATATCCATTTCAGAGGAACTGATTAAATAGGATTTGAAGTTCTTGTGTTCATTTGATTTCATCATTTTGTAGTATGTTTAAAGCTGTTGATTATACCTCATTTTTGTTGTTGATAGAATGAGCTTGATTGTAAGGACCTGCCTGTGTGGGTTTCTTTCCTATGGACTTCTAATGATAATCCTCCAGTGATGTTGTTGTCGACAAGGATGTCTAAGAATGGTAATTTTTCTTTTCTACTTCTAATGTGAATTTTATTTTTGGATGTTGATTATTCAGAAAATATACAAAATCTT
Source organism: Typopeltis vanoorti (assembly GCF_054136105.1). Lineage (NCBI taxonomy): Eukaryota > Metazoa > Arthropoda > Arachnida > Uropygi > Thelyphonidae > Typopeltis > Typopeltis vanoorti. The sequence goes on from NC_143569.1 coordinate 84,362,728, forward strand.
CCAGGTCTTTGTGGGGACAGCAGATGACAAAGATGTCATCCGCATATCTCCATCATGCATGTGGCTTTTAAGACTTCCTGAGCTATAGCTGATTGTGCAAATTTTTCCATGTAGAAAATGGCAACCAGAGGCAATCCTGTTGCCTGTAATATGATATAGACAATAGACTCACCTCTGATTGCCATTTTATTATGTTATAGGTGAACCTATAATATAATATTCGGTAGTAAATTTTTTTTATTACCAAATTTTTTGAAAATCCTCCAGACATCGCATGTCACTTCTAACATTGCCTAAAATCTTCATTCTTCAACTTGGAAAGGAAAATTTTACTACCAAATATACGATCTTGCAATGGGCTTCCCTCTATCACCAACTTATATGGAAAAATTTCAAGAGTCAGCTATAACTGATTCTTCGGATTTCTATGCTGGTGTCCAAAAAAAAGCTAAGGATAAACTATATATTTACTTATATATGAAAATATTTTCATGACTGTAGCCAAACGTAGACATAAATTTATTTGCCAGCATACTAATAAATTATATTACACAAAAAATGTGTTATAAATGTCATACAAATTAAATTGCAATATGCTTTTGGCAAAAGTTACAAATGTCCTAAGGATGTAGTTAAGGAATTAATGTACAGTGCTTACAGCAAATTATGCAGAGAGACATTTTAATATGGAATAGGTCCACTCCAAACTGCAAAGCTTTCTCACAACGTCATACCATGCTAAACTCCAAGTGATTCAGGAGTTCTTGAAGCAAACTGGCCCACTTCTCCTTCAAAGCAAGGATAAGGCCTTGTTTGTTTTCTGAAAGGGAATTTTGAACAGTAATATATCCTCCTTATTGCATCCCAAACGTATTTTATGGGATTGAGATCTGGGGAGCTTGCTGGCCACTCAATTCGATTAATATCCTCAGTGTCCAGAAATATCTCCACTTCTCATGTACAATGTAGTGTGGGTTTGCCATTCATAAAAATTAATTCTATACCTACAGCACCATGGAACAATTGTACATGACATTAAAGAATTTCGTTGCAATATAGTCCACCAATTATAGTCCCTTTTTCCAGCACTTGGAGCTCAGTGCATCCATTAAGTATAATGCCTCTTTACACCATGACCCCAGCACTGCCATATCTACCCATTTCAGGAACGTTCTCATAATGGTAAGCAGTACCACTTTCACGCCAGATCAAGTACCATCTACAATCAGAAGAAAGACTAAAATGACTCATCTGTAAAGAGTACATTAGTCCATTTGTATCTTGTCCAATTTTTCAGGATACAACACCACAAAATGTGCTCTACGATAAGCTGTGGATAATGGGATGCAGACTACAGACCTTCGGGCGTATGGGCTTACTTGTTGCAGATGTCAGTGTACCTGTGCTTGAATGGAGCTGATGTGTCGTGGTGTGCCAATTACCTTTTGTTGTTATAACCAAAAATCTGTCTTCCTGTTCCATGATAGAGCGAGGGCAACCTCTTAGCAAACGTCTAGAATACATTCCATTGGTTTGAAATACTGCCAAGAGCCACAATGCAACGGTATGTGAGATGCCACTCTGGCAATATCAGTAATTCTGCAGCCTTCAAGCTTTCCAATAATTCTTTCTTGCATGAAATCATCTAGATCAGTGCTGTCCAACCTTATGTAATCCGAGAGATGCATTTAAAAAAAAAGGATTTATTTGAGGGCATCACAATGCATATAGTAATTTGGTGGCAGCAGCGACACAACCTCTATAGGCGAACAAACGAACAACACTAATCGCGTGCTCGCGTTCCCCGTGAGCACCCAGAGCATGCGCTTTGGAACAAAACAGTATAAGAACACTTCTTTGACACGTGCAATATTTGAAAAACACGTGGGTATATAGTGATGTAAAAACATCAAATAAAATTACCAACATCATGATTATCGATTAGTCATAGAATTAAAATATCTAATATGCATTAGATTCAAATTATTTTATTTTTTTCGCTTGTGAAAATCAAAACCCACAGGCGGGCTGCACAAAATCAGCCCACAGGCAGTGCTTTGGATAACCCTATCTAGATGATGTCTGAGACATTAGAAGACATCCAAGTTTGCAGCTTTATTCCTTCAAGAAAAGAGCTTAGTGTACTGTTTTCCTTTTATCCTACTGAGTGCTACCATGTCACCCCTTTCTGCAGGATTTGAATGTGTGTACTCGCTTTTCTATTCAAAATAGTCAGCTATACAGATTTCCACAAGCTGATTAATCTGAATTTGCAGTTGTAATGTTCAGAAATATGCTTCTTCTTAGGTTTTGGACACCAGTGTATTTAGTGTGCCTCAAAAGGCACACTAAATAAAAATCAAGAATGATCCTTCATGCCATCTGGAAGTCATTAATTAAGATGTGTAACATCAAAAAACCTCTCCTCTGCCAGCAATGTTTATGAGTTAAAACATGGTATTTATTATTCAAGCAAATCTACTCATAATGAATTGTATAAAAATCTGGGAAGATGACTGCATCAGCAGATTCCACTTAAAACTGATTTTGAATTCAATACATAGATCAGAAAAAGCAGAGAATTCTGCTGTGTGTGTTTTAAAGAGCTGCTGATAGATGGAATGATTAATTATTTGCTTAGATTGCACAAAGAGAAATTGCAGGTAGGGAAAGGTGTGCTGTGTGTGTGTGTGCGCGCGCGCGTGTGTGCAGCACTGTTTATTTGATGTCTAGAGCTTGTAATAATTCATAAGCATTGAAGTAAGAGTGATAGTTATCCACTCAGTGTGAAGACAAGAAATAGGTGATATTCTAAATCAGGGATTGGCAACCTTTTCAGACTCGCAGCCACATTCAATTTTTATATTTAATAATTGGGCCACAAGCATTTAATTAACAGAAAATAGTGAGTGAACAAAAAAATACTTAAGTTATCAATTTTTATTATATCAATCTTAAAAACACAAAGAAATATTTAAAGTACAACATTCTTGTAATGACGTTTGATATTATATTCTTTCATAACAACAACACTTTTATGACAAATAAGACAAAGGGGCTTACTCCCATTATCAATAAAGAAGTACTTGGTGTTCCATTCATTAAATCTTCTTCCTTCATCTGCAATTTTACGTTTTCTTGAACTCGTTTTTGAAATTTTTTTTAAAAAATATATCATCATCATAAAATTCCTGACATGTACCCTCAAGGGGTGTACAGGATATGATAGTATCAAATGAAAAATTTACATCATTATTAACTTCCTATCTACAATTTTCCTCCAAATAAGTCTGTTACTTGTCAAGACTGCAACATTATCAGATCTTATATTTCTATCGTCTAAGGCACTTTGTACCATATCAATCCATCTATATCTTGGTCTTCCTCTGGGTTGTTTTCCTGCCAACCTGGCAGAGAACACTTATTTTGCTAATCTTCCTTCACCCATTCTGTTTACGTGACCACACCACCTGAGATTAGCTCTGCTAATGCATTCCTGGATGCTGACAATGTCAAGTTCTTTCCTAATATCCTCGTTTTAAATATGATAATTCCACTGATGCCATCTGTTCATGCCTCTAATCTTTCTCATGACTATCATATCTGCGATGTCTAGTCTTTGGTCAAGTGTTTTACTTCTGACCCAGCTCTCAGATCCATAAGTTAAAACTGGTTTGAACACTGTCTTGTATACAGCTAATTTAGTATTCTGACTAATTTTTCTCTTATTCCATATGAATTTATTCAATTGACTTCCTACCATACTAGCTTTGTTGATTCTATTGTCTATTTCCATATTTAATTTACCATCTTCACTAAAAATCATGCCAAAGTAGCTGAAATGTTTTACTTCTTCCACAGCTTCTCCGTTCATAATGCAGTTGACATTTTCAACGATTCTACCTTTTTCATTGTCTTTGTCTTTTTATTGCTGACCTTCATACCATATCTATTACAACAGTTATTCAATTTAGTCAGGGAATGTTGCAAACTTGTAACGGATTTATTTAGAAGTATAACATCGCCCGCATAAAGCAAAGAGCTGACATTAACATCTCAAATTCTGATATCATGTTTAATACCACTTTCCTTCATAATGTGATCCATATAGATAATGAATAACAGAGGGGATAATGTACATCCTTGTCTCACTCCAGATTTAACATTAAACCATCTTCCTGTACTTCCTTCAATTCTAACTGCTGACTTACAACTCAAATAAAGACGAAGTATTGCTTGTTATAATGCCCCATTGACACCATATAACTGAAGCTTATTAAATAGCTTCTCTCTTGGCACCTTGTTATATTCCTTTTCCAGATCGCCAAAACTTAAATACAGATCTTTGTTATATTCCCATGCTTTCTCAACTATTTGTTGTAAAGTGAAGATCTGATCCTGACAGCCTCTATTTGGCCTGAATCCAGCTTGTTCTTCAAGTTTTTCTTCCAAAATTCTTCTCAACCATTTCTCAAGTATACTTGCATAAATCTTGCCAGGAACACTCAGTAGGGAAATATCTCTATAATTCTCACATTGAGTTTTATTTCCCTTTTTTTATATATGGGTACTGTGAGCTCTACTCCAATCATCGGGAATTCGTCCCTCTGTCCATGCCCTCTGAACTATGCAATGCAGCCACTTCAAGACTTTTATACCGCCATACTTCAGCATTTCTCGTCGAATATCATCTGCTCCTGCTACCTTTCCACATTTGAAGCCTTTGGTGGCTTTTTTTTACTTCAAGTATCAATATGTATTCCTGACTGTATGTCTGTTGAGTGTTTTTTACCACGTGCTATCACTGCTTGTTTAATTTAGAAATTTTTCGAAGTAGTTACTCTATACGTCAAATGTATCTTTTTCTCCTGTTTTCATGTCACCTTTATCATCTCTAACTCTTTTTACAGTACTGTTTCCTTGATTCCTAGGCTTTTTCAACAACCTCCAGAATATTTTGCCACCTTCTTGGTATTTGTTTCTATATTCTTGCCAAAGTCCACCCATGACTTTTTGTTTAGCTAGTTTTACAGTGTTTAGCTTTCTTACATTTGTCTCTGTATTCTCTAAGAGCACAAGCTGACTTATTTGACAGGAACTTTTGATATGCTTTCTTCTTTTCCTTCACTGCCTCTTTAACTCCCTGTGTCCACCAGGGAGTTCTGATTTTTCTATCCTTGCAGACAATCTCACCATACCTCTCTGGCTGAATCAATCAGTGTTGGCTTCAAGGCTTCCCACTGAATCTCCAAGGTTTGGTTCATGTTCTCAAACTCTTTCATTTTTTTTTTCAATAATCTTTCTGTATTTCAGTCTACAGTTCACATCTGAGAGCTGCTCAACTTTTATTCGCTTTAAAACTTTCTTACATGTTATTCTTTTCAATATGAAATTCAATTTTATCCTGCTCAAGACTAAATAGTGATCACTTCCAATTTCAAATCCTCTATACACTCTGGTGTCTTGCACCAGAGAGAAAACATCACTATCAACAATGACATAGTCAATGAGAGTTTCTTATTCCTTTTCCTCTTCTCACCATGTGAATTTTTGCACATTTTTATGTTGGAACATGGTGTTAGTAATAACCAGCCCATGTCCTGAGCAGAAATCCAACAGGTATTTGCCTTTATTAGCTTTGCTCTTTTCTCCAAATTTTCCCAAAATATTTTTGTATGTCTGACAATCATTTCTTGCTATTTAGATCCCCAACAAGGACCAACTTTTCCTTTTTCATTGTGTCAGTGGCTTTCTCTAAAGCATCAAAAAATTCCTCCACTTCTCTCTTAGTAGTACCTTCCGTGAGACCATAGGCACAAATAAGTCTCATTGTCCAATTTACCATTCTGCTATTTGCCCACATCACTCTACTTGAGACTGCCTGCCAGCCATTCAAGAACATTAGCCTCGTGTTTTGTGTTGAATACTATGGCTACTCCTTCTTTTTCTTGATTGTTATTGCCTGAATATAACAGTTTGTATTTATTGTCAGAAATATCTCACCAGTTTTTGTCTTTTTTGTTTCAGTCACCCCTATTATGTCGATCTATTATGTATTTCAATCACCCCTATTATACGTATCTAATTCCTCAGCTAGCCACATTTCTTTGCCATTCAGGCTTCCTATGTTGATAGTACTGATCTTTAACTCTGGTAATGTTGAGTTGGGGTGTTTTTTTAGATTTGTTCCAGTAGCTGAATTTTCGCTGTTCACCCTGGTTCCCTGGCGAAAACAACAGGAGCCTTGTTTAACCAGGTGACGCCCCAGCTGGTATGAAATTTTGTCATGTTGTACCATCATTTTGTAAATTGGTTCAAGCCAATAAGAATACAATTAATCGGCTAAATCCCAAAATGCTAGCCCATCCTCATTCGTTCAGAATCCAGTAGATACCCAACAGGATGAACCACGAGAAGGTGAGGATTTGACATTAGGTCAGAAGCCCTGGTTGGTTCTCTGCATTCCTTTAAAGGCTATGTGGAGGTCTCCTCTGTTATACTGCTTTGACCCTTAAGCACCCCTAATAAATATATATCCTCTGAAAATAATAGTTGATGTTATTGAATTATATTAAAAGATGGACCAGGGAACGCGACTGCAAAAGAGTGCCAAAATCTCAGTTGTGAATCGGATGAAGTCGGCTTTGTTATCCCCACTCATGATGACTCACATGGTTGATTCGCACCAAGTTGAATGCCGATATCATGAAGTATAGGTATAATATTATTTTTAATTTATTATTCATATTATAAAATGTATTATATAAATAATTCAACATATGGGCCACATGCCATGTAAATATTGTCAACCTTTTATGGGCCACCGACCCCTGTTCTAAATGCATCACATGCAGTTCTAAAGTACCTGATGGTGATCCAACCAATGAAGCATATTGTTTCCAGGGATGCCAAGTTTTTTCTGGAAGCTGATGATGCTATAGAAGTGATATGATTGTGCCAGGAAATGTTTGGAGTAACAGTCAGTCCAAGAAGAGAGATTTGGTCTTGACTGTTGAGGTGAGCAGTATCAAAAGTAAGTGGAGAAGATCTGAGATCCTTTTTACAAGAAAACAAGCAAGACTACATTTTAGAAGCATTGAAGTTGACTAGGTTGCTTTCACTCCAATCAAGGATACTGTGGAAATCAGTATTCAGGGCACTTACAGATGATCTTCAAACTTGAGATGTTTGAGCACTGCAAGGCTTGTGGAGTGTGTATCATCCACATGGTTTACAGTGAATGAGAACAGATCATTTATATAAATCAGGAAGAAAAAAGTGACAGAGCCCTGAGGGCCACTGGCATTGACATAAAAGTCTGAGAGAACATCATCCACCATTATACATAGGGATCAATCTGAGAGAAAACTAGCAGTTCCTTTACACAAGGATGAAGGCAGTCCAAATGATGGTAACTTCTTAAGAAGCCTTGATGCCAGACTATCAAAAGCCTTGGAGATGTCAAGAGCAATAGCACAGGTTTTTACAAAACCTTTTCATGGAATGGGTCCAAAGGTGTGTGTGTGTGATGTAGGCCAGATCTGTGGATCTAGATTGGCAAAATCGCTACTGGCGGTCACAAATTAGTAGTTCTCCGATTGATGAAGTTGATTGTTGATACCCTTCTCTAGACAAAACTGATGTGAATGCAATAGGTTGATAGCTTGATGGTAAACATTTATCTCATTTTTTGGGAACTGGAACTGGTTGTTTATGAGCTTTGTTCCATGCTTCAGGGGAATGCCAGCTGAGTACAGTTTAGTGAATAGATGATATACGGAACAGGTTTTAGTTCAGGAGCATAATGGGTGGGATTCCATCAGGTCCAGCTGCCTTTGCAGTATCCAAATTATTCAACATTCTTCTGATGTCTTTCTGGAGGAAGGTCATAGGTAACATGATATGCAATGTTCTAGGCAAAGGATGAGGTTATTTGCCATGGTCATCTGTGTAGAAGTTTGAAGAGAAGAAAGGTGATGTCACAATGCTATTATTAAGATAGAGGCGGTAGCACAGATGGACAAATGTTCTTCTGTTTTGATCTTTTGAATTTGTTGTTTTATCCTTTAACCATTGAAGTGTTTGGGAGTAAGCTGGATGCTCGTCACAAGTGTTGCATTTAAGTGTTTTGTGAGTGCACTTTGATATCATACTCTACTGGTGCAGACAGAATGAAACAGAGCATGAGCATAATTCTTGCATGAAGTATCCAAAAGTATTTTGGGATGCAGTCTTAAAGGGCAGTTCAAGTAGCCAGCTTTTGCACTAGTTAGAGGTTTGAGAGATGTCAAACATAAATGATATTCCCTGTCAGAACAATATTACCATCCTTAATTAAATTATACTCAATTATAAACAAAAGATTATATTCTATTTTATATCTTTACCCAAGCCTAAGAAAAGTTCCCATCATGAAGTATAAGCCTAGTCTACACGACTAGGCTTATTTATATATGGAAGCTATTGACTTCACATCAAATGGTTCAGTATCTGTAGGACAGTTCAATATTAAATCAGGTGCAAGGCATGCTAACTTCCACTTATTCATCATTATATGAATAACATTATGAAGTAGCATTAAACCTGATTTAAAATCGGAAGTATTAAACAGGCTGTTACTTCATGCAGATGGTGTTATCAGCAATAAAAATAAGTGAGGAAGACAGGCAACATAATTTAAAACATTCTCAATGGAGAACCTACAAAAGAAATAAACATTTCAGTCATTTAAGCATAATTTTTATTGAAGATATTACTAAATATGAAAACATATTTAATGTCTAGGTACAATGGAGAGCCAGTTTGGTATTCAAGCTTATGTCTATTGTATTTATTTTTTAGGAAATATTGTAGAAAAAATGTAGGTAAAGATATAATTGAATAACTTGATTACTATGCATCCAATACTTTGCCAAAGTCTGTATGTACCACTCAAGAACAATACAGTCATACGAATACATGCACAACATAGTGAGACCAAATGAATCTCACTCGTACATGCATGTATCTGTACCAGAATATTATTCCCTGATAAGCAATAATTAGAATTAGTTATTATATCACCAATGTTCTGATTTCCTTCTTAAAACATTAAGATTAATGATAATTCATACTGAAGTTCCTGAAATTAAAACTATGTGGAACTGGGATGAAAATAACTCATTTACTAACCTAAATTATATATTTGCATGCTGACATTTCGATAGTTCAAGCTAGCATTATCAGAAGTGCTTTAAAGACATGCTCAGCAAAGACTACAAATTAAATGATCTAGATAACAAGGGTAGTCGTATGTGTGTGTGGAGGATCCAGTGGTGTTCTCTACAGCTGTTATGTGCTTACTGCACATGGGAGGATAAGACAGTGTGCCAAAATTTGTGTAGGGTTATGCCATAAGTTCTGTTTCAGTTCACTGGGTTCTGCAGAACATAAGCTGCTTCCAGGAACAGTCACAGTCTCTGTGATTTGAAATGGGATCTGTGTAGTACCCTAGCTTTCTTCCACCTTAGGAAATGGTGTTCTAAGGCATGTTGCAATAGTCTGATTTTAGGTTATCCATATGAATATACTTTTTATGTTCTTTTCTTCTTAAGGTTGTCTGATCTGTCTTGTCTTTCCAAAATAATGGCTCCCACATTGACAGGGGATAATGCAGATACCTGGGAAGGAGAGAGGATCCTAGAAGTCCTTGTTTTGTCTCAGAGATGGAGAGACTTTGTCCAGAAGTTTATAGATTGTGCTAATGTTGTGCTTTTTTAGGAGTGAGCCTAATCTATCTGTTGTACTTTTAACATAGGATAGAGATATGGTGTATGTATAGTCTTGGAGGTGGGGTTAAATAATAAGGTGTTTAACAAGTATTTTCTTGCTGCAACCGTTTTGTTCAAAATATATCATAGTCTGTTGTTACAGATGCAGTGCAGGTCCGAGGATGAAATTTGCTCCACCGTGGAGGCTAAAGTTTTGAAAATTCCAAATTTCTCGGCATGGTGGTGATGTGAAGTGGCCTTTAAGTGTGTGTTTGTGATGGGGGGGGGACTTGCAGTAGACTGAACATGTGAGGGGACCCCATCTAAATGCCTTTTAACTAAAGTATCCAAAAAGGTAATGAGCCCATTTTTTCCTCTTCAACAGTAAAAGTAATATGGTGGGGGATATTGTTGAGGAAGAAAAGTTCAAAAGAGCCTGTAGGCCATGCGACCACATGGCAAAGGCATCATCTATATATACTTCAGCCATGCTTTGGACAAGGGGAGAAGGCTAGATTTAGTACCAGTTCCAAAGATTCCATGTATAAGTTAGCAGTTAGCACTCCAACTGCTAACTGCTAACATGTATAAGTTAGCAGTTGGAGTGAAAGTAGGGAGCCCACTGTCAGACCTAAAAAGCTGGTTAATTCAGCTAAAGTACCCTGATTTAAGGCATTGCTTAAAATGCCTGGAGCTCAACTGCATTCAATAATGGATGGATGCATTAATTATTCCACCTATAAACTTATTAAACATTTCCGAGTTCAACAATCACAGTGGCAAGATATCTTACATAAAAATCTCCACATACCTTTAAAACCACTATACAGAATCTTCAGTTGGATAAGAATGGCCACTTAATTCAGCTTCAGTCTGTCATCTCTTTTTGCTAATGTTTCATTAGATAATACACCAGAGCTCCTTTCCATAATATCCCCTCCCTTGACATTTGCAATCTCTAAGCTACCTTAACTTGGGGTACTTGAGCTGGAATAACAAATTCAAGGTGTAGCAATGGATGCCCCACTGCTAACTGATATATGGAATATTTGGAAACTTTGGCACCAAATTTAGTCTCCCTCAAGCTCAAAGTGTTGCTGAGGTATATAGATAGTCTTTGCCATTTGGGCACATGGCCTACACACTATAACTTATTTACAGCTCCTCAACAATACCTGCCATGAAATGGCAAGTATTGTTGAGGAGCTGTAAAAAAGTTGAAGAGGAAAAAGAAAGGCTCTAGCCTTCTTGGATTCTTTAGTTGCAAGGCAAGGATGGCTATGAGCAGAACAGAGCTCAAGAAAATATCTACAGATAGGGGCAAACAGCAGAAATAGAACATTTATGAGAAAGTGACTGTAGTAAATGACAAAAAACAGGGCCATTAATTAAGCAGACTGCTCTCTTCTAAATAGGAAGTTTTTGATGCATCATCCAAATTGTGACAACAATATTCATAGTGCATATAATATTATACAGTGGTAACATTGTATGAGTTAAGCATATTTTTTTGGAGACACAGGCTGCTATCTCCCCCCTCCCCCCAAAAAATAGGCTGAAAGCATAAGCATTTCCAAGCAGAGAAATCTAATTGTGCATAGAGATTTTGTTGTTATGAAGGGTGAGATCATTCTTCTTGCTTATAAGAAAGGACTATTGGTAACAAAGTCAAAAAGGCTGTCTTCATTGCTAAGGTATTAGTTATGAAGGATCTTGTAGCATTTGTAATGTATGTTTGTCAAATGACAAAGAGGAATGGAGTGCGCTGTCATCAGCAAATTATCCTTGACAATAAATTAAGTTCTTGTTTTAATCCTTAAATATTTGTACAAGAAGCAATTTCATGACTGGACTACTGTATATTAGTCAAAACACCAAATTAGCTGTACACGAGACAGTGTTCAAACCAATTTAGAGCTGGGTTATAAATGAAACATTTGATCAAAGACTGGAGACCACAGATATGAGGGTTCTGAGAAAGATTACTGGAGTGAACAGATGCATCAATGACAGTATATCCTAATATCCTCATTTTTAATGATGATATTAGGATAGAACTTTTCATTGTTAACATTGCGAATGTGTTTGAGAGCTAATCTCAAACGATATGGTCACTTAAACAGAACAGAATAGGAGCAGAAAAATTAACAAAACAAGTGTTCTTTGCCAGGAGGATGATAGCAAAAAGACCCAGAGAGAAACCAAGATGTAGGTGGATTGATATAGTAAACATAAGATCTGATAATGTTGGATTCTTGACAGATAACATTAATTTGAAGGAAAATTGTTGATTGGTAGTTAGTAATGGTGTAACTTTTTCATTCAGTAATATCATAATATCCTATACACCCCATGAGGATACAAATCAGGAATTTGATGATGACTACTATATATGGAAGCAAATGGTTTCACATATAATTGTTCTAGTATTCCATAATGTACACATCTGAAATAACATAACTACCTAATTGAAATAGCTGTAGAAATGTTCCAAAATAACTAAATTATCAATACCAGTGAAGAAGTGGTACAATTCTTTCCACACACTTTTTGTTGTGCATTAAGGTAGCATTTCTCAAACTTTTCCTATGACAGAACACTTCACAAATAATGAAATTTTAACGGAACACCTTAGTTTGAGTCTAGTATCATCGGTCTCGTATTCAATGTAAAGCTAAGCATACACCATTGCCGAAACAGGCTGTATCACATCGCAAAAATACAACAGCGTACACTGCAGCCCGGCATGCCTGTAGTGTGCTGGACTGCAGCACGTCGTATTGACCTTGCTTGTGACCGCACGTTTCCTAGAATAGATACCTCCGTACTTCACTCACGCTTGGATGGTGGCTGAGTCAAGGTCAGCACACGCTGGCCTTAATAGCACAATCCACACACAGAGTGAGGTGCACCTGATTTTCAAACATGTTTCAACTTGTGGCAGCATTTAAAACCATTCCAGGCTCATATTAATTTTGATAATTTTTCATGGAACACCACTTTCTGTGGAACACAGTTTGGGAAACCGTGCATTAAGGGATACTAGGCCAATTTGATGGGAAGTCATCTGACTCCAAATACAAGTAGTCTAGTCATGAGAGATTTCTACTTGGAAAGTTTTGTTTGCTCACATTTGCGTAAAGGATTAAAACAAGAATATAATTTCTTGTCAAGTATACGAGGGTGGTCTGAAAAATTCTCGGCCTAACAATGAAAAAACGAACTTATAATTTCAAAATTATTTTTCAACATAATCTTCCTTAAGACTAATCCTTAAGACTAATACATTTATTCCAGCGCCATTATCCCGTCCCTGTAGTGGTTCTCAGTAAGATCTGTAAAATATCCCTCTACAGCTGCACCTCTTGATTCGAAGAAAAACACTGATCAGTGAGGAAGAGATTTAGTTTTGGGAAAAGAAAAGTCAAAGGGAGCCAAATCTCAGGAATAGGGTGGATGTTCCAATAATTGATAGTACAGATCTCTTAATTTTCTCCATTGCCAAAACACTTTTGTTGTCAGGTGCATTGTCCTGATGAAGGATGATTTTTTTTTCTTCTGCAAACCGGGTCTTTTCTCACGAATTTTTTTGTCTAGTCTGGTTAAAAGAGCGGAATAATATTCCCCGGTTATTGTTTTATCCTTTTCAAGATAATTAATAAACAAAATGCCTTTAGCATCCCAAAACACTGATGCCATGACCTTTCCTGCTGATAGAACTGACTTTGTCTTCTTTGGTGCTGAACAACCGGCTTTTGTCCACTGTTTGGATTCTGGTGTGTTATTGTGAATCCAAGCCTCATCCATAGTAATAAATCAATGCACAAAGTCTCAGGAATAGGGTGGATGTAGATTTTCATGCGAGTGCATTTTTGATCTGCTGTGAGCAAGCGTAGCACCCATCTTGCGCAAAGCCTTTTCATATGCAATTCCTCATGCAAAATATATCCTACACGTTCTTTTGTAATGCTTATTGTCTCAGCAATTTTATGCACTTTGACTCACCAGTCATCCAATACATCATGCACTTGATCAATGATTTCTGGTGTTACACTTTTTTGGACGTCCTTCACATGGATCATCTTCAAGGCTGGTATGGCCATGCTTAAACTAGCAGCCCATTTCTTAATTGTCGAAAATGAAGGAGAAGAGTGCCCATAAACTTTTATAAACTTCGAATGAATTTCTTTGATTTAAGTGTTTAAGTGGACATAAGAATCTTTGAGACATTGATCTGGAACATGGAGAAATATGGATGTGAGCCATGGACGATTAATAAGGAGATGACTGACTGATTGAATGTGTTGGAAATGTGGTGCTTGAGAAAAATGGATCATATCAGCTGGCCTGAAAGAGCAATGAAGAGGTTCTTAAAAGATCAAGGTGAAAAGAGACTGTATGGCTGGTATCCAAAGAAGAAAAATAGCATTTGCAAGACATTTGATGAAGGGGTGGAGTTCTTCTGGAGAGCTCCCCAGAATATTGCAGGGGATGGTGGAGGGAAGGAGAGGAAGATCCCAACTGCAATGGATAAGACATCAGAGACTGGACGGGCAAGAGATAAAAAGGAATGGAAGTGGACTGTTCAGCTGCAACCTTCTCGAAAGAGGAGGCCACAGGATTAGAATTAGATTGAGAAGAGTGAAAGATAACAGTATAGTGGCAATAGTTGTGTGTTGCCAAGGTATTACAATGATGAGTTGAGGTAGAGGGGCAAAATCATGAATGCTAGCAGAGCTGTGTGAGGGGAAGGGAGTAGAGTTTGTGGATGCATTTCATGCATCTGAGGAAAGAATGGAGTTATACAGGCATGATGGGTTGCTTTGGAATGAGTGCACTGCAGAAAGTATTGTTAGATGGAAGTGCAGCGTGTGTGTGATGCAAGCAAGAGATGAAGTGAAAGAACAGGAGAGTGGTACTGAAGAAGCAGAGGTGCTTGGCAGAGGAAACAGTAGTAGTAGTGTGGAGATGAAGAGAGGAATATGGCATAGGAAGTGGATGTTGGAAGTAGCAGTGAATGTATATGTGGAGATAAGCATAGAAATAGAATATTATTATTATTATTGTTCCGGGAAACTCCAAGGAGTCGACAGACTCATCGAGGGAGGCCCTAACCATGTCTGGAACAACTATTCAACATTCACACAGTATCTATCATATCTTGCCTTGAACTCATTCACGGTCGTAGCACCCACAACAGACTCTGGAAGCTTATTCCACTCATTCACCACTCTCCAAGTAAAAAACCTAGCTCTAACATCCTTGTCAACCACGTTCTTGCCCAGCTTCCATGCATGGCCCCCTAGTCCTCCCACCACCAGTCATATTTTCAAAAATATCTTCTGGATCAATCATATAAAAACCCTTCAGTAATTTGAATGTCTCGATCATATCACCCCTCCTTCGCCTATCGTCCAATTTCTGCAACCCACAGATCCTCAACCTATTCTCATACGGTTCATTCCACAGACCTGCTATCATCTTGGTCACTCGTCTCTGGACCCTCTCCACTTCCTCCCCATCACGAAGAAACCCTGGTGCCCATAACTGGGCACAGAAGTCCAGATGGGGTCTTATCAAGGCTCAATACAGAGGAACAACAACTTGTTTGTCTCTGCATGTTAAAGTATTTTTCATAAGCCAAGTGATTTGGTGAGCTGTTTTAGTCACTTTCGCAATGTGCCCCCTAAACTTCAACTCCCTATCCACCAGCACTCCCAAATCCCTGGCCTCATCAATCTCCTGGAGTACGGTTCCACCAATGCGATATACTGCTGCTATTCTTTTCACCCCAAAGTGCATAACCTTACACTTTGCCACATTAAACTGACAACCATTTTTCCTAGCCCAGTTCTCCAAACTATCCAAATCATCCTGTAAAATTTTGACATCCTGTGCACTCACAATTGCTCTACCCAACTTTGCATCATCAGCAAACAAGTGAACACTTCCTCTCAAATCCTTTCCAATATCATTGATGAACAAATTGAAAAGCAGTGGTCCAAGAACAGAGCCCTGCGGCACTCCACTAGTCACAAGACGTCTTTTTGACTCCACTCCTGAATAAACCACTCTCCGGTATCTCTCCTGCAACCCTATATCTATCCCCATCTGCTCCAGTTTACTGATTAGGGTTCCATGTGGTATCCTGTCAAAGGCCTTGGCTAGGTCCAGTAGTATCACTGTAAACCCATTACCCCTATCCAGTTCAGCCGTCACTGTGTTATAAAACGTGAGCAAGTTACTGAGGCATAATCTACCCTTCACAAAACCATGTTGTCCCCCCAGGAAGACATGATTATATATTGCAATGTGGATAGGGAAGCTGTAACTGAGTGGATATATGTGGTAAGTAATGATGAAGGTGATTGGGCATGGGGTGATGGGAAAATCGCAATCAACAAGTGGCTTGGGTAGAACTGGTTATAGACAAAAATGAAGTTATGTTTCTTTACAAATGCTGGAAGTATCAGAAATATGGGAGATGAAATTTCACTGATTGAGTTTATTCGCCATAAAAATCATTGGAATAAATGAAACATGGTTGAATGAAGATGATGTCCTAATGGGAAGAGAAATTGAAGGATAGTATTTTTTGCGAGGATAGAAAGAACAAGAAGGGATGGGGAGTGCTGCTGATGATAGCAGGGGAATTATGTCCACATGATGTAGACATGAAAAAGGGAAATAGTGGCAATGGTTATGAGGCTGTGTGGTGTGAAGTGGAGGTTGACAGGAAGACATGATTATTAAATTATTTCAGGAAATTACAACATATACTTCCTGTATATTATGGCAATGTTACATTGCCATCTTCATGGGAACATAAAACTGTGATAGGGGCAAGCAGGCACTAACAATGAGCAAATGAGGCCACAGAATACGATGGAAGGTCACTTTGCTATATAAATACGAAAGATTGTTCATGGAATCAGCCTCACCTCTAAAAAAACTTCCCAAACTTCAACAAATTTGGGTACATGAGAATATCAGCCCAACAGCCAAGACAATCCAGTTTAGCCCGCTAGGGGACACCTTTAAGACTCTAGGAACAACGTTCGTTACTCTCTTCGGCCTCATTTGCTTGTTTTAGTGCCTGCGGGCACGTATCATAGTTTTATGTTTCCACGAAGATGGCAATGTAACATTGCCGAAATATAGGAAGTATTGATTAAAGTTTTCTTTTAATTAATATTTAATATATGTTGTAATTCCTGACATAATTTAATAGTCATGTGTTACCAACGTATCAGCTTATCTACAAGGAGGAAGACATATTTAGTTGGATGCTGCTATCGGCCAGGGAATGTGGAGGGTCGTGATGACGATATGTATAAACAACTTGGATTAGTAAACAAAGGCAATTATTATAGGCAATTTTAATTATGGCGGTAGAGATTTGAATGAAGAGATAGCATTTGGGAATAAAGAAAATGAACTTCTCGAGTTATTGAGAAATAACTATTTCAGGCAGCATGTAAAGGAGGGCATACATGGATCAAGAATTTTAGATAGATGTTATCATTTCATCAGAAGATGTAATTGTAAGTGGGGTTTTGCACTTTCCTCCAGTTGGCAAGAGTCATCATGAAGCGATCACCTGGGTTGTGGCTACCATATGTGCACTTCTGTGCTGAAAGGATATATGTGGAAGTACAAGGCTGGTGATTATAACAAGCTTAGGAGACAGCTTGGAGCTATGGCATGCAATGAGAAGTTGAGTGGTAAGGAAATAAATGCAGCTTGGGAACTGACAGAAATACATAATAGCATCAATGTGTGAATGCATTCCGAAGGTCAAAAGGCTGAATAAGGTAAGTGTAAAAAGGATGAATGAGGGGCTGAAACAGGAAATCTGGAAGAAGGCACTTTGGAGGTAGTACAAGAAAAATAATGGCAATAATCAGTTACATCAAGAGTATAAAGAACAAGCCAGGAGAGGTCAGTAAGGACAACAAAAGTGCAGTATGAGCAAAAAGTGGCAAATCGGGAAAAGAAAAATCCCTAGTTAAAATAAATAAAAATAAATCAGCTAACGCTTTTTATTCCCTTATAGGGAGTAGGCGAGGCCTTTTTTTAACCCTATCTAGCTTTTGGAGACTGAGTGGGCAGTTCAATCTCCACCGGTAGCCAATCAGAGATAGCTGGCCCATGTCTATCACTAATTATAGCAGCCACCGATGAAGAGGCTGGCAAACAAGTGCTGCCATTTCTTGGTACCTAACCCTAACAAGATATGTTACTGTCTGATAATGTGGGTACTACGGTCGATTTTCTTGAGTTTCTAGTTTTTTAGATATATGGCAAGTAGAAGGAAGAATTATTATGATAAGATAATGTTAATGGATGAAAATGGTAGAATGGTAACTGATGCAGAAGACAATGCTGAGGTATTGTCTTCAGTGATCAGTTTATAAGGGTGTTTCATTCTCATCAGGGTGGAATCATGAGGTATTGGAGTGCAGAGGACAGGAAAGGGTGGCTTAATTGTGAGTGAGCAGGAGGTATTTGAGGAAATAAATAACCTTGATGTTAATAAGGTGACAGAAATTGATAACATATCACCAAGCGTCTAAAGAGAATGTTCCAGGGAATTGGTAGCATGCCTGCTAATATGTCTTACAACAACATAGGTTCCAAGGAAGTGGAAAGAAGGTAAAATTGTTCCACGGCATAAAGGAGGCTGTGGCTATAAATTATAGCCAATCTGCATATCTGGAGTCGTGGTGGAGGTACTAGAGAGAGAGAGAGATTGGTGGGAAGTAGGATACAAAAATAAGTTGATTACAGCAATATTCCCTGTGGTTATTATCATGAGTTTGTTAAAGGTAGATCATTTTTACTAACTTATGTACTATAAGAAGATGACAAATGTCTTGGAGAAAAGAGATGCTGCATATAGTGGTATTGTAATATTTGCCTTTGTCTGCCTATATATGAAATATCTCTTTAAGTGTCTTAATTTTTTCTCTATTCCTTATAAACCATTATTGTACTTATGCCTTACATTATTCTTTTATGCCTAAGATACTAGAAAATTTCTTTAATTTAGACTGTACCACTAGTATCAATTAATTAGCATAAAATTCAATAATACGGCCGGCAGATATCTCTCTCTCTAACACAAATTCCTTCAATAAAACTTGACACAAACAGTGTAAAGTTTTGTGGGCGTGGTCTATTCTTTTACTTAACTTTACGCATCGGCTATCTCACTTAGTTTCTCGCTCAGAAGTCCATATTATTTAGGAACAGTGCAGTTGTGAAAATAAACAATCAGGCAGCACTCCTTTAACAAAAAAATCAGAACACATTTTATTTACATTACTATGAAATATACATGAATTAAACAATACGGAGAATGCTTTCGCTATCCATCTATAAAATCTTTAGCAAAAATTAGAACCTTTTTACTTCAACATTTTTAACTCAAAAACCTATTTACTCTCTACTTACAATTTTCACTTATTAAACTCCTAGTTTACTTGAAAAGAGGTTTGCTTCTTCTATGTTAAGTTACTTTTACAAACTTTATATCAACTTACAATATGCCTATAGATTCTCTTAATGACACTTCTTGTTACTGTTAATCTAAATCTTAATTGTCCAACTAAAACACATTATAAGAGGAATTGTACAAAGGCATATAATTTACAAAAGCTCTGTATCGCACATTCACTCAAAGGTCTTGTAGAAAACGTTCTAAGGCAATTCTCTCATTTCAAATCTTGAGCTTCCTTCAGGAACTCTAGCTTCAGAATTACCTCATCGGGAACATAGCGAGCTGTGGACTCGTACAGTTCCGGTAATGGTTATTCTCCCACGGCGAAAAGAATAAAATTTCCGAGCAAAGGTGCTTCGGGTAATTTGCCTCGCCTTTTCTCCTCTGCTTGGGCTCGCCGAAAATGCCTGAACGACTGCCGTCTCAAGTAGCTTGAACTAACGCCTCTAAGAAACGGTAATTGCCGCCAACTGTCTTTTGACTCTCGAATGGGATTCCTCTCTCTTCTCGGCGACTGGAAGCTCTTCCAATAACTGAAACTGCCGCCAACTCTCTGTTTCGGGAATTTACATCGGCTTTCTTCCTCTGGCTTGGGATTGCCGAAATGCTTGGACGACTGGAAGCGCAGGGCTCCGTCTGCAGCCTCTGGAAATCCTCTATCTAGCGACGTCTCGAACCGGAAAGCTCCCTATGCTTGGCTTTGTCCCTTTTTATTATGCCTTCTCTGAGACCTCGCACAAAGTTTTTATCCACAAAGAACTCGGTATGACTCATTTTCTTTCAAGTTCGGCCCGTTTTCTTTTGATTGTAAGTTGTCGGCCATCGGAAAGTTGTTTGAACCTTTCTGGCTGACTTCGGAGGTGTTTACCTGCAGAGTTTGTAAGCCTTTCACATACACACAAAATTTCATAAACAACCTTTCTTATGCTGCCATGTAGATCTATTACACACAGCACAAAGACCTCGCACAAAGTTTTTATCCCCAAAGAACTCGGTATGACTCATTTTCTTTCAAGTTCGGCCGTTTTCTTTTGATTGTAAGTTGTCGGCCATCGGAAAGTTGTTTGAACCTTTCTGGCTGACTTCGGAGGTGTTTACCTGCAGAGTTTGTAAGCCTTTCACATACACACAAAATTTCATAAACAACCTTTCTTATGATGCCATGTAGATCTATTACACACAGCTCCGGCAGCGAAACATTACTTTTGTTTTTAACACTCCAAAATATTCTTATTAAAGAGTATATACAGTTAACTTCCAAAGGGTTATTTACAAAAATATCTAGTACAAAATATACAGAGAGACAAGTTATTTTTACAACATTCTCATGGAACTTGACCTCTGTAAAAAATCGATGTAAAATGCTTTGATATTTTTAGGCTACATCGAGATTTTACAGTATACTTAAATTTTGCAAAAGCTTTTGATTAGACTGCCACATGACAAGTTGTTAAATAAATTGAAATGGATAGGATTGGATAACAGACTTCTGAATTGGATCAATGACTCACTGTCAGAAGCATCAGAAAGTTGTATATGGGGGGAGGGGGTGTGCAGTGTCCAGAAAGGGAAAGTCACTAGTAGTGTGCTGCAGGGGTCAGTTTTGGGACCATTGTTGTTCAATTTGTATATTAATGATATTGCGAAGGCTTTAACTAGTGGTATGCAGCTGTTTGTAGACGATGCAAAATTGGGGGGAGCAGTTCAAAGGCAATCAGATGTTATGGTCTTGCTGGAGGACTTGAATAGATTGCACGAATGGGCAGGTAAGTGGAACTGTCAATTCAATGTTTGCAAGGTGTAAGGTTTTGAAATTTGGGAAGCAACGATGGGATGCAAAGAATACACTTGGTAGGGAAACTTTAAAGGAGATAGAAGAAATAAGAGATTTGGTAGTGGAGGACATGGACCTGAAATTCAGGGGCCCACATTGCACAAATTGTGAAGACATTACATCGGATAATGGTAATGATGCAAAGGATCACATTACAGAAATAAAGAGGTTATGATGCCATTGTATAAGGCATCATAACCTCTGTTATGATGCCTTATACAATGGCATCACAATATGGATTATTGTGAACAGATCTGGTTGCCAGGTTTTCATGGTGATGAGGATATGTTGAAACGGATCCAGAGAAGATTCGCAAAGGCTGTCAGCGGTCTTTGGAATGTGGAGTATGAGGACAGATTGAGAGAATGTAAATTGCAATGCCTCGTGAATAGGAGAAAGGGGGAATGTGACTGAGACCTAAGCTAGTCCAGGGTTTATCAGGTTGATATGGAAGATTTTCATAGAATAGGAGAGGGGATAGAACAAGAGGCCATTGCCGGAAACTGTATATGGAGGGTGTGAGCAGGTTCTTTTCATGGAGAGTGGTGATCAGTTTAAGGAACAGTTGGATTGTGTGTACCTCCCATGATGAGTGTGACTACATGGAGGTGAGATGTTAATAATAATAAGAAAAAGGAAGTGATCTGTCTACCTTCAAAAATTCAAGCTCCATTATTAAATCGGTGGTATCAATTAAAGTTTTCTAAAGGTGGTGGCTTTCACTATACAACTCGGAAAAATTAGTACGTTGAATCTCAGATATCATCCCCCTCCCATCGTGTATTCATAAAATCGGAAAGAAAACTCAATGTAAGATTAAAGAATTTCCCTACTGTGTCCAGCAGACTCCAGAAACTAAAAAAAAAAACTGAAGAATAACCCTGACAAAGAGTAAACTAGGCTTAGGTTTTGTCATTTGGGGTAGTTTCATGCACCCAAATTTGGCTGCATGAAACTGCCCAGATTTGGGAAGCATACATTTTAAGATCGTCAGCCTAACAGCCAAGACAATCCAATTCAGCCTACTAGGGGACACTGTTTAGGACTCTAGGCCCGACTTCTGTTGCCTTTATTCAGCCTCATTTGCTCAGTGTTAGTGCTTGCTTGCACATATTTTTTTGTGATCCCTGATGATGGCAATGTAACATTTCCAAAACATAGGAGGGTACTGATTAGAGTTTTTTAATTAATATTCTAGTATACATTGTCATTTCCTGAAAAATTAAAAGCTAAGTCTTCTGGTTCTGATGGCATACTCTTCCAGCTGTACTTAAAACTTATGATCCAGAACTAATGACTATCCTATATCTTTACAATTCCTCACTCATCTGGCATGTTCCCTATGGTATGGAAGCAAGCCCAAAATCAATCATCCAAAGAAAGATAAAAACCAGCCATCAAAATATTATCCCATTGCACTCACTTTATTTCTGTGGAAAATAATGGAGAAAGTCATCAATAACGAACTCCTTAACCACCTGGTTAAGGAGTTCATTATTGATGAAGGACTTATTCACTTGGAAGCTCACTATTTAATCAGTGACCCCATCTACACAGCAGATCTCCTTTCCATTATCATACCCATTCATGGAAAGGTTTGCTGAAATAGTAGTTGCTCTAGACATTTCTAAGGTCTGACAAAAGACTTGCTTACCAAATTACAGTCTACTTGGACATTCCATTGCAACAGGAATATCAATTTCCTTCCTGGTTGCTCACTACATTATCATGGCAGATGGCTTTCTTTATTCAGATTTCCTCACCAATACTACAGTACCTCATGGATCTGTGCTTTTGCAGATATTCTATTAATCATAAATGACCTATTCACTAACTTCCAATCCCATCCAAAGGTTTGCCATTGAGAGTACTCTTCATTCCTCTTTTCATTTAACAGATAATGTAATACTTATATAACCCGAACTATAGAATCACGTGTACCACAGTGAAAATTAATTTATTATACAGATATTTCCTCTCACCTATGTTAAGATGAAATATGACTTAGGATAGGTCACTGAAGCAGAGCATCCACACTTTCTTTTTAAAAGCATTAATGTTTTCACATGGATCTATGTAACAGCTTATTTTTCCATTGAATCCTGTGGCTAATGTTTTCAATCCTCTGTTGTGCTAGGTAAGATTTGTGAGGTTTGATGAGCTGGATGCAGCCCTGATATTCAGAGGTACATTTATTAACAGATCTTCCGTTTTATATTTTTTCATAATTTTTGCTGCCCATTCAGAGATGACTTAACTTAATACACGACAGTGGCGCACCCAGAGGGGGGGGGGGGTCCGAGGGGCCCAGGCACTCCCAAAGAAAAGGAAAAAACACTAGAAAAATTTTCAAAAACCTTTTCCTAATTAAAATTCATTTTTTTATTTATGTTGTGTCGTGTCTTCTATTTCTATACTACTTATGAATTAGCGATCACTGCAGATGCTGTCATAGATCGTATGCGATGCGTAGTGTGTATTCGCAAATCGTCTACTCAACTCGGCCCCGACCCCCTAAGGTTAAATCCTGAGCGCGTCACTGATACATGATACAGGAGTTGTGGACTTCTTATCTGGGTTGCTATATAGGAGAATTGTTAATTATTTTCTGAGTTATTCTGGTTTGTATCCCTTTAGTAGGGCTGTTTGATAGTTTCCAGTTCTTGTTTAAGAGATTTTTTGGAAGAAGAACAAATCTTGTGTGCTCTAGGCACTAGGGATTTTATGATCATATTATTTAAGATGGATGGTGAGCTGATGTATTGTGGATACAGGGATCTACTAAGTTTTTTGGTAGCCAGAAGTGGAAATGGATCCTTGTTTCCGTTGGATGTATACCCCTAGAAAGGAAATTCCTTTTGATGATTCTTTTTCTGGCATGAACTTAATACAAGGATACAGAGCCAGTGTTGATTTTTTGAAGAATGAATGGAGTTCTGATTCTGTGTGATTCAAATTACAAAGAGATCATCTATGTACAGCAGCAAATTGCTGATTTTGGGTTGAGAGAGAAGATTCTTTCTTCCAAGCGTTCAAGATAAAAGTTGGCTAGTTTTGGTGATAATGGTGAGCCCATTGCAGTTCCTTCTGCGTGTTCGTATATTTTATCTTTCCATGGGAAGTAACAAGATGCGATTGCAAATTTGAATATGTCCAGTATGGCAGATGGAAATTTTTGGGCTAGAAATTCTGGTCTCTTTATCAGGGATATTCGTGAAGAGAGAATGAGATAATATCAAAGATCACCATCATGTCTGTAGATGCCAGTCTTATGTCTTTTTTTTATTCCTGCAAGAAATTCAGTGGAATTTTTCATATTGAAGACATGGAGTAGCCAATGAGAAAGCAGAAAAGGTTAGACAAATCTTGAGATTTTATGTGGAGCTGACTATAGAATCCACAATAGGTCTAAATGGACAGTTAATTTTATGTAATTTTGGTGAGCAGTATACACTCAATTGAAATAACATTAGAGATAGAGGTGATGGAAGGTTGACACTGGCTTCCCCCATGCAGAGTGAAATGCACCAAAACTGAATGTAGACGGTAAATAGGCAGACATCAGGGTTTCCCAACAGTGTGTCGCAATCGACAAATATGAGTAAATGTAGCAAACTTAGTGACTTTCATTGTGGACATATCAGCGCAAGACAGATGGATCATTCTATCGCCCAAGTGGTAAGAATCCCTAGGATTCTCGAAGGTAACCATATCAAGGGTCTACTGCGAGTATCTATCAACAGACGATAAATAATAAATTACACGATAACCACAGTAATTAACTTTAATTAAATGAAAGTACAGATAATTTACTATATGATTATTACCCTCCTGATATTGGAAAGATTTTTGAATTTGTTATACAATCAGGATATTTCAGCTGGAAAAACAAGATCTATAGACAATTTGAAGGTACTGCCATGGAGACAGAGGGCTATACCTTTGGCAAAGTAATTTTTGAACCATCTAGAAGACACCTTGTTCTCATCCATTCATCCCCAACCCTCTCATTGGTTTCATTATGTTGATGATGCCTTTGCTATTTGGCCTCATTCTGAAGAAAAAAAAAATGAACTTACCACTTCCCTACAACAGATCAATAGCCTTCACCCACACATTGTTCACCATGGAAAAAGAAAAGGCTGGTAGTTTACCATTCTTGGACATCTGCTTAACACACATAGCCTCCGGTAATTTATCAACCAGTGTTTATCGAAAACATACCTTCACTGGCAGATACATCCATCAAAAGTCAGCTCATCACACATCTCAAAAAATTGGTGTTATCAAGTCCTTCATTAACAGAGCATAAGGTGTGCTCCTCTCCCTCAAGCTTACAAGAACTTCTCGCTATGAAAAAGTTAATGGAATTTAATGGCTACAATCCTAATCAAATCCAGTAGATAATGGACTCCTATGTTCCAACACCTCAGGATTCTTCAACAGACTGCAGGGTTCCAATCCCTTATATTTCTGGCATCTCAGAACCGATTGGTAGAAATTTGAAGTATCATCTCAATCCCACATATTTTCCGATCAACAAAATTTCTCATCTGTTGCCATCTACAAAAGACAAACAGGCACCTCTGTCATAACAACATAGTATTGACACTAAACACAATATCCAGTGGGATAAAGCTCGTATGTTCCATAGATGCAGGTTTAAATATGAACACCTTTTCAAAGAAAGCTGTTAATCCCTTTTACATCGGCCAAATCTGAATCAGATTTGGCCGATGTAAAACGGTTCTCTCTCCCCCAAAAGTTTGGGAGATTCTTATCTTATGTAACCATCAAATATAGTTGTTCAATAATATTTTTAATAATATTTATTAATACTAATTTCTAGCATGCAGCAAGTTTTTAATTGGTAAAGCACCAACTGCTGTATGTACTTTGTAATTGGGTTCCTTTAAGTTGCTTGTTTCTACACACTGATGTACTGTTATTTTCGGTACAAAATATCTATACTTTCATTTCATTAAGGTTAATTACTGTGGTTATCGTGTAATTTATTATTTATAATCATGCCACAGGTACCTTTAAAGATTATCAACAGATGTACCACTACATAGCGAGCAAGTAGTGACTTAACACATGCCATTGATGACTGGGTCGACGTACTGTCTAGGCTCATACGGACCAACCACAGGGAACAGTAGCACATAACGTCAAAGGTCTAAGTAGCATTAGCGAGCAAACAGTATGGCATACCCTGGGCTATGAAGGCCGTCCTAATCATTTACCACGGTTGACAGCACGTCATCAGGCAATGTACCTCATCTGGTGTGCCAGGGCTATCAAAACTGAACCTCTGCAGAGTGGACCAGAGTTGTGTCCTGACGAATCCCATCAGCTATATTGAGCTGATGGGAGGATGTGGCGTCGACAGCATGAGGCCATGGCCCTGTCATGCCAGGTTGGCTCTATTCAAGGAGATGGTGGCTCTGATGATTTGGGGAGCCTTCTCATGTGACCCATTAGATCCCTTACTGTCTGGAGAGATCCTTAAATGCTGAGCTACTAGAATGTGCTGGCTGATCACATACTTTCATGGCCTTTGTGCATCCTGCAGCCAATGGTCTGTTTCAGCAGGACACTGTGCTGCCCGACTAGGCCACAGCCACCCAGGCATGGCTCAAGGAACACTCATCTGAGTTTGGAACCATCCAGTGGCCACCAAGGTCTATGTATTTAAACCCGATCAGCGTTTAAGGCAAGACTGGAATCACCTCTGGTAGAGTCAGTGCCTTGGAGAGTACAGGCTGTTATTCATGCTAAAGGAGGACCAACACGTTATTAGATGGGTATCTCAAATGCTTTGTCCATTAAGTGTATATTGTAAGAGGTTTGTATGGTATGTTCCGAGTCTTTTGATGGATTCTTGATCTATATATGTCATTTTATCCAATAACTTGATTTTATTGACTTTAGGAAGGATCTCTATTAAGCTGGAAGTTTGTACTCTGATCATGAAAAAGTAATTTCATTTTCCAACTATAATATTTGGGATCTAAGACTAAGCAGGGTTTTCTTTGTCAGCTTTAGTGATAACTATGTTATTAGGCTTTAAGGATTTCAGGGGTTTTATTTCTGGTGGCAAAATATTTAGTTTCGATGGTTGTACCTCCTAGATCACTTTGGCTACTTCAAAATAGTGTTAGATTCATCACTAAAGAGATGACTGACATTCTTTTTAACATCGCGCATGAAATCTAAATAGGGAATTCATTTGGGTGAAATCGCAAACTTGTGTCCATGTACTAGTACATTGTTTTTCTTCTGTTAGGGATGGCCTGATAAGTTAACTGACATCCATTTGTCCATGAGTAATTTGGTTGTAATTTTCCGCGATTGTTCCAATAAGATTGAATTTCTTGAGATTTGCGATACTTTTATTTCAAAGGCTTTAGTGCCTGCATTTTTGGAGATACTTTGTGAGTTCTTGGTGATTTAATGACTTCTTTTATCTTAACAAGTCATTGTCAGTTTAGTGCGTCTGCACTTCTTTAAAAATGAGATTCTAGAATGTAGCTTACCCTGTTTAAATTGTAGCTTTCCTAGTATTGTAGTAAAGTGCTGTAGACTCCCCATGAAAGAATAACTTTCTTGTATAACCAAAAAAAGAGCCTGTGTAGCTCAGTGGATGTGGCGTTTGCACTCCACGGTGCTTGATCGCATGAAGGATGACTTGGTTTCGAGTCTAGTCGGCGACTAGAGGAAATTTTTCTAAGCTTTCTTCGACTGGGTTCCTGAATTAGTCGATCTCTGGCACGGACAAGTGGGTTTTTCATCCCGTAAACTCAAGAAAATCGACCGTAGAACCCACACTATTTTCAGACATTAAAAAAAAAAAATATTGTGTTAGGGACCACGAGATGACGGTACTTGTTAAGCCGCCTCTTCACTGTGTGCCGTTTAATTAGTGATAGACTTGGGCCAGCTATCTCTGATTGGCTGCCAGTGGAGATTGAACTGCCCACTCAGTCTCCAAAAGTTAATTAGGGCTAAACGGCCTCACCTATTCCCTATACAGTAACAGGCTGATTTTTTTTTTTTTTTTTTTGTATAACCAAATTAAATAACTGTTATAACAAATTCAGTATAAACATATATAAAATTAAAATGAGCAAGAAAACAAACCTGTACAACACTAAGCACTAATTTAGGCACAATTTTTAATGAAGAAAACAATTAATCATGCAAATAATAAGGGACTGATATGGCAAATATCAGTATCTGAAATATCTGTATAAAAAATTAATTTTTATTGAGGTACACGTGTGATTCTATAGTTATGGATATTCCACAGGTGTCATTATACAAGAACAAAAACATATATATCCCAAGCTACAAGACCTTCCATAATCAATGTCTTAAACACTGATCTCCCTTGCATATTTCACTGATAAATTTGATTTCTTCATGGAATTTTTTCTAAGTTCTGAAAATCACTGCCTTGTACAGTCGATATTTTTTTCTTACATATGAAGACTGTGTGTACACACACACATTGTTTAAAGTCTAAATTATTCTTATACATGCAAGAGTGACAGAGCTATGTTATAAATAATAGATAATCAAAAATTGAATACAGCCATATCATTCTTAACTTCATCTCTGAAGTTACTAGTACATCAAAAGGCAAAACAGAGGCTTTTTTTTTTTTTTTTTTTTTTTTGGTATTTGTTAACTATTCTTTAGCACTCAGTATTATTTGTAATTAAAGACAATGATATTAAAATTCATCTCTTTCTTTATGCAAATGATGCTATTCTTGTAAAGTACTATTAAAGTATTAAGTCTTCAAAAGTTCAACCAAATTAAATAAGTTATAACAAACTGAGTATAAACATATATATTAAATTAAAATAAGCAGGAAAACAGGCCTACAAAACACTAATTAAGGCACACGTTTTAATGAAGAAAGCAATTAATTATACGATAATAAGGGATTGATATGGCAAGTGTCAATCCAATAAATTTATATGAAAATCAGGCAAAGCATGAAGTTTATAGCATAAAAAACAGAATTCAAACTAATTTTGGCATCGGATCTGAGAATGGAAGTAGAAATAAAAGTACTGAATAATAAATACCAGGTTATGAAAGTTCTTAAAAAATTAGCATAATGAACAGACAGCTGCAATAGCAGAACTATATTAAAAATGAAGATATCAAAAATGGAGCTTGACTGATCAAGAAAATGATCAATATATATAAGAATGTAAGCAGAACTTATCTGTGGTTGTAGCTGGTGGAGTAAGAGTTGTAGAGAAGGTGCCCTCCCTAGATGAGTCTTTGGACTCCCTGGAGGTGTCACATAATAATAATAATAATAAATGCTGAGGCAAAAACAGTAGCAAAAAGAATGACCCAGAGGAAGACTATGAAAGTTAGATGAAATAATGCAATTAGCATCTCAGATTACAAGTAGATCTGATCATAATGTAAACAAGACAGAGAAAACAGACAGGAAACTGGTAAGGCAAATCTTAACTAGTACAATAACAGTATCCTATACATTCTGAGAATATAAGTCAAGAAAAGTGATGAAATTTTACACATTGTACAAGACATATTGATAAAATATTTATTAATCTGAAAGTATACTGCTGAAACATAGTTTATGGCACAGCATTCATGTGTGTTTATTTTTTGGCTTCTTTTCTGCGGTTATCCATAATACTTTTCCTATGGGAAATGAAACTTTGTGTTTTGAATATTCTTCCCCCCTCCCAAGCCAAATAATATCCTCAAATTTCCCCTATCCACTACCTAGTAGTTATCAAGAATGCAAAAAACTTCAAAGAGCTAGTGAGCATTAGTAAAAATACCAAAGAGATAACTATTTTTTTTACCCTTTTTTTAAAATAAAGTAACTTATCCATATGATTTAGAATTAATTTAAATTTAAGTTGCAGGCATCCCATCTATAAAAAGGGGCTGATAATCCACAGCATGGTTTTCACCTTATCAAAACAAATCTTTTCTACTTTGTTCTAATGAGAAGGTGGTTACACCAGGAACTGGAAATCATCTACCACCAATCAATAGGAAATTACCAACATTTCATTTAACGGACTAGAAATATGTATCAACGGATAATTTAATTCAGATGGAGAATCTGAGAATTCTACAACAGTCAGGTGATCAGCATACCAGAACTCCTTATTCAGATAGGCATTTCATGGTTTCTTCAATTTATTCTTATGAGCAACTGAGAAGCTATAAAAAAGCCATCAAATAACGTTTTGTTTCATCTTATTTTACAACAATAATTCAGAAAAATGGTATCATGAGTTTTGTTTTTCAGCAATGTTAAAAAAAATATGTATGAAATAGTTTTGAATAGGGTCAGTTCAACAGAAAGAATTCTAGTAAAATGAATGATTTCAGAAACAGACATTCCAACAGTTCCATTTATAAATTTTGGATTACATTAGATTAAGTGCCTCCGTAGTGCAATTGGAAGAACAGCAGAATATTGCACCCTTCAAATGGAAAAGACCCGAGTTTGATTCTCATCATAACGAGAGGAATATTTATATGGACTTTTTCAATTAAAGGCAAGTTAGCCGATCTCATGCAGCGGTAGCAGGATTTATTTTTCTCCCAGAAACTTGGGTTTTTTCATCCTGCATATAAGCAAATTGGCCATGAGAACACATGCAATTTACAGACAAAAAAATACTGGTGTTAGTGGGTGGTAGAAGTAGTGGCGTTGTGTGAATTTGGAGAATTAAGTATTAATTGAACTGGTGGGCTGAATGTAGCGCAGTAGAGTGGAGTGCCCTCCTGCAATGAGTCCTTGAATGTGTTATGGGATAATAATAACAATAATTTCTTAAAAATATGTATATACAGTGACAGATACTGTCTGGCATTGCAAAATCTTTAATAGCCCTTAAAGATGAAAATGGAGTACTGATTAAAGAATTGATTCTTTCTATGCCAAATTATATGATGAATCCCAAAACTTAAACCAATATGAAAACAAAAATTTACTTATAAAAATCAAGTGGATAGTAGATCTAGTATTATTTCACCATGAATGAATACAAAATGAATATTCACCACTGCAAATACAACACTTTATATATTTGTAAATGTTTGTGAATACAAAAATTTACAGAATGAAAGACTTCAGGTAAACTTTCATCCAGCAGCAGACAAAAAATGGCTGATGATGATCTTAAAATCCAAACAACACTTGGTCATACTTAAAATTTGCATATGTTTCTCAAGATCAATGACACAGGCCAACAACATGTCTCAATGTTTTTGTACACCTTGATCATATATATGTGTGTGTGTGCATGCAAGGCATATTAATACCAAAAACCCTTAAGTCTGACCTTTATTGGTTTTGTAAAGACATTTCATTCAATCTCAATGTTAGCTATTTAAAAGCTGTTAAAATCAAGAAATTAAAATAAACACACACATATACTTAGTCATATATATATATATATATATATATATATATATGATGAATCCCAAAACTTAAACCAATACGAAAACAAAAATCTACTTTTGAACCACGTTCAAGTGCAAACTTGACTTACCTGTCTATTTGCTTACTTGGGAAAAAGGATTAAAACCAAGGTTATAAAATTACTTGGTATCTTTAACATATATAAAATTCAATTGCATCTATAAAATCAGCAAAAATTATGAATATTTCCTACAAAAAAGGAGTTATTTAGATGCCATTTCACCTAACATATTTATAACAACCCCAGAAGAAATTTTTAAAAATCTGGAATTGAAAACTGATGATTTATTCGTTGTTCTTCTCTGCAGAAGAACAGCGAATGATCACTGAATTGAATGCAGAAAGTAAAAAAAAAAAGATTAAATATAAACAAAAAAAAAAAAAATGTATAATAAATACACAACCAAAACCAGTACATATGGAACACCAGGAATAGGAAGAAATTACACAGAATTCAACTTGGTTGGTAGCGTTTGGAACACATCTTGAAGCACCCAAAGGAGACATACCAATCTGCATTAGGAGAAAAATATCCGATAGCTAATTCCAATCATGACATAAAAGTGAAACATGGACTGAAAAAAACGACGTACAAATTAAGGACTACCCAGAAGAAAATGGAAACATCACTACTTGGTATAAACATTCAAGACAGAAAGAGCTGTGCATGCATGTTAGAGCTGAGAAACTGAGAGACACTAACAGCCATTAAAAGATCCAAATGGCAATGAGCAGGTCATACTGCAACACTCAAAAATGGGCAAAGATATCTGAATGGTATCCCAGAGATCGAAAGAGAGCTATAGGAAGACCAAAGAGACAATGGGAGGATGAGATTAAAGTTTGAGCTTTTCTATGCCACATTGATAGTAGAAAAGCTCAAGATTGGACAGAATGAAGGACTTCAGGAAAACCTTCATCCAGCAGCAGACAAAAAATGGCTGATGACGATCTTAAAATCCAAACAACACTTGGTCATACTTAAAATTTGCATATGTTTCTCAAGATCAATGGCACAGGCTGACAACATGTCTCAATGTTTTTGTACAGCTATTATACTCAAATGCCAATTATTGCTGGTAGTCAGTATGATAATCAAATATGCACAAGGTTGCTCTGAAAAGACCTAAATTACATGTTAGTATATATCACAAATGTGATCTGAGAGAAAGAAAGGGAGAACAGAAGCCTGAGGAAGTCAGAGTACCTAGGTACCAATCAGGAACTGCAACTATACCTGAACCATTCCACCTCTATAAAAGTCAACCAATCTAATGGCTTAAAGGGAAAAACAGTGAATCAGTCAGAGACTGATTACTTACACAATATTAAAGTAGGTTAGACAGCAAAGTGTGAATTTTCCTTTCAATGATTATCATGATGCATGCAGAGTTCTTTCATGAGGAAATAAATCTCACAGCTCCATGCAAGTATTGTTGTATGAATTATGCTGATGAGGGCCTGAATACAATGCTTTTTAATCTACATATCTTCGCTCTAGGAGGTGTTTCTATAAAATAATAAATAACGTATCTGATAAATAAAGCATTATTATTATTATTACAAACATGCTTCCAAGAACTCATCACTGGAAGACACTCGCAAATACAACCCATCGTCTATATAACTGTGTCACTATCTACCCATGCTACTATCCATCATTTACAATACTGCCTACTGCCCAATAATAATATTTTTTTTGTCTGTACATTGTGTGCATGCTGGCTGATTTGCCTGGATGTAGGATAAAAAAAAGTTTCCATGAGGAAAAAATCCTACCTCTGTATGAAGAGCTAACTCACCTTCAGTTGAAAAATGCCTATATAAAGACTATTGTCACAATGAGAACTGAATCAAGGTCTTTTCCAATCAAAAGGCACATTGTTCATTCAATTGTGCTATAGAGGTGCTATGAAAGCATGCTTTAACATACACATTATTTTTATTCTTTGTGTTTGTGTATTGTACTTCTGCATAAATAAGTACCCAAAATGTATAAAATCTCCAGATTCAAGAAAACTTGGTCTTAAGCATGTGCAAGACGTATAGTATACCATACAGAAAAGATGCTAATCATGGTTGTGTCACTAGATCAAAATTTATTTATCTTTCAGATATATGAAATTTTCTGCATAACAGGAATATATTATTATAATGGATTTAGAAATTTCAGCCAGATCTAAAATATATTATGGAAGCAACCTATTATATTCTAAAAATAGTGATGATTTTTTAACTGTTTCCCAGATTCGGGCAGCATAATGGAACCAGTTTTTCTCAGAAAGAGCAGTATGAGTTAATAAACTACGTGGCATGGATAATATCTGGTACACTAAGGATTTGGTCAACTGTGTGAATTCAGGATGACACTGATATTCAAGAAAATCTGATGTATAAATGTCTTGATCTGAATGAGTATTTTCTGGAAGGAGAAACAAGTTGACATTACTGTACAGAGATACTTCTTGGGAGATATAATTTACGCTAACAGAATCAGTGAACTTTAATTTTGATTTCTGCAGCAATGTTGCAAGAGTTTTCTTCATATCATAAACTGCATGGGGTGCAAAATCAGCTTTACAACATTTGTTTTGCATAAATACAATATGTGGATAATACTCTGTTGTATCTTCTGGTGTAGGACCAAGTTCATGAGGATTAGTTGGTGTTGTAGGCTTCAGCATTTCTGCTGAT
Organism: Typopeltis vanoorti; assembly: GCF_054136105.1. NCBI lineage: Eukaryota > Metazoa > Arthropoda > Arachnida > Uropygi > Thelyphonidae > Typopeltis > Typopeltis vanoorti. The sequence continues at coordinate 84,397,005 of NC_143569.1, forward strand.
TGGATAAACCTGAGAAGATTAATATCAGTAAACCAATCCTGAACTATAATTATTGTATGGCACACTGCCATCAAAAATGCTGCCAACTGTAATGATTGCATCTGCAAAGCATTTTCTGTAGAATGATATTCAGGTCCAACTAATGATTTCTTTTCATACTGAATCATATGATCCATTACAGAAGCACTAAGCACAGCTTGTGTATCAAGTAGAATTACTCTTTCATTGGTTACAAATATATCGATTCCAGATGTACAATGTTCACCATGTTCTTTCATTTCCCTTGTTTGAGGTTTAAATAGCTGCCACCCACCTTCTTTATTATATTCTCCTCCTATAATGGACAAAACAGTTGACTTTCCTGCTCCTTGTAAACCAACAACTCCAACAACATAAAAATCCGTTTGGTCTTGCAAATATTCCATTGCACTATCACACCACTGTAAAGAATCACTCACAAGCTTTACAGGACAAGTCATTTCTTGTGCGGGTGCCAACTTTTGTTCATTCTCAACTGTACTCTGGGTGGAAGTTGAAGGTTTCTGTTGAATGTGGTATACTCGTTGAGCTACTGCTTTAACTAGATCAGCAAAAACATCTGTATCTCTGTTTGGCATTGAGGATGAGCTTTGATTTGTGGCGGGAGATGATGCACCTGCTGGTGATGCAGCTCTGCTGCCATCGCGATCTCCTTCTCGAGCTTTAAGAAGAACAGTTGGTGGTTTTAACTCGTTTTGCCTTGTTGGACTGTGGGTAACGTTTTCTTCCTGAGGAGGTGGCTTTTCTGGCTGCGGTTTGGATAATATAACTAATGTTTTACCAGACGGTCCGGTATCAATTTCGCTACTCCTTTCTCGTGGTTTAATAGGTCCATTAATTCTCTTTTTTCTTCTTCGTCCTCTGTCATTGTCTAACAAAGACATAGTTCTATGAAAATTTAGATTTAAACACAAAATATATACATATATGGTACAAAACCAAAAAAAAAAAAAAACTTCACACTAAAATATGCATTTTATATGATAAATTCCTTCTCCACTTCGAAATGTTACATGACCTATCATTTCTTCACAGAAGGTATTAATAACGCATTTCGTAACAACGAAAAGCAATAAAAACACAATACGTACAAATAAATACTTAGTAAATCCATAATATGCACGCCACACGTAGTAGAAAAAGATGCCCCGACAAACGGCAATTTCATCACATCAAATATTATTCTAATAACAAACAATTCTATTAACTTCCTGTAGGTGGCAATACCTGCAAATTAAAATAAAATTAGGAAAAATTATTGCCTATGAGTGGCTGTAAATGGTAAAGTTCAACAATGCAGACCGATGCTAATAACTAATACAAATTAATTGAAGATGCCAGGAAATTATATTCTTGATTTAATCCTTTATCCAAGTATGAGCAAACAAACTTTGCGCATGAAGTATCTTCACAACTGGGCTATTTGTATGTAGCGGCTAATGACTTCACATTGATTTTCACCACACACAAACAAAATAAGGACATACAAAACAATAAAATGTATCAAAGATATATAAAAGAATATAATAGTGTGAAGTGACACTACAGTCATATATACATATTAAAATATACAAATAAGCATAAAATTAAAATTGAATGTCTTTGACAGCCAATCAACAGCATCTGTAGAAACTGTTATAAAGTCAGTTACAGGTCCCGTATAGGCTCTGTAAGGAGAGTCAGACGTGATATATTTGCCTTGGGTATGGGTCAGTCCCAAGGGGGTGGAAAGAGGGGAAAATAGTTCCGCTGCATAAAGGTGGTTCCAAGGCTGCTGTTGAAAATTACCGGCCAATCAACATAACAGAATCATTATCAAGGTTTTGGAGAAAATAGTCAAGAGGAAAATACAAGAATGGATAGAAGAAAATGGGATACTGTATCGGGGACAGCATGGTTTTGTGAAAGGTAGGTCATGCCTCAGTAACTTGCTCACGTTTTATAACACAGTGACGGCTGAACTGGATAAGCGTAATGGGTTTACAATGATTCTACTGGACCTTGCTAAGGCCTTGACAGGATACCACATGGAATCCTAATCAGTAAATTGCAGCATGTGGGGATGGATATAGGGTTGGTAAGATGGATAGGAGGGTGGTTGACGGAGAGATATCAGAGAGTGGTTTATTCAGGAGTAGAGTCCACAAGACGGCCTGTGACTAGTGGTGTGCCACAAGGATCTGTTCTTGGACCACTGCTGTTTAATTTGTTCATTAATGATACAGGAAAGGATCTGAGAGGAACAGTTCATTTGTTTGCGGATGATGCAAAGCTGGGTAGGGCAATAGTGAATGCAGATGATGTCAAAATTTTGCAAGAAGATTTGGATAGATTAAAGGTCTGGGCTAAGGAGAATGGATGTCAATTTAATGTGGCAAAATGTAAGGTTATACATTTTGGGGTCAAAAGATTAGCAGCAGATTACCACATTGGTGGAACTGTACTCTAGGAAATTGATGAGGCACGAGATTTAGGAGTGTTGGTAAATAAGGAGTTGAAGTTTAGGGGGCACATTGCAAAAGTGGCCAAATCAGCTCATCAAATCACTTGGTTGCTGAAGAATACGTTGACAAGCAGAGACAAGCAGGTTATAGTTCCTCTGTATCGAGCCTTGATAAGACCCCATCTCGACTACTGTGCCCAGATTTGGTCACCTAGGTTTCTTCTTGATGGGGAGGAGGTGGAGAGGATCCAGAGGCGAGTGACCAAGATGATAGCAGGTCTGTGGAATGAACCTTATGAGAACAGGTTGAGGATTTGTGGGTTGCAAAAATTGGTTGATAGGCGGAGGAGGGGAGATATGATTGAGACATTTAAATTACTGAAGGTTTCTATAAAATTAATTCAGAAGATATTTTTGAGAACAGGGCTGGTTGTGGGAGGACTAGGGGACATCCATTGAAACTGGGCAAAAGTGTGGTTAGTAAAGGTGTTAGAGCTGGGTTCTTTACTTTTAGAGTGGTGAATGAGTGGAATGGGCTGTCAGAGTCTGTGGTGGATGCTGTGACAGTGAATGAGTGTAACGCGAGGTATAGATACTGAATGAATGTCGAATAGTTGTGATGAATATGATTTGGGGCCTCCCTCGATGAGTCTAATGACTCCCCGGAGTTTCCCGTAATAATAGTAATAATAATAATATTATTATTATTATTAATATTAATATGGTAATCCTCACCACCGTGACAAGATGAGTTTGAGCTTATTCCTCAAGAAAACGAGGAAGCTCCAACCTACCACGGTGGGTGCAAACTCTATTTAGAAAGGCACATAATTTTCTAGGTAGGTCGAACTCTGATGGAGGGCTGTTTGGGTTAAAGACAGTCTACCAGATTTCTGGGGATTGGGCAGTTCATTCCGGGTGCCATGCTGTTGTTGCATCATAGCCCTCAGTGATAAGTGGTTGTGCCATTATAATAGGAGGGTGTCTTGAATTAAGTCTTTATGATGTAAATCTGTCAATATCAGAGTGAATTCCAGCAAATTTTTTTATATTCGCGAATCAGGTTATCTAGGCGTCGTAACTGTGGCGATTGTATGTGTCTCAGAACTGATAGCCAATATGATGGAGTAGTCTTCGTTGTTCTAGACATGATATGCATTGTCTGATTCTGGACGGTATTCAGCAGTTGAATAAACGAGGCCCAGAACAGATGTCCTTAATTTGGGAGCACAAGCCCCCCCCCCCCCAGGTTGTTCCAGCAAGTTGATGCAGTATGTTATTTCTAGTTCTGAGTTTAGCAGCAATATTGGAGAGATGTTTATTAAAGGAGAGGGTTCTGTCTAGGGTTATGCCCAGATATTTTGGATTAAAGTTGTGCGGTAGAATATTCCCATTCATTGGTAATCTTAAAATCACGCTTGCTGTGCTATTGTTCAAATGGAAACAACATGTTTCAGTCTTGTAGTGCTTGGAAAAAGACGCCACTTCTCAAAGTCGATTATCATTAGTGATGATCACTGGCCAGCTTTCTCTGATTGGCTACCAGTGGAGAGAGAGAACTGTCCACCCAGTCTCCAAACGCTAGATAACTTCAAAAAGGCCTCGCCTACACCCTATAACGAAATAAAAAGGCGTTAGCTTATTATTATTATTATATTAATAATTAATAGCAGTATTTAAACATAAAGAAATACATAAATATATATGGTTGACTATATTATCGCAAATTTAGCAAACAAAGTTTGCCTGTGAAGTATCTTAACGAGTGGCAGAATAAGGATAGTTGGGGGCCCTAGGCAAATTATATTTGGGCCCCCCCCAAAAAAATCTTTAACCTGATTGTTTATGAGTTTTTTTTTAAATTTTACAATTTTTTTTTACTCGCACTACACTCAAATAATGAAAACACGAAAAGTCACACTAAAAAGTTATTTTTAAAACAAACACCTCACTCTTACACGATTCAATAACAAATGAAGTTAAGGAGCAACCAGGCAAAACTTCCTATCTCGGCAATGCAAAGTTTTCGTGACCTCGAAGCTGTCAACAGCGCGTGCGCCGACATTGGTAATGCGGTTTCATTTAAAGCATAGATAGCGCGCGCTGTTCAAAATACAAAATACGAAGCTTGTCAACTAGCCAAATTGGTATTGTGGCATTATTTAAAGCGTAGATAGTGCGCGCTGTTCAAAATACGTATTAAAAAAAAAAAAAATCAGCTAACGCCTTTTTATTCCCGTATACGGGGAGTAGGCGAGGCCATTTAGCCCTATCTAACTTTTTGGAGACTGAGTGGGCAGTTCAATCTCCACTGGTACCAATCAGAGATAGATGGCCCAAGGCTATCACTAATTAAGCGGTACTCAGTGAAGAGAGACGGCTCAAATGTGCCGCCATTTCCTGGTCCCTAACCCTAACACAATATATTTAATGTCTGAAATAATGTGGGTTCTACGGTCGATTTTCTTGAGTTTACAGGACGAAAAATCCGAGTTTCCGGGAGGAAAAACCTGCTTGCCCGTGCCAGAGATCGACTAACTCGGGAACCGGTCCAAAAAAGGCTTAGAAAAATTTCCTCTAGTCGCCGACTAGACTCGAAACCAAGTCTTCCTTCGTGCGGCCAAGCGCCGTGGTTGGCAAACGCCACATCCACTGAGCTACACAGGCTCTAATAAACGTAATAATTGTTTTGAAAAAATTTTCGCTTAAAATAATCAAGATTTTTATGAGGTTCACTGAAAACATTAATCTATTTTAAAACACTATAGGAAAATGTCTTTTCTTGGGGCACCCAAAGCTTGAGGCCCCTAGGCAGATGCCTCGTTGCCTTAATGGGTAATCCGCCACTGATCTTAACACTTGGCTACTTGTATATAGTGGCGTCCCATCAATTATCTTAGTATCCCAATATACACGCCTGAAAGGGGTGCACTCTTCACATTATGGAATGCTAAGGCATCCCATAATGTAAAGTCATTATGTGAACTTTAGCTTGCTTCCACGTGGTGCATCCTGGAAAAAGAGTTAGAACGACTTGGCCATGCAGAATATAGAAAGCATCAGCAGGGCTAAGAGTGAATGCCTTACTAGATTCCTTAATGACAACAGAATTGACATTGTCATCATACTAGAAACCTATGCAAGCATTGAGTTGCAATTACGATAAAGTGGTTCTATTCCAGGTTTCAATCTTATAGGAGCAACATGCCATCAGATACAAGGATTAAACAAATATGCCTGAATTTCTGCCGTTTGATTTCTGCTAGCGATGTTTTAAACATATCTATCGTTATTACAGAAGTTAACGACCTAAAAATAATTAGTCTACAAACCATCATCTACAAGCTGGCCTGATGAAATTTTGCCAGCCTTAATGCACCCTACTGTTTATATCGGAGACTTTAACAGTCATCACACCCAATGGAGTTATAAAGAAACTGAATCAAATGGTGCCAAGCTAGCCGAGTGAGCAGAAAAAAACGACATACAGATTATTTTCGATCCCAAGGATAATTTGCACTTTTAGCTAGATTGTACAGTTGCACCGATTCGAACTTATGTTTTGTTACACCCAATCAAAGGGCCACCCAGTAGTACCTATCAGCCTTCGTGTTATAGGGAGGTTCCCAAACAGTCAACACTGCCCTGTCTTTATTGAGGTATTACTGAAACTACACCATTGCCACGTTGGAGTTTTGCCAAGGAAAACTAGAACAGCTTCTCATCAGATCTAGATAAAAGTGTGTGCTTGAGTCCTCCACAACCTTATAACTACCGAAGATTTGTGAAAATAGTAATTTCTACATCCCAAAAACTCATCCCTAGATGTGCTAGAAAATAATACATACCTCCAGGAGCGAAACCAGCGAAGCACTTTATAACGAGTTTCTGAATAGCAGATTTGTAGATGCCACAGATGATCTTATTGACAGCTTAAATGAAGCTAAAAAGAACAAATGGATTGACGTCATCGAAAGGCTGAACTTTAGACATTCAAGCAGGAAAGCATGGAGCCTCCTTAAAAAGTTGGGTGGTAATTCCAATTGTTCCCAATCAAAAGCTGCTGTTAGGGTCAACTGTATTGCCAATCGGATAGTGAATCTGTTCTGAGCTAAATCAGAAAAAAAACCACACTGAAATAATTAGGAAGGAATTGAACAGACTGAAAGAAGTCTTTTCTGAAGCGATTGATCTACCGAATCCATTCACTGAAGAATTTCTTGCTGCACTCCAGGGAGTGAAAACTGGTAAAGCGCCTGGATTTGATGATATTCAACCTGAATTTTTAAAAAACTAGACCAAATACAATGGTATGGCTGACAAAATTCTTCTGTAATATTCTACCGAGTGGCAGATTACCAGCAGAATTTTAAAAAGCGAAGATAATAGCCATCCTAACGACTCAGATAGTATGTGGTTTCAAAAAATGCCTCAAAACTGGTGTGCTGCCTTTATATGCTTCAGAGTCGCATATGACTGTATGGAGGAACGACATGATCTACAAGTTCCTTAAAATACTGAAAAGTAAAAAAAAATACCCATCTGATCAACGCTATTTTGTCTAATAGATGAATACAGGTAGTTATAGATGATGATATGAGCAAGAGAACACTTAACAATGAACTTCCAACAGGGTCAGTTCTGGCACCTCTTCTATTCAATTCGTAGATTTCTGACCTTTCAAAGAAAACATCTAGAATATTCGCATATACTGGTGATGATGATGATCTATGCATCACCTCCCAGCACCAAAATTGTGTACTATAGAGCACATAATAACTAGTGACCTAGAGGAACTAAACCACTTCTTTCAGAGTTCCCGTTTCCCGAGTTTGTCGATCTCTGGAATGGGCCAGAGACCGACAAACTCGGGAACCGGTCGAAGATAGGCTTACAAAAAGTTCCTCCAGTCGGCGACTAGACTTGAACTGAAGTCTATCTTCAGGAGGCCTAGCACAGCAGATGCAACCGTCACTTCCACTGAGCTACACTTATTGTCATGTTATATATTATTTATTATAAATGATAAAGTCTCCAAGTTTGTGTTCATATTGGACATGTATCTTAGTATCTCAGCCAATTTTGAATTTTCAGTTTCCTATTCGGGCATTTAAATCCGCTGCTAGTATTATGTCTGTTTTATTTGTTTTATCTGTTAAACTATGAAAGTCTTTATAAAAGGTTTTGCTTTCCCCTTTTCTAGTGTAGAGCGCTGATTATTATTCTTATATTTGAAATAATTTATTTTCCATGGGACATTCTAGACTTCTTCAAGCTCTTCATGAATTCTGGATATTTTAGCTGCAATGAAAATCTTTATGCACCAATTGAAGGTATTGCGATGGGCTCTTCAATATCTCCCATCCTTGATAACTTCCATTTAGAACAACTAGACGAAAAAATCGTTTACGATTAAAGCTAAAACTTCAATATAGGCTGGATGTGTGGATGATAACATTGCTGATAGAAATAATTCACTTTAAGAACTAGACGTCTTTTTACAAAAAATCAGTAATCGTCATCACAGAACCAATTCACTAAGAACTTGAATCAAATGGAAATATACTTTTCTTGATATCCTTCTAAAAAGAGAATTGGATCACCATCGGATTGGTATATACGTCACACATTGGCTCACCATCCTTCACAGAAATATGTCAGTATTAAATGTCATTTTTCAAGAACTCATATTGTTTGTTCTTCGTAAGCTCTACTTCAAAAAGCAAATTCTACAATTAAAGGAAAGGAAATTATCAATGGTTGCAACACCAAAACAATACAAACGTTTATTAGCCGTTTTTTTTCTAACTTCTATTAGAAGAGAAAACGCAGAGAATCGATATTTCGTACAAAAAGCATTTAGAGTGAATTTCTCGTACCATAAAGAAGTTTTATATTTCCCAACTTTCAATCCTATATATTCAATGATCTCTATGATACCATCTCCCAAAAATAAAATTCCATTTCTCCTACTACCTGGAGTCTGTTCAATCCCATGCAACTGCAAGCTATTCTCAGTTTGGTAAACAATCATATGTTTCTGTACCTTTTTGAATATCAGTTTAACATTTCCTACAAGAAATGGAACAAATCGAGTAGCAAAAAATGAGATTACTAACACTAGTCACAATGTCTTTCCATAAATATGATCTCTTCAAATAGATCATACTTATGGCGATAATCGAAGTACTTGTGATTGCCCAAATCTCAACCTTAATGGCGTATTCTCCATGCCCAAATTTCTGAAATTATTGTTAAGAATATATACGGTTTAATCATATAAGTTTTTATTGCATGCAGATACAAACACAATTCATATTTTAAATCGCACGTACACTTCATTTGAAGCTAATAGCACTACCGGATTTTTTCTACTTATCTGGCGAGTTCAAATACGAAAAGGTTCCATTCTCCATATTCCATTCTCCATAACCAACAGTATTCTCCAAATACTGTTGTTTATTTTTTTTACTTATGAACTCTATTAAAATGCTAATGATCCGCGATACAAGAATTGATAATCTGTAATTAATCTATCGGAATCAAATAATTTTCAAATCTAATTAGGTGTAACTTATACAGAACCACCAGCAACATCCTTATTTGATGAACGGGATATTTCAGCACACTTCGATATAACTTCAATGTAACGTTCCAACAGAAAAATCCTCTGTATTAATACAAGACAAGTTATTATTACTATTATTAAATGACACCTCCAGGGAGTCCAAAGACTCATCGAAATCATGGGACTCCTTAAACCACATATCGCACATGGATACTTCAAGTTCATTGATTAGATATACAAACAAAACTGAGTTTAGCCATGGGCAATCTTCTTTTTCACATTTTCGGCAAATATTTATGTGCAAAAAATGGAAAACTAAAATGTTCTAGATGAACGTCCTCGCAAGCCAAATTTATGCAAAAAAAAAGTGTGTCGATGATATTTTAATCTGGAATCACTGATAACCTTCATTTTTGAATTTCTTTGAATATTTCAATTACCAACATCCTATCATAAAATTTAATTACAAGTTAAATCAACGAACGCATCGATTCAAGATTTCTTAACCAAGATTTCCCAACGATAAAGAAATAAACGACTTTATTTCTCTTCTAGTCGGCATGGTTATCCTAGTGGCTTTGTGCTTCACAACCATATGCCTGTGGAAGGAGTGTCCTAGGTTCGATTCCCGTCGCCGACGTGAGGAGCGTAAGGATCTTCCTCGGCCATAGCCAAGTTAGCCGGTCTTGGGAGTGGACAGCAGAGTCCCCCCCCCCCAGTTTATCTGGGGTTTTTCATCCCGCAAGCAGGCAAACCGGCCCCATGAACACGCGGCTCTACAACTATAAATTCTTAACCCCCATGAGGGGGCTCAACTCGCCTCAATGGGGATGGGGGGAGGGAGGGGGGGAAGTTCATACGAATAAATAAATTTCTCTTCTATGACATATTCTAAAATCGAACCACTTTTCTTATCAGGATGAGATTACTACATGATCCGAAAAACTGCGAGAGGTCACCCTGAAATATCTAATTATATAATCGAGTCTAATGTGCATGAATGACACCAGACAATGGACAATCAGAAAAATTTCTTGAGCAACGCATTGAAGGCTATATCACAGATGTCGAATACCCAAGGGGTGAGGACTCAGCACTATCATGATATGTACTCTCTTCAGCTAACAAACTAGACTACTGGTCTAGGTGGTCAGCTGAAGGCCAGTGGTCAATATTACACTGGTTAGTGACTCAAGAAGATAATTATAATATATTATTAAGCAAACCTAAATTACCATCAACATATTTGAACTGACAGTTAAATAAAAATTAATAACTTTGATGCAAAACCTTACCGGCCATTATGGATCAAATACGCATTCCCATACGCTTCGTATCCATCATACATTTCAATGTAATATCAATGGTATTACAATTTTTCACTTCGCATCCATGGTAACTTGGGCATATATATATATATATACCTGGCCGGTAGCGTGGTTGCTTTTTACTCAAAAAAGATGTAAACTTGCTGTATTTAATAAGTTAATCATTAATGGCTACCCCGAGCCTGATAAGGTCCTGCTAATTTTTCCATATCAGGTTCAATGTTCGACAAACGAAGTCTTACGACTCCTCTTTCACTTATTTGCAATCTATTTCGCTTCTTAGTTAACAATTGCAGCACGACGCTCTACGAAGAAGGAACAGTAATGAGTAATAATGTTATTTCTTGCCAAAGCTGATGATACTTACATTGCGCGTTTGGACAGAATGTTTCATATCCATGCTGTTCAAATTGTACTTGAGCTTCAAAATCATTTCTTACTTTTATAAATTCTTTCCACAAATTTCAATGCAGAAAAGTGGTATAAGAATAAAATAGGTTTATGATCCATTTGAGAGCCATTTAACTTCAGTGTGAAATTCGTCAAATTCGTCTTCATTTTCATGGCAAAATTCTCGAAAAATATCGGTATTCACTGGGTACGACTGGGCTTTTATTTCATTCACTGCTTTAATAACATCATCCTAAGTCTTATGTAGTTTGTCACTAAGATGTTTTGCAACTAAGTGCTGTTTGTGAAGAATGCAGTGAATTTTGGAGATATTTGAAACTGCTTCTTATAAATGTACTATAAATCCGCGGTGACGACCAATCATAGTTGGTACTCCATCAGTTGCACATGCAGTAATATTTGTGAGAGGAATGTGTTTAGAATTAATAAAGTCTTTAACAACCTTAAAAATTGTAGAACCTTTCATGTCAATTTTCAGTTATTCAGAAAATATAAACACTTCAATAATTTCTACATTAGTATTTATAAAACGCATGTAGGCCAGAAACAAAGTTTTGTTGTCATGTAAAGTTTTCTTATCAAGTTGCAGAGAAAATTGTATGATTTTTAAAGTTTTTTCAACGTCCTTTACCATTTCGTCAATTCTTGTTGATGCCGAACTATTGCTGAAAGGAATTGATATCATATTACTTTAACCCGGGACAATCATCGTATCCAAAACTTAATTTATAGTATGATGAGAACTTCGCCAATTGTATGTGGCTTTCCACATTTGGCAATTAATTTTGAAAGTTTGTAAGACATAACAAGTCCCTTCTCTTGTTGGTTATTTTGTTTTGAAACCAACCCTTTAAGTCCAGGACGATTTTAAAATTTAGTCTTTAATTGATAAGTACGTTATTATCGACCACAAAATTCATGTAATAAAAATAACTAACGCTGCGTTCATTGGTCGTAAAGATTTGATACTACTAGTTTCCACGTAAACTAGTGGCTTCCTCTCTATTTGAATGAACATACAAATATAAATAGACAACAAGCTTTGAATATGAATGAATACATTACCAGAAAAAAAAAAAAAAAACGAGTAGGAACCGTTACACAAGTACAATAGAAACACATGGAGCGTGGATGCTGGCACAGGGTAAGTCATTATTCAGTAGGTGCGTCCAATATTTAGCAAAATTAAACTCTGATGTGTTTAATGTATTTGAATATGACGAATTATATGACCAAAATTTCAATTTTACTCTCTGATACCTCTACTTACTGTCAAATAGATTCTGAACCTACTTAGACGAATCATGTAGAAACCAACAACCTTTTACACAACATGACTACGAATCTTAAGAAATAATTGAAATCCATGCATTCGTTAACTCCACGTTTATATGAACACAGGACCAATATCCCTATTCGATCGATCATAGATGGTATTAACTCGTCAACTTATTTGTTACCAAAACAACTTGCTCATCATCTAAAGGAGCACATTAGACACACGGACGCCTATATCAAAAATAAGCAATATGTTGTAGAAAAACTAGGAGAAATTTCTATCTCAAGAACAGACATTGTAGCTAGTCCGGATGTTGTATTGTTATTTATAAATGTTCCTCTTAACGAAGTTATGGTACTTATAGTTAATCTGCTCCCTCAAGACATCTCTCAACTCTGTAAGCACTGTCTCTACTCAAATTTATTCCCATGGAATAAAAAAATCTAGAATCAACTTTAGAGCCTTACAATGGGAAGTCCTCTATCTTCTACATGTGCAGACCTATTCATGGAAAAGTTCGAAAATGATATCTAGTTATCTATAAATTCTCATCCGCCAATTTGGTGGAGATATGTAGGCCACATATTTATAATGTGGAAACACAGTAAAGCTGAGATGTATGATTTTCTTGCATCTATTAATTCCTTCCACTGTAAAATTAAATTCACCTTAGAACTTGAGAATGAAGGACAATTATCTTTTCTAGACATTTTAAATACGAAGTAGATGAAGGCATTTCTCTTAGTGTGTACCCGAAGCCGACCCACACAGGTCACTATGTACATTTCTCCTCGTTACAACATATTCCACAAAATCTGGGCACTGTACATACGCTGAAAAAGAGGACGCTAACTATTATAACGGATGATGGAACGTTGACAGATTCCATGACATTCATTACAGAACTTCAATTTCCATTCCTTTTGTTAGCGACCTTTCGCAAAAAATTGCTAATCTCCTGAAATCTCATGACATTAGAGTAGCCTTCAAACCAATTATGACAACACAAAATCTCTTAAGCTCACCCAAGGACCGCATCCTTTTCAACAAACATCCTGGAATTTACAACGTGCCATGTGCTTCTTACCTGAATTATATAGGACAAACTTCGAGAAGTTTAGAAATAAGACAAAAGGAACATATTGAAGACGTCAACAACAACAGAGAGGACAGTTCAGGGTTGGCATTCCATTTCTCCATCACTCACCACAAAACTGAATGGGATAAGTGCTCCATGCCATACAAAGAAGCTTACAGCTCCTGCAACATAAAAGAGGTTATAGTGGTAATCCACCCAAGGTACTCTAAACAGAAACCAAGGGATGATTCTGTGTCACATTTGGAAGTTAATCAGCAGATCTCTGAACACATCAGAGTTTAATTTCTCTGCTAATTATCTGATGCATCTGCTGAACAGCAGGGGTGAATTCTCCATGATTGCTGTGGTTGCTGCACAAGCTCATTAACTGAGAAAGAAGTAATAATTATCTGTTAATAAATGCATGCATTTATAACCATTCCATTTAGGCTTTTATTTTTGTAGACGGAAGATATCTTAAGCTTGCTCGGCAATAATTGAGCTTTGCCTTGTTTATCGAAGGTCGATGCTTGCTCGACTAGTCCAAGGTACCTTGGCTTGCTCGGTAGTAGGAGCTTCCAGGTCATCGCAGCAGTACCGTGATTTCATGCGTGCGCATAGTCATTTCACGTCGCCTAACTCTGTTGCTAAAAGCAGTCAACGTAGCTCTAGCCAGTGAGCTTCGGCCAGCCTTTACAAGTGTGTGTGTGTTGCTTAGGAAAATTAAGTTACAACCAACTTTTTATGATGATGTTATTGATCAGTTCATAAAGAAGAACTGTAGGGTAGAATTCGTATTCAAGTATCTGAATTAAAAACGATAGAATATCATTTGTAAAATAAATGTTGTATTTGTATTTTTAAATGTACATAAATTTCTAAATATATAGTTTTAAATGATCAGTAATTTATTATTCCGCAAATCAGATTTCAGTCACACCTCTCACTCCCTGAATGATAACAAGAGCAGCCTTCAAGACCAGCATTCGCCCCACTGAACACTGACTGACCATAAGCCAGCATCTAAGCTTCCCGTGTTTCTATTGTACTTGTGTAACGGTTCCTACGCATTCGGTACTTTTTTAGTAATGAATTGATTCATAATCAAAGCTTGTTGTTTATTTATGTTTGTATGTTCATCCAAACGCAGTTGACGTGCCGAAACTAGTAGTATCAAATCTTCACGACCAATAAACCCAGTGTTAGTTATTTTTATTACATTAGTCTTTAATTCGCGAAAGTACTCCACCTCCTTTTTTGCTTTATTTGGATGCTTTCTTCTTAAATGCTGAATCGTTCTTAAAGGCTTCATAACTTCGTTTAAGAATTTTGAAACTTCGTTTGTGCTTACTTTTTTCACATATTAAGCACAATGGGAAATGCTCATTATATATGCACGGAATAACTCCGTATTTTAAATATTCACTTTAATAATGACGACATTTTCTTTTTTCACTCATTTCAATGGGCTACAGTGCTATACAATATCAAAGAAATGCGCCACACTATACCACCGACTAGATTTAATCTGCAAACTAGGGATGTGAGATAGGCGTTAGGAAAAGTAGGAGATAAAACTTACAAAAGTAGTGGATTCTGCTAAAAATAGCCCAAATTAATTATTTTCAATGTAGAAAATAAAGACCAATAAGTAACCCACTTACTTAACTTCAAATGTAAAAATTCTAAAAAATGTTATTATTATTATTATTATTATTATAAAAACCTCCATAGAGTCAAATACTCATCGTGGGAGGTCCACTGTTATACACACAGTTTATCATACTGTGCCTTAAATATATTCACTGTCTCTGCACACACCACACATTCGGGCAAAGCATTCCAATCACTCACCACTCTCCATGCAAAAAACCTGCTCCTCACTCCCTTGCTCACACCTTCCTTATACAGCTTCCAGGAATGACCTCTTGTTCTCCTGCTATCCTCACCCATTCTGTGCAAAACCTCCCCGACGTTAATCTGGTAATAACCACTTAACAGCTTATATGTCTCAATCATATCCCCCACTCCTCCTTCTATCCACCAATTTCTGCAAATTGCATTTTGTCAATCTGTCTTCATACTCTACATTCCACAGACCGGAAACCACCTTAGTCAATCGCTTCTGAACTTTTTCCAACGCAATTTCATCTTTTTGAAAACCAGGTGATCAGATCTGTGCACAGTAATCCATATGTGACCTGATCAAAGCCTTATACAAAGGAACCATAACATCCTTACTTCTACAAGTCAATGTCCTCCGCATCATTCCCATTATCCGCTGTGTTGTCTTCACTATTTTAGCAACATGTCCCCGAAATTTTAGGTCCTTGTCTACAATCACTCCCAGATCTCTCATTTCCTCTACCTCTTCCAAGATATTCGCACCGATTGTGTACTTTACATCCCATCTCTGCTTCCCAAATTTCAAAACCTTACACTTTGAGACATTGAATTGACATCCCCACTTATTTACCCATACAGACAGTGTATTCAAGTCCTCTTGCAAAGCTACAGCATCCACACTACTCCTGATAGCTCTGCCAAACTTTGCATCATCTGCAAACAACTGCACATCACCATTCAGACCTCTCCAGATATCATTTACATACAAATTAAACAGCAATGGACCCAAAACAGACCCTTGAGGTACACCACTAGTAACTTTCCTCTTCTGCGATATCGCTCCTCCATAGACAACTCGCTGATACCTATCAGACAACCAATCTCCAATCCAGTGAAGCAATCTACTGTTCAGCCCCATCCGTTCCAATTTAATTACCAGTTTGTCATGTGGCAATTTATCAAACGCCTTTGCAAAATCTAAATATACCACTGTATATGCAATACCCTTATCCAACGCATTTGTCACTTTATTATAAAAAGTAAGCAGGTTGCTAAAGCACGATTTTCCTTTAGTAAATCCATGCTGGCCACCAAAGAGTATTTTTCTGTTGTCAACCCAATTCTGAACTTTATTCCTAACTAACTTCTCTAATACCTTGACCACAACTCCAGACACACAGACTGGCTATAATTAAAAGCCTTACTCTTATCACCTCCCTTATGAACTGGAACAATTTTACCCTCTTTCCACTCTTTTGGAACTTGACCCAGTGAGAGACCCATGTTGAAAAGATATACAAAAACTGTTGTTAACTCTCTGGCACATTCCCTCAAGACACATAGTGAAATAGCATCAAGTCCCACAGCCTTATTTACATCAAGTCTATTCAATTCCTCATATACCTCCTGTTCACTTACTAACAGTTCATCCTCCTCCTCTCCCACTGCTTTCAAGTTCTGCATGATGTCACATTCACAAAGAATGAAATACCTTTAGAAATTGCTCACTAAATATCTCAACTATATTCCTCCGCAGTGGTTATCATTCCTCCGTTTTCACAATCAATCCCATTCTACCATAATCATTCTTTCTTCTACTGGCGACATATCGAAAAAACTCCTTAGGATTTTTTTTTTCTTTTTGGCCGCTTTAGCTAACTGCTGCTCATACTGCATTTTTGCCACCCTTATCAAGCTAGTCACTTTCCTCGTCTGTTCTTTGTACTTCTCATGCAACTGGTTGTTATATATACTCATTTTGTGTTTCTTCCATAATACCTTCTTCCATATTGCATACCTTATCTCATGATTCATCCATTTTATACCCACTCTGTTTACCCTCTTGACCCTTGGAACACACTCTGATATTGCCTGAAATAAGTAGCGAATAAATTTGAACATTGTTGCAAGACATACAATATAAATAGGGATGCTAGATTAAATACATATTTTTTTTTACTTTTATTATATTAGTAGTATTATAACGCCTACCGACCCCTCCACCAGCGTTCATGACGCCCGAGAACCACCGAAGTCGATAGACATTCCATAAGCCTTCAGATCATATGGAATGAGAATGTTAAATAAACGTGTTGTAGCGTTGTTAGAACATAACTGAGAAAAGAATTTGGATATCTCTAGAAAAGCCATCAGGAGCGAATTCTCTGCTTGCTGCGCAAGCTCACTACTTGAGAAAGAAGTAATATTTATTTCTTAATAAATGCATGCATTTATAAGCATTATATTTAGGCTTTTATTTTTGTAGACAGAAGATGTCTTAAGCTTGCGTGACAATAATTGAGCTTTGCGCTTTGTGAAGGCCGATACTTGCTCGTCTAGTCAAAGCTACCTTGGCTTGCTTGGTTTTGGGAGCTTTCAGGTCCTTGCTGCAGCACTGTGATTTCATGCGCGCGCATAGCCATTTCCCTCTCTTCACGTCGTCTTAAACACAGGCCATCCGCAGTCAAAGTAGCTCTAGTCAGTGAGCTTCAGCCAGCCTTTACAAGTGTGTGTGTTGCTTGGGAAAATGAAGTTACAACCAACTTTTTATGATGATGTTATTGACCAGTTCATAAAGAATAACCGTAGGGAAGAATTTGTATTCAAGTAGCTAAATTGAAAAGATAGAACATCATTTGTAAAATAAATGTTGTATTTGCATGATTAAATGTACATAAATTTAAATATATAGTTTTAATTGGTCAGTAATTCATTATTCCGCTAATCAGACTTCAATCACACCTCTCACTCCCTGAATGATAACAAGAGGTAGCGTGAATTTCAATACCAGAATTCTCCCCTGAAAGCTATTTTACCCTGAGCTCGTAAATATATAAAAAAAAATCAGCTAACGCCTCTTTATTCCCGTATGGAGGGAGTAGGCGAGGCCATTTAGCCCTATCTAACTTTTGGAGACTGACTGGGCAGTTCAATCTCCACTGGTACCAATCAGAGATAGATGGCCCAAGGCTATCACTAATTAAGCGGTACACAGTGAGGAGAGACGGCTCTACAGGTACCGCCATCTCGTGGTCGCTAACCCTAACACAATATATTTAATGGCTGAAAAAATAATGTGGGTTCTACGGTCGATTTTCTTGAGTTTACAGGAAGAAAAACCGGAGTTTCCGGGAGGAAAAACCCGCTTGCCCGTGCCAGAGATCGGCTAACTCGGGAACCGGTCGAAAAAAGGCTTAGAAAAATCTAGTCGCCGACTAGACTCGAAACTAAATCTTCCTTCGTGCGGTCAAGCGCTGTGGTATGCAAACGCCACATCCACTGAGCTACACAGGCTCATAAATATGAATACTAATATTATCTTGTCAAGATATATTCCTCCCATAGTTAGCAAACACGTAAGCTGAAGGCGCTTAGTGTACTCATCAATGCAGTTCATGCGTAACATAATTAAAACGAAAGGAATCCTGCATATTTCTATAATGATTGTCAGCTAATTCATCCCTTACTGTTCCTTTTCCCCTTAGTTTTCTTTTCTACACCTGAAGAAATCATTTGGAAGGAAGACGAAACACAGCTTTTTTGTTTAAAATTATTATTCATTCATATACTCATGAATATGTACTTTATATATATTGATAGTCTAGATTTTGTTTAGTTTTCTTTTTTCCCTTGATATAATGAACTCGTATTTTGGTGAAGAAGCAATTTTTTAATATTCGGAGGCAACAATAACAAACTTTGAAGTAATCTACAGTGTGTCGTAACCAGATAAAAGCTAAAGAAGAGTACTATTTATTATTCAGCGTTTGTCTAAGAAGAATAAATGCATATGTGGTAGCCACACACACAAAAAAAAACCACGTACAAGACAACAAAATGCATAAAAGTATACAATAGTTGTGAAGTGACACTGTAGTCATATATACATATAAAAATATACAAATAAGCATAAAATTAAAAATGAATGTCTAAGTTCGACAACCAGTCAACAGCATCAGTAGAAACTGTTATAAAGTCACTTACTCTTCTCATGAAGGCTCTCTGAGGACAGTCGAATGTGATATGTTGTATAGTTTGGTTATCCTCACCACAGTCATAAGATGAATTTTGTCTCATTCTTCATGTAAATAAGAAAGCTCCGCACCTACTATGGTTGGTATGAACCCGATTTAGGGAAATCCAAATATTTCGAGGTAGGTCGAGCCTTGATGGAGGACTGTTTGAGTTAAAGACAGTGTGCCAGATTTCCAGGGCTTTGGCAGTCCATCCCATCTGCCATGCTAGTGTTGCATCAAAGCCCTCAGTGACAAATTGTTGTGCAGTTATAATAAGCGGGTGTCTTGACTTATGCCTCTGTGATGTAAAGCTGTCAATATCAGAGTGTATAGGAAGAAGTGGGTTCCGGCAAATTTTGTTATATTCGCTGATCAGGTTGTCTTGGCGTCGTACTTGTGGCGGTTGTATGTGACTTAGAACTCGTAGCCAATATGATGGAGTTGTCTTTATTGTTTCAGAAATGATACGCATTGTCTGATTCAAGACGTTATCAATTAATTTATCGTGTGCACTGTTCAGCTAGACAGCTGAGCAGTATTCAGCTGTTGAGTAGACGAGGCACAAAGCAGATATCCTTAATATGGGAGCACAAGCCCCCCTGGTTGTTCTGGCATGTTTATGCAGTATGTTATTTCTAGTCCTGAGTTTGGCAGCAATATTGGAGAGATATCTATTAAAGGAGAGGGTTCTGTCCAGATACTGTGGATTAAAATTATGCGGTGGTATGTTCCTATTTACTGGCACTCTTTAAATGTCTCTTGTCAAGTATTTATAGACAAATCATCATTTAAACGCAGCCTCCGTGGCGCAATCGGCTAGCGCGTTCGGCTGTTAACCGCAAGGTTGGTGGTTCGAGCCCACCCAGAGGCGGAGTGTTTTTCCTCCGTAGCGCAATTGGAAGAACGACGGTACATTGCGCCCTTCGATTGGAATAGGCCTAAGTTCGATTCTCGTCGCGACGGGAGGAATCTTTATCTGGTCGATTTCAATCGATGGTGAGTTAGCCGATCTCATACGGAGGTAGCAGGGTGTTTTCTCCCGGAAACTCGGGTTTTTCATCCCGCATACATACGAATAGGCCCTTCAGAACACACGCAATTTACAGACAAAAATTACTAGTTGTGGTGGTGTTGGAGGTGGGCGGTAGATGGCGTTGATTCGTAGTAGAGGTAAGGTGTAGAGACAGTTGAAGATGTCCTCCCGCGATGAGTCTTCGGACTCCTTGGAGGTATCAGGAATAATAATAATAATAATAATAATAATAAAAAATAGATAAATTTATTACTTTATTAAAAAAATCCATTTATATGTTTACTTTTAAGTTTGTCAGTATTTAACAGTTCTTCCGAATATTTTTAGAGTTTAAGTTTTATAATGCTTTTTCTGAATCTTGTATGAAGAGTGTGGTATCATTAAAATAAGAACGGAAGTCCAAATAGATTCAGATCAAAATTTCTTCAAATGAATCCATTTTCCAAAGATTTCTGCAAGAAAGGAAAATAATCTATTACTATTTTTACGTGACACCTCCAGAGTCCAAGATCGCATCGTGTTAGGGTACTTTACTTCACCACACATCTCTCTTTCTCTCTCTTACTTAATACTCCCACTATACAGACTACCGTGAACACACAATACCATCTACCACCGTGTGCCATCACTTCAATAGCACATTTTACCAGTAAAATGCGTGTTATATTGGCCAATATGCCTGTATGTATGTATTGAAAAACTCCGTTTCTGGTGAAAAAAACCCTTTCTACCTCGTATGAAATCGGTCTACTCACCTTCACATTGAGGAAAGAAAAAAATAAACTTACAAAGATTCCTCTTGTAATGAAGAGAAGCGATCTCTCATCTTTTCTATCGAAGGGAGCAATGTCCCAATCTTCTTCCAGTTGGGCTAAGGAGCAACTTGATAAGCCCACCCCCCCCCCCCCCCACCCCCCCCCCCCCCCACCCCCCCCCCCCCCCACCCCCCCCCCCCCCCACCCCCCCCCCCCCCCACCCCCCCCCCCCCCCACCCCCCCCCCCCCCCACCCCCCCCCCCCCCCACCCCCCCCCCCCCCCACCCCCCCCCCCCCCCACCCCCCCCCCCCCCCACCCCCCCCCCCCCCCACCCCCCCCCCCCCCCACCCCCCCCCCCCCCCACCCCCCCCCCCCCCCACCCCCCCCCCCCCCCACCCCCCCCCCCCCCCACCCCCCCCCCCCCCCACCCCCCCCCCCCCCCACCCCCCCCCCCCCCCACCCCCCCCCCCCCCCACCCCCCCCCCCCCCCACCCCCCCCCCCCCCCACCCCCCCCCCCCCCCACCCCCCCCCCCCCCCACCCCCCCCCCCCCCCACCCCCCCCCCCCCCCACCCCCCCCCCCCCCCACCCCCCCCCCCCCCCACCCCCCCCCCCCCCCACCCCCCCCCCCCCCCAATGTAAGAAAGTTTTAAAGCGAATAAAAGTTGAGCAGCTCTCAGATGTAAACTGTAGACTAAAATACAGAAATATTATTGAAAAGAAAATGAAAGAGTTTGAGAACAGGAATCAAACCTTGGAGATTCAGTGGCAAACTCTGAAGGAAACATTGATTGATTCTGCCAGAGAGGCATGTGGTGAGGTTGTGTGCAAAGATAAAAAAAATCAGAACTCCCTGGTGGACACAGGAAGTTAAAGAGGCAGTGAAGGAAAAGAAGAAAGCATATCAAAAGTTCCTGGCAAATAAGTCAGCTTTTACTCTTACAGAATACAGAGACAAATGTAAGAAAGCTAAAGAGTGTGTAAAACTAGCTAAACAAAAGTCATGGGAGGACTTTGACAAGAATATAGAAAATAAATATCAAGAAGGTGGCAAAATATTCTGGAGGTTGTTGAAGAAGCTTAGGAATGGAGGAAAGAGTGCTGTAAAAGGAATTAGAGATGATAAAGGTGAAATGAAAACAGGAGAAAAAGATATCCTTGAAGTATGGAGTAATTACTTTGAAAAACTGCTAAATGAAACAAGCAGTGATGACAGCACAGTGATAAAAAACACTGACCAGGCATGCAGTCAGGAATACATATCCATACTTGAAGTAGAAAAAGCCATCAAAGGCTTGAAATGTGGAAAGGCAGCAGGAGTAGATGATATTCGACCAGAAATGCTGAAGTATGGTGGTATAAGAGTCTTACAGTGGCTGCACTGCATGGTTCAGAAAGCCTGGACAGAGGGACGAATTCCCGATGATTGGAGTAGAGCTCTCATAGTACCCATATATAAAAAGGGAAATAAAACTGAATGTGAGAATTACAGAGGTATTTCCCTACTGAGTGTTCCTGGCAAGATCTATGCAAGTATACTTGAGAAACGGTTGAGAAGAATTGTGGAAGAAAAGCTTGGTGAAGAACAAGCTGGATTCAGGCCAAATAGAGGCTGTCAGGATCAGATCTTCACTTTACGACAAATAGTCGAGAAAGCATGGGAATATAACAAAGATCTGTATTTAAGTTTTGTCGATTTGGAAAAGGCATATGACAAGGTGCCAAGAGAGAAGCTATTCAATACGCTGCAGTTATATGGTGTCAATGGGGCATTATATCAAGCAATACTTAGTCTTTATTTGAGTTGTGAGTCAGCAGTTAGAATTGCAGGAAGTACAGGAAGATGGTTTAATGTTAAATCTGGTGTGAGACAAGGATGTACATTATCCCCTCTGTTATTCATTATCTATATGGATCACATTATGAAGGAATGTGGTATTAAACCTGATATCAAAATTGGAGATGTTAATGTCAGCTCTTTGCTTTATGCGGATGATGTTATACTTCTAAATAAATCCGCTACAAGTCTGCAAGATTCTTTGACTAAATTGAATAGCTGTTGTAATAGATATGGTATGAAGGTCAGCAATAAAAAGACAAAGACAATGAAAATAGGCAGAATCATTGAAAATGTCAACTGTGTTGTGAATGGAGAACCTGTGGAACAAGTAAAACATTTCAGCTACTTAGGCACAATTTTTACTGAAGATGGTAAA
The DNA here is from genome assembly GCF_054136105.1 of Typopeltis vanoorti. Classification (NCBI taxonomy): domain Eukaryota; kingdom Metazoa; phylum Arthropoda; class Arachnida; order Uropygi; family Thelyphonidae; genus Typopeltis; species Typopeltis vanoorti. The sequence continues at coordinate 84,420,016 of NC_143569.1, forward strand.
CTAAATATAGACATAGACAACAGAATCAGCAAAGCTGGTATCGTGGGAAGTCAATTGAATAAATTCATATGGAATAAGAAAGAAATTAGTCGGAACACTAAATTAGCTGTATACAAGACTGTGTTCAAACCAATTTTAACTTATGGATCTGAGAGCTGGGTCAGAAGTAAAACACTTGACCAAAGACTAGAGACCGCAGATATGAGAGTCCTGAGAAAGATTAGAGGCGTGAACAGATGGCATCAATGGCAATATCATATTAAAAATGAGGATATTAGGAAAGAACTTGACATTGTCAGCATCCAGGAATGCGTTAGCAGAGCTAATCTCAGATGGTATGGTCACTTAAATAGAATGGGAGAAGAAAGATTAGCAAAACAAGTGTTCTCTGCCAGGTTGGCAGGAAAAAGACCCAGAGGAAGACCAAGATATAGGTGGATTGATACGGTACAAAGTGCCTTAGACGATAGAAATATAAGATCTGATAATGTTGGAGTCTTGACAAGTAACAGACTGATATGGAGGAAAATTGTAGATAGGAAGTTAGTAATGATGCAATTTTTTCATGTAGTACTGTCATATCCTGTACACCCCTTGAGGGTACATGGCAGGAATTTGATGATGATGATGATGATGATATATATATATATTATTTTTAAAGCATAATATATATATACATATATATTGTTTTTTTATATATATGTATATTAAAAAATATACATCATCATCATCAAATTCCTGCCAAGTACCCTCAAGGGGTGTACAGGATATGACAGTACTACATGAAAAAATTACATCATTACTAACTTCCTATCTACAATTTTCCTCCAAATCAGTCTGTTACTTGTCAAGACACCAACATTATCAGATCTTATATTTCTATCGTCTAAGGCACTTTGTACCATATCAATCCACCTATATCTTGGTCTTCCTCTAGATCGTTTTCCTGCCAACCTGGCAGAGAACACTTGTTTTGCTAATCTTTCCTCTCCCATTCTATTTAATTTAAGTGACCATACCACCTGGATTAGCTCTGCTAACGCATTCCTGAATGCTGACAATGTCAAGTTCTTTCCTAATATCCTCATTTTTAATATGATATTGCCATTGATGCCATCTGTTCACGCCCTTAATCTTTCTCAGGACTCTCATATCTGCGGTCTCTAGTCTTTGGTCAAGTGTTTTACTTCTGACCCAGCTCTCAGATCCATAAGTTAAAACTGGTTTGAACACTGTCTTGTATACAGCTAATTTAGTGTTCCGACTAATTTCTTTCTTATTCCATATGAATTTATTCAATTGACTTCCCACCATACCGGCTTTGTTGATTCTGTTGTCTATTTCTATATTTAATTTACCATCTTCAGTAAAAATCATGCCTAAGTAGTTGAAATGTTTTACTTGTTCCACAGGTTCTCCATTCACAACACAGTTGACATTTTCAATGATTCTGCCTATTTTCATTGCCTTTGTCTTTTTATTGCTGACCTTCATACCATATCTATTACAACAGCTATTCAATTTAGTCAGAGAATCTTGCAGACTTGTAGTGGATTTATTTAGAAGTATAACATCATCCGCATAAAGCAAAGAGCTGACATTAACACCTCCAATTTTGATATCATGTTTAATACCACATTCCTTCATAATGTGATCCATATAGATAATGAATAACAGAGGGGATAATGTACATCCTTGTCTCACACCAGATTTAACATTAAACTATCTTCCTGTACTTCCTTCAATTCTAATTGCTGACTTACAAATCAAATAAAGACTAAGTATTGCTTGATATAATGCCCCATTGACACCATATAACTGCAGCGTATTGAATAGCTTCTCTCTTGGCACCTTGTCATATGCCTTTTCCAAATTGACAAAACTTAAATACAGATCTTTCTTATATTCCCATGCTTTCTCGACTATTTGTCGTAAAGTGAAGATCTGATCCTGACAGTCTCTATTTGGCCTGAATCCAGCTTGTTCTTCACCAAGCTTTTCTTCCACAATTCTTCTCAACCGTTTCTCAAGTATACTTGCATAGATCTTGCCAGGAACACTCAGTAGGGAAATACCTCTGTAATTCTCACATTCAGTTTTATTTCCCTTTTTATATATGGGTACTATGAGAGCTCTACTCCAATCATCGGGAATTCGTCCCTCTGTCCAGGCTTTCTGAACTATGCAGTGCAGCCACTTTAAGACTCTTATACCACCATACTTCAGCAATTCTGGTCGAATATCATCTACTCCTGCTGCCTTTCCACATTTCAAGCCTTTGATGGCTTTTTCTACTTCAAGTATGGATATGTATTCCTGACTGCATGCCTGGTCAGTGTTTTTTTTATCACTGTGATGTCATCACTGCTTGTTTCATTTAGCAGTTTTTCAAAGTAATTACTCCATACTTCAAGGATATCTTTTTCTCCCTTTTTCATGTCACCTTTATCATCTCTGATTCCTTTTACAGCACTCTTTCCTTCATTCCTAAGCTTCTTCAACAACCTCCAGAATATTTTGCCACCTTCTTGATATTTATTTTCTATATTCTTGCCAAAGTCCTCCCATGACTTTTGTTTAGCTAGTTTTACACACTGTTTAGCTTTCTTACATTTGTCTCTGTATTCTGTAAGAGTAAAAGCTGACTTATTTGCCAGGAACTTTTGATATGCTTTCTTCTTTTCCTTCACTGCCTCTTTAACTTCCTGTGTTCACCAGGGAGTTCTGATTTTTTTATCCTTGCACACAACCTCACCACATGCCTCTCTGGCAGAATCAATCAATGTTTTCTTCAGAGTTTGCCCCTGAATCTCCAAGGTTTGATTCCTGTTCTCAAACTCTTTCATTTTCTTTTCAATAATCTTTCTGTATTTTAGTCTACAGTTCACATCTGAGAGCTGCTGAACTTTTATTCGCTTTAAAACTTTCTTATATGATATTCTTTTCAATATGAAATTCAATTTTATCCTGCTCAAGACTAAATAGTGATCACTTCCAATTTCAAATCCTCTGTACACTCTGGTGTCCTGCACCAGGGAGAAAATATCACTATCAACAATAACATAGTCATTGAGACTTTTCTTATTCCTAGCCTCTTCTCTCCATGTGAATTTGTGCACATTTTTATGTTGGAACATGGTGTTAGTAATAACCAGTCCATGTCCTGAGCAGAAATCCAACAGATATTTGCCATTATTATTAGCTTTGCTCTTTTCTCCAAATTTTCCCAAAATATTTTTGTATGTCTCACAATCATTTCCTACTCTGCTATTTAGATCCCCAACAAGGACCAACTTTTCCTTTTTCATTGTGTCAGTTGCTTTTTCTAAAGCCTCAAAAAATTCCTCCACTTCTACCTTAGTAGAACCTTCTGTGGGACCATAGGCACAAATAAGTCTCATTGTCCAGTTCCCCATTCTCATATTTGCCCACATTACTCTACTTGAGACTGACTGCCATTCAAGAAGATTAGCCTCGTATTTTGTGTTGAATACTATGGCTACTCCTTCTTTTCCTTGATTTTCATTGCCTGAATATAACATTTTGTATTTATTGCTCAGAAAGATCTCACCAGTTTTGGTCTTTTTTGTTTCAGTCACCCCTATTATGTCGATCTGGTACTTATCTAATTCCTCAGATAGCTCCATTTCTTTGCCATTCAGGCTTCTTACGTTGATAGTACCGATCTTTAACTCTGGTGATGTTGAGTTGGGGTTTGTTTTCAGATTTGTTCCAATAGCTGACTTTTCGCTGTTCGCCCTGGTTCCCTGGCGAAAACAATGGGGGCCTTGTTTAACTGGGCGACGCCCCAGCATGAAATTTTGTCATGTTGTACCATCATTTTTTATTTTGGTTTAACCAATAAGAATACAATTTGGTCGGCTAAATCCCAAATTGCCAGCCCATCCTCGTTCGTTCAGTATCAAAGTAGATACCCAACAGGGTGCACCACGAGAAGGTGAGGATTGGACATTAGGTCAGAAGCCCTAGTCGGTTCTCCGCATTCCTTTAAAGGCTATGTGGAGGTCTCCTCTCAGTTATACAGCTCTGACCCTTAAGCACCCCAAAAAAATATACATATATATTAAAAATAATATATATGCATATTTCCATGGAATAGATGATGTGCACTGCACACCTATTCCATGGGTGTGCAGTGCACACCTAGTACACCCTGAATATATGCCCCTGGTACTAATGTACTATAAGTGAATAGAATAATGTGTATTATTTTATGTGCTTTTCAGCATTCTGTTTTCTCTTGAGATTCACAGTGAACTTGAATTACACTATGCTGTCTCTGTGTGCCATCTTCCTCATTACCGATTTTATGAGGTTATGTCTTGTACAAAACATTCTCCTAAGCCTGCAAAATTAATACACACACTGTTATGTATGTTATTTATTTTGGCAAGTTAATGCCATTGAAACCAAACCTCATTTCAAAAACATTATTATTATTACATAACACCTCCCTCGATGAGTCCGAAGACTCATCGAGGGAGGGTACCTGCTCCACAAATCTCCATCTCTTCACTAACCGCAACCTTCATCATCCATACCAGCGCCATCTACCACTATTTTCACAGATAATCACAAACATCCATGCCCACAGCGAGATTCGAACTCGCAGCCTTTTAGCTGGAGAGCAGATGCGCTAACCATTCGGCCAACCAGGCCGGGAAACATTCTTTATAAATCTGGTTTATAACTTGTTATATTAAATAAGTCTGTTAAACTTATCTGATAATATAATAATGTTATGCTTCGGAACTAGGAAACATCTATTTAGGTGCATATTTAATGTAATAATGGAAATGCAACAAATCAGGCAGACAGTTTATTTTCCCTACAGTTAGATTATATTTTAAAACTTCGAATTTGATAATGGTTGTTGTATTAATATTAAATATTACTCCTTTGTGTGTGTATGTGTATGTAATATACAAGTAAGTAGGTAGGTAGGAGTAATATAGGTATGTTTATCTGACCACATTGGGAAGGCAGGTTTCTGATCTGATAATTGAAGGGTCAGATAATTGACAGTATATTTACGCGGTGCTGTACCAGATGTGAAAGTGTCAGTTAATTGAAAGGTTGCTGTTTTTAAGATTGGATAAACAGCAGATTATTCTAGTTTCTTATCTTTTATGCTAAGTATCATATGAGTTTGATTACAAATTAATATGTTATGATACTTTATAATTCAGTATATTAGGAATGCTTAAAATTGTGTTTACTGTAGACTGCAAGTGTATGTGCATTGTGGAAGACTACCATCAGAGAGTTGAAGGCGACCATCGTGCTCACGAGTACTAGATTGGGAATTGCATATGCATTGTGTTTTCTTAGTCATCAGTTGCAAGGATATTGCAGTATTTACCCTTCAGTTGGAAAGACCTTAGTTTGAATCCCATCCAAAATGCAAGGAGTATTTGTACATACTTTTCAACTGAAGATTCAAGCTGGATCTCATATGGAAGTGACAGAAATTATCCTGCCATGCAGTCAAACAAACTGGATAACATGCATTTAACCAACATAATACTTTGGCCTCATAGTGTTAATTACTTTGACTAAAATTGCAGCCAAATCTTAGTCATCTGAATTTAATTAAATTAAGTACAATGAATTGTATAATACATTTTAATGTTTTACAGAAAAGATAAGAAAATATTTATAATAAGGTTTGGTCATATGTGTTATCTGATCTGTTGAAGATGGCTACTTTAGCTGTACAATAAGGATGAAGTAAAAGTAAAATAAGGATGAAACAACTGTCAGTCTGGTTGTCCAAGTAGATCGCACCTCCACTCTTCAACCAATAGGTTGTGAGTTTGAATCTCACTGTGTTGTGGATGTTTGTGAAAGTCTTTGTGATAGACTTTCTTTGCTCATTATGCAACTTCTATCCAGTTTAATGGAGGCCTGAAGTGGGCATAATTAGAGACCTTTTCTGAATAGAGTTTGCAATACAAAAAAAGTTGAACTAGGATATTTTTGAAGAATGAATATAGTGTGATTGTGGTTTTAATAAAGATTTATTATTAATAATAATTTAAATCCTTTGGTTAATGGGAATAATCATACTTTGGAAAAAATATTGCAAAGTATTATTCTGGTATGAAAATTTAAATATATGTTGGATGAGTATGCTTCTACATACTGTTAAACAAGTAAAGTAATGAGAGAAAAGTTGCAAAATAATGGGAATGCAATGTTTTGCCAAAAAATTGCAGGACAGATTGGGAAGTGTAATTGTCTGTAGTCTTTCTTTCACTTACCTCATTCTCAAGTTGTTTGGTTAGTGTCCTGAATGAAATAGAATTTCTCTCTCTCTGTCTTCAGATATTCATGGAGACAGTCATTTTATTTTTCACTAAATAGGCATTCAGCCACTAGCTGTTATTTTCTAGCAGTTAATATCCAGAATGCCAGTGACCCGCACTTCATATTAGTGCTTCATGGTATAAACAACACCACGGTTGGTAGCGCCTGCATTGAGCTAGCAAAAATCATTGCTGTCGTCACCACATTACAGGAAGAAATTTCTTTCTGAAATACTTAATCCAGAGCTGTGGTCAATTCTGTATACCATCACAGAAAATGCTGGCACTAAAGAATTTAAGAAAGTTATAGATTGCCAATTAAAAAAAATAATTCTTTGACAGCATACCCAGGATATCTAGGGTCTGTAAAATTTATAAACCTAACAACCTCATTCATCCAATAGTTAACAGCATAGACAGCCCCATCTCACCTTAAATCACTTTCTTCCCTCAGAGGCAACTTTCCCTCTTTTATAACAAAATTCATTGCACTTTAAAACTTTAATAAAAAAATTTAATCTTGACAGGTTCTGACATTATGGTGAGCCTTGACATTACTTCACTTTGCAGAGACCCTTGACTTTATTAAGCCACATCATTTCCTCTCAAATTCAAGATTTATTCTGGTTACTTTTTTTTTTTTTTTGGATAGGAAAAATACATAAACAGCTGGATAGGACTGCTATCCAGATTCCCCTACCCCTTTCCCCCTGCTAGCCAACTTCTACATGGAACATTTTGAAAACCAAGCACTGAACACAGCTACACTCAAACCAGCTATGTTGATATGTTTATCATTTGCCCTAATGGCACTGACACGTTGTAGACATTTTTAGCATATTGCAGCCACTTCCAAAAACAAACTTCAATGTAGAAAAAGAAAGTAACCATTGTCTCCCCTTTCTAATGGCTCATTATCCTTTACCATTTACAAAAAAAATTTACAACTATTTTTAGAATCAGCATCTGCTATGAAGCAGTCTCCAACCTCAGCAAGTATGATTGCATTATTTTGCCAAAGATCTGGGAGACAGTCATTATGAGACCACATAGCCTGACTTTTCAAAATTAACTTTACAGTTAATCAGTACATAGAGAGGGCCTTGTTAGGATATTAGTTTTTGCATCAGTTACAAATTGAATTGTTCTTAATGTTTTAATGTAGTGATTGTACTTGTCACAGTTATAATTTGTGCTTTGATGATAATGCTGGGTAGAAAAGTAGTGAAATATTAATAAGTTTAATAAATTGTTTTTTTCATTTCTTGGTGTTGTTTGTACCGTGAAGCACTAATACGAATAATCAACAACACCTAAATAATCACTTGCATTGGATGTTTGTTTATATTTAGAAGGTCATGAGCACTTGAAATTCTTGAATGGTACTCAAAATTACTACCACAGGCAGTAATTTTAACGGGCATGTCTCTACATATTGTATCATGCCACTGGTTAGTGTAATTTAGTAGGGTAGTAGCCAGACTTGAGTACATTTTGATCAACCCCTTTTGTTGGTGACACCTCCAAGGAGTCCAAAGACTCATTGAGGGAGGGCATCTACTCTACAACTCTCCATCTCCACCACTCAATCTACCAACTACAGCCAACTGCATCATCTACACTAACGCCATCTACTGCCCACCACCACCACTAATATTTTCACAGAAAATTATGTGCTGGTACACTGTCATCATAATTGTTATGGAGAACTAGCACAGTGGATAATATTTCTTTCTGCACAAATAGTAAGGCCCCCCCTTAGTGATTTTCATTTATGATCTATGCCATTTGTATGATGTCACATTTGCTTGTATACAGCAGTATTAGCGATGATGCAATAAATCAACTGACATGCAGTTTTAGTGGACTCGGTTTGTTTATAACCTCATTGCTAACTGCGTTAATTACAAATTGTATATAACTGTTTTTTATTTTATTTTATTTTATTGTTGATATTAATGGCAGATGATAATCAGAGTAAGGGTACAGTAGCTTCCAGTGAAAAGAGGAAGACTTGTAAAACTATTACATTAGATACTAAGATTAATGTCATTAAATTTAGTGACAGTTGTGTATTAAGCACTGAAATAAGTTGCAGGCTAAACTTACCTCACACTACTTTTGTTACAGTTGTTAAAAACAAAGATAAAGTTCTTAGTGAAGTGAAAATGCTATACTAGTTAATACTTTAGTTATCTGTAAACATTACAATCTTATTGCTGAAATAGTAAAAGTTTTAATGGTGTGGCAAAATTTTTAATGATGACCACACTAGTTTGCATTTTCTCTTATGCCAAGTTATTATTCAGAATAAGTCCTTCAGTCTCTTTGCCAGCATGAATGCAAAGGAAGGTAACTCACTGAATAGTGCTGAATTTGGAACAAGCAGAGGTGTTTTAACTTTTGTTGGTGAAAATTTTTCGTTTGCAAAAATTCTAGATTTTTTGTTTGTATAACCGATGTAAATGGTGGTACACTGTCTTCATAATTGTTGTGGAGAACTAGTACAGTGGCTAATATTTTTTCTGCACATGCAGTAAGGCCTCACCATATGATCATTTTTTGTTATGATCTATGTCATTTATATAACGCCACATTGGTATCAAACACCAGTTTTGCTAACCTTTCCTCACCCATTCTATTTAAGTGGCCATACCACCTAAGATTACTCCACTGACACATTTTTGAATGTTCACAATGTCAAGTTCCTTTTTTAATATCTTCATTTTTAATATGATTCTGCCATTGATGCCATCTGTTTACTCCCCTAATATTTCTCTGAACCCTCATATCTGTGGTCTCTGGTCTTGTGTTTTATTTCTAACCCATCTTTCAGATCCTTAACTTAAAACTGGTTTGAACACTGTCTTGTATATTGCTTATTCTTTTATCTATTTCCAGATTTAACTTGCCATCTTCACTAAAACCTATACCTGAATAGTTGAAATATTTTACTTGTTCTATAGACTTTCTATTCAGAATGCAGTTGATGTGTTCAATGTTTTTGCCTATTTTCATAATTTTGATCTTTTTATTGCTGAGTTTCATGCCAAATTTGTCACTGCTGTTATTCAATTTAGTTACAGAATCCTGAAGACTTGCACAATATCATCTGCATTAAGCAATGATCTAAGTTTGACATCTCCAATTGTAATATCAGGCCTAATGCCCCTTTCTTTCATAATGCGATCCTCATAGATGATCAGTGAGTGGAGGTAATGTGCATCCCTGTCTTTCCCATTTTCCTGTATTTTCTTCAGGAAAGGCCTGAAGAAAATACAGGAAGAAAATACAGTTAAAACTGAATATCTTCAGTTTTAACTGCTGACATACAACTTAAATATAGACTACTATGTGTTGCTCTGTATAATGTTCCATTTACCCCATATAATTGTAGTGTTTCAAAAAGCTTTTCTCTGGGCAGCTTGTTCACCTTTTCCAGATCTACAAAACGTAAGTACAGATCCTTGTCATATTCCCATGATTTCTCAACTATTTGTCATAAAGTAAAAGTCTGATCTTGACACCTCTACTTGGCCTGAATCCAGCTTGTTCTTCCACAATCTTTCTCAACCACTTTTCAAGTATGCTTGCATAATTCTTACCTGGAAAACTTAGTAGAAAAATTCCTCTGTAATTTTCATAGTGAGTTTTATTTCCTTTTTTTTTATAGACGGGAACTATTAGAGCTCTACTCTATTCATCTGGAATTCAATCTTCTGGCCAGGTCCTCTGAATTATTCACTGTAGCCACTGCAAAACTTTTATACCTCCATACTTCAGCATTTCTGGTAGAATATCACCTACTCCAGCTGCCTTTCCACATTTCAAGTTTTTGACAGCTTTCCCAAGTATTGATATGTACTCCTCTTTGCATTCCTCTTGAAAATTTTTTAGTATGGTTCTATCACTGCTTGGTTCATTTAACAGGCTTTCAAAGTAATTACTCCAGAGAACCAGGATATCCTTATCTTCAGTTTTTATGTCACCTTTATTATCTTTACTTCCATTTACAGTACTTTTTCCTCCATTTCTAAGCTTTTTCAATAGCCTCCAGGTTATTTTACCACCTTCCTGATATTTATTTTCTATGTTCTTACCAAAGTCTTCCCATGATTGTTGTTTAGCTACTTTTACATAGTGTAGTGTTCTTACATTTTTCTTTGTATTCTTTTAATGCATCTCCTGACTCATTTACTAGGAACTTTTGGTATGCTTTCTTTTACAGAATTACTGCTTTAACTTCTTATGTCCATCATGGAGTTCTTATTTTTCTATCCTTACAGGCAACTTCACCATATACTTCCCTAGCTGCATCAATCAGTGTCTTCTTCAGTCGACTCCCTGGTTTGGTTCTTGTTTTCAAATGGTTTCAAATTTTCTTCGAGTCTACACTTTACCTGTAAAAGCTGCTCAACTTTAACATGTTTGCTGCCAACTACGAGTATACTCGTAGTTGGTATATGAGCATCACAAGCCAACTACGACTATACTCGTATGATGCTTACTGCCAGCAACGAGATTACCCGTACTGACCTTGAAGAAGTGAAAATGCTTGGCATGCGGAGCTAGCAGTGAAAGTGTATACTCATAGATGGTATATGAGCCTCACAAGCCAACTATTAATATACTCATATGTCGATTACCACCGGCAATGAGATTACCTGTACTGACCTTGAAGAAGTGAAATTGCTTGGTGTACGGTAACAAACTATGCCTGAGTAGCGTGGTAGCAAACGTGTTAAAAACTTTCTTACATGCTGTTCTTTTCAATGTAATATCAATTTTTATCCTGCTTAGCTAAGTAATGGTCACTTCCAATTTCATATCATCTGTACACTCTTGTATCTTGAACCAGCATGAAGATATCACTATGAACACTGTCAATGAGACTTTTCTCGTTTCTTGTATCTTCTCTCCACATGAACTTGTGCACATCTTTATGTTGGTGCATGGTGTTAGTAATGCCTAGTCTATGTCCTCAGCAGAAATCCAGCAAATACTTACCATTATTATTAGCTTTGACCTTCTCTTCAACTTTTCCCAAAACATTCCTATATACCTGATGGGATTCATTTCCTTCTCTGCTGTTCAGATCTTCAACAAAGGACCACCTTTTCCATTTTATTTGTCATCTACCTGCTCTAATGATGTACAACAATTCTTCAACTTCTTCCTTAGAAGAACCTTCTGTGGGACCATAGGGCTCAAATAAGTTTCATTGTCCAAATCCCCATTTTGAAGTGTGCCCACATCACTTTACTTGAAACTGCTTTCCAATCAAGAAGTTTATCTTTATGTTTGATGTTGAATGCTATTGCTACTCCGTCCTTTCCTTGATCATTATTGCGTGAATATAACATCCTATATTATTATTTAGTAAGATCTCACTCGTTTTTGTCTTCTTTGTCTCATTAATGCCAATTATGTCCACATGGTACATTTCCAATTCTTCTGCAAGTTCGATTTCCTTTTTCCATTAATACTTATTATTATTGATGGCTCCTATTTTCAGTTCTTCTGACTTTGGATTTATTCTTTTTCTTCTAGATGTTGAGTTGGAGCTTGTTGCAGCAGCTGACTTTTCACTGTTTGCCCTGGTTTCCTGACAAAAACAGCAGGGCTTTGTTTAACTGGGTGACGTCCCAGCTGGCATGAAATCTTATGTTGTACCATCATATGTATTTGTGGTCCAGTAGAGAGTATAGTTTGGTTGGATAAAGTCCAAATTGCCAGCCCATCCTTGTTCATTCAGTATCTAGTAGAAACCTACTAATGGGGTGCACCACGTTAAGGTGAGGATTAGGCATTAGTTCGGAAGTCTCAGTCAGATCTCTGCATTCCTGAAAGGTAACGTGGAGATCTCCTTCCAGTTATTTGACTTTTCACAACAATTATATATATATATATATATATATATATATATATGTAAAATCATTAAAAATAGAAAAAAAAATTGTAGTCCACCTATGGTGCAAATGTACTATAGGTTTACAAATGAATCTTTCATGAGTCAGAGCCATATAAAAAAAAGTGCTTTATTTACATCAATTATGCATACACATATATGTCTTATAAAAACTAGATGATGAAATCTGCATGATGGTGGTCTGTAACCTAAATCATATGACGAATATGCCTGTATATTATAATATTATGTTATACATAAATTATGTGTGATGATTAAAGAAAAAAAAGTCATGCAAAGTTGTTAATTATATTCTCATTGTGTTAAATGAATGTGTTAACTTTAAAAAGGTTTGTTATAGTAAATTTCTTTTAAAATAGTACTGATGCTCTTGGGTTTCAGTTGGGACTTTTTTTTCTAGTTTGCTATAGTGGTGGAATTTATAATAATGTTGGCTGTATTGAGTGTAGCTATTTTAATCACTTTTTATTACATAAAATACTGTCTTGTTTTTTCATAGATGAATGGAAGACACTGGGATCATTTAAGTGAACATGCTAAAGATTTATTGAGAAAGATGCTACTGTTAGACCCACTTAACAGAATTACTGTTGAGGAAGCACTGAATCATCCATGGCTTAGGGTAAATTATTCTGTTATTAGTTAGATGAATTATATATATATATATATATATATATATCTGAACTAAATGTATGACTATAAACACGTATACACATTTTGCAAATACTTGTAAATTCATATAAATCTGTGCCAAACTTTGGGGGGGAGGGGTTTAAGAATTGATTTTAAAGACTTCCTATATGAAAATTGCTAGGGGAGTGCAAAAGTCCATCATTGTGTCTTATTTCTGAAGTTAAAAATAGCCTTTCAGGTAAAAATCACCTGATTGCTGTTGTAATACTTAGAGCCAAGAAGTTACTTTACCATATCAGAGATTACATGCTTTTTTAACAATTGTATTAACTGAGTTATAATATGTGTTCAAATAGCATTGGCTGTCAATAACTACTGCTTCCATTTTTTGTCATAGGATGATAGCTTACTGTCTATCACCCATTGCTATCTGCTTTTGTAATACTGTTCTTGTGTTTGTCCTTAAATTTTTGACATTTATACATTTGGTTGTACTCTTAGAAGGATTCAGACCTCAGTCTTTTACAACTAACAATATTTGAATCCTGTTGTTGGACATGAGGAACTTTGATAAAAGTTTTTCAGCTAAAGATGAGCTGCCATTCTCATGCAGAATTGGCAAGATTTTTCCTCCTGTTAAACAGATGCATCAACTAGAGAACACCCAGAGTTGACAGAATGCATAATATACTGGCATCATAGTGCCAGTATATTGTTATTATATGGTTTTGGCTGTAATTTCAGTCAACAACAGCTCATACTTTTGAGGATATCATATTGGTTTTTGGTCACATTATTACTTGGAAGTTTGACATTTTTTAAAATAGACTAAGTTATTTGATTTTGTCTGATGCTGATGGCCAATTTGAAATTTCTTGCCATTTTTTATATGGAGAACTTTGAATTCAAATCTGTAAACTTGTCTACTCTCAAACCTCATGTGTGACACAGATATATCTTTGTATTTGTGATTTTGCTACATGGTTTCCATTACACTCAATATAACACATCCAGTTTGCCTTGGAAGAAGTAATACTAGACCATGTGCAGATACTCTCATCACCCACTTACCATTAGGCTGTTTACCCTTCACTGTGTACAAAAAAGCTCTACATTCATGCCATCTTTCATCATCTCTTCCAAAAATTAGGAAGCATCAGAATTCTCAAATAGAACAGGGCAGCTTTTATTTCTAAGATGCAGTTCTCTAATTAGAATAAAATAATAAATTTAGTTTAATCCTTTATCCAAGTGTAAGCAAACAAAGTTTGCGCCTGAAAGTATCTTCAGGACTGGGGTAAGGTGGTACAACACCGGGCAACTCGTTGCAAAGGTGGAGCAAGCTAACATCATTCCTATTTCAGTATCTCCCATAATGCAAAACACATCCCCTTGCAGATATGTACAATGTTATGCATTAAGGGAATGGCCACTACCCAGACTAGTTTTAACCTTTATTGAGGTCTCTTCAGTGGGAGCCAGGCTCAAGTGGAGATACCAGGCAGAAGCATTAGCAAGGTCATCTCTACCTATAGGAGTTGCCAAACGGTGTGCCACCTTTTTATTAAATTACTCTGGATTTAGAGAAAGATGTTGAAAGTTTATTTTTCACTTGGTTAGACTATAATAAATTTAGTTTAATCCTTTATCCAGTGTGAGCAAACAAAGTTTGCACCTGAAAGTATCTTCAGGACTGGGGTAAGGTGGTAGTATAGGCTGCGGTAGTATAAGCTGGGGGTATAGACCACCTTACCCCAGTCCTGAAGATACTTTCAGGTGCAAACTTTGTTTGCTCACACTTGGATAAAGGATTAAACTAAATTTATTATAGTCTAACCAAGTGAAAAATAAACTTTCAATCTCCAATTAGAAGTTCAAATAAGTCAAAATTCCTTTCAGAGTAATGGTTAAAGCCAAGAAAACATTAAAGCAAAATCATTAGAATCAAAATATTTGAAATGTCATTTGAATCCTATATGCTAATGGTGTAATGGTGGCTCAGAAAAAAATCAGCAGGATAACTAAAAAAAAAAAAAAAAAGCAAACTGATAACTACATTCTTTTGCAACTAGGAATACAGAGGTTCATCTGTATATATTATTATTATTATTATTATTATTATTATTATTATTACGGGTATCTCCATGGAGTCAGTAGACTCATCGCGGGAGACCCAAACTAGCAAAACAATATCTGTCATATCTCTTCTTGAATTCATTTACAGATGAAGAGCTCACAACAAAGTCAGGCAATGAATTCCACTCATTCACCACCCTCCAGGCAAAAAACCTTGTTCTGACACCTTTGTTAACCACACTCTTCTTTAATTTCCAGAGATGACCTCTTGTTCTTCCATCACTATCACACAGCTGAAACATTTCCCCTGCATCAATCCTATAAAAACCTTTTAGTAATTTGAATGTTTCTATCATATCCCCTCTTCTTCGCCTATCAGCCAATCTCTGCAATCCACAAGCTCTCAATCTATCAATGTAGGGAGCATTTTTTATATCACTCACCAACTTGGTCACTCTTCTCTGAACCCTCTCCACAGCCTCCTCATCTCCAAGGAATCCAGGTGACCAGACCTGAGCACAGTAATCCAAATGTGGAAGTATCAATGCTTTATAAAGGGGAATAATAACCTCTTTATCTCTGGATGTCAGTGTGTTCCTCAACAACCAAGTAATCCTATGTGCAATCTTGGACACCTTAGCAATGTGTCCTCTGAACTTCATCTCCTTATCTACCAATACCCCTAAGTCCCTAGCCTCATCAATCTCTTGGAGTACCTTTCCATCTATGTAGTACACAGCTGGTAATCTTTTAATCCCAAAATGCAAGACTTTACACTTTTCCACATTGAACTGACATCCATTTTCTTTTGCCCATTTTACCAGCTTATTTAAATCCTCCTGCAAACTTTCAACATCAGCTTGATTTTTTTATTGCACTACACAACTTTGCATCATCAGCAAACAACTGAATATCTCCCTTTAAGCCGTTTCCTATATCATTTATATACAAATTAAACAACATTGGCCCAAGCACAGAGCCCTGAGGCACACCACTGGTCACCTGCCTCATTCTGGACTCGGCTCCTCCATACACCACCTTATGGTATCTCTCCCTGAGCCATTCTCCTATCCATATCACCAATTTAATATCCATTCCCATCTGCTCCAATTTGCGTAACAGTGTTCTATGGGGTATCCTGTCAAAAGCCTTAGCAAAATCCAGAACTACCACTGTGTAGCCAGTTCCTTTGTCCAACTCTGATGTTATTCTATTATGGATAGTTAATAGATTGCTAAGGCAGGATCTACCTTTAACAAAACCATGTTGGCCTCTATAGAGTATCATATCCTGATCCACCCATTCTTGAATTTTGTCTTTAACCAACTTTTCCAATACTTTTACCACTACTCCTGAGATGGTGATTGGTCTGTAATTCAATACTGCAGTTTTAGAGCCACCCTTATGCAAAGGAACCACTTTGCCTAACTTCCACTCCCTAGGGACCATACCAGAGTTCAAACTTAAATTAAATATCCAGGTAAGAGGGGTTGACAATTCATTTGCACATTCACGCAACACCCGAGCTGATATTCCATCTAAGCCTACCGCAGTGTTTGCATTTAAGTTTCGCAATATATTTAATACCTCTGATTCTTTAGCTTCAATTCTCACATTAGGTATTGCTATAGGTATAGAGATATCCTCACTTGGGTGATAGACTTTTGAGAAGTGATCACTCAGTAACTCGACTATTACATCTGATTTTGTCACCTCAATACCATCAGCACCCACTAAGGTTATCCTTCCGAAGTCATTCTTCCTCTTACTTGCCACATAGCGGAAGAACTCTTTGGGATTACCCTTGATCTCTTTGGCTAAGGTCTTCTCATAATCTGATTTAGCTTTTCTTACTATGCTGGTAACCTTCCTAGCTTGAGCCTTGTACTGCTCATGGGTGTCCTGATCGCCCTTCTCCTTGTAAATTCTCCATAACATTTTCTTTTTTTTGTAGTTCAAGCTTGATACTACTGCTCATCCATCTAATGCCTGCCTTGTTTGACCTCCTGACCATGGGGACACAATCTGATATTGCTTTCCTCAGATACCCACTGATTTTATCCCAAGCACTGCTAACATCTTTCCCTTGCAATATGTTCTGCCATGGGATGGCTGCAAGCTCACTCCGAAGCTTGTTATAATTGCCTAACCTGTAGTTTCGTACATACCCCTTCTTAATAGAAAAATCCACAGATTTTGCAACCTTCCAAGTCAATACCACATGATCGCTTTCACCAACTGGAGGTAACAAGGTCACCTTACTTATGCACATAACCTCTGAACCAATAACCAGGTCCAACACTCTCACACCACGTGTCCCTTCAGTTACGTGCTGTTTCAAGTAATTATCTCGTAGCAGATGTATGAACTCCATTTCCTTTTTGCTACGTGATATTTCCTCCTTCCAATTGATATCACCATAATTAAAATCCCCCATAATAATCACTAAGCCTTCACTCATTGCACTAAGTTGCTGATTCATGAATTCAATATCTCCCCCTGTACTCCCTGGCCTATAGCAGCATCCAACTGTATATTTGGTTGCGTTGGTCACTATTTCGCACCAGACTGCCTCAAATGAACTCTCATTCACATGTCTATCATCATGATATACTACTTTCTTTGGCTGCAACACATCAGCTATCATCAACAGTACTCCTCCTCCTGTTCTATCTTCTCTATCCTCCCTGAAAATACTGTACCCATCACATTCAATTCCAGTGACCACATCTTCTGCTGACAGCCAAGTTTCACTAATGCCTACAACTTTTGGTGAGATTTCACTGACTAATGCCAAAAATTCTTCTCTCTTATTTCTAATGCTTCTAGCATTGGTATACAAAAATTGCAGATTCCCTCTAGATCTTGTACCGGCTTTAGAACTGATATATAAGTCACTAACTACCGTAGTCCTATGCCGATTTTTTCCCCCTCTCTTCTGCAATTTATTCTGCCTATAAGGATCAATAAATACACAATCAGTGCTAAAGTTTCTCTCTCTTACACTCAACCTTTTCAATATTAGTTTCCCTGCCCAATAACTTCAACCTGTTCAGAAAACAATAACTTCTTCAATCTCTTATGTCCTTCCATGTTAAGATGCAGTCCATCTCTAGCATACAACTGCCTTTTTCCTTCAAACACACTCCAAACATCAACAAACTCCAGACCTCTTTTTCTGCACATTCTTGCAATCATATCATTCATTATCATTGCTCGTCTACTTAACTCGTAATTGTCAAAACGAGGCAGCACACACACTATTCTCCCATTGACACTTTTCCTCTTCACAATATCTAATAATGTTCTTAAATCTTTTCCTACCCGATTTATACTACCTCTCAGGTCATTCGTACCCACCATAACTATCATCTTGTCTGTTTCATGCCCTCTCTTTATTGCTAAAGCCACTCTTTCTATTGTACCATCAGCCAAGCACTCCTCATGCATACCACTCTCCATACCCTTAATCATAGAATCACCATATATTTTACCACTATTAACTTCATTCAAGTTCACACTCATGGACTCATTCTCTACACTATTCAGCATGACTCTCCCAGCTTCATTACTCAACTCTCTATTACTTACCCCCCCACTCTCACTACATCTCATTTCTTCTTGGCCACTTGTGGTTTTATTATGTTGACTCCCAATCACTCCCATACTATTTATTACTGAATCATTCACCAAAGACTCACCCATATGTAATCCTGTTCTAGTTACTTCAGCTAAAGTAATCTCTATAGTCCTAATTTCTCTGTTTAACACATTAAACTCAGCTTTAACTTCCAGTATCTCCTTACCAATCACTTCCACTTCCTCATGAAGAAGATGAAGGTCATTTTTCATTTTCATAAACTCCCGCCGAAGTTCTTCCGCTACGGTCCCGATGTCAGCTTCCATTCCTAAACGCTCCAGCCTATCCCGACACTTCTCACATACGTCGTCATTTTCCTTCTTTTCATTTTGCCAGACCGACCACAGATCCTTCACATTTTTCGGTGCATACATGTAGCAGTTTCCGCAACGCATCCATTGCGAAAAATCTAACGCTGAGCCAGCCTTTCGTGTAATAGTAGAAGTCCTGCGCGCCGCTGACGTACGTTTCTTGTTGGACGCCATCTTTACACGTTGATATAGTGAAACAAACGGCAGTGAAAACACAATATATACAACACAGTTCTAAACAATAATACCACTGAAGGACACTTGTTTCTAACCGATGCACAATTTTAGCACAATTTGTGACAAAAAGCCACACTATATTTAACTTTAAAAACATGTTTTCTAGACTAGCTTAACTCGACCGCCACATTTACCAAGGACACTAGCGCCACCAAATTTCATTCTATATTTGTTTATTGCAAAAACATTGTCAAGCATGATTATACTGATTACATGATTATTTTAAAGGGATTAGAAACATTTTTTTTTTAATATATATAAAAGTTTAAAAACCCTACTGTATGTAGGTCTCAAAAGTAGGGGTTTTAAAATAAGAAACAAAGAACATCTCGATGACACTGAAGACAAAAGAGAAGAAAAATTTGGTCTCATTTCGTTCATCTACCACAAATCACAGCATCTCCTGGGATTCAGCCACCATGCCTTATCTAGAGAACAACTTCCTTTTGTGTTATAGTAAGGAATCCACTGCTATCATTCACTTACATGACTTCCTCAAGAGAAACCTGGGATTCATCTTAAATATCTGGGGCATTCATAAGATGCTTGAAATGCTTGCTTTCAACTTGTCATAGAATCATCTCAAAAAACAATCTGGGAAAACAGATGATGCATATGTGTATTACTTTTTGCCTTGTTCTGATTGATATTCTAATGGTTTACCTGAGATAGGTTTCAATTTGCAATCCTTCTTTGCAAAACTAAGCATCTGATCCTCTTATGTAGATATTAATTGCAAAATTTTAAAAGCCCAGTTCTCATTAATTTGTAGCTGTAAAATCATTAACAAAAAAATAATAATAATAATAAAATATATTAAAGAATTATCAAAATTTTCAGCTGTGCATTTAAACTAAACTTCATGCTGATAAAATCAATACTACTATTCAGTTAGCCTGTTATGACCATACATCATCTAATATGTAGGAACACCAGAAATGTATCTAATTCATGTATTACAGTAAACCAAGTTTATTGAACCACCCATTTCATATTAATTACAAGATTCTTCTTGAACAGCTCATGTTTACTTCACAAAATATTGGCATGAAGATGATAAACATTGTGACACAGATATATCTTTGTATTTGTGATTTTTCTATGTGGCAAAATGGTGGCGAAATTTTGCCACAAGATTTTGCTACATTTCTGGCCACTCTAGGAGTGGCCTGTTCTGGCTTTAGACGTCATCGTTAAATATTTTCAGAGTATCTTGGTTTTCTTTTTCCTAATGGTTTGTAATTTAAGGCTTGTTTTGGTAATCTTTCTGTTTTTCATTCTTTCAGTGTGCTCCATCCATTTATGTTTATATTTTTTAATTTTCTCTATTACTGATTCCTGGTTTAATTCTTTCATAATTTCTTCATTTCTTTTGTGATCAAATAGAGTATATTTTGCCGTTATTAATCTTCATTTGTCTTTTTGTTTTATTGTCCAGATTTTTCTTCCATACAATAGGACTGGTAGGGCTAATGTATATTGTATACTTTTAGTCTGGTTTGTTTTTGAACTAGGTTAGGTTTAAATATCGAGTTAATTACACCTGTTATTTTTAAATATTTTGCAATATTTAGGTTTATGTGTTTCTCATTTTCATATGTAATCATACTTCCTAGGTAGTTAAATGAATTCACCTGTTCTAAAATCTTGTTATCTATTACTATTTTAGTTCTTATTGGATCTTGTCCTTTAAAGGCCATTGTTTTTTATTTTTCTGTTGATATTATCATTCCATAACCTTTGGCTATTTCATTTAAATTTAGAATATCTTTCTGTAAGTTATCTTTAGAATTTATAATTGTTATTTTATCATTAGCAAAAAAGTAGTGTTTAAGTTCCCAGTAGGAGAAAGTTTAATACCTTGATGAAAATTTTTATTCCAATTTATTATTATTTCATTTAGATAAATATTAAAAAGAGTTGCTTAAAGGGGACATTGCTGTCAGACTCCTTGTTTAATCTCTCTCAGATATGATAGTTCATAATTTAATCTTATTTGTATTCGATTATTTTCATGTATACTTATGATATCTTTTAGAATATTATTTGGTATTTGTCTTTCTTTTAATATGTTAAATAAAATACTTCTTTTAACTTTATCGAATGCTTTTTCAAAGTCAATAAATGTAATACAAGGTGTGGCTATTAAATAACAAGACTGGTTGTAAATATGTGGTTTATTATTACAATTGTACAACTTAATTGTTATCCCCTTCAACCTACTCCACTCCTCTGTCTATACATCGTTGCATATGAATTTTCCATTGTTGGAAGCAGTGCTGCAAGTCATCAGGTGTTATCTGCTTCAACAGCGCTGCCGTTTTCTCCTTTACCTCACTCACTGACTGAAAATGGGTGCCCTTCAATGTGGATTTCAACTTTGGAAAAAGATAAAAGTCGCATGGAGCTAATTCTGGCAAGTAAGGTGGATGGTCCAACACTGGGATCTTCTTATCAGCCAGATACTGCTTTACAGACAATGCATTGTGGGCTGGAGCATTGTCCTGATGGAGAATCCAAGCATTGTTCTTCCACAGATCGGGTTTCTTCTTCCTCACTCATTCTCTCAGCTTGGCCAGAACCTCAAGTTGATAATGTTGGTTAACTATCTGACCAAGCTGAGAGAACGAGTAATCTCAGTTTTGACTTACTCATTCTTGCTTTTTTCATTCTCGGTGACATTGGAGTTTTTCAGTGCATCAATTGTCTCTTTGTTTCTGGATCATACTGGAAAATCCACATCTCATCACATGTGATCTTCTCTAGCAATTCCAAATGTGAGATTAATGTAATGAACTCAAGCAGTACATTACATTATTCCGGCAAAGCGACTTCACACATATTTCTTTTATAACTGCCTACAGACTAACTACGAGCGACAGCGAACAATGCTTATCTCAACTGCTTCTAGAACCTTCAAGGTCATTCACGCCCCAAGCACATCCCACTGCTACGAGTACATGATTCACAGCACACCTTACCTTGTTATTTAATAGCCACACCTCGTATGTGTTTCCAAGTTGTATTCTCTTCTTTTCTCTATTATTAATTTTAAGCAAAAGGCTGGGTCTATACATGATTGTCCATTTCTAAATCCATTTTGTACTTCCAAAATAAAGCTTTCAGAATATTTTATTAGTTTGTTATTTAAAATTCTGCTATATATATTTTGTAACAGCAATTTAGAATACTTACACCTCTGTAATTTCAGGGTCATCTCTTCTACCTTTTTTAAAGATAGGGATCACTATTGCTTTTTTTCCATTCTATTGGTGGGTTACTTGGTGGGAATAGATTTTATTTAAGAATAATAAGTCTTTCTTTGAACCTTATTTTTGCATATTTATATAATTCTGAACCTAAATAATCTTCTGGTGATTTTCCATTTCTTGTTTCTTTCAGGCTGATTTCTAATTCTTCTTTAGTTATTTCATTTTCATTAAATATATGCCAGTTATTTTTTTTAAATATTTATCTGTCCACAATTCTTTAAAGAAATTTAGAAATTCTTCTAATTTCAATTCAGTGTTTAATTTTATGCCTTTCTTTAGTATCTGTACTTAAATGTTTCAAAATCTTGTATACATTGGGTCTTATTAGTCAACGCACTGCCCAGCCGATTCACTTTGTGTTGTTCTGTAAGCAACTTCGGCATCCAGCATGCACACAGTTTCCAATAATTCAGTTTCTCCGACATAATATCATGAAGACATGAACGTGAAACTTCTGTAAGCAACTTCAGCACCCAATGTGCCCACAATTTCCAATAATTCAGTTTCTCCGACACAATTTCATGAAGACATTAATGTGAAACCTCTGGAAATTGCAGTGCGAGTGACGTCATAGTGAATCCCCTATTCTGTCGAATCTTCTCTTCAACTGAACACACCATCAATTGGCAGTCACTAAAGATGGTCACCTGCTCCATTCATCATTGTGCACACCTGTCCTCCTTAAAAGTCTTACCCATCTTCGTACCATTGAATCACTCATTGCACATTCTCCATAAACCTCAATAATTTGCTGATGAATTTCAGCTGCTTTTACGTTCCTTGCATTCAAGAAATGGATAACTGACCTAATTTCACATGTGGCAGACGATTCGTTTTTTTAGACGTTATAAACATACACCAATAAGTGTATGCACTGCGAGAATATCTGAAAACGGCACCAACGCCTTGCTAAGTAATCAACAAACTCAGCACGCATGCACACTATTGCGATCGCAGAGCTGCAGTGAAAATATTTAAAAACGGAACTTACTTTCTGGATGTACCGCTTACATTAGTACCATTGTACTAATGTATGGGAAGAGCTTTGGGAAAAGAGGAACTTGTTCATGTTAGATTTGAAGACCTCTATTGTATTCCTCAGGAAACACATGGGAGCAGAGGATGTTCCATAGTACAGCAGCAGCAGTAGGAATGAAAAAGGAGGAAGAAAAACTTGTTCTATGAGTATGGACTTGAACTGTGAAGAGGTGTTGGTGGGCAGCTGCATTGCACGTGTTTCAATGGATTTGGGAGAGAGCGAGAGAGAGGGGGGGTATTATTGATGCCACTTCTCATGAATATTTACCATGAAAATATTTATAAGAGATACATGCAGTAGATACAAAATGTCTGTATTAGAGTGGTTGGAGTGAGTTTTGTAACAGATGAATCATTTATTAGTCCGATTGCCCTCTTCTGTATTGCGTCGATAATTTTTAAGGAACTCTTGGGTACACTGCCCGAGATGTGTGAGCAGTACTCGATGGATGGATGGGCGAATTTGTGATTTTTAGAAATAGGGTTAATAGCTGTTCAGAGATAAATAATGCCTTGAGCAAAAGAGGAATCCTGAGGTTTTTTGATGCTTAGGAGGCAAGGATTGTAATGCCAGGAGAGTTTTGATGTCAAAGTAATCCTAAGGAGAGAAATCTCATCATGTAATACAAATTATCTAATCTTTTTATCCTGAAATGCATAGGCTCACATTTTGCAACGTTAAATTGATGACCATAACCCTTCACTTACATCTGTTTACATCACCTTTATCAACTCTTGCCCTCTCCTGGTTTGTATATCAGCAAACTGAATATCCTCGTCCCGTTCCTTAAATCTTTCCCTATATTATTGATATACTTAAAGAGTACTGGTCCCAGTACAGAACTCTGAGATACTGCATTAGTCACCCTCATTCTCCTAGATTCCACTCCACCATATACTACTATCTGGTGTTCTGTCAGCCCCCCCCCCCCCAAATCCATGTTAGCGGCTTCATATCCATTATCCATTCCCATTTGCTCCAGCGTTTATAATTATAATAATTTTCCACATGATATTCTACCATATTCCTTTGCTAGGTCTAGCAATATCACGGTATAATCATTTCCCTTATCTGTTATGCTGTCACTCTGTTTAAAATGTGAGTAAATTACAAAGGCAGGACCTACATTTTACAAGCCATGCACACCACCATAGGGCATCATATTCCTATCCACTAAATGCTGGGTTTTACCTTTAAACAACTTTTCCAATACTTTAACCACCACTCCTGTTATATTAATTACTACTTCTGTCTTGAAGTCATCTTGATTTAATGGAAATATCTTATTCTCTTTCCACACTCTTGGAACTTTGCTAGAGCTGAGATTTAGATTGAACAACTTCATCAGAGTCAATGCCAATTATCTTGCACGTTCACATAGTACTTGGACTAACATACCATCCAGTCCCACTGCTGTATTCACATTGATATTTTTCAATATTCTGAGCACCTCCTGTTCATCTACCTCAATTTTAACATATTCTCTGTCACATCAGCAACTGCAAAATCTCCACTTGAATGATAAATCTTGGCAAAGTATCACTCAGCAAACTCAACTATTTCTTTTGCCTCTGTCACCTTCCACCAGCACTGATCAAAGAAGTCATTTTCTTCTTACTTGCTACATAATGAAAAACTCTTTTGGGTTTACTTTGATCCATGCTAGTCACCCTTCTTGCTTGCACTTGCACTTTGTACTGCTCATGAGTATGGTGATCACTTTTTTCTTTATGTTCCCTCCACAGTATTTTTTATTTTATTTATATTTTTATATAGCTCTTCCTTATATCTCTACTCATCTACTTAACTCCCACTTGTTTTATCCTCCTTACTATGGGTATGCAGTCTGATACTGCTTCTCATAAACAATCCCTGATCCATTCCCATGTATTACTGACATTCTTTTCTTGTAGCTTCTCAAGCCAGGTACTGCACAAAAAGAGGCTTTCTAAGTGTGTCATAGTGACCAACTTTGTAGTTCATCATAAACTATTTCTTGACAGAAAATTCCACATGTTTAGCAACTTCCCAGAACAAGGCTGCAGAGTGGCTATGAATATCTTCTGATGCTATAATAAATTTAGTTTAATCCTTTATCCAAGTGTGAGCAAACAAAGTTTGTGCCTGAAAGTAATAAAAAGGTGGCACACCATTTCGCAACTCCTGTAGGTAGAGATGACCTTGCTAATGCTTCTGCCTGGTATCTCCACTTGGGCCTGGCTCCCACTGAAGAGACTTCAATAAAGGTCGAAACTAGTCTGTGTAGTGGCCCTGCCCTTAATGCATAACATTATACATATCCACAAGGAGATGTGTTTTGCATTATGGGAGATACTGAGATAGGAGTGATGTTAACTTGCTCCACCTTTGCAACGAGTTGCCTGGTGTTGTACTACCTTACCCCCAGTCCTGAAGATACTTTTTGGCGCAAACTTTGTTTGCTCACACTTGGATAAAGGATTAAACTAAATTTATTATAGTCTAACCAAGTGAAAAATAAACTTTCATTATCTTCTGATGCTATTACCAGATCTAGCACTCTAAAACACCTGGTCCGCTCTCTATGACACTGTGTCAGGTAATTATCCCTTTGCAACTGTATAAATTCCATCTATATTCCATATCTCCTTTTCCTCCTTGCAATCTGTGTTCCTATAGTCCCCATAATAATTGCTTGGCCTGTCATGCTAATCTACTGATGCACGGTATCTGCATCTTTCTGCAGATCATCCTAGTCTATAGCAATAGCCAGCAATATATTTTGCCCTATTGGCCATATGAACCATCTCTCCCAGACCTAAAATCCTCTTTAACTTCTAATTTTCTTGGTTGTAAACAGGAGGTTGGTGGCAATACCCCCACATCCTATTTATTCCATCCTCCCTGAAAATACAATGCCCTTTGCATTCTGTCCCTGTAACTATATCATGGGATTAATTATTAACCTAAAGAAAACAAAGTGAATGATTATATCAAAAGAACCAATAAATAAGAAATTAAACATAACTGTTAACAAAAAAGAAAATTGAACAGGTTCAGTCTTTTATATATTTGGGACAAATGTTTACAGATGGAGGAAATTACCTTAAAGAAATAAAAAGAAGAATACAGATAGCAAGAAAAGCCTTTATTGATATGAAAACTATTCTAACTTCCAGAGACATTAACATAGACACAACAAAAATATTAATAAAATGCTATATCTGGTCAAGTCTTCTCTACAACAGTGAAACATGGACTCAAAATAAAGAAGCAGAGAAAAAATTAGAAGCTTTTGAATTTGTGGACTAACAGAAGAATATTGAAAATGAAGATGTTTTAAAGAAAGCAAAAATGAAATAATTAAAGAATGAAAACTTTAATATTTTGGACATCTAACTAGACAAGAAGGCATTCAGAAATTAATATTAGAAGGGAAACTGGATGGAAAAAGAGGGAGAGGTAGACCCAGGAGAATGTAGTTTGAAGACATTAAGGATTGGACTTCCTTGAATTATCATAAATGTTCCAGAGCAGCAAAAGAAAGAAAAAAGTTCCATGGCATGGTTGCCAATCTTCTTCTAGGTGATGACACTTGAAGAAGAATGTTGTTTTGGGTAATTGCTAGATTTTTGCTGGTCTCATGAATTTGTTCTCTCAACATAGCTTTTTCCATAAATATGCAGCACTTTGACTGAAGTAAACTTCTTTTTAAGCTTACTGCAGTTAGGTATCAAGTTGCTGCCTCATTACATTTTTTATTACTATTTTTTATTTTTCTCATTACATTTACATTATGTTACATACATTTTCACTGTACTGAAAAAAAATGTTGAGAATTTCCATTATTTCAAAATGGAAATTTTCAAAATGGAAATGTACATTTTCAAAAATTTTTCCGTAAGTAGATATTATTCCATATAACTGAAGAAATGTCATCTAATAGTAGTAGTGGCAGTTTATCTTGTAGGAATCTGAAATAATATCATTTGTAAGACAACTTTTTTCAAATAAGCAGACATAACTCATTATATATGATGCCATGCATGACACGGAAACGATGTGGAAAATTTCTTTCTGTGGTGGATCAAGAATTTGTTTCTGACTTTACGTGAAATTTGTTTGTGGTCTTGATCCTTCCAGTTCACTTGTGTGGTCAGATGAAATAGTTGATTCTATTGCAAATGAATTAAGCTTGATCAAAAATGTATTGGTGCAACTGGCATTGAGCCATTTGCAAAATTCCAGCTTTTGACCTTAATATTTAGGTGCTGGACTTAGTAACATGGATAAAGTCTTCTACTTACTCTCATGTGCAGAACATTAAAAAAAAGCTGTTTTTCCATCCTCATATAAGGACTCCTCTGCATTGCCATAGTAATGTTTTCTCATTCAACTACATCTTATTTAACTGCATGCTCAGATGAAGTATGAATGCCAGGAAATGTTTGATTCAGTAGCAGTTTCTAGTAAAATTAGTAAAAATATGTTATTGGTATTCAGCGAAAGTAGCAACACTGATTCTATTGTAAAATGTGTACTGGTATTAGCAAAAAGGTAGGGCATACATACTGAATGCAGTAGAAAATATCGACAATCCGTGAGACAAAATAAACTGCAAGAGCTATAATGATTAGGTAACTTTTAGTTTGTTTCTGTGTGTTTTGCAGATGCATGATGCACTGCATTGTTTATTGAGGCTGAGAAGAAGCTGTTGTAAATAACCAATGTAAATTCTTCACAAACAGAGATATATCTGCTTATTCTTGTTTTTTAACATTAGAAACTGATCAGTATCTGAAGTATGCATATTCTTTGAGTGACCTTATATATATATATATATATATATATTTCTATGTGGTGTCATTTCCTCTAGTTTCCTTATATATATATATATATATATATATATATATATATTTCTATGTGGTGTCATTTCCTCTAGTGGGTATTGGTGTTTATGTTTTTTTTTTTTTTTCTCATTGGCATCTTATCATATGTCTTCTTAATGTCTATGAAACTTAAGATCTTTGATATATTCTCTTGATCTTACTAGAACATTTGGTCGAAAATTTCTCTATGCCTCCATTCAGTTTTATTTGCTGCTTTTATTTTGTAGCAGCTCATGTTTTTGATTATATGTCTTATTTTATTCAAAGGAATTTTGTTGTTCCTTTACAGAACTGCCTTTTATCCGGATTCAGACTTTTTTTAAATAATTTTTTGTAAAAAAAAAAAAAATACAAGATATATATTATTACTCACATAAAATATTCATTACATTTTGCTTGCCATATTCATTACATATTGTTTAATTTATTTATTCTAAGGTAGTTAGTGTTATCCTTAACACACTAACTACTTATTACTGTCAGTTAGTCCATATTAATAAATTCTTTCTACATTAAAGAAAAGAGTCACATTAAGTGGTGGCTATTGGCATGCTGAATGGGAATTATTACAAAACTAATTCTAGTAATGTAGGTTGTTAATCACACATAATATATGACTTGACTTTATTATTAATATATCATTCATGTTAAATCTAGGAAAAAGAAATCTATGCACCAAAAGTCCATCTTCAAGAGACTGTAGATGAGCTTCGTAAGTTTAATTCAAGACGAAAGTTAAAAGTAAGTTATTATTATTAATGAACCATTAAATGATGAGAACAAAAAAAGTTCAAAATTTTTCATGAAAAATTTGCTTGAATGAACTAATTTTTAGAGCATTTCTGATTTATATTATTATTGTTATTATTATTATTTAGGCCTCCAAGGAGTCAAAAGACTCATCGTGAGAGGTCCTTCCTAGGAAACACAAGTCTATCAAGACTCAACATGGGAGGTCCCTTCCAGGAAACACAAAGTTTATCATACCACTCCTTAAACACATTGACCATTCTCGCTCTCACCACTCTATCAGGCAATGTATTCCACGGTTCAACCACCCTCCATGCAATGAAACCACTCCTCACCCTCTTGCTCACAGTTTCCTTTAGTAACTTCCAGGGATAGCCCCTTGTCATCATTCCTTCCCACTGTTCAACCAAGCGAAAGAACTCCCCAGTGTCAACCCTGTAACCACCTCTCAACAGTTTAAAAGTCTCAATCATATCTGTAATCAAACTGTAAGACCCCATCTAGACTACTGTGCTCAGATTTGGTCACCTAGGTTTCTTCTTGATGGGGAGGAGGTGGAGAGGATCCAGAGGCGAGTGACCAAGATGATAGCAGGTCTGTGGAATGAACCGTATGAGAACAGGTTGAGGATTTGCGGGTTGCAAAAACTGGTTGATAGGCGGAGGAGGGGAGATATGATTGAGACATTCAAATTACTGAAGGGTTTCTATAAAATTAATTCAGAAGATATTTTTGAGAACAGGGCTGGTTGTGGGAGGACTAGGGGACATCCATGGAAACTGGGCAAAAGTGTGGTTAGTAAAGGTGTTAGAGCTGGGTTCTTTACTTTTAGAGTAGTGAATGAGTGGAATGCGCTCCCTGAGTCTGTAGTGGATGCTGTGACAGTGAATGAGTTTAAGGCGAGGTATGATAGATACTGTATGAATGTCAAATAGTTGTGATGAATATGATTTGGGGCCTCCCTCGATGAGTCTAATGACTCCCTGGAGTTGCCCGTAATAATAGTAATAGTAATAGTAATATCACCTCTACTTATCCTGAAAACACTTAAAATATTCATTTTAACATCTGTGTTGAACATTAGAGTATTTAAAAAAATTATTGTTTTGCAGTGCCGTACTGAATTGTGAATTTAACTGCCCATTGATGTTGCCACTTATAATACCAGTTTTTTTGAGAGGTAAAATATGTGTATGAGGTATCCATCATTACACAGAAGCTTTTTGTTGATTGAATCTTTTTTATCGAGAACCAATCCACAAATGGTTGTTAAACCTATAGTGCACTAGTACTCTGGATGGGCAATAAGGAACTTGTTAACATTTGACTTGAAAAGCTGTGGATTGTATTCCTTGGGAAACACTTGAGATGGCAGACTGTTCCAGAGGACAGCAGTGGAGAGGATGAATGAAGAGGAGAAATTTCTTTTGTGGGTTTGGAGTTAAACTGTGAGTAGGTGTTGATTGGCTGCTGCATTTGGATGGATTTAACAGATGGTGGGGGAATTATTGAGGCCAATTCTGATGACCAGCAGCCATAGAAGTATTTATAGAATATGCAGGCTGCAGAAGCTGAATGCCTGTGTGAAAGTGGAATATATTAGTGAGTGAGGGGTCATCAATCAATCTGGCTGCGCTTTTCTGTATAGAATCCAATATTTTTTAGGGAGCTTTTAGAGGCACCACTTCAGATATGAGAATATTTCAATAATCATGCAGATTTGTGATTTGTTTAGGATTAGGAGCTGTTTGGAATTAAAGTAACATCTCGAGCAAAAAAAAAAAAAAAAAAAACTTAATTTTTTGCATGCAGAGAAGGCAATATTTGTGATATGTTTGTGCTAAGAGAGATTTGAGGTTAGAGTTTCAATAATGAAATACTTTGAGTTGGCATAATCAAATTAATATAAAAACAGAGGAAAACTCATGTAAAAAATTATTTAATGTCAAATAATTTCCACTTAAGTGTCATAGGCATCTTCAGTACAAGATCATAGATTGGCAAATAAACAACAACAACAGATAATTCTAAAAAGTGCCACCTAAGTAGTTGATGTAAGATAACTAAATACAGTCAATAATTTCCTAACTTAAAAAATCTATATATAGCAATCCCGTGATTAATGTGCCTAATGTGTTTTTTAAAACAGGCTTATTAATTGAAAATGCACTAATCAAATATAATAACTTATTGGAAAAAGTATAATTCATTCCTCAAATTTCTTTTTTGATCCTTAATTTTTTAAATAAAATAATTAGGGTATATCTCAGGGCATAGTTAAAGAAAAACCATGAAGCTGAAAGACAATAAAACATATTTAGAATATAAATTTATTATTCTACTTCTTAACAAAGAATTAAGCTAACGTAGTTTGACACGCAGTCTTTCTTTTTTTCATACAACCAATGGTAATTTGTGGCCACCTCCTTATCTGCACTTACAGCTTCTCCTGTGATTTGAACATTATGTAGGCTATTTCTCTTTTTGAAATGCTCAAAGCACCAGCATGGAATTCTTCTTTTCCATCATTGATAGCCCTTTCTTTCAAGTTTGCAAAGAGACTTAATGCTTTTGATTTAATAAGGTCAGCGCTTAGCAGGATCTGTTTTTGGTTACAATCTTCGATCCATGTAGAAAGAAGTCTGTAATTCATTCATTATAATACTTTGATTTTAAGTGGTCTGCATGCATGATGAACTTGAAGCAGCCTTACCTTTTTTGTATTCAGCAGCTTTGCTTAAAATTGCTCTTATAGTTGATTCACCCATTTTGTGTTCTTATCCTATCTTTGCTCTGGACTCGCCTTGTTCATTTTTCTTTATTATTTCAAGTTTTTCGTCCAGTGAGATTACTTTTTGAATCTTTTTCACACTTTCACTTTTTTTGCTCACTAATTCTTTTACTCATGATTAAAGGTTGGAAAAATACTTTAAAATAAAAAAAGTAAGGTAAACAGTTGCAAAGGAGGCACGAGATATGATCAACAAATTGCAGTATAGTTAGCAGACGACATAAATTTTGGCAGTAAATTTGGAACATAGTGTACATGAAAATAGTGTAGTACTGTATGCCATTAAAAAAATAACTAATGTTTTAAATTGGTAACTAATTATTTCATTCTGGTGAGTGATTTTTTTAAAATAGTTAGCCATAAAAAATGTATAGATAGAAAAGTTTTAAAATCTGTAACTTTTATTTTTAAGATCTATATAGGCATACTAATCAAATTTTAGAGGCACACTAATTGCATTTGGGTATAGGAAAAAATGACACACTAATTGAAATTGCACTAATCAAAAATGCATTAATCATTGGATTGCTGCATATACATAAATAAGAAAGATTAGCAGATATGAAAAAGAAAACCTATAGTTCACTCAATAATATAATTATAAAAGTGGAAAAAAACTCATTTTAATACTTATGAATGGTAGAATTTTTGCCTGTGTCATAGGCATCTTCACTATAGGGTCACAGAACAGCAATCAAAAAATAACAGTCAATTCTAAAAGGCCTCACCTTAGTAGCTAATATAAGATAACTAAAATGGCCAATAATTCCCTAATTAAAAAAAAAATTAAAATAAAACAATCTATATCCCATAAAGGGTATAGAAATAGATCTTCAGATCTGTTTAAGTTAGAGCAATGAAGTCAAGTTTCACACGTTTCTTTAAAAAGACATTGTATGAGAAAACTACTTTTATGAAGGGCTCTTGTCTTGTTCCGATGAACTCTGTGTTTAGTGCAGAGGGCATGCTTGGCAAGTCCAGACTGTTCAGCCTTATGATATTTAATATAAGACTTGTATTCTTCTAGACGAATAAAGTCAGATCTTCCAGTTTGTTCAAAATAAGATAACCTGCAAGAGCAGAGAATCTGATAGACACTGGGAAAACCTAGAGGTGGAAGCTTGTCCTTAGGCAAAGTGAGAAAGGTGAAGATTTTTCTGATGGGGTGAAAGGCAACAGAAATATTCAGTGGTTTTAAACTTTCACTATGTGTTGAGAAATGCATTGCAAATGAGGGATTGCAATGCAAGTTATTTCTTCAGGATTGGAAGAGGTACCATAACTGTTAAATGCTTTTTTTTTGATGAAAGAATGCTTAAACCATTTGATAAAAAGGTATACTGGACTGACAGTAAGCTGGAGTATATTGTTTATATATAGAAGGAGGATGGTGGGCAAAAGAACAGAGCCTTGTGGGATTCTAGTATTAGTTGTATAGTTAGAAGATGAGGTCCACCATCACTTGGAGAGCCAATCAATTTAATCAATTTGATCAGAAGTCATGGGGGAAGAGGATCAAATGATGATAGTTTATTTAATAGACCTTTGTTCCAGACTTGGTGAAAAGCCTTGGTAATATCAAGGACAACCACTTGAGATCGCCTAAACCTTTCCATGGTATTTGTCCAGAGATGGGTGACATAGGTTAGTAGATCCTTGATTAGTAGATCGTTGATTGGCAGTGACGGAATCCATACTGTCTATCATTTATTAGATGAGAGTCTTCAAGGTAGCATAGAAGTTGGATGTTGATGGTTCTTTCCTTTACTTTAGAAAGAATTGAGGCAAGAAAAATTGGATGATAGTTTGAAGGTAACGATTTGTCACCCTTCTTAGAAACAAGTTGTATATGGACTAATTTCCAGACTGCACAATAAATACCACTGGGATAAGAAAATGTGAATAGGTGGTATGAAGTGAGAGTCTGGAGCACAGACTTTTAGAACAATTGGAGGAATACCAACAGGGCCAGGAGACTTTTTTTTGGTATCCAATTTGAGCAAAATTTTTCTGATCTCTTTCTGGCAAAAGATTAGATATGGCATTGAGTGTTTGACCTTTGTATGGGAGGAGAAATAGGAAGCTGGCAGGGTGACTTTTTCTGCAGGTGATGATGCAGCTACACCATCTGGGTAATAGTGGTGAGAGTAGTGTTGAGCAGAAGTCATGGCCAACAACTTTGGTAAGAGCCCAGAAGCATGGCTGCTGTCTGGACAGGATGCATGTTTCCTGCTTTTATCTCTCTCAAAGTCAGTTTTCAATATGGTGATAATTTTCTTGCAGCTATGGCTTTGGTGTAAGCAGTATAGGATGGCAGAATTTATGTGCAAGCCAGTTGATGTATGCTTGATTTTTTTTTTTTTTTTTTTTTTTTTTTTTTTTTTTTTTTTTTTTTTGTACAGCACCGAGTAGTGTGGGAGAACCAGGGTTAAGATACTGGAATTTAGAGTACAGTTTGGGATTAAATATGTTTATGCTAATGAGAATTATTTTTGTGATTTGTTCTGTACTCAGAACAAATTTGCTCAGATGGCTGAAAACAGTAATCTGACCAGGAAAAAGTGGCATAGCAGTTTATTTGTTGTGAAGATTGTCCCACTTGGCTTTCTTTTAACCCTGCAGAGGTTGCAGCTGATCTGACAGATACAAACAAATTGTTTAATGTAAATATTCTTATACATATCCAGTTTATAGTTTGGAGGTCATGAGTAGTTGTGCATGCATATATTACGAGTGATATTCCACACTGTTTATGCGGTCAGATTTGGTTTAACATGTGTTATGTAAAGGTGTGTGATATTTCATAGTAAATTGTATCTGAGAGATACTGCAAACGCCAATGTCAGTATAGTATTGGTTTAGTTGTTGTTTTTTTCTTTGTTTCTTTGATCAATAATTTCTAGATTGTAACTGAAAATAAATAAACCATCATGTATTATTTGCAGTGTTTTTTTTTAAGTTTTATCGCATTTTAGCACACACTAGTAATGAATGTATCTCTCAGATACATGCGTCCTATGCTGCAATTTTTTTGACTGCGACTTCCGCAGGATTAATGCAATCTGGAGGGAAGTTAAAATGTTATATGATTTAAAAGTCAGCAGTGAAGTTGTGTGTGAATGGAAAGCTTTTAAAATAGAAGGTAAATCCTTCAATACTTTTCGGTGAAGCACTTTTGCCCTGTCTTTTTAAAAGTTAGCGGGCATCTAATTTCCATTCTTAGCCATCAAGCTCAATCTGTCAATGAGTAAGTGATAGTGCACTCAGTCACTTCAATTTATTAATGAGTTCAAGTTTTCAGGGAAAGATTAAGGTGAACAGGTCTGCCATCTTGTGACCCTAAATCCTAAGAGGTATCAGTATAACATAGTATGCTTATTTTGCCTAGGAGCACCCCTGAGTTTGAACATGCTGCTTTGTCTTGTTATTTACAGATTAAAAGTATTATGACATAGATAGTTCGTTTTGAAATACATACTTTGAGGTTGACCTGGAGTACTTCACGTTTCTATTTTCATAAACTTGAAATATATAAACTTGGAAATTAACTGAGACAATACTATTATTGATAAAATTTTTAAAAGCTTAAGAAACCCAATAACCATGAAAGAATAAGTCCTCTAGGGGGGCTGTAACCCCTAGAGAGCGTGTCCCCTGAGTGGCAGATAGGGGAGCCCACCGTGTGTGTGCGTGTGTGTGTGGTGGGGTGGTCCGAATATACTGAATAAGGACTCGTGGACCAACAGGACCATAAGGGGCAATCATCTTGATTGTAAGGGAAGTGGCACTCCCATGGACCCATCCTCTTCTTCTTCTACTTTGAGGAAGATCCACTCACTTTAATCTTTCCTATAAGGCCTTATCAGCCAACTCTTCTTATTTTATGACCCTTATGCTGTTAGAGTACTTGAGGGCCATGAGGTCTTTTCATTTCTGGCCTTACAACTATGCCCTCTCTATAAACCTTACTATAATTCTACTATAATGTACTCTTTCCCCCCCTTCAATATACCCTATTCCTCCTATGGGTTTAAATTTGGAAGAAGGCTAGTTTAGAAGCCTTAAGGTAGCAGTCCTACCACTGAACTATTCCATCATCAGGCTAGTCCCCTGACATGGAGAGCATAATTCTACTTGTAAGCTGACAGAAAAAGATAATCGGATTGAATCTATGGAAAAGGTAAAACAAAAATGGAAACGACAAAATATAATACACAGCAAACTGGAATGTAAGAGGAATAGCATATAAAGAAATAGAATTAGACCAATTATTAAATGAAAGAAATTTTAAAATAGCAGTAATCACTGAAAACAAGAAAGAAATTAAAAGGAACTATGAGAACTGAAAATTTTAATATGATATACAGTGGAGTTGACAGAGACCAAAGTGCACAAGCAGGAGTCATGATTTGGATTCATAACTCCCTTTCAAAACAGTTAAAACATTATAAATTATGGAATGAAAGAATAATAGAAGTTAGAATAAAAATAGATAGAGGCTATTTAACAATAATTGGTTTATATGCCCCAGAAGAAGGAAGAGAACAGGATAATATTGATTTTTATAATCAGCTACAAAACATATATAATAAAATAAATAAAAATTATTACGTAATTTTAGCAGGAGACCTAAATGCAAGAATTGGAAACACGAAAATTAATAATAATATAGGAATAGATGAAGAACATACTCTAAACAGGAATGGTAAAAAATTGATTGACTTTGTAGTTTATAATAACCTAAAAATAATGAATTCCTTCTATAAACATAAAGACATACATAAATATACTTGGGCTGCAAGAGGATGGAAATCAATATTAGATTATTTTATTTAAAATGAAAAGACATCAAAGTTTTCATTAGATGTTAGAGTTCACAGAGGATATGAAATAAGCATTGACCACTTCCTTGTTAAAATAAAATTAAGATTACCAGCTAAATGGCTACAAGTAACAAGAACAGAAAGAAAATTTGAAACATTTGTTTACAAAACTAGATTATTGAATGACACAAATGTACAATGGCTATATGAACAAAGAATTAACCAATATCTAGATAAAATAAAACAAAATGAAGAAATAGAAATAGAATGGCTTAATATAAAAACGATACTAAATGCAGCAGCAAATGAAAGCTTAGGAAAGACCAAAATATTCAATAAAAGGAAAAAACTAAAGATCTGGGATGATACAATCAAAGAAATAATTAAAAAGAAAAAAGAATAAGAGCCATAGCTAAAAGAGAAGTCAGAAAAAGACAGAGAGAATCATGGAACAGATTTGTTTCTAATTTAGAACATGATTTATATAAAATAAGACCCAATGTATATAAGATTTTGAAACACTTAAATGCAGATACCAAAGAAAACATAAAATTAAACACCGAATTGAAATTAGAATAATTTCTAAATTACTACACAGAATTGTGGACAGACAAATATTTTAAAAAAGAGAACTGGCAAACAATTAATAAAAATGAAAAGGAAATAACTAAAGAAGAATTAGAAATCAGCCTGAAAGAAACAAGAAACGGAAAATCATCTGCAGAAGATAAGCTAGGTTCAGAACTATTTAAATATGTCGGAACAAGATTCAAAGAAAGACTCTTATTATTTTTAAATAAAATTTATTCAACTGGTATCCCTGCAATAGAATGGAAAAAAAGCAATTGTGATTCCTATCTTTAAAAAAGGTAATAGAGATGACCCTAAAAACTATAGAGGTATCAGTATATTAAATTCCTGTTACAAAATATATAGCAGAATCTTAAATAGCAAACTAATGAAATATTCTGAAAACTTAATTTTAGAAGTACAGAATGGATTTAGAAAAGGACGATCATGTATAAACCCAGCCTTTTGCCTAAAATTAATAATAGAGAAAAGAAGAGAATACAATTTAGAAACACATATTGCATTTATTGACTTTGAAAAAGCATTTGACAGTTAAAAGAAACATATTATTTAACATATTAAAAGAAAGACAAATACCAAATAATATCCTAAAAGCTATCACAAGCATATATGAAAATAATCAAATACAAATAAGATTAAATCACGAGCTATCATATACGAGAGAGATAAATCAAAGGGTCCGACAGGGATGTCCCCTCTCAGCAACCCTTTTTAATATTTACTTAAATGAAATAACAATAAAATGGAATAAAAATTTATATCAAGGTATTAAACTTTCTCCTACAGTGAACTTAACACTCTTCTTTTTGCAGACGACCAAATAATAATTACAAATTCCGAAGATAACTTACAGAAAGGTATTTTAAATCTAAATGAGATAGCCAAAGATTATGGTATGATAATATCAACAGAAAAATCAAAAACTATGGCCTTTAAAGGACAAGATCCGGCAAAAACTAAAATAGTAATAGATAAGAAGATCTTGGAACAGGTGAATTCATTTAACTACCTAGGATGTATGATCACATATGAAAATGAAAAAGATATAAACGTAAAAATTGCAAAATATTTAAAAATAACAGGTGTAATTAACTCTATATTTAAACCAAACCTAGTTCAAAAACAAACCAGACTGAAAGTATACAATACATTAGCCCTACCAGTCTTAATGTATGGAAGTGAAATCTGGACAATAAAACAAAAAGACAAACAAAGATTGATAACAGTAGAAATGAAGTTTATGCGAAAAACTGCAAAGTATACGCTATTTGATCACAAAAGAAATGAAGAAATTATGAAAGAATTAAACCAAGAACCAGTAATAGAAAAAATTAAAAAATATAAACATATTTATGTTTATATTTTTTAATTTTTTAAAAAATATAAACATAAATTAAACATGGTCAAAGAAGGAAACAGAAAGATTACCAAAACAAGCCTTAAAGTACAAGCCATTAGGAAAAAGAAAACCAGGACGTCCTCTTAAATGATTCAACGATGACTTCTAAGGTCAGAACAGGCATAAATCCTTTATATGCCTGATG
Organism: Typopeltis vanoorti; assembly: GCF_054136105.1. Classification (NCBI taxonomy): domain Eukaryota; kingdom Metazoa; phylum Arthropoda; class Arachnida; order Uropygi; family Thelyphonidae; genus Typopeltis; species Typopeltis vanoorti. Next base: position 84,458,849 of record NC_143569.1, read on the forward strand.
ATGATGATGATGACCTCTTGTTCTTCCATTACTATCACACTGTTGAAATATTTCCCCTGCATCAATCTTATAAAAACCTTTTAATAATTTAAATGTTTCTATCATATCCCCTCTTTTCTGCCTAGCCACCAACCTCTGCAATCCCACAAGCTCTCACTCTATCAATCTAGGGAGCATTATTTTACATCACTCACCAACTTACTCAGAGGGTTCCTCTGAACCCTCTCCACAGGCTCTTTGTCTCCAAGGAATCCAGGTGATCAGACTTGAGCACAGCAATCCAAATGTGGAAGTATCAATGCCTTATAAAGGCGAATAATAACAACCTCTTTATCTCTGGATGTTAGTGTGTTCTTCAATAACCAAGTAGTCCTATGTGCAATCTTTGGACACCTTAAGCAGTGTGCTCTCTGAACTTCATCTCCCTATCCACCAACACTCCCTAGTCATAGCCTCATCAATCTTTTGGAGTACCGTCCCATCAATGTGGTACACAGCTGGTAATCTTTTAATCCCAAAAAGCATAACTTTACACTTTTCCACATTGAACTGACATGCATTACATTTTGCCAGCTTATTTAAATCATCCTGCAAACACTCAACATCAGCTTGATTTTTTATTGCACTCCCAACTTTGCATCACCAGAAAACAACTGAATATCTCCCTTCTAGCCATTTCCTATATCATTTATGTACAAATTAAAGTCCCAAGCACAGATCCCTGAGGCACACCACTGGTCATCTTGTTCATCCTGGACTCTGCTTCTCCATACACTACTTTCTGGTATCTCTCCATGAGCCATTCTCTTATACATATCACCAGTTTAGTATCCATCCCCCATTTGTTCTAATTTGCACAACAGTATTCCATGGAATATCCTGTCAGAAGCCCCAGCAAAATCCAGAAGTACCACTGTGTAGCCATTTCCCTTGTCCAACTCAGATGTCATTCTGTTATAAAAAGTTAATAAATTGCTAAGGCAGAATCGACCTTTAACAAAACCATGTTGGCCCCTATAGTGTATCATATTCTGATCCACCCATTCTTGAATCTGTCCTTAACCAACTTTTCCAATACTTTTACCACCACTCCCGGGATAGTGATTGGTCTGTAATTAACTACCACAGTCTTAGAGCCACCTTTATGCAAAGGAACGACTTTGCCTTCCTTCCACTCCCTAGGGACCATACGAGAGTTCAAACTTAAGTTAAATAACCAAGTGAAAAGCATTGACAATTCCTTTGCACATTCAATCAACACCCAAGCTGATATTCTATCTAAACCTACAGCAGTGTTTGCATTTAAATTCTTCAATATACCAAGTGGTAGATGGTGTTGGTGTAGATGATGAAGGTAGTTGCGATGTGACGAGAGTTAGTTAGAGTTAGTGTAGAGTAGGTGCCCTCCCTTGATGAGGCTTTGGACTCCCTGGAAATGTTGTGTAATAATAATAATAAAAGTGATCACTCAGTAATCTGCTATTACATCTGAATTGGTCACCTCAATACCATTAGCACCCACTAGGTTATCCTTCCAAAGTCATTCTTCCTTTTACTTGCCACATAGTGGAAGAACTCTTTGGGATTACCCTTGATCTCTTTGGCTAAGGTCTTCTCATAATCTGATTTAGCTTTTCTTACTATGCTGATAACCTTCCTAACTTAAGCCTTGTACTGCTCATGGATGTACTGATTGCTTTTCTCCTTGTAAATTCTCCATAACATTTTATTTTTTTGCAGATCAAGCCTACTACTACTACTACTCATCTATCTAACTCCTACCTTGTTTGTCTTCCTGACCATGGGAATACATTCTGATATTGCCTTCCTCGGATACCCGCTGATTATATCCCATGCACTGCTAACATCTTTCCCCTGCAATATGTTCTGACATGGGATGGCTATAAGCTCACTCCGAAGCTTGTTACAATTACCTAACCTGTAATTCCATATATACCCTTCTTAAGAGAGAAAACCACAAATTTTGCAACCTCTCAAGTCAATACCACATGATTGCTCTCATCAATTGGAGGTAACGAGGACACCTCCTTATGCATATGTCCTCTGAATCTATGACCAGATCCAACACTCTCACACCATGAGTCCCTTCAGTTATGTGCTGTTTCAAGTAATTATATCTTAGGTGTATGAATTCCAATTCCTTTTTGCCACTTGATATTTCCTCCTTCCAATTGATATCACCATAATTAAAATCCCACATAATAATCACTAACCCTGCACTCATTGCACTAATTTGCTGATGCACAAATTCAATATCATCCTCTGTACCCCCTGGCCTATACTTCACACCAGACTGCCTCAAATGAATAATCATTCACATGTCTATCCTCTTGATATACTACTTTCTTTGGCTGCAACTCATCAACTATCATCAACAGTACTCCCCCCCCCCTTTCTATCTTCTCTATTCTCCCTGAAAACACTGTACCCATCACATTCAATTCCAGTAACCACATCTTCTGCTGACAGCCAAGTTTCACTAATGCCTACAACTTTTGGTGAGATTGCACTGACCAATGACAAAAAAATTCTTCCCTCTTATTTCGAATGCTTCTTGCATTACTGTACGCCCACAGATGCAAGACCCTTCGACACATGTCAGAAGAAGAAGGGGAATCCATTCTGATAATAGGGTAATCAACCTGTATTGTGGGATGTGTTGTTTATTATTACACGTTGGAAAATTAACTTCTCTTTTATGAATATTGCAGTTTATAAAGTGATAACTATTTTGCTTGTAACAGTTGGGAATTTTTACGTATAAAACACATGATTTCTCGTTTTGTGACTAATTCATACATCACCTTATTTCTTTTCCTCCTTCAACATGAATTGACTCTTTTTGCACTGAGCGAACTGTGGTTCTTGTATTTGTGGTCGGATAGTAGTATACAAAAACTGCAGATTCCCTTTAGTTCTTGTATCAGCTTTAGAACTAATATACATTCTACTAAATTCAGCAGTCCCATGCCAATTTTTATCCACTCTATTCTTCAAATTATTCTGCGAAAAAGGATCAACAAATATACATTCACTGCATAAGTTTCTCCCTCTTACACTCAAACTTTTCAATTTTAGTTTCTCTACCCAATTACTTCAACTTGTTCAGAAAACAGTAACATCTTCAAATGCTTATGACCTTCCATATTCAGATGCAACCCATCACTTGCATACAGCTGTCTTTTGCCTTCAAACACACTCCAGACATCAACAAATTCCCGACCTCTTTTTTTTGTACATTCTTGCAATCATATCATTCATTATCATCGCTCGTCTAAGAAAAGTGTCAAAGGGAAGATAGTGTCAAAACGAGGCAGCACATACACTATCTTCCCTTTGACACTTTTCTTCTTCATGATATCTAACAATGTTCTTAAATCTTTTGCTACCTGATTAATACTACCACTCAGGTCATTTGTGCCAACCATAACTATCATCATTTCTGCATCATGCCCTCTCTTTATTGCTAAAGTCACTCACTCTGTTGTTCCGCCAGACAAGCACTCCTCAATCATACTGCTTTCCATACCCTTAATCATTGAATCACCATATATGACCATATATTATACCACTCATAACTTCATTCAAACCCAAACAGGCATCACTCACTTCATTTTCTACACTATTCAGCATGACTCTCCCAGGTTCATTACTTTACCTCAACACTCTTTTACTTATTCCCTCGCTTTCACAACATGTCATTTCTTCTAGACCTCTTGTGCTTTCATTCTGTTGACTCCCAATCACTTCCATACTATTCATTACTTCATCATTCACCAAAGTCTCTCCCTTACTTAAACCTGTTTTAGTTACTTCAGCTAAAGTAACTTCCATGGGTCTAATTTCTCTATTGAACACATTTAACTCAGTCTTAATATCCTGAACCTCCTTACTGAGCACTTCCAATTCCTCTTGCAGGAGATGAAGGTTGCCTTTCATTTTCACGAACTCCTGTCAAAGCTCTTCTGCTACGGTGCCGACGTTTGCTTCCATTCCTAATCGCTCTAATCTAACTAGACATTTTTCACATACGTTAAGATTTTCATTCTTCTCATTTACCCAAACGGTCCACAGATCTTTCTCATTTTTTGGTGCATACACATATAGCAGTTTGCACAACGCATCCACTGCGAAAAATCCAAGGCAGAGCTAGACTTTCGTACAGAAGTCCTCCGTGCCATTGACGTACGTTTCTTTGTGGATGCCATCTTTGGACGCTGATGTAGTGAAACAAACAAGTAGCATAAACACAATATAAACAACAAAGTTTCAACAATAACACTACTGAAAGATACTTGTATCCAACTGCAGCACAATTTGATACAAAAAGCCTCACTATACTTTAATTTAAAAACACTTTTTCTAGCATAGCTCAAAACGATGACTACATTCACTTGCAACACTAGTGCCACAATTCTGATGTCTATCAGAGAGTCAATCACCAATCATTCCATTAAACTGATATCCAAATCCACATGATGCAACTTAAAAATCAGCTTGTCTTGTTGTGGCATCCTTGGTTTCATCCAGTGCTCTTGTTACTGTATTGTAAAAGGTAACTAGATTACTAAAACAAGAGTGGCCTTTAACAAATCTATGCTGGTCTGCATAAATAACATTACTCTCATCTACCCGGTTCTCTATACAAGTTCTTATCCATTTCTCCAAAATCATAACAAGTAGAGAAGAAATACAGACAGGTCTATAGTTTTATATCTGCATTCTACCACCACCTTTATGCAATGGTCACGATCTTAACCTCCTTCCACTCTCCAGGAACCTGACCCATTACAAAACTTTCATTAAACAGCCAAGTTAATGGCACAGTCAGTTCCCTTAAAACACGTGATGAAATTCCATCTAGTCCCTAAGCCTTCTTGACATTTACCATGCTCAGTATTTGGCATACATCCTCTTCATTCACTTCTAATACTTCACCATTCATTATCCTTCTAGGAATAAAGCCTATAGTACCAGGATGGAATGCTCTCATAAAGTGATCATTAATAGCTCAACTATGTCATCTGCTTTAGTAACCTGATTCCCATCTCCATCCAGCAAAATTACCTATCCATTATCATTATTCCACCTACACTCCAGAAAAAAACTCCTTGGTCCTTGAGATTCTTCTTGGATTGCAGGGCCAGTCTTCTCTTATTCTAATTTTTCTCTCCTTACAATACTAGTCACTTTCCCAGCCTGAGCATTATGTTCCTCATGCAACTGTTCTCCACCTCTCTCTTTATGTCTTCCAAAATCTTTTTTTTTTTTGTGGTTCCCCTTTTATTCCTTTTATCATCCGTATAATTTCAAATTGCTTTATCACCTTTACTCAAGGTATACAATCTGTCCTTGCTGTCAACAATTTTTTCTTAAATATCCAGTGACCAGCATACTTTTATCTCTTGTGGTCAGTGTTCTCATCAACATTGATGCAATTCTCTGAGATGTCCTCACAACCTTTGCATTGTCCTCCAAACTTTAAATCTTTATCCACAATCACCCAAGATCCCTTCTTTCTCCACTTCTTCCATATAACTCCACAAAAATGAGTATGAAGCATCCCATTGTGGATCGCAAATTCATTTCCCTATGTGGATTCCAATTCATTTGCCCATCTTTCCAGCTTATTCAGATCCTCTTGAAGAGCCAGAACAATAATACTACTACTAATAACCCTCCCAAGCTTCACACTTTTCGACTCATGATCCACTTCGACTTAGAAATAACCCTCCTTATCTTACTCTGCAATTTAATATTGCTTCTTCTAGATGACCCCTTAACTATCTCCTAGGCACCACTAATATCATTACCCTGTTTTATGGTATGGCACAGATTCAAGCTTGTCATAATCAATTGCCTTGTAGTTCCACATATACCCCTTCTTGACAGAATATTCTTCATGTTTTACAATCTCCTAATTCCAGACTGCATGGTTACTTTTGCCATTCAGAGTCAGTGTGGCCACCTTGCTTATGGTTAGCTCTTCTGATCTTATGACCAGGTCCAATATTTTCACACCCCTAGTCCCCTCCATCACATGCTGCCTCAAGTAATTATCTCTAAGTAGGTGTATAAATTTCATTTCCTTCCTATATGTGATCTGGTTTCCTTCCAGTCTATATCTCCATAGTTGAAGTTTCCCATAATAATCACTTGACCTGCACTCATTGTACTAATTGCTGATGTATGTCTTCCAGATCATCCATGGAAACCCCTGGCCTATAGCAACAACAACTGTATATTTTGTCTTACTGGCCTTGATCTTCTGCCAAACTGCTTCAAATGATCAGCCATCCTCCTGCCTATCTCCTATTCCTTTTGGCTGCAATTCATCAGCTATCATCAGCAGTACCTCTCCCCCATCCTATCTTTTCTATCTTCTCTGAAAATACTAAACCTTTTATTCTATCCCTGTAACTGCATCATCTTCTGTTAGCCAAGTCTCACTAATGCCTATAACTTTTGGTGAGGTTGCACTAACCAATGCCCCAAACTCCTCTCTCTCTTGTTCCCGATATTTCTGGCATTAGTATATAGAAACTGAAGCATCAAATTAGGACCCCAATCACATTTACTTCCTGAATTGACTATTCTATTCAGTATTTTTTCTTAAAGAGACTAGATTCTGCATTTGTTCATTCTAACACTTACTCGTCTCATGCGTGCCTTCACACAAACTTGCCTAATTCCACACTAATTGCTTAAGTTTTCCTGAATTTCCCTTCAGCATGCTTGGTGAACAAAGCTCTTTCTAGACACCTAACACCAAAACCATTTGAATGCATTCCATTAGGATTATACACATCCTTCTTTCTATCAAATCAAAATTCCTACATCATTCCTTCTGCACAATCTACGTATTGCATTTGTTACCAACATCTTCCTCCTCACTGTGCCTCTTTCGTAGCATGGCAGGAGTCTTACAGTCTTCACCTTCTTTCTTTTCAGATTTGTTTCATCTAACAATTCCTTTACATCCTCCCTCATAGAATACCTCTTGCCTCTTTTGTGCCAACCAAGACAATTAGTTCTTTCATCTTACCTTTTTGCATCTGGATGGCATGATTGATATCATGAATTTTTGCACAAGGGAAATGCGATATTGGTATACTTTCATTAAGTACTCCCTCGATCATTGAGTTTCCATACATAATTTTCTCCTTAATTTGTTTTTCTCATTTGTTTGCTCAGTTTCTATTATTACTTTGAACCACCTGCTTCTTTCTCTTCTCAGCTTTGCTAATCTCTTGTCACTTCTGTAACTTTTCAGTTTCATGCTTTGTTCTGTGAAGCGTAATATTCAAGCATTCTATTTCTTTATTTATGTCCATTTCATTCTCCTGTATTTCCACTGCTGCACATTTGATATCAATTCCAACATTTTCCATCCTACCATTAGTACTATCCTCTCTGCTAACATTCGATCCAATCTCATCATCTAGTTGGCATTCACTTTTGAAACATTTAATACACACTCTCTCTTCAGTTTCAGTTTCCGTCCACATATCCTTTAATTTCTGCAATGAATACATCTCACATAACACTGCACTGCACAAAATCCCACCAATTAAAATCATCCAACAATGTGGTCTTTGCCACTATTGTTCTACCACACGTTGGCACCATACTGACAATATTGTATTTAAACAAAAAAATAAAAAAAATTATTTATTTTTTTATATACTTACAAACTAAATAACTCAGTCAATCACATATCTGTTTATGACAAAAACTACAATAAGTTAATCTAATATTATGAAATAAAATATGAAAATATTGCTTATCTTTCAGGAACACTAATAACTACACAACACACACATACAATATACCACCTAATGGCAATATATGTAGATATAGATAGATAGATATTGGCAACTTTTTTACCTTTGGCAGTGTGATTTATGTATGCATAAAATTTCAGGAATAGGCATCAATCTGTGAATGGAATTCAAAAAAGATTAATGGACAAAAAACAAAACCCTCATAATAACTTTTCCTGTAAATTATATTTTGATTGATTTTAAAACTTTATTTTGAAATTTATTTTCTTAAAAAATAGGGTGCTGTTTTGGCTGCTGTTTCAAGTCCTAAATGGAATAATTTTTACAGTGATCCAAGTGGTATTTGTGACTTGGGATTAGATGATGATGTAACATCTGCAGGTGGGTGTGCAATTTACACATTTCATTTATTGTTTTAAACTAATATTTTATATATACTAATATTTTATATATGTAAACTTTGCTGAGATCATCTCAATTAAATTTATTTATTTTTTATTTTTATTAATTTGGCCTGATTATGCTTAACTTGGGTCCTTGGGTCTAAAAAAAAAATTTTTTTTTAAGGTTTAATCTTGTGAAATAGTTATATGATAAACCGATTTTATACTAATCTGTAGTTTGTGATCATCATCTTAGGTTAGTAAACATTAACCTAAACACTGACTGAGGCTTTGCAGAGTTTTTCATGTATAGCCAAGAGATTTTTCAAAGTCCAGTTTTTGAGCTGGACTTTGAAATAACTCACTACCTCAATCACTACCTTAATAATAATAATAAGGTCACTACCTTATTATTATTATTTTTTTTTTGGAATATTCATTAGTAAATGACCTTTTTAGGTTGCTCTTTAGTTTTTGAAACTACTGAGTATTGAACAGAATAAAATCCTGAATAAAGGTCAAAACTGATCCAAAGAGTGGCATTTTCCATAATACTTTCCACTATGGGATACTGAGGCAGTTGATGTGAGGTCAGCAGCCTCTCTGTATAGACTAGTTGTGAAGATACTTTATGATTAGTGCAAACTTTGTTTGCTTATGCTTGGGTAAAGGATTAAAACATGAATATAATTTCTGTCAAGTATAATATACTTGTAATTTAGTGTAAAACTTTTCTACATTATTCAACTAAATTCTCTTCTTCCCCATTGGTTAAAAAAATTTAATTATTGAAAAAAAAAAAAGAATATTTAAATATAATTATTAGATTAAAATAAAATTGATAAATGTCTATGCAGGATTATTGTACTTTTTGGAATTGATCTTTTTTTCATGATAATTCTATTGGATATTTTTAGATAATGAAAGAAGTTATCATAATAATGAAATCAAAAAATTATTTAGTTTTAGGAATGATGAGGAAGGCTCTTGAGTTTTTTCTTCTGGAAAATTCAGAGAAACTCTTCCTTTAGAAACAGCGTCTTTCTCTAAGAGAAAAGAGAGATGTTTTGTGGAATCATTGTGAAATCTTTCTGCACCAAGTAGGAGGTGAAGGTAAAGGTAATATTCACAATATATACAGTCTGCATCTGAACTACAGAATTTGTATATGAAAAAGGTTGCTAAAAAGGCTATTTATCAACTTTTTTTTTTTTATATATATTCTGAAAAGCACGTACCTTATTACACACACACACACACACCATGCTGTATAAATTTTGTTATATGACTGAAAAGATATTTGAAAATATTATTCATAAGAAACAAATGATCTCAGAAAACATTCAAGAAATAAAGAAAAGAAATTGAAATATATCCTGTCTGTTCTAGGACAAAACAATTCCTAGTACAATTAATGTGTTCTAAGACAAAACTACAAAATTTCAACTTTTCCTTGGAGAGACAGAGAAAAGCAGAAACACTCATATTACACAACATACCCAGGTGGCTTTTTTTTTTTATTATACTGAAAAATGGATAAAGAGATTCCTTTTCATGAACAGAGATATTCATAAGGGATGCATTATTGTTATTCTGAGTTTTCAGTTTTTATGAAGAAGAAAAAAAAAAGTGAGGCAATGCATTTTCAGACAGACAGCAGTATAATTGCTCAAACATTTTACTAACTCATGCTATCCTGTACTATCCCAAGATCAGATTTTACTTTGTATACTTGAAAGATGTGTGGCTTGTTTTTACATTGGAGGGTACTTAGCTAGTAATGATGATGCGCTTGGTTCTAAAGACTTGCATGAATCTCATCTAGGATGCACAGAACCTTTATAAAAGCTTCTGAATGGTAAGTGAGTAAGATGCTCTCATATGCAGAATTTTCCTTCTTAATTATGTATATAACAACATTAAACATCATTAAATACAACCTTAAACATTAATCTCACAACCACTCTTCAGTGGGGTGCTGATAATTTTGATAACTTTTGATGCATTTTGATTTTGATACTAGTAAATTCTGTTTCTTGCACATGGTGCAGTTAAGGCACTGAAGCATGATCTGTTCATATCAATAGTGACCTTCTTTTTAACCACGTGAAGAAATTCCTGCTTAGCTTAGCTAGTAGGAACACACTGTTTGAGTGTATTTCTACTGTTCTTTTCTAATATCTTCATTTTTAATATGATTCTTTATTGATGCCTAATTTATCCTTAATTTTTCTCAGAACTGTCAAAATATGTAGTAACCAGTTTTTGAGCCAGTAATTACGTATGCTGCCATGTACGTTGCTTGGAAAGAAGCCAACAGACACCATAGTGCAAGGAACAAACAGCCATGTCTCCCATCTTAATAAGATGTAGGACCTCCTTTTGATGTGATGATTGCAGCAATCCTACGAGACATACTTTCCACAAGTGTACTCTAGTAATCAATGGAAATTTTGGATCATTGTTCCTGTAGGCATGCAATGAGGTCCTGGACTGTTTCAGGACAGACGTCCCTTGACCTCACCTAACATTCCTGTTTTTCTGTTCTTCCCACAGATGTTCAGTAGGGTTGATATCAGGGCTCTGTGGATGCCATTCAAGTGTGGTGATATTCATGTCCATAAATCATGCAGTTAGACAGCAGCTTATGAGGCATTGTTTTGCCAAAAGAAACAATGGTCAGTTCCATAGTAATGCCAAAAGGTAGGAAGCATTGCATTGTCCAGAATGGTCAGATACCTCTTAGAGTTCAATATTCATGGCACCACAAACAGAGTTCTGAGGCCAAACCAGGAGAAACAGGATCATACCGTCATACCCCCACTTCTAAATTTCATAGTTGGGATTATGCACTCTGGTAAGAGATGTTCACTGGTTCTGCCAGTTTACTGGATCTGCCACACTCACACTGGTCCATCTGCTCAATAGAGGGTGTAGCATGATTCGTCGCACCATACATGCTCTTGTACCACTGAAAATGTCTTTGCATGTTGGGTTTGGGTAATGTGGGCTTGCATATTGCAATTCTACCATGGAAACCCATGTTATGAGTCTTGGTTCTGAATGTTTTTGTGCAGATTTCTGTTTCAGTCAATGCCTGGAGCTCTGCATTCCACATGTCGGCTGATGAATGGCAGTTTTTACATTATCCTTTGTAGCGCCCTATGGTCATGTTCAGTGAGTGTGGTGGATTGTCCACTTGCAGTTGAATTCCTCTGCTTCCATCTCAGTATGCTATCACAGATTGTTGACCTGGGATGGTCTAATTTGTCAATAATTTGTTGAATAGATAGGCCTACAACATGGAATCCTGTCACAATGCCTCTTTTTAAACTTTGCCAGTTCCCTTCTTACACTGTTTAACCCGAACACAGTTGCACTGACTTGGAAGCATCGTATTCCTCCAATTTATGCTGGCTACAAAGATGTGACTCATTTCATGCACAATGCACCTTGCCTATGGGGTGTCCATTGATGATTTCTTTCCTAGCAGTGTATGTAGTAACTTTTATTTCTAATCTGACTCTCAGAACCATAAGTTAAAATTGATTTGAATGTTGTCTTGTATCTGATTTAGTGGTTTGGCTAATTTCTCTCTTGTTCTATATAAATTTATTAATCTGATGCCCCACAATATCAGCTTTGCTTTTTATGAAATTCTTGATTTGTTCTGTATGTTCTCACTAAGAATGCATTTAATGTTTTCCATTTCCTGCCTATTTTCATAATTTTTGTCTTTTTATGGCATGATTTTCATATCAAGTTTGTTTTAAAGATATCTGCTGGATTTATTTCAAAGTATAACATCATTTGCATAAAGTAAAGCACTAGGTTCACTATTTCTGGTCTCAGGTTTAATACCACTTTCCTTCATAAAAGGATTCTTATAATGATGATGAATAAGTTGTGGTAATCCATATTTTACATCTAGCTTTTTTTTATTATCAAATTGTCTTCTTGCACTTCATTTCTAACAGCTGACTTACAACTTATGTATAGGCTATAACTCAACACTTAAGTCCTATTAACACCATACCATTTAATTTTTTTTTCCCCTTCTTGGCATTGTATTATACTGTGTCTTTTTCAGAAATCTATACAAAATTTAAATACTGGTCATTGTTTTATTCTGATGTGTACTCAGTTATTTGTCTTCATGTGAAAAATCCCTTCCTGATGATCTGCTTAAAACAGTTGATTCTGTAGTTTTATTTCCTTTTGTATAAGTGGTTTCTATGAACTGTAATTGAATAATTTGGAATTCACCCTTCTAACCAGACCTCTTGAATTATACAGTGCAATCACTGCAAAACTTTTATATATATGCATATGTATGTATTTTTTTTTAGATGTCATCTAATATGCTGACCTTTATGGAGAACATTTTGAAATCAAGAAGCTTGTGAATTTTTGAGAGAAAGTGTAAACGTCAAGACCATCCGGTTACTCCCCCTCTCCCCAACAGTTCCATTCAATTCTAGTGTCATAAAATAGCCTCATATTTTTAAACTAAATTTTAATTAATGATTTTTACAGTTAAAATTAAATAAAATTCTGTTTTACATTGTCACTTTGAAGTATAAATGTAATCAACAAATTTTAAGTATACATAATTTTTAGAATTAATTAAGCCAGAGGATGTAACCTGATAATTATGGCAAGTTTTCTGAGAGGGTATCATTTCAAAACCATTTGGATATCTCTCTGATACATAGCAACCAATTAAAAACCTGAGAAAAAGTTGTGTGACTTGAAACTCAATAATACTACAATAATTATTTTAATATTTGATAATTGAATATTTAATAGATAAATACAATGTAATGTTTATTTTATTTATGTATTTATTTTTGTTTAATAATAAGTCAGCTGTTTAAAATGATCTAAAATTGTACTTATATTAAAACTGCTTCCTCTCCCAGGGGGAAAACCGTTATTCTTGATTTAACTGAAATATAACAATTTTAAAAAAAAATTGGGGTGTTATTCTTTTTTGAACCTTAAAAAGCTTTGTACCTTTGCCGTATTTTTCGGATAACAAATATGTTCTGTTATCGGTAGATGGCGCTACTTGAATACTCATTTTTACTGTTGTGCCTTAATTTCGATTTTTCTTTAAGGAAATCAATAGAATGTAGAATAGTGTAATAATCTATTCATTTATCTTTTTAAACTACATATTTTAGTGATGTATCATTTCTGAAGAGGAGAGTGCATTGATATCTTTATATCCCTGTTGAAATCGATTTGAAATCTTTGGATAATGTGATGTTAGCTAATACACATATACAGTATTTCGTGTGTGTGATATGCCACTTGGTAATAAAAAAGTAACTGGAATCAAGCACGCCTGGGCACACGTTAGAAAGACTTAGAAATGTAACTGGTCTTGTCCAGACTTGCAAGTTGTTACCATCAACTCAAACTTCAAGCGTATTTTTCTCGTTAAAAAAAGATTAAATGAAGGCCACAAGAGTCATTTTATTCGGAAGAAATAAAATAATGAGAAGTATAGTTTGTTGAAAATTCGCAATTCAAATCCTTCCAAAAGCATAGATAACTTCGGGGGTATCAAAACAAAATGAATATGTTGCTTTGCAAAAACCATTATGAAGAAATGAATCAAAAATTAATTAGACGTAAATGTATTAACGTACTTAGATTTGACTGCTTGATCCATTTAACAAATTATGAGTCATGTGATCAAGGAAGGAAGAAAAAAAAAATTAAAGCAACTTTCGTATTGAGAATACTAAATCAGAGTAAGCGAGTTAATAAACCAAGGCTTACGTACGAAGCATGTGGGCTTATTTGTGGTGCCAAAATAAAATGCCTGTTTTCAGACATTTAACCTTGCCTTGAACAAAATTGGAATTTCTGTCTTGTTTGGAATAAAGGAGCTAAGCACCTGTGACCACCGTATTATATTCTTCTTCCGGTTTGCAAGATAAAACTCGAGTTTCTTAAATGGGACAACCCTATCCTCTCTGAATAAGACCGGCTAACATGCTTTCAGTTGAAAAGACATAAAGATTCTTCGTTACCAACTGTGTTATGGAGGCTCCTCTCACAAGGCGAAACACAATTCTGTGTTCTGACATGCAGTCCTCAGAGCGAACACAAGTTGTTCTTGAGCACTCAGTTTTGTTAGAAAGTAGGTAATATCGAAATTTTGCGAAACAGAGTGCTATCGCAACAGCGAGAAAAGGGCGTTTATCCTCCCCGCGAAATAGACAAACGTGGTGAAATTAACAGTTGATGGTCCCATACTGGACCGTTTATAATAACCAATTCAATGCCTAAAATTACTTGCTTGTGCATGTATGTAATCTCGGTAACCCGCTAACGAACGAAATTATAACGTACCCCCTCCAGATACGTCCACGTTTTCTTCATGTATTAAAATTATTGCTTCGTTTTATCAAAGATAAAAATGTTGTCTGTATAAAGTGAATATGCATTTTTAGGACACTTTGAAGAGAATAGAAATGATAAATAAAAATATTCATTCAGATTGTTGGGGACGAGTAATAAGTCATTAATCTGTAAAAGTAGTGGCATGATTTTACACCAGGCTATGAAAATCATTTAATCATTTAAAAACTTTCACAAACATCCATGCTGCTACTGAGAAAAGGAATTGAATCCATAGCCCTTTGAATGAAAAGACCGAAGCACGCAGTTAAATAATACCGTATTTAAAGCACGGATTAGGAAATCGTGGAGTATAATGAGGTATAAGGTTTCGTCCGTTTTCTTATTTGTCTTGATATATTACATTTGGTACGCCATAACAATTTATCAGATTTGGCCATATTGCCAATGAAAGCGTTGTACTACTGGTAGCTGTCTGAAGCTTTCATTTGTTTATCTATATTTGGTTGGAATTAATTAACTCGAGAAAGGAGCAGTAAAAACATCAAAGATTAAAGCAATTAAATATCTTTACGGACTAATTTGTCTCTGGACAAAAGGCATTTTAATATAGAACTTTTAAAGCGCTCTTAAATTACACCCGACTTTGGAGCCTATTAAATGTTATAATAATGTGTACAGTGTCAGCTGTCAAATTAAGAAATTATACTTCCAGAATGTGACAAATCTCGCCGTACTAAGAATGAATAATTAATGTTGAATGCCTGTCAGGAAATAAAGATACGCATTTATTAACCAAGCACACACACGTTGAAAAATTTCCATATAGTTAACTTATTAGAGGATTTATGCGATGTCTTAATGGAACGCATGCAGAATGAAAGAATTTATTTCGTAAAGACCTTGCAACGCGAGGCAGTTATTCAAGAGTTTGGTGTGAAATGCTTTTACCAGATTGCAAATAAACCATAACTAAAAATGAAAAGCTGTATTCGAAACGATAAATTAAACGAATGTGCGCTCAAAAATTAAGTTCCAGCTTTCGATAAGTGCAATTATTCAAAGAATTTCAAAGATGCTTTGCAATTAGGACTTTATGTAACAAGGTTTTTCATTACAAAGCCATCAGTACCTAAAATGAATAAATAATAAAATTAATGCAGATGTATTTGTTTTAATTTGTCTGCGGCCTAATTTGACCGAGTTGGAGACTTTACTCGTTCCCCAGCCTGTGCAGTGCGTTCGAATCTTACCGTGGACATATGTCTTTAGGTAAGATACGAATTTCATTGTCCGGTGTGAGCGCGCGCTGCTCCGCTTATTTTGAAACCTGAGGTGGTTCGAAAGAAAGTTCCATGTTGGATGTGAGTATGGTTTTGGATTTATACCTTTTCGCATGTGGGAGTTTAAAAAAAAAATCGACAATGCCTTTGTTGAAAACTAGGTGGAATCTCGAGAATCTTTTAGGTGTTCCGTTCTTGACAATCTAGAAAAATATTGAGTATGAAAACACGTTAAAGATAATAAAAAGATTTATGAAAAATTAGCATCATTACTTTATTCAGAAAATAACAGTACATCATCATTGTGGTTTAAACAAGCAATTTAAATGAGACAGAATTACAAGTTAAATACAACAATCGGTTAACCAATAAAAGCAAGTGCCGCGAGCTGTTCTTCCCCGAAAATCTCGATTTTTTGTTTTGCAAAACAGGCAAACGGAAGTACAGACGTGATACACCGGAATCATAGCCTTAAGTGATGTGGCAGTAATTCCAAACAGTAGTAACAACTTACTTGCAAGCTAAGAAGAGTAACATCACGTACAATTCCTTTTGATATTTTTAAGGCAGAGAATCTCGCGTAACGTTTCGTTTTTGATTTATATTTATATAAAATATAAATCAAAAACGTTTATATTTAAAACTGCTTCTATGAATTAGGCGGTTTTATTTCAGTGGGTTCAGTGTTCATTCTCAACACTGTGTTCTGTGTGGTTAGAATTATGAGATTTTGGTACCGGTTGTGTAGTAATAATGTTCACTAATTCTTTTTTTTTTTTCATGGAATAACCGGTTGTCCAAAATATTCTAAATTATGATTTAGACAGTAACCTATCTTCATTGGAAGATATACACACCAACTTTCGCTCAGCATTCCTCCCAGAGTTGTTAAAACGTTAGTTAGTAGAGCCCCAAATCTGTTTCTCGTATTTCTTTGCAAAGATGAAGGTTGTGATCAAGCGCTTCCCTCGATCAATTCCTTAATGGAGAAATCCTTAAGAGTTCCTGTTCCATACATTTCTGGTATCTTTGAACCAATCGGCAGAATCTTGAGGATGTTTTTTTTCTACATGTTCGTACATAGTTTACCATTAACAAGATTTCTAATTTATTTGCCAGACATAAAAGAAACTTTCCCCTCTCTCTCTGAATACTGTGTTGAGATAGCTCAGAATCCGTTGAAATGATACCCGCCTCATTCATAAAAGCAATTCAAAATAAAAACGGGAGAGAGAGAGAGAGAGACCCGCCTTGTGGCCAAGACGTCACATTTTCCCTTGGTTGGAAGTATCTACGTTCCAATCCTGTCTAGGACGTGAGAAACCTTTATATGCAGTTTTTTTCAGTTGGAAGATGAGTTAACCGGTGTCATGCAGAGGCGAAAGAGATTTATCTTCCAGAAATGCGAGTTTTTCATTTCGTAAAACAGGCAAACCAGCCGGAGAATATACACAGTTAACAGACATAGTAAACTGGCTTCATGGCTGTGATTCCACTCCTTTTGAGATGAAGTTTTCTTAATGACGATCACTTTAATTTTTAAGAGATCGGATATACATTGAGTTTGTATGAATTGAATAGGTCTCTTTGCCTTTCCTCCCCTCTGTGCTTATTTGTATATTGTTAGCCCTAATCTTTTCGCTTCGTACAGTGTACAATATGACAGAGGGAGTGAAGAAGGGAAGAGGAAAAACTCAGATATGCCCTACAACTGAATGTATTATTGATTATATTATCGTTTAACTTAAAACTTTTGGAGAAAAATTATCAGATTATGTTTCACTGACTTAATGTTCAGTGAACTGTATGATGAATTACGTGGTGCTATCTTCGTTTACATTTTTTTTAAACTTGTCCTATTCATTTCGAAATATACATAATATTTATTGTTATACTGCAGCAAATGCACGGAGATATTGGAAAAAGAGGGCGCACAAAAGAAACGTCTTTGTGGAGTGAGAAAAGAGGTGACGTAATCAATTATCTGTTGAGTAGAGCAGGATTTCAAAACGAATGTAGCATGAAATCTACAAACAGTTGGTTAATGGTTAATTACTGCATTCGGATATCTTGCAGAAATGCATAGCTGTTGAATTTAAACACATGCATTGTATTGTATTAGCGAGAGCGTGATCTAACAATTTCAAATGTGGTTCTGTTGGGTCCATTACTCATCTAATTTTCTTACATATACGTCGTTCACTTTTAAGGATGTTGTGTATGACAGCCCTTACATCACCTTTTCTGAATTGCTTATATGACAAATTAAAATGCCGTGAATTCATCAATAGAGAGAGAGAGGTACATATATTTGGATAATGATAGTAAAAACGTTTATTTAGAGTTAGGTCAGCTGGCTCTCAATAAAAAGAAAAAAAAATCCTAATTGTTAATTCTCTTTAGAGAGTTGTAAAAAACCCAGAATATTTACATCAGTTCTTTTGTGCAATACTGAGACAACTCATACCGTAGAAATTAAAATTGAGCATGATTAACTGCAAATTTACAATACTTCATGTACAACGAAATTTTGGTATTGTAACTGGGTTGGTTATACTAAATAACACTACATAAGTATGACATTTTCTGTACGTACTCATTGCAGAGTTGTTTCATCTTATTTAAGTTAAATTTATGATTTGGAAATGTGCAATTTATATTGTGATATATGTTCTATTACTCAGTTGTAATAGAAATCCTAGGAACTCGAGGTCAAAGTGTTATAGCGTCAGAAGTCTCAGTTAAGAATGTAGCTGTTTTGCTTCCAGTTGGTGACAGTTATCATGCCGCACTGACCTGGAAAGTAGCAAACTGTATGGATGATCCAATTAGGACAGGCTACGTGCTGAACTACAAAGTTGGAAATTATTACAAAACTCAGGAGAATAGTGTATTTGGTCCCAATGTGTCAATTACTGAATGCGAAAGATATCAGCAATTAATGGGAAGCTTTGAAAAGTCGCTTAAATGAGGCAGTATCTGAATGTGTCCCTAGAGTTCGAAGAGCAGATAGGAGGTAGTGAAATGGATGTGCAACCTTATTAAACAAGATATCTACAAGAAGATCACGCGGAAGGAATGTCGTGAGAATAAGAGCGAGAGGAGTTATGAAATATGTAAAGTGTAGGCCAGAAGCGTTACAAGTATGGTATGAAAAGAAATTGGCCGTGTAGGCTAAAGACTATCCAAAAGAATTTTATCGTTACACCACCAGTAAAAGAAAGAATGGATGTGGAAAAATAACTTTGCTGAATGCAGATGGTACTCCAGTATCAGAAGTTGGTGAGAGTGTTTAAATGATAAGTATTCACTTCGCTAAAGTCTATCAATCAGGTGTATATAACATGGCCTGCAGTTCTACGACTGAGAAAGAGATAGAAGTTCAGAAGCTGCTGCATAATCCGGATAATAATTCTGAAATAGGGACAGATGTGACATCACTTTCAATAATGAAATACCGTGAGTTGGCATATTGAAAAGAATTATAAACTGGAGGAAAACTCACTTAAAAAACTTCTACGCTAATAAAGTTATTTTACGTGAGTTTTCCTCCCGCGTTATATTTCTTTTCAATGTGATATCAGCATGTATACGAATGGAAGAATGTTCAGTCGAATTAGCTTGGCTTTTGATCTGGAGTCTCAGCTCAGCAGAGATCCCACAGTAATGGAAAGAACATGTGATAGTTCCGTCGTACAAGGGTGGCGCAAAAACTGATGTACTACCGACCTGTCAGAAGTGGTGGCGAAGATTTTAGAGAAGTTGGTAAGAACTCATACAGAAATGGGTGGATAGACAAGCTGTACTCTGCAAGAAACAGGAATGTCACGTTTTTGCAATTGCTCATATTTTATAATGTTACAGCTGAGTTGGAAAAAGTGAATGGATGCACTATGATACTGTTGGACTTTGCTAAGGCATCTGATAGAATACCACATGAAAGACTGTTGCCTAAACAGAATATATTATTTGAATATAAACTATTGACTTGGATGAGTGGGTGGTTGACATGTATCAAAAAGTAGTATATGGTGAATCTCCCCGATTTAAGGTGACCAGTGGTGTATTCCAGTGATCAATCCTTGGATCTTTAATCTTCCATCCATACAGTCATTAACGATATCGGAAGAATATGACAGATGATCAATGGTTTGCTGATGATGCATAGATGGACAAAGGCAATCAGGGAATACTATGGATAATAGCGCTTATTGAATGACTAATAAGCTGGAACAGTAGGAAAATGATAATGGTTGTCAGTACAGTGTTAATAAGTGTCAAGTTATTGACTTTAGCGTGATGTTGGTGGGATTATGTTACGAGAAACTGATGAGGCTAGGGATCTTGGAGTTATGGTAGATAGGAGAGTGAAATTGAAAGGTCACATAAATATTGCAAATACAACCTAGAGAATAATTGTAATTTTGAAACGGACATTGACATGTAAGAATAAGGAAGTAATTTTGCCTCTTAACAAGGCCACGATACGACCTCACTTTAACTGTTGTGCGCGTGTTTTCTGGTCTGTTGGTTTGGAAAGGGTGCAAAGATGAATTACAAAGATTATATTAGGATTATGGAATGAGGTTATATTATTATTATCATCATTATTACGTGACACCTCCAAGGAGTCCAGAGACTCATAGGGAGGGTACCTATTTTCCAACTGTCTCCACCACTCAATCCAATAACTACAACGAACCGCAACTACCATCATCTACACCAACGCCATCTACCTCCCACCTTGAGAGTGCAGACATTTGAAAGGAGAAAGATGGGGTATGGGTGTTATAGGATATCGCCTGTTAAATTTTTTGTTATATGGAAGGTGGGACGAGAACGCGAGGGCATCTATGGAAGTTTGTGTGCGGTTCAGAATGCATAAGATCTAGATTGTTTTCTCACAGAGCAGTGAGTGAGTTTGCTTGTTGAAATAGTGAGTACATCTAGTGTGAATGAGTTTAAGATGAGGCTTGACAGAGCGTGCGTATGATGTTTGGCCTCCTACGACGAGTCCTTAGCTCCTTGAATGTCTCGAATGATAATAATAGTATTCTTCAACATTATCTATCTTACAAAAGATTAATAGAATTTTAAGGACCCTTCTGGGTGTGGAAGAGAACACCCAGGGTCGAATGACAATAGTTTCACGGTATGCTTAACGATATTATATTAGAATTGGCGTTAGTCTCTCAAAATTCTCAGTTTTGAGAATGTCAAAATTGACTGTCTATTAGCTGATACAGATGGTATAAGCTAAGCTGAGCAAGAAAAATCTAAGAAACTAAAAAGGGAGTTTCGCCGTATTTTCGTCTGTCAGTTTAACTGAAGGTTAATATTGCCAATTGAGCTTTTTTTGGAGCTAGATCTACTTCCTTTTTTTCTTCCCTAGTTCTAAAAATTTTAATCTAGCCCCTTCAGAACTTATTTCAGCTCTTTTTAGTTGTTTCTATAACCTACTTTTAAAGAGTTTTAAAAGTTTTCCAGATGTTAGCATTTGGTAAACAATTGTATTGTACGTTTGGTGCATCATACATGTTTCAAACGCGCGATGACGTCAGTCATTTAGTCACGGCCCAACAGTGCCGTTTTGCCGCCTTGAAGTTGATAGCGCCGCTACAAGTTAATCTGTTGCACAGCATTCTGGTTTGTAGTTACGATAGCGAGCGGAAAGTTTTCAGAGACTGATTGTAATTCGTTCCAGTAAAGAATTGCATATACCCTTCTTCAAAAATGAGCAGAGAGACAAATAAAGCTTACAAGCAAAATTTTAGGAGGGAGTGGTTGCAAATGGGAATGTTTAGTAAATGGCTGTGTGAAGTTCCTGGTGATGCTACAAAAGGCAACTGTGATATAGATGCGGATGTGATATAGCTGCTAAATAATGTCAGTTTGTAAAGCATAGTGAAACTAAGAAACATCTTGCTGCAGTTCAATGTAAGGCTGTTCCTGTTACAAATATGCTTGTGAAGAAGTCTGATAAGACAGCAAACTTTGAAGGCAGCTTAGCATTATTTCTTTGTTGTCACTCATCATTCAACAGTTGCGATCATCTAGTAGATCTTTGCAAAAATGTCATCCCAGACAGTCAAATTATGTCAAAGGTAAAAATGCACCGAACCAAGTGCTCTGCAATTGTCAAGAATATTCTAAGTGAGCATTTTGAAGATCTCATTGCAGATATTGGAGATGGAAATTTCAGCTTGCTAATAGATGAATCAAATGATGTCACAGTGAATACTATTTTAGGAATTGCCATCACTTAATTATAGCAAGAAATTCAACATTTTGCATACATTTCTTAGCATGGTGATTCTAGAAAAGTGTGATGCTAATGGTATGTGGCTGCACTGAAAAAAAGAGCTCTTGACTAAGAAACTGGACATTAAAAATCTCATTGCAGTTGGTACAGACAACGCCAGTGTTATGGTGTCAATAACGGCGTTTATAAGCAACTGAAGGCATATATTCCCTCCTTAATCTTAATTAGCGCTTTGCCAGTTGCATTCATTGCAACTGGCAATGTCTCACTTGTGCAGAATCTCTCCCAAGAAAATTAGAATTTTTAGTTTCCGAAACGTATAAGTGGTTTTCACATTCTTCTTCAAGACAAGCAGCATACAAAGAGCTGTATCAAACTATCAACGAAAATGATGCTCCTCTGAAAATTGTAAGCAACTTTGCAACGAGGTGGCTCTCCACTGAACCTGCAGTAGACAGAATTCTCAGCCATTGGTTGGAATTAAAAACTCACTTCGAACTCGTGAGTATGACTGAGAAATGTTACAAAGCTCAAATTTTGTGGGAGATGTACAAAGATGAAAGGAATCTGTTGTACCTTTTATTTTTGCATTCCGTTCAAGTTTAGCAAGTTAACAAAATTTTCGAATCTAACAGTGCGGATAAGAAGATTATTCGAAGACCTTTCTTGTTTGATTCGCTCTGTTGCTAATATGTTAGTGCTATCATCATCCAGAGTCGATCCTCTAGAGTCAGAGATTGGTGACTATTTTAATCCCAAACCAAATCTTGGTTACAGATTTAAAAGAAAAATTTCAGAGTTGATGATACTTAAGAAAATAACGCAAAATGATGAGCACAATCTTAAAAAATAGAGCCAGACAGTTCCTTCTTGGTCTCTTCAAACAGCTTAAGCGAAGGTTGGATGAAAACTTGAATATTTCAAGAATGATCTCTTCTTTTTCTGTTGACAATACCCTAAAACATATAAAAGAACCTATTACTCCCATCTTAGAAATAATGCTGAAAACAGAAAAAGGTGTTACTGCTGAATACCAGTACAATACTATCCACTTAAATAAATGGACAGATATAGAAAACACTAAGCTATTCTGAGCTGCTGTAAAGAAAACATTTACCAGCATCTGCACTGAGTAATATTGGAACGATGGCCACATATAATAAAGCTGAAAATCCAAGTGAAAACGCGGATGAATTAAGCGCAGAAGACCATTTGGAAGATATCTTTAGCCACTTAAATGCAAGTTCCACTTCATCTTGAGTAAAGTAGCTGAAAAGTATCTGCTAGTACTTCTAAAATTTTAGCTCAAATTTTTATTTTCAACTCCTTTTTACCTCTTTTTTTTTTTTTTTTTTTTTTTTTTTTTTTTTTAAGATTTAGCTATTTTTAGTCATTTTCATTTGGCAACACTACTAAGAGTATGCAAATGAAAAATGAATACGTAAGTTTTCTAAACGGAAATTCTAGAAATAACCGACGATATTAGCGTTGTAATTTTATCCTGGTTTTGTTAAGAGGATTAAGGAATCACTGACAGTCGCATGCTACTACAGGGTATAGAAAGAGCACATTATAATAAGTTTTTTTTTATCTCATCTTTAATAAAAACGTATCAGAAGGACGAGTATTTCTGTGAGCAGAAAATAATAAATATATAAAAGTTTGGAAAATTTATCTCCCATCAATAGATTGCCGTATTAGTCATGATAAAGAATGTTTCTTCTTGTATTAGAATTAATACAAGAAGAAACATTCTGTAGCATGTTCTTTAGCATTTAATTCCACGTTTGAAAGACTAACATTTATTATGTGTTTAAATGGAAATCAAGAAGATTGTGAGAAACAAACAACGAATATCGTCCGTGTTGTGTAACCCTAGGACGGGGTGGGGGGGAAAGAAAGAAAGCTTGTCATCAGTAAGTGGGAGTGTTCGCCTGTCACTCTACGTTTTTCACTCTTAACTGGTGAAATTTACCATTCACCAACAGCAATTAAATGTAGCGGGTACTAATTTTTCTTCTTCTTCTTTAATTCATTAACGTTTGGTGTTTTCGCCACTCTTTGCCTTTACGCTACTTTTGTTTTTATTATCTACTCTTTTTATCTTAAAAAATGCATCTATTGTCTTCTGTTTTTCTTAACAGTCTTGACGTATGGCATTAGGGAAACGTTTCCAAATTATATACCAAAATATTTGCTGTGTGTAGTCTTGTGTAAAACAGGCAATTTACTCCCTTAGCATGTTGACAGTGATACACACAGATGACGAAGCATCACACCAAAGGTAGAATTCTAAATTGTAATTGGAGAGTTTTCATTTTGTGCACTTCTTTAGGGATATTAGTTCGGAAATCATAGTTTATTGGTTGGAGGGATTTGAGTTCGAATCTTGTCAGCGACACTTGGAACTTTCTTTAGACCGAGTTAGCCGCTCTCACTACTCGTATGAAAAATCTCTGTAAACAAACAAACCGATCCCAACACATTCTAATATTTCTCATTGCCTTTCATAAATCGAAACGATGCAAGCAACAAAAATCATAACTCATAACAGCAGTGATGATTATGTAAAGTGAAACCCGAAAATGATCTAAATAGCTATCACTTCGTATCCATACTCCGACGTTTCCTCCAGTAACTTCTCATACGGAGTGGCACATCCTCCTCCCTCAAACCCCTGAAAAACTGTGTTTAAGTAGATTTTTCTGTCATCCTTCCTTTCTCGCGAAAAGATAAAATTGGCAGCAGTTATGATAATTCGTCTCGTAATCTTGAACAGTTGCAATGAATAAAACTTCTCATCATTGTGGGTGGGTGGGGGGGAATTCAATTATAAAAGACCGTGATTGTGGTCCAAATGGTTACTGAAGCAGAGTCTTACCACATTTTTCATAACAGTAAACGAATGTTATCATTAGATTATAAAATGCCTTCTCCACCTCAAGAAGAGGATTGTTCGCATTGGATATTTACTCTCATAAAATAAATGACTGCCAACTTTCAACATCGGACAATAGGTGGCATTTTCTTTCTTGTTATTAAATGAGTTTTTTAATCGGTTCGCTGTATACAGATCCCATGGGTTTCTAGAAATGCTGATATTTATTGATTGTCATTGATTCTAGATGGGGAGTTCATATACATAAAAAAATAAAATTTGCTATGAAGCATCAAAAGATGATTAAAAGCTCTTGAGTCGAGTCCCTATCTTTTAAAATAATGCATCACCAAGGAAACATGCTGGAGGTTTGTATGTTCTTTCGATGAGCTTTTCTAAACTTATAGTGTATCTTGTGTATAAAATAATAATGGAAGGATAATATGCATTATCCTTCCCTTTAATTAGAAAACTTTCGTATAAAAATATTTAAGACGCGTGTTCATAACGAGTTATAATCTACATGTTTAAAAACGCTGAAGGCATTTTTAAAAATGTTTTCTTGAACTTATAAAGCCCTAAGTACTAAATTCCCAATTTACTGCATTTCGTTTCGTGCTTTTTTTTTTTTTCGTGTCTTTTTAAACGTTTAATTAAAGGGTTAACTTATTCTGTTCAGATTACACCATTTCTTTCAAGGAAAATTGAGATTGGTTATGAAAAAAGAAAGAAAGAAAACTAGCCCTATTACGTAACGTAACAGTCGAAAAAGTTTTCGCATCAATTAATCAAGGCGTTTCATTTCGTGAGTGTTTTTTTTCTTCCTTTTTTTTAATCTAAGCTTTTTAGTGTTGATCTTGACTTTCAACACTTAAATGCAATTGCCTTAGATGTTTTCCTTACTTCGTTAATGTTCAGTGATTTTTTTTTTTTTTTTTTTACTTTGGATCCTTTTTTTTTTATCCCCTCGATCAATTTAAATTGCCGTTTGTAGCATCTAGTAATCTTGTGAAAACGTCGGTTCTAAACTTGATATCACTGTTTCCGCTTTTCTGATTGTGTATATGGCATTTCTACAATCAGGAGAGAAGGAAAAACAAACAACCCCAAAAAAAATTTTTTTTTTAATTGTCAAAAAGAGCTGATCATGAACTTTTCTATCATGAAGAGTGTGTGTGTGTGGGGGGGGGTAAAAAAACGCGACGATCCCTTTTTATATATAGCATATGCTTAGCGCTAACCGTATAGTTTACCCAAGCCTCACAAGAACAACTTTCCACTCAGACCCGTCGTGGATTCTATTAGCAGCCCAACTTACAAATTATCAAGATTTTTATCTAACCTTCTCCGTCCCCTTATAGGTCACTCAGCCTGATCAATTAAAAATTCAACAGAGTTTCACGCAAAAATAAAAGACATTCAACTTGGAAACTGACATGCTAATTAGCTTCGACATTGTCTCCCTCTTCACTAATATTTCCCATAAGGAAACGGTAGACTTGTTAACTCAAAAATTTCCATCTGATATTGTTGAATTATTCAAATTTGTTATTACGTCCGGTTACTTCAATTGGAAAGAGAAAATTTACAAGCAAGAGGAAGGAGCAGCAATGGGGTCTACCTTATCACCGAACTTAGTCAACCTGTTTCTAGAATACTTTGAAGAAAAAATTTTCATGTTTAAACCAAAACCAAAAATTTGGCTACGATATCTTGATGACGTCTTTGCTGTCTGGGGTAATTCTGAACAAGAACTACACCTGTTTCTAGATAAAATAAACCTTCTTCATCCTTGCATCAAATTCACGCTAGATAAGAATCTCTATAGGGTATCTCCTTCCTGGATTTACACATCCAAAAAAAAGAAGATGGTTCCGTCTCCACTTCTATCTATCGCAAGCCGAAATTTTCAGGTCGCCACATTCACAATTCTTTTGCTCATCATCCATCTCAAAAATTTGGCATCATTAAATCATTAGTAAGCAGAGCACACAGATTCTGCTCCTCTGAAGAATCTCTGAACAAAAAATTGGAAATAATAAAAAATGAAGCCATACTAAATGGATACAATCTTAAAACAACTCAAAATATCATCAGTCACTTCCCCACACATCAACCTAGATGAGAACAAGCCCGTAGGATTCCCATACCTTATGTCAAAGGCATTTCCGAACGTCTTTCAAAAATTATGAAGAAATACAAACTTGCTACGACCTACAAACCAATCAACTAGATCTATAACGTGTTACCTTCTCCTGAAGACAAACTCTCACCTCTGATGCTATCTGGCGTGTACGAGGTTTCATGCTCCTGTAAATTGTCTTATTATGGACAAACAGTAGATCTGTTCATAAACGCATTTCGGAACATCAAGACCATATCCGTCTTATCAGACCGCAGAAATCTGGTCTCGCATAACACGGAGTTGCAAACCCAAACCATAGGATCCATTGGAAAAGACCAAACTTCTACATAGATCTTTATATAAACATAAACGTTTATATAAAGAAAGTGCTGAAGCCCTACTTCACAGACCAAATTGAAACCGTAATGACGTTCTTGCTATTTCTAAAGTATGGGAAATTGTCATACAAAATTGTGTAAAATAATATTTTTTTATATATATTATCTTATATTAATGTAATCTATATTTTACCAGATATATTTTAATTTAATTCTATAACACGCTACTGCACGCATATTGGGATTCCATTGTAATCAGCCCTAACCGGGTGTTATTCCTAGTATTGTTTGAATTAACTGTACTGACGATGTCCTTTGATACTTAGGATGAAATATTTACTTATTAAAACTTATTACTGTGCGTATTAGTGTATTAGTGTGCTTGTTTAGTCGTATAGTATATTATTGCTATGCGCAGAAAAGTTAAATTTATGGATAATATGCAGCATTCTTCTATGCCACTTTCTTTTAACTTACAGTTTCCTTAATTCAATATCTAAACTACCTGCAACTTAAATGAATTGACTAGATGTCTTTTAAAAAAAAAGCAAAGTGGGCGGGGGAGGGATCCTGTTTTCCGCTTCTATTACGAAGACAAATTGTTAGCTAGGCTTATCCAATTATTGTTTGTTAAATAACAAAATAGAAGCGAGAGTGTAGCCGGAGATCGTCAATTAGTAGCTGTATAGAGAATGGCTATAAACATCTCATTAAGGAGTTGGATATGTGCACTAATGATGTCAGCATTAATTTCTAAATAAATGCCATTTGAGTGGAGTAATTGGATTTACTTTACGAGAACTTTTAATGAAGAAACAGATGAGGATCAAGAAGGCATAAGCACCGGAAACCAGCCGAACCACGACTTCTCCACCGTAGGATCTTTAACAAACTTGAGAAATAATATAAGTGTAATGGAAATAATAATTCAAACTCATAAAAAAGAAGTCACTTTCATTTAAATCATCATAGTATTTCAGCAATAACTAATTAACATTAGTTCATTTGAAATAGCTGTCAAAGCTGCAAAGGAGATGCTGTCTCTTCTATGACATTATATGGTATTCTGCTATGTAATTGCTATAAACCATCAAAGAATTGACTGCACTTAAGACGCATCAGTATCGGTTGTAGCCGTTGATGCATTGATGTTCTTGTATCCGCATAGCACGCATTCTTTTGGTCATTGATTTATCGTGATCACTGTTTCCAAAAGAGAAGGAAACCGTTTCGTGAAGCAAGAGTGGTCTCCATCTCTCTCCAACTGGCGTTATAACAATATCCGGTTATAGATCACGTAACAATGTTTGGCGTGCCTGCAGACACGCGGAGTAACGATGATACTTAGATTGTCATTCTACATCGCTTCTTTTTCCCGGTCTCTTTTCTCAAACCATGTTGTGCAAGGAATTCGTTAGGAAAACAATAATTTGAACACAGTTTTCTTTGTTAACAACTACGCAATTAGCAAAAGAAAAAAAGAACATTGTTTTCTTTTGAAAACAATTTACCTTTTCGACTAAATTGAAATATACTTGTTTCCAGCGTGCCAGTCATTGAAATTCTTGTCCATCTTCAAAATATACACTGTTTCAAAAATTATTCGGATGCTTGAATGTTTCAAAAACTATTTTTACAAACCTGAATACGCCATTGGCCTTCCTTTCAAATATTCTCATATATATTCAAATACCGCTTCCTGGATAGAATTTCTACTAAATGCTCGTAAATGGACACAGATATTTTAACCATTTCCTTTACCAGACACGTCCTATAACACTACAGTCCCTGTAGTGTTATAGGACGTGTTGGTCTTTTCACAACCGATGGTATCCCTTCCAGAGATGCTCTGTAGGGTTCCTATTGTGAGGTTGCGCTGGTCAGTATAATCTTTGTTTTCCTTTTCTCAAACTATTCCGCCATAGCCCTTCAATTGTTTCCATAAAAAAGGTCCAAAGTCATAGGCAACCTAGAGTTCAGAGTGGCAATAGGTGTTTATTTTTTCGACAATTGCGACAAAGGGTTGTGGTACTAACCATGAAACGCATCCCTACAGTTAACAGATAAGACAGTACATCATGGTAAACATGATTTGGCTGACATAACCACATTAATTTGAAGAGTGTGTATTGTGATTTGTCACTCCATGCTACAACTTTCTTGTTCGGTTATCTATATGAGTTTGCACCATTCAGGTCCCCCACCCCTCCCCGAGAATTCTTTGGCAGGCGATGCTTGGCTTATATACAGCAGGGGGGGGGGGGAACCCACTCGTTTCAACTCCCATGTGTACTTTTCAGTCAAGTTTGTGGTCTGTTTTTAGATTTCTCTTCATCACCACCATGCTTCCATTTTTTCAGTGATGTTAGCGACGAGCTCGGTTAACTGTAAACTATTCTCGTCCTCGTATTGTACCTGATTACATTCATTTAATGTACATCCTTGCCTTTTTTTTTTTTTTTTTTTTTTTGTTCCTGGTATGCAGTATTCGAGAAAAATAGGGATGCTCGAATAATTTTTGCAACATATTGTATGTATGAACTATTTATTAGGAGAGAACCCTTACACCGGTGCTTTACCTTGTTAATGTTTTATGATTTTGTCTAATTTCACGACGATAACTTTAGTTATAAGCATAATTAGCAAATTATTGTCATTGATGTTTGGACTACCTTAAAACGAGATCAAGTATGACATTACTGATAACTTATGTTCAAAGCTAAAGTACCACGAACTAAAGTTATTTTTCACTTAAAGTAAAAATTAGCAGTCTGAAGTATTCTCACATGCAAGTATCGGCTTGTCGTTTTTTTTGTGATTCTGTACATTATGCAGTTATTTCATATAGGTTGATCGATGTGTATGCAATCAGTGACTTAATATCTGAATTCTAGTAGAGTCCCCAGCCAAATAAGCTTTCCTTTTGAAGCTTCTGTACGAGTAGGAAACTCCAGAAGGATATGGCCGATGATCGAATATGCTGTCACCACTCAGAGTTATCGAAAGTCTTCTTTTCTACTTGAGAACATATTTCTTGAATTCCCATGTGACCGGCACAGGGTTATGGATCCAGTAAATATTTTAGTCTACTCTGCAGCTACATTTACAGACAGATCACTATTAATGACGGCCTTGACAAACGTGCCTCGCGATATCTGTCTCGATGGTCCCAAAACAGATAAGCAGTTTTAAAGTTCATGAGGACACACTGAGATAAACATTTGTTATTCTGTCTTTATTCCCTTCCCCATAGATTTAGCTGGAGGAAACTTCTTCTAGCCATCGCATTTTCTCACTTGCATACTACCTTATAAAAATAATATAAAGTTTTAAAGTGAAGAGTAGCATCTGGCGCCCTGAATTCATAAATATATAACTATTGTCGCTTAATTCTTAGAAATCCTTTGATATTAGAACATTTTAAGTGTCATACAGCAATTGCCAATTAGAAGAAACGCACAGTAATTAAACTTATATTTACTGTGAGTTTTCCATTTTGTGTCTTTCGTAAACATTTCGCAAGTTTCTTCTTCTTACTCCTCAATTGTCCTTCCATTTTAAAAAAAGATTGTCTGTGGCTGAAGGAAACACTTTCATAAAGAAAGAGAAGAGTCTTCTCCCAGCAAAATAAACAAACTGCCCGATGATAAATATGCACTTCACTGGCATAATATGGTCGGCTCCCGACTTTAGTTGCCTTTTTGTAATTCAAACCAGTTCCAATTCGAGTTCTTTCACCAACGAATGTTTTGTGGGTGTTTACAGTCATAGCTTTTAGTTGTTATCATGTAAACGGATACCTAGATCTCTCTCTTTCTCTCTCTCTCTCCAGAAGATGCACAGAACTGGCCTGTGAAGTTACAAAAATATAAATATTACACGAACCTACATAGTGTATTGGTTTCTACGTACTAATCGAAACAACTGTACTGCTCAAAACAATTAGATGTTTTGGTTTTCTTGTAAATTATAAAGTTATAAAAATAATTTACAAATGTAACACAATTTGTAAATAATATCGATTATTTAAACAATATCTCATCAATTACACTCTATCCATAAGTAAGAAATATTTATTCATGTATAAAGTACCCAATGGTTATAATTATTTGCAGAAATTTATAATTATCCGACAGAAACTAAATATCCTCTAATTGTTTTGAGCAGTGTACAACTTAATAGGAAGTGGAGAAGGTTAACTTGGCAATTTGTATTAATTGTCACATCACTTGTACATTTTTGAAATAAAAATCTGATCGTGTCCTTAATGGAAAAAAATGCTTATCATCATCATCATCACTTGTACATTATAGGTCTAGGACCGACCAAGTATCCTTAGCTTCTGAAACCACGATTTTTTAATAGGTTTGCTTGTTTGTGAATTAAACACTGGAGTTTTCGAGAAGAAAACGCAGCTACCACACTATGAGACGACTAATTCACCTTGATTTGAAAACATCTTTTTCACGCTCTAGATTGGATTTGAAGGTCTTTCCAATTAAAGAGTCAGTACCGACTGAACTATATGGAGCCACCAAT
Organism: Typopeltis vanoorti; assembly: GCF_054136105.1. Classification (NCBI taxonomy): domain Eukaryota; kingdom Metazoa; phylum Arthropoda; class Arachnida; order Uropygi; family Thelyphonidae; genus Typopeltis; species Typopeltis vanoorti. Next base: position 84,490,837 of record NC_143569.1, read on the forward strand.
CATTTACCTTACTGGGAAAAAATTAATTAAATGTGCGTTCAATTTATTTTTTTATTTTTTCTTTAAAATATGATTCTTATTTATCGGAAATTCTTTATATTTGTTTCATGCAGTACATTAGTCCTCCTTGTTTCTTAGACTGAGCTATGAACTTTTATAGCTTAGTCGGTAACAACAATCTTTTTTTCTGGAAAGATCTAAGTTTGTAAAGGCGTACTTTAGTGTAACAGCAGGAGATTGCTAAAACTTTTTCTTGTCAGTAGTATCTTTTCAGAAAGTTTGGAATTTATCTTAGCGGGTCAAAGCCAAATGAGATCCGTTCCAAACAAAAACTCTGTGCCATCTGTTTTGCTACATACACACACCACACACACACGCACGCACGCACGCACGAATTAAAAATCCACTCGTAATTGTAATCTGCTGAAACTTTTTTTTTTCACATATAAATGCTGAGGTAAATGAAGGAAGTAATTTTTGAATATAACAATGTTTAATGTAGGAGGTAAGTGCAAAAATAAATTATCTAAACAAGAAGTATGTTTTCTAACCGAGATGTTTTGTGTTTCATACTTCATATACATAAGAGTATTGAAAGAAGTTCTTGTTTACGTAAAAGTCAACAAGAACTTACTTAACGAAGCAATATGTCACCTGCTATTTAATATGTACTCAATAATATCGAAGGTGTTCATAGAATTTGGATATTATCATGCCGGACTGATTAGCCAGCATCTCCAATCAGTAGACTGTGGTTTGGAATACCACTGTGGGCAGGGTGCTTGTGAATGTCTTCTCTTCCATCCAAGACGGATTGAGTCATCTAATTAGGGCTTTAAGGCAATTTGTGCAACCGGCTTGCCATTCCTCTGTTGCGTCCATAAGAGCAAGTATTTATGCCTGTAGATCTGTGTGTTTACGGGCCGGTTTGCCTGTTTTGAGGTACGAAAAACCGGAGTTTCCGGAGGAGAAAAATTCTCCATGAAAACGGCTAGCTCACCATTTGATTGACATCACCTGATAAAGATTCCTCACATCATAGACGGGATTTAAACCTGGGTTTTTCCAACCAAAGGGCTCGTCTCTACCAACTGAGCTACGGAAGTTCTGTGAACGTCTTTAGATGTTAGATAATTTTTTTTTTAATTGGGGTGAGATCTCTTTCTCCTCCTGCTTATTGGGGATCTAAAGTGCCCTTCAAAAAAAAGCACCATGTTTGGTCTCTAGAGGATTTTTTTTTTCAGCGCTCACCATATTAAATGTTCTATAATTTATATTTCTGGGATTCGCTTAATAAAAAAAAAATTGTTCTCCTACAGGTGTTTATTTTGCTGGAGTAAAAAAAAAGAAAGTTTTCTGAAGGGAAGACTGCAAAGCCATCGGTATCTGAATGAAAGTGGTCCTTGTTGTGTGCGTCAGTTATTATGTGGGATAGTAGTGTTTCAATTTAGAATTGAAATTCATTTACTTAGAATAAATTTTTTTTTTAGAAAAAAAATCCGTCTAAAAATTCTGCCTGACTTTCATGCGATAAAAAAAAAAGCCATTTGTTCTGTTGTGTCGTGTCACAGTTGTGTTCTGTTGTGTTGTGTCACAGTCTTATTAAAAAGTATTCCAGATTACACAGCTGTTCGCCATGTTAATTACTGATCTCACAGAATAGAGGTCACCTTTAGTAGGAGCCAGTGCTGCAGTAACTTTACTTGTGCGATGCTACAAAGATGTGCAAAATAACAAACAGTGGAAAACTGCGTTGTAGGTCAGATTTCCCAGTTTGGAGTAAAATTGAATTCGGCTGCTGCATTTTAGTAAGTTCTTTCATTTTCCTCCAGTACCAAATTCATCGGCATCCTTCGAGAATTGAAAAACACGCCACCCACTGAGCGCATAAGTAGTTCAGCTAATATCGTTTCGCTAGTCAGGAGCTGCTTAAAAAAAAAAAAAGGCAGTGTCAGAACGTTGTGAAATACAGATTTTGTAACAAAATAGTCAACAACAATAAAAAATCGTAAGGGACTTCTTGTTTGGGAATATTGACGTTTCCTAATATTAATAGTGGGTACAGTATTGGGGAAAATCTATAAAGACGTGGAACTAATTATTTTTATGCATCTTGTCGTATTGGAATGTGATAAATTAACCTTTCATCCTCTGCTTTGGCCTGCAGTGAATTTATCGTCTTCTGTATAAATACTTTTGGATAGTAAGCATGTTCATTGGAAAAGCGTTATTAAATTAAATGCCAATTACAAAAGAAAAAAATTACAAAGCGAAAAATGTATTTTTTTAAAATAAAAATTATAAAAATAATCGAAACTTGTACCTGGATTGTTTTTTACGATATCTCATTTAATTGAAGATAGTGTTGCGGTATTGATCGTAGGTATTACGCGTGTGCACTATTATCTTATAGTCTGTGTTTCTTGCGTGACACATGCATGGCTTATTATACTGGATAAACAAGCGTGGTAAACACAGTGCTTGTGAAGTATTATGAGTAACTTCTCGTGCTTCTCGCAGTTGTGAAGAACTGGTTATTTGCAAATATTTTCTATAGGTGGGCTAATTATTACGGTTATCTCCAGAGGGGATACTTTACCCTCTCGTAAATTATATGATAGAATACCATATTTCTGAGGATTTAATTATTGAACTATAATGAAATAATTCTTCTCTCTCTGTCACACACACACACACACACACACACCGCGTATTCCTTGAGATTAGCTTTTATTTTTAAGACGAAATATTCGCAGTGTTTATAGTACGGAAAGGTTTGTTATTTTGAGCGGACCCAGATCTCTCTCTCTCTCTCTGTTTATTTATTTATTTAGAAGATGCACAAAACTGGTCTGTGAAGATACGAAGATATAAATATTACACGAACCTTCATAGTATATTGGTTTCTACGTGCTGATCTACACAACTTAATAAGAAATGGAGAAGGTTAAGTTGGCAATTTGTATTAATTGTCAAATGACTTCTACATTTTTGAAATAAAAGTTTTGTTATTTTGAAATTCGAGTGCTCATTAACTTTATAACGTTACTCCTTAGAAATATATTCTTATAGCTCACATAGCTTGCAAATCAAACTTGAACATGAAGTAATTCGTATTTACATTTTAGTAAGCTTATGTTAAGCATTTCATAGTAATAGATAAGCCGTTATTCGAATTTTTTTCACAACGTTACTACACACACACACACACACACACAATAAATTTTCGAAAATTTATGGATAAAAGTGATAGATTTTAGTAAAGATCCCGGATTTGATGTTTGGAATGTTTGCTAAAATATCAGATTATCGAAAGTTTTGATTAAATCAGACCGTTTGGGGGGAAGGTGATGACAAAACTACACAAACCGATTCCAAACGATACAAAATACCAACTGTGTTGTTGTTGGCCGGAATTGGATGAAATGTAATATTGAGGATCTTTGGATTCATCTCAGTTTTTATTCATTCTGACCAGTTTTTAAGGAGAAAGCGTTTGGAAAGTAAGGAAATTTATATGTTCGAAATGACATTATATAAACTTTATAATACATGAGCCAAAAATGATCTGTTCGATTGCTCTGATTGATGTCTACACAAGGATGCCATTGTTAAATGAATTTTTTTTAATGATTATCTGAAATCGTTTGCATATATTTTTTTTTGTTTCCTACCAAGTTATTTAGATGTAGAGATATTTCTAAACCATTAATTCTTATCTCCCAATTTTCGTTGCTTTCTTTTTTTTCACTCACTGAAATCATTAAACCGTATTACACTTAGTTCGTGATCCAGCATTTGAGTAACTTGAAAACCAGTTAAGTAGGAAGTATCTCGAATTCCTGTCGCTTGCCTTGGTCTAGTTAAGATTTCTTGAAATGTTCTGTTATAACTTTTTTTTTTTTTTTTTTTACAGGTTAGTTTGCGGTTACCGAGATATAAATCGAGTTTGAAGATTTAGAAGTGTTTAATACTTAATTTTTGTCTAAATCCAAATTGATTCTTTGAAACGAATTTTTTTTTTCTTTTTCTCTTTCTAAAGAAAGATCATTAATCTAATTTTCTAATATATTTGGAAAGAAAAAAAAAGACTAAAAGAAAAGAAATTGGTGTGTATAATTTTGCCATTTTTGTTCTTATATGTATTTATTCTAGCAGTCATTTTTGTTTCTATTATGATTTCTACTAAGAAAGTTTAAAATTAATGATGAGTTCTTTCTCCTTCTCTCAAATAACTGAAAACTTTCATTACACAACTATGCTGAAACATTCAGCATCACGCGTGCAATTTCAACTACCCTGTTGATGTCGACGGATGACCAGAACAAGGTAATACAAACAAAATAACCACAAAAATATTATTCATAGTGTCTATTACTGATGCAAGAATGTGCCAACTACTAACTCTTACGAATTACTTTTATGTTATTTACAGATATTTTGCCATTTTTAGTATTTTTAAAAGCAATTCTTTCACGCCTTTTTATTCCTCAGCAGTACTGTGTTCATGTTAGGTTCAACGAAGAATTGTCTGAAGAATTAAATTGAAAATGTATACAGCGTTTGGGAAATCTTTTGGCTAATTACGGATGCATTATAGGATCTGTAATAAATATTTATTATTTTGTTTCTCTTGTATTAAATGTCGGCCTGGTTGGTCGAGTGGTTAGCGTGGTTCGAACCCCGCCAGGGGCATGGATGTTTGTGATTGTCTGTAAAAATACTAGTGATGGTGCTGGCCGGTAGATGGCGGTGTTGTGGTTGCAGTTTATTGTAGTGGGTGGAGACAGAGCTGCAGTGAAGGTGCCTTCCTTGATGAGTCTTTGGACTCCCTGGAGGGGTTATGTAATAATTATAAATTAATAAATCCCCATTTAAAACTCGTATGACATTTTATTACAGCGCCCCGAGGCGTCTGTTAGAATCACTGGACTCTGTTGCCAGAGTACGATACGATTCATATAACTGAGAAATTATTTTTTTTAATTATAATATACAATAAATTATTATATATTTAGAAAGGATGCATTACCAACCAATTATTTAACAAAAACGAGTGGTATTTCTCATATTATGTTTTGTAATGTTAAGATTATTTCTTCACTGAAGTTTTAAATGGTCCAACCAGAGTAAGTGTTTTCTTTTATTCTCCAAAGGAGCAGTGTCAGTAGTATTGGATAGTCTGGATGACATTCACTGCCTCACCGAATGTCCCGAAGGAGATCGAGATTTCCTGTTGTCAGTCTTAGAAGATACTCAGCTGCATGCCTTGCTTGACGTGAGTACTTGCATGATTTGAAACCTTATTATCAGACGAAATTCATGTTTCCATTCTCCCCTTAACTTTTATGGTCCGAGTTTCTGGGAAAGATGAAAAGAATACAAGTATTGCATCACAATTTCGCCATAGTTTGGCTACCGATTGTATATATTTCTTTTAGGTAACATTATATAAACGGGTTATTGAGATGAAAATCGTAAAATATTTCTGTTGATACCATGGAATTCATATTTCACTTTCCAGATTCTTTTAAGGTAAGTGACCGAACGAAATTAAAAAAAAAAAAATCATGTAGGCTTCTAAACGAAGAAAAGAATCTTACACGTGATTGATTGCCTTGATGAGATTAGAAAAGTGACAAAAAGTGATTTTGGGAATTAAAAAGAAAAAAATGGAGACCTCTTCCGATTCTCGTGTCACAGGAATGTGTTTTGATGTGCGAAATTAATCTGATAATCTTTATATTAATTATTTCTTATGGTTAGCGATTTTGTTTAGAAGGGACAATTATTTTAGTTATCTGTTTATACTAGATTGCAGTGGATTAAACATATTTTATTTATCGTTTGCAGTACATCGATCTTGGCAAACTCATGATGAAGTATACATGCGCAGTTGACAGCGACACGCATGCTCCATTGTTGCGTAACACTAGCCTCTTGTCTTGTAGCAAACAACAATAATAAAAAAATAGCTTTATCTGTGTGGAATTCTCACGCAACTTCTGTTAAGAGTAAGAAGTTTCTCCGCCCTTTGCGTGCGCATGGGATATAAAACTGCAAGTGCTTTCTTTGTAAAATATAGTAGAAATGCACTCTTCCAAGAATTCTGTTTCTTGGTAATCACTATTGGCTCTCAGAGAAAAGAATTTTAAGATCATGTAGTTTTCTAGCATCCTCCCCCCCCCCCCCCAACTCTCCAGAATTCTGTTTTTGTAATCATTGTTGGCATGTGCTTATTTTGGTGTTTTTGTATTATATCTTTTGTGTCTTTTTATTATTTTGGAATGAATATTTCACTTTATCACTATCTCTTTTTGTTTGTCATGTCTTTCTTTCTTTTTTTTTTTTTTTATGACAATCCAATCCCACGAAAGTAGTAAGTAGCACATTCGTGCTTTAGGAAGGCTGAGAACAGGATACGTTGCTTTTACATGGCTCTAGTGCTAAATAAACCGGGTGGTAGTCTAACACCGGCCGATGAAAATCATTACTATCTGTGATGGCTTTAAAAATATCAAAGCCACAGTGAGATTCAAAATGACCCCAAATCCCTTGAGATGGCAGCACACGTTCTCTGTTTTGGTCAGCATTCAAACATTTGGGGACTCACTTCGCTGAGTGCTTCTGCATGTCCAGATGTTGGTGGATAATGACCCCAACTCGTTTCCTGGATATGTCCAGGGTGTTTGCAATGTTTAGGGTTGGTATTCGTCTCTCATCAAGGATCATGGCATGCACGGCATCAATATTTTCAGGTGTGATCGCTGTGGAAAGTATTCCTGACCTTGGGGCATCTGCTGTCTCAGGATGCCCAGTTTTAAACTTGGCCACAAATCTGGCAACTGTTGGACATGCTGCTGCACTGTCCCCTGAAGTATCACACAAAGTTTGGTGAATCACAATTGCCTACCTTTTTTGTAGCATGAAAAACTTGATGACGGCCCACACCTCTGTGTCTTTGAATTTCTTCAAAACCTCTGACATGTGACTTATAGATCCTAACAGAAAAAGAACAGATTATTACAAATTGGTGAAACATGGGGGTAAAAGGGTTTTAAGATATGTTCTTTCTTGTGGTTATATCAATTGCTTTAATATCATTTTTGTTTTAGGTGTTTATCAGAGATTTTAAGCCTCCCCCCCTCGTATAACCTCCGTGAGTCGGATTCGTCTTAAAAAAATTCTCTTACCTATCCGTCTCCTATTTTGCTGCGGATCTTCTTTTCACTGTTCATTTTCTTCTTACATACTTTCTCCACATATTTCCTCATACTTTAATTTTCTTGTGACTTCTTTTTGTCTGTTGATTTTTTTTTTTTTTTTTTTTGTTGTTCTCTCTTCCATCGCGATGGTTTGTATTCCTATTTAAATTTCTTGTAGAAGGTTACTCCGCGATATTTATTGTCGGTGTGGAATGAGACTCTTGCCCTGACAGGAGGGGGGAGTTTGCCACACGTACACATTCCCACGTGCATACTCCACTAGTGGTGAAATATGGATGGTACGAAAATTCCTTGTGACGTGTACAAAACCCAGAATTTGTTTGCTGTCTCCCCATCGGCGCTTACAAATACCACGACGTGCTTTTACTTAATAACGGCAGAGAAGCAACTGGTTATCCTACTGTTCATGAGAGAAACGAGGTAGGAGGGCGTTATCGTTCCAAAAGTCTACGCACATCCCTTCATCTACGATAAAGTATGAACGATGAATATAATCCATCTTGGCTGACATCCGGATCGCCACTTGCTTCTGGTTTGTTCATTTTGGGGGACTCGCTCGAAGCTTGTCTGCCGTCACGTAACGCGAGGGTACCCTTCCTCTGATCTCGATGAACACTAGACGATCTTAATTGTCACCGGAAGAGTGGCTTACCACTGTCAGGTAGTAGGTTATAGAGTAACGGAGCCGTGAAGGTTGCTCTGCTGGAAAAGATGGCAGACGTGTTCTTGGATTCACTGATTGGCTTTAAACCTACCCACCCACGTGACATTTCCCTCCCTGTGAACTTACGTAATGACTTACGAGGAAGAATTATTATACGAAGCGTGCAAGACTCACTCCCTAGACACTAAGAGATTCTAATGTTCGAACAAAGGCTTATGTTAGGTACGTGTCGTTTCTAAGGCAACAGAAGTGTTCTTGAGACTATCTCGCAAGACACATTTCACGTTTGATCAGACATGAAATGTTTCTTAATAGGTATCCACTTCGTTTTCACCTTGTATTGTTGGCAGCGCCTTAGCGACAGTCCCCACCAGTTCGTTCGGCAGTGTTGAATTTAGTATAATGTGGCTCCAGCGTAAATCTATGTCGTGTTTGTAAGGTATAAGCGCGCATTTCCAATAGTTTATTTCAATAGTACCGGAATCTGTTATGGAAAGTGTATGTAAATACTTCACCAATGTTAATGGGAAATTAGATTCTATTTATAATGATGGTGACAAATTTCGGTGCATTTTTTGTTAAATTTTAGATATTATTTATAACATTTGTCAAATATAGTCATGCCGCACTATAGAAATATCTACAGGTAGTAGGTATTCAATGATTCTACTATAAGATCTACAAGTAGATCTTATAGTAGAATGTTTGAAAATTCTCTTCGTAATTCATTACAGTACGGATCGTATACCGGCGAGTGATCATCAGCAACCAAGGAATCTCTCTCCGTGGTTGCTGATGATCACTTGATCTGAAAAAAAAAAAAAAAAAAAAGTTTTTCGAAAAAAAAATAATAAAAAGTTTTATTTTATTTTATTTTTTTAAATAAAATAAAATGTACCAACTAATATGTTTTATTTTACAAATGTATAAATATATATATATTTTTTCATTTTAAATGCGATTATATAAATTGAATTTCATGTAAACGATCTATGTAAACTTTTTTTTTTTTTTTTTTTTGAAATTTCGTGAAATTTCGCGCGTTATTTGTGTAGCAACTACAAAAAACACTTTAATAGACTGGAAAAATGTAATAAGGGAAATGTGCGCTACGTGTATAAATACAGTTTTATTTATTTATTCATATGGAGTTTCCTCCCTTTTCTCCCCCGTCCCTATTGGAGCGAGTTGAGCCCCCTCATGAGGGATTAAGTATTTATGGCTGTAGATCCATGTGTTCACTGGGGCGGGTTTGCCTGCTTGTGGGATGAAAACCCCCAGATAAACTGGGGGAAAAAACCCTGCTGTCCACGCCCGGCTAACTTGGCTATGGCTGAGGAAGATCCTTAAGCCCCTCACGGCTGCGACGGGAATCGAACCGAGGATCTTCTCACAAACATAGTAAACACGAATCGAAATTTGCCATCTTGTAGAAAGGAGAGTTCATTTGATTGGTATATTTATTAGTATAAACGTGCGGTGAGCATTTGAAGTTTCAAACATTAAAGCATATTCCTGAGGCTTGCACACATATAACAATTAATTTTTTTTTTTTATTCTTTGTATACGTTGTATACTTTCTATACAAATTACTAAAATTTATTGATGAAACTGCTGTTCGCGAATCATTGGCGATTTGGATGTAGACTGCTTAGATCGTTTGGCGACAAGTGATCCACAAGGTCTGACGTTTACGCGGAAAATCGTGCATAAGGACACACAGTCCGATATTTGGAGATTATTAAAAGCAACACATTCTTTGTAAAAGGTCAGCATTAGTCTTGCATATCTCTAGATTTATATACTAGGAGATTATTTCAGTGGATTTTGCATTTCTTTCAAGAAAATTACTAAGAAATATTTAACGAATCAGCGTTGAATAATACGATCTCCGAAGATAAATTAGAAGCAGAGCCTAAAATTACTATACATGCAAAATTTCATATTAAAATTAAATCTGATATACGAAAAACAATTAATCCACGTAATACACGGATGTGATATAAGTGAAGTTGTTCTGTAAAACAGTTTAGTGGTGTTCTTATTCTAGTTCTTTGTAAACGAGATTGGCTCAATAAAAAAAAAAAAGTCTGCTCCTTTATGATTTAGTCTGAACAGTCTAAATCATAAAGGAGCGGTTTTTTGAGGAGACCCTATTTTAAACTGGATCAAAATTTTGTAATATTTTATTATTATTATTGCTTTAAAATTGATATGAAAACTAAATACTATAAACCAGGAGTCGCAAACTTGTGGTCGGAGGGCCGTATCCGACCCGCGACCCTAATGAGTTCTAGAATTATTATTATTCAGTTCACCTTTTTAAATTAATATTGAAAATGTTGACGAAGAATTACAAATGGAAGTAATTGAACTCCAGTGCAATACTGAACTAAAAAATAAATATAACGAAGTTGGCATACCAAAGTTTATAAATACTTCGGCAATAAATAACCCAAATATAAAATTTATTGTGCAAAAATGTTGTCAATCTTTGGAAGTACATATGTATGTGCCCAATTATTTTCAATTATGAAACTTAATAAGTCAAAGTTCCGCTCACGGATAAAAGATTCTAGATTAAATGCAATACTTCATATTGCAGCACGAAACGAAAAAGCAGATATTGACTTGTTAGTACAGAGGAAAAGATGTCAGGTTTCAGGATCAAAATCAAATTACAGAAAGGACTCGTACATAAAAATCTTTATTTTTGTAAGTCAAAATTATGCATTTAAATAATTTTCTTAAAGTATGAATAAAATGTAATTGAACTTATATTTTCTAAACTTGTTATATTTTTAAAATTTAAAAATAAAAATGGTTATAAATTTAAAATTTAAATGGTGGTGTAACTGTTTACGTAAGTCGTAAAGGCCCAGCAACGAAAGGGCCTTTGTCAGAGCCTTTCTTTTTTTAGTTTATGTTTTGGTTCACAGAATAATATTGAATACGGCCCGCGTCAGATTTACATCTAATTGACTGGCCCTTTGCTGCGTTTGAGTTTGAGATTTCTGCTATAAACAGACAAGGAAAAAATTTAATATTAGTTTAAATTACATGTATATACTTCTATATAAACTGTAGATGTTAATATATATACCGGCCTAGATATCCGAATTGATAGCACCTATCAAGGCTTTGGCTTCGAAGTTCTTTGTCGTTGTTGAATTCTACTTATAGGAGGTGTGAAGTAGCTTGAAAGTGTTCTGTGTTTAGTCTTTAGACCAGGTTTCTCGGATTATCTGAACTCACAGTAAGCGAGCGTATTGACAGTTCTAAATGTGCCGCAGGGCCGCATCGTTTAGTGGGCAGGATTCTCATTAAAAGAAAAGAAAAGAATGTATATAATGAAGAAATGAGTTAACTAAAATTTCCTTAGATAAAAATTATTTCTACTCCTCCATCCTCGTATTTCCTCTTCTGCACTGGTGGATTACCCCTCAACAAAACGCGATTTATTATTATTGTTTTTGTATACTAAACAAAACTCTGCAATCCATAAAGGCCATATATTTTATTATTATTATTATTTTTATTTTATTTTTATTTTTTGCTGAAGGCATATCAGTTAACTATTAAGTGTGTGCGTGTTTTGGAATTCATTTCACAATAAATATGCTACGCGATGTGCATCTGGTACCCAGGTCTAATTTGCAAATTAAGATGCCAACTCAAATTATTTCGTGTGCTCCAACCAGTCGCTAGGATAAATTGTACTGCAGTTTTATTGGAAAGCGGAGAAACATAAAGAATAATATATATCCCAAATATGCACGTTAGGGTGATTAAGAATGAAGAATATACCACTCTGTTCAGGTCACGCTGTTATCATTGTTCTTGCTTTAAGAGCACTCCTAGACAGTTACAGTTATAAACGAGTGTATTATGTTTGTCAATTGCGTGTGTTCTCCAGAAAGCCTCACAGTTTTGCCGGTAAAAGATGCGCGAGTTTCCTGGAGGAAAACCCCATCATGTTGTATGAGTTCGGGTAACTCATCTTCAGCTGAAAAGACGATAGAAATGCTTCTCAGGTCCGTGGCAGGATTCGAATCTAAGTCTTTCGAAACAAACAGCAACCTCCTGCTGCCCTAAGGACCTACTTTCTTTGATTGGGCTCTGTTTCTTTGTGTCTGATGACACCATCAATTGCACATGCTTTTCCAACGAGTCATTGAGCTTAGATGTTTTCATCTATCATTCCGCTTTAACTCTGCACTCTCACTGTTAATAATTTCGAAGGAACACGAACCTTAGTATTTCCCCCATGTTTTTTTTTGTTGCATTGCTCAAAATAATTTATCAGGTGGGACGCGTTTTGTTACAGTCACTTGTAGAGAACCTTCTAATGTTGTGTTCAAGTAATTTCAACAGTCTTTTGAAAAATTAAATTTAAGCATGTTCTTATTTAAAAAAAAAAAAAAGAAATATGACAGGTTGAAATCATTAAAAAGTGCCAAGTAGTTTCTACTTTTGTGTTAAATTTCACATAAAATAAGGCATCTGCACCATAAATAGTTTTTCCTCTTGTTCGGTGTTTGTAAACTGCCAATATGAAGTTGAGAAAAAGAAAAGCAATAGAGGCTGGAGAGAAAAGGAATCGTCAGCCGGCAATTATATGGAACATTACCAGTTATTCATTATAAGTATATAGTGTGCGTATACACGTTTGCTTACCCAAAAATCAACACAGGTCATCACGGGAACAAACATTTTTGCCCGGCCCTACCTATGTAGTTCCATAATATTCAACTAGAATATAAAAATGTTAGAACTGATGATTTTAACTTTTTTTATTTTATTTTATTTTATCCCTTATAAAGAGAAATAGAGCTGTTATTGTGAACATCTATGCTTATTTCCAATATAAACATGCACTGATTGGCTTGTCATTGTGCAGCATGAAATATAATAATTTCATGAAAGCTTTATTAGTAGATCATTTATCAGTTTCAGACCTAAAATTACGAAATTCGGTTCCCTGCATTATTTAGTAACATGTACTTTATTTATAAATTGAAATTATTGTGTTTTTACTCGTGCATAAAATGTATTATCTAAAACGAATAAATAATGAGCATTATTTAATTTGTCCGCGCGGTTAGCCTAGTTGCTATGTGCTTCGCAACCATATGTCTGGGGAAGGGGTGTCCTAGGCTCGATTCCCGTACGTGAGGAGCTTAAGGATCTTCCTCAGCCATAGCCAAGTCAGCCGGTCCTGGGCGTGGACAACAGCTTCCCCCCACCAAGTTTATCTGGGGTTTTTCATCCCGCAAGCAGGCAAACCGCCCCCGTGAACACCCATAGATTGCAGTCATCGCCCTTAGGGGATGCAGCAGAGGGGTGGCGAACCGGCTACATTAATACGCCAGTAACCTCATTAGGAGGAGGAATTAACCCGTCCTAAAAGAAACAAGGGACGGATGAGAAGGAATATTTAATTTGAAATATTATTTAAAATTATAAAAAATATTTTGAAGACCTAAACATGGAGTGCCAGATGCCCTAACTATTTTGATAGGTACAAAGATAGTTTATTTAATTGTTATCTGTAAAAAAGCCATACTGAAAACCCGACTGCTGTAATTATTTCATATAATTAAATTAAATTAAATATAGAATGGTATATTTGGGATCCGTAACGAGTTAATCAAACCCAATATCATTTACTTCCGCGATCTAGTTCATCAAATGCTAGTTTTTTATCTCTATTTCCAGACGTGTAAGTTAAAGTTGAAAAGTGCTCACGCCTGATCGGGAGCGAAAAATTTAGCTGTAAGCGCAGTAGTGCGAGAAAATAAATTCCTACTTGCGAATTCTTTCTTTATCACTGCTAGTCACCATTCAGGAAGGTCGGGCATCTTTGGTTTCAATATATCAGATTTTTCTTCGATATCCGACACCACACCCTTTAGTTTATTGCTCTTCGCTATGATTAATGACCTCGCGACTGATGCTGAATAATAGATTTGACGTTTATAGAAATGACTACTGTGGCCCTCAAATGGAATCCATTAGTGAATTCTGAACTGGGAGCTGATTTATGGAATTACTTAACGGGATATCGTCCGAAGTGTCGCTCAAAAGAAAGTGAGTGGATAAGAGGACAATATTTATAATCATGTATATGTATTGAACTTTAACAAAAGAACTGCCTTTTCTTATTCAGGTGTCTTACAGGTTTTGTGGAAGCGAGAAAGAGAGAGAAAAGCCATGATATATACATTTAAATAACAGTGCCACCTGGAGACAAAAAAAAAATGCGAGTATTCAACCAGTAATTCATTTGTATGCGTCATTTTTTCGTGGCAAACTTTATAGGGATAATGAAAGTTTGAAGCATTTTTTATTTTATTTATTTATTTTTTTTTTAAATATCTCCTGTGCAACCGCATTCCCGCTTATTCGAATGAAAGCTTTCTTTTACTTTACGAAGTTTTGTACGGCAGATTACTCCATAACAAAAAGTTTATTTCAAATAAAAAAAAATGCTTAATATGAACTGATGGTAATAATTTACTAGTGATGCATTTCATACATCGTCTGTGTCGTTTGCTTTGTGTGGTTTAACTGTTCAGATCGTCACAAGATGGCGCCAGTAGTCACTTGCAAGTTAGATTAAGTATTTTGAATTCAGGAGAAAATGTATTGAGAATTAGATTTTTTTTCAGCTTACCAATTTACGTGATATCTTTAAATCTTATTTTGTCATCATATACTCAAGGCAGGCGTTATGGATGAGCAAGTGAAGTGTTTTTCCAATACCACCAAATAAGAATTCGCTTTGATTTATAAAATACAGTATATTATGCTTTAACTAAAGCTGTTAGTTGAAAAATATAACTGAAAATTATCGTCCATAAAACATTAATTAAAAAACTCCATCGAAAAATATTGTAAATTAATATGTGCTGTTTTATAAATATTTGATTGTAAAGTAACGCCTTCAATCTTTTGATTGGCAAGGTTGACATTAATAATAATAATAAAATACTAGAAATTATACATTTATTTAACTAACAGTAACTTAAACCCTGCTTGTATACTCCAGAAATAGGTAATAATTATCCACTTCCTAATTATTCCCCTTATAACGCTCCCATTCTGTTGAAACACGTCTTGCATGCATTTTTGATGAATCGCAGACCAAAACAGAATGGTATTTGATTATTTTTAGGAGAGAGGGGGTGAGAATTTTCTGCTGTGAGAAAATAACATATCTTCGTAGCAAAGATTTGCAGCCAGCTCCTCCTTATATATTTAGCGACTATGCTATTTAATCTTACTGAAGCGTATGTTGACCGGTATCAACCTACTTACTGATTTTCGAATTTTAAGGGAGGTTCTTTATCTTAATCATGTAAAGAAGTGATTATTTTTAATTTTGGTTATTGCTTATGTATTTTATTTTCAGAAAGACACGCGTTCTTTCATTTTTGTTTATAAATTATGGTAATTTTTTTTTCTTTTCCTTTCTCTTCCTCCATCAGATTTACTTGTTGTCCTATCTCTGGTTTCTGTGCCCTTTTTCTTTATGCTAACTGCCTTTGTTTTCTGACAGTTATTGCATGCATTGCGCCATTTAAAGATCTTCCGACGTTTGTAGGCAGTCTTTCTGTCTTCTCTCTGTATTGTGTTCTCGTAGTTAATGCTTTTTTGAAAAAAAAACCCTCTGTAATTGGGATTAGATAACGCACTCCTTTGTTTCATTAACTTCAAAGTTAATATCACCAATGCAGTCATCCTGTTGTGAGTGCCACCCAGCAGTGTTCATTATATTCTGAGCGCTGTTTCCATGGTTTCGATTTATGTCTTCTTAGTACTTCTCTTTCCTCCTTTGTTTCCTAATGAACTCAAAAGACACTAGTGCATTATTATTTTCCTTGTATGGCATTTTTTTATCTCCCTTTTTTTTTTTTTTTTTACCGAGTTCACTTCCATTAATATAAAAGTAAATGAATAGTAATGTTTGTCGAGGGAGAGGAGTCGAAACAATTCTTTTTCTTCCTTTCTATCTTTTTTTTTTTTTTCGTTGTGTCCAAAGCGGTTTCGTTCTGTTATAAGCGTATTCTTATTATGCACGATATTCTGCAATAAATGCTTTCGTTCTAATTAGATCTGTTACGAGGAAGAGTTTAAGTTAATCTCTCGCTTTCTCTTTCTGAATGGAGACAAATACGTGTGAATTTACGTACTTATTGACATGCTATATTACTGCTTAATTGTTTCACAATACTGGACTCAATTAAATAATATAAAAGGTTTTAGAACATTGCTTCATAGCAGCAAAGACAATAATATGTATCCTGCACCCCGCATAGACTCTCCGTGATATTATATGTGTTTTACAAAGGGAAAGCGAGTCAACCGTCTTACGGAGATGATGATTTTCATCCTGCAAAATGTACAAACTGGCTAGAAGGACAATGCAGTTTATAGATATAATACATACACTCACTTCGTACTCATAGTTGCTTTGCCCTTTATTCATTAATTCAGTTAATTTATAGCTTCGCCAGAGACTGCTACTACTAACTTCAGCACGCTGACATACATACTGTTGAGTTCAGTGACCAACACTTTTATGCGTTGAAAAGTATGATAAAAGAAAACGATTTAGGCGCAAGTTATCTGAGAGACCGCCTCGAGTCTCTGTGGGAGAGAAGTCATGTTTAAAGTGATGACATTTAATATTAAGAAAATAACGATCTTACTATCCGAAGAAAATTGCGTAAGGAAAAGAAATATTTGTTTAGCAAGTATGAGAAGTTTTAATTAACACAAATACCCTTAATGAAGATAATCGTATATAATAAACAGAAACAGTTTTTGACGGCTATGATTATAGCGTTATTTATTTGCTTATTTACTAAGTCAGCAGCATCGTGGGATTAAGTATGACTGCGAAAGAAATATTTAGAGTTACATAAAGGTTCTAACATATGGAATGAGGCTTCCATGGCTTTTTTGTCGTCGCTTATAATTTAATTTTTGTGCTAACTAATAGTCAGTAGTATTGTTTTTCTAAACACCATTTATGCTTTAAATGATAAGTAAAGATCTCACTAAAAGATTGTTAATAATATAATATCTGTTTACGAAGAATCACAAGACATCCACTGAAATAAAAAGAAATGGTTGAGAAAATGGATTATAGTAATAATACATATACATACATACATACATCTTCAAGGCCCACTCTTCCTAATTGGGTTGTGGGGTCAAAAGCTGCAAGAGGAACTTCCAGTGGTCACGATCCTCTGTCACCAAGTTCAGGTGTTCTGGTGGGATCCCCAAACGTGTCCACCCAAGGTTTTGGATATAATCTATCCAGCGAGTCCTTGGTCTTCCACGTTGCCTCCCACCCTCTGGCTTGGCAAAGAGGGCCTGCTGAGGGAGCCTCTCTTGTGGCATTCTGACCAGGTGCCCGTACCAACATAACTGTGATCTCTCAACACGGAGAAGCAGCGGTTGAGTATTGAGGGTTTCCCGAATTGCAGAGCTTCTGACTCTGTCGAGTTTTGTCAGCCCCGCAACCCCTCGAAGGAACCTCATTTCAGCCGCTTGGATTCGTGTCCGCATTCTTTCGGTCATTACCCAACTCTCATGACCATAGGTGAGGATGGGGACATAGACTGTATTGAAGACAGCCAGCTTTGCCTTCTGGCTTAACTCCGCTTCAATACTACTGAACGGCCAAGCTCCCGCAATATTGAGCTTGCTAAGCCAATTCGAGTAACTAGCTCTACGTCCCATTTTCCATCATTCGTGAATATGGACCCAAGGTATTTAAACTTCTCCACCTGTCTCATTGGGACTCCACTTACTTTACATTTATTATTATAGTAATAATATTATTGCAAAATATTCTGGAGTTCTTAAAACGTAATCATTATGGTTTCTGAAATTATGGACGGTTCCGCAAAGTTCTGTTGGCTAGGACAAGGATCTCAAACTTGCAGGCCGAGTGTTTCTCACTAATTACTTTTGATTGGTCTGTAATTACTTAAAAGCTTTGCGGACTTGCACATAACTCCTTGTGTGGAAGTTAAGTGCAGAATTCCCTCGGTTCAGCTGTATGCCCATAGTTTCCTGCACTAACTTTACCATGAAAGATAACCAATGAAATAATAGTCGCTGCGGTTGTAAAAAAAAAATCTTCCATAGAAATAACAAGACAGATACGAAAAATGTCAAAAAAGCAACAAAAATGTACTCAAACAAAATCAAAAGAACCCTGGAATTTCATCCAATAAAAACACTTCGACAATCATTTCATCAACATCAGCCGCAAAATTACAAACGTTAGTGATATTCACCACTACCATTTACAAGCATCGGAATTGCTGTTACTAGCAGATCCTAATTGGCATCTTCAACGACTTCAGTTTACTTCAGCTATTCTAGCTGCATCTCGCATGATGCGTTCGGCAAAATAGAGAAATGCGGCTTTGGTCAGACATTCCTTACCAAAGGTTATCAACCTTGGAATTTCCGCTTTTTTATCTGTGTTAACTCAAGATTTCTTAACATCACTTTGCAGCTTTCATTTGCTGCCCTTACCAGTCTCTCCTAATTCAGAACACCCATGCTGCCATTTATTGATTATTTATCTCTAAAAGTTTCTTCCTAAACACTTCAACGTTCATAAAACAAACGGGCTCCTCTTCTCTAACTTCACAGATCTTATTGAAAGGGAAGCTGAATCATTGTCAGTCATGATCTAACACAAATAGTTAACTGAGCAACCAGAATACCGGATAATCCTCAAGAAACCAGTTCTTTTTAAGATGCGCTGAAGATATTTCTTCTACTCTTTTACATAGTTGGATTAGTCTCTTCGCTCTATCCAAACACCTGCTCTTAAATAATCATTACTGGAAGGAGGGTCTACATTCCCCACTCCGCTGCAAACCCCCTAACCTCTGTGAAAGCCCTGGTTCTCTAAAAATTGCGCCTTCTCCAGTACATTATAAAATCAGCATATATTCGGTGGCTGAATTCAAAAACTATCTTCTCATCAGCTTACAGTATTGCCCGATAAAATGTGAAAAAAATATTAATAAACCCAAAGAAGGCGTCGTAAGAACGAAATGCAATAAGCTTACCTCTTGCTCTACTGGCAGTCGAACCTGCTTGTCCCTTGCTAACGCACATGGGAGTAACTTCTGCATTTCTTTGCTTCCATCTCTCACATCCGGATATTATCCAAAGATAAGGCAAGTTGTTGGCATCAGTCTTTGCACCCAGCTCTTGTTTACACTACCATGGCAAGTCACTTCCTGCAATACTGCAAACTGCATGCCTTCTCCGATCTTTCCAGAGAAGAACATCAGAAAAATCCTCATCGGTCTGGTACAAATAAATCTTCTGCTCCAGATGGTATATCTCCAGTTCACGTCTAGAATTAACACCCCCTCCTTTATCTCTTGTGTTGTTTTATTCATGTGGAATCTATGAATATCATGGAAGCAAGTCAGCCTGTAAGAGAGATAAAAGTCAGACATCAAACTATCGCTTCCATTATATTCTCACCTCAATTCTCTCGAAAGTGATGGCGGTCATCCAAAATCAGCTCATTCACTAAATGGAGACTTGTCAGTTAATTAGCAATCCCTAGTATGTATTTTGCCATTCTTATTTTACAGCAGAACTCGCTAACCTTACCAACTTTTGGACGACTACAGGCCATGGCTTCTCAACAGCTCATCTTACAGTTTCCCTTCTGTTCTTTTTGACTCGATTGCAGTCTTCCTCTCTGGTCGTGCTTTGCCTGTCATAGTGGATGGTATCCTTTCATTACATCTCCATATCACATGTGTAGTAACCCGTGGTGTTGTACTTTCAACGACGCTCTTCCTTCTGTCATGAATGAACTGACTTCAAATCATATTCGTTTTACTATTGAATAGGATTTCCTACTCCATTTGTACGTTGGCAGATCTTAAATGCTGATCTCCATTATCAGACTGAATAAAGACATCTTAGTGAATATAAGTGCTATTAAATCACAGTCCTGTCTAATTGCCATAAAAGAAGAGTCTACTTCACTCCATCTTACTTTGATAATGTTCCGATTTTCTTTCAAAATCCGTTCTCCCCCTTCTTGGGCTAACTTTCATATCCAACTTATCGTGTCATGAACATATTACATCAGTAGCCTCCTCGGCTTCTGCAAGGCTTGGTATTCGTTTTCGTTTAGCACACTACTACCTTTCACCTGCTCAACTCCTAATGCATTATAAATTTCAAATCCGACTAACCATTAGAATATTGTTCTCACATTTGGAGTGGTGGACTTCCCTAAATTTTCTTGATTGTGCACAGAGGAAGGCAGTCCACCTAATAGGTGATCCTTTTCTCATAGGCACTCTATTTCTGCATAATGTTTTTTTTATTATTTTTTATATAGGTACTTTCAGGGGCGTTGTTCCCCTAAACTGACCGCTATCATTTCTTCGCTTTCCTATAATAATGGAAGAACTAGGGCAGCTACTGATTTGCATCCACACACAGTCCAAACTCAAAAGCTATCGAACCAACGTTTTTGTCATCTTCCTTCCTTCCTTCATTCCATCTACTTCTGTTCTTTGGAACAGCCTCCCGTATAGTTTTCACAATGAGTACAGCGTCCTCTAGCTTTCAAGAAATTTGTCAGTAGATTACTCCTTTCTCTCTCTCTAAGCACTTGCCCACTCATGGCATTGTTGTGTTATAGGTCATGAGACTACTTGTGTGCCGTCAATATCAAAAAAAATCTTTTCAGTTTGTCAAATGCCTCAGTTCCTTCATATACCTTGTAGCTCTGCAACTCTTCTATAGACCGTACATGAAATTGCACGGAGAAGTGTTATGTTAATACCCAACCGACCACTGAATTAGAAACCTTTATGCAGATATACGTAATCACTCACGCAGCGTATATGCAAAATACTTGGTCATATGTGTCACCACGTGTTCTAGGCAACTATTTTAAGAATGCTGCTGATCGGTAATCGTCAGTAGTGTTGATCACAATATGAAAAACGGGATCTTTCGGTTCGATAAAGGCTTATTGTGTCTGTCTGGCTGGAGCCACGATTGTAAAAACAGAAGAGCCGACTGGTTATCAAAAGATGAGATATCCCGGTTGTTTAATCCATGGAAAAATAACCCACATTTCTTTGTCCAAGAGGCGTAGCTGTTGCCCTGAGACAGTCTGTCAGGAACGAGATCGCCATCGTTTGAGAAGACTTGTATGGACAAACAGAATGTCCTAGTTGCTGCAATTGACCGAAGTATTTAATGAAGGCTGTTCACTACCCATATCTCACCGAACTATGCGCATGGAATCGAATAGAATCGGTATTGGTTGTCTGCAGTAGGCTCGGGAACCGTGACTGGACACTGGAAGACTAGAAAAAAGTCATGTAATCGGACAAGTCACGGTACACCTTGTTCTGTACCGGCAGTTATTTATTTAGAGTATGGCAGTACCGGCAGTAGGCAGAAAGTTTGCCTTGTAAACACAACTCGAGGTTCTGGAAATGGTGTCACGGTGTGTGGTGCATATTCTGTTGGTGCGAAACGGGTCCCCTGATATGGCTGGAAGGTCGGGTATCCTCCAAGGAATATTTGAATATTATTGCCGATCAAGTCCATCCTGCAATGCTGACTTTTTATCCAGCACGTGACTGTTGTTTCATGGACGAGCATGCTACTGTCCATCGTGCAAGAATTGTTCAGCAGTGGTTCAGCGAGCATGATAGCGACTTTCACCATCTTCCCCGGCCACCACAAAGACTGGATCTGAATCCCATTGGGAATATATGGGACATGTTAGAAAAACAGAAGATCTGAGAGCAAAGTTCTTCCGTCAAATCTGAGCTAGTTAAAGGACTGTCTGGTCAACGCTTATAGAAGTAGATGCAATCCAATACCTTTTGGAAACTATGCCAAACCGCATATGTGCTGTAATTTGGGCTAAAGGAGGTTCAACACGGTATTAAATAAAAGTTTCTAATTCGGTGGCCGGTATGTTAATATAATCTAATATGTTAATATAATAATGTATTAATCATTATTCTGTCTATTGTCATATTTTTCTCATCAGCAAATGTCTTTTTTGATAATTGTGTTTCTAAAAGTACTTATGTTGTAGTGCACGCATGCGCACCCACTTCATTATTTCATGTCAAAATTATCGTCCATAGACAAATTCATCTGTTCTCATTATCCAATGTATATAACGACATCTTGCATATATAGTAGTGCTCTGAAACACATTTTATTCCTGATATAGAAAATCTTGTTTAGTTTATTATTAGTTTCAACAGAAAAATAGTCTTAAAAGTCAGTTGCAGATTCATTATTCTGTTTATTTTGTTAAGCTTAATTTTTGTGAATCACGCCAAAAGCTTGTAAACCTTAGACTACCTACACACATTAGGAGTGTGGGCAGGCTAAGAATCAGATAGGCCTGGAACACTATTCTAGTGACAATATATCAACTTTTTAAAGTCACTTCACACATTCATTAAAACTTGTGGCAGGCTAGCACCCGCAGGTGAAATTCATCTATCACCTAAAGATCATCACAAACATTCCATTGCGTGCAGTGAGATTCGAATGCACGATCTATTATGCGATATTTTGTTAGGGAGCTAGGTCGCTTCACTAGCGACCAAGCAAGCCGCTAGTGAAGATTCTTTGAATTTAAACCGATCATCGACTTAGTTTCCCCACACATTTACTGTTAATGAACATAAGATTTGTCTTCGTCTTTTTTTTTTTTTTTTGTTCATTATTTGCGGAGCAGTTGATGCACGCACTAGACTGACATATTACACTTAGCAACAGTTGCCACTTTTCTTGAGCACTCGTAACAAAACATTATCGATAAACATTATTGCAATCTTTTTTTTTTCTCTTTCTCTCCAGCTGAATAGTTTATGAGCTGTTAAGCAAGCCGGAGGGGATTTTAATTAAAAACTACATTTAAACACGTTAGTCTTGTGTGTAATTAAATTATCCCTCTCCCCCTCCTTTTTCCCCATCAACTTCTACACTAACATCGTAAGAGTGTGTTGTTGACTTGGAAGTATTGTCTTCCTAAGCTACCATTAGTTGTAGCTGCTTTCTGTGTACACGAGGAATTTCTCTAATTGAAGGGGGAGTTTTCAACAATCTCCTGAGTGTCTGGAAGAATTTTTATTTATTTATTTATTATTATTATTTTTTTTTTAGAAATTACTATTTGCTACTCGCTTTTCTTTGTATAACTTTTTAAGTGCTTTGCACTGAACATTGATGCACATTGTAGTGGATCGTTCTAAATGGAAAGAATGCCTTAGGTAGTTGTAAACTGAATAGCCAATGAAGGTGTAAAATTTATGAAAAGCCAGTTCTCATTTAAAATCCAGTAATTTACCTAATTGATAATGTTTTATTTTTTTATTTATTTTGTTGTTTATGCTGGTGTTTCAAAATAAGATTGAATAATGCTTAATCATTGACAATAACAACATACACAAAAGAATGCGTTATTCTGAACAATTCCAGCAAATGGCACAAGAAGTTCTTTTTGTTATTGTATGAAAATCCACCCCAGTGGATACTATAGAAAGTTATAGTTTGGGAACTGATCATTGAGAGTAGTTGGAAGTAGAGAACCACAAGAAAAATCAAGTCTTGTAACCAGCAGCGGTTTAGAAATTGCTTTAATTAACATATCGTGTAAAAAACTGTTTTATTCTTAATGATCACTGTTGAGCGAATTCGAAAAAAAAAAAGTGATGTAACTTTGTGTCAACTATTGTTACTCCACTTACACATTCCACCTTCAAGGTCATCATAAGCGCGCATTTAGCAATGTTGGCAGCACTGGTGGATTTCGTTCCTCTGCTGCAATGTTTCTCAAAGTCATAGTGGTCACATGGCACTTTTGAGATCTCTTAATTTGAATAGAAAATCTTTAATTTGAATAGAAAACAAATTATTATTTCATTCGCTGAAAGTTGTGACTAGACATTGGGGGGGCAAGGATATTAGTCCTAGTATTTGCAAGCTAATACGAACATGCGGTTCTACATCCATAAGGTATGAGGTTAAGAATGGCAGAAAGCACACTATATATTACGAGAATGATTCTGTCTTTTCCCTTTAATCTCTTGTCCACACGCAACATTAGTGTTCTGTATGTTTTGCAACGTTTCATTTGTGTATGGAGAGGGGGGGGGGGAGATGTTAATATATCTGTCTTAAAGTCTCACGTTTTCTCTATTAATTTATACGAAATGCACCAGACTGTGATTTTTAAGATTATTTCAGCCCATATGATGCTTCTCTCTCTCTCTCTCTCTCCAGCCTGAGAGAGGACACTCTCCAGGACTGTAGTTCTTACTCTTCTCAAAATTACCATTTTGAATTATTGATGTTATAACTTGTAGTTCCTCATGTTTCTGACAAGTGTTTTTGTGCTTGCAGATGGCGGTTTGATTCCAACGAAATAGCATTTTAATACATCGATGCTTTCTTTTGTCCTAATAAGGTGCTGTGATTTTTTTTTTTTTTTTTTCAAACTAAGGAATGTGTTGGTCATCAGTTGATTCAAAAATATTACTAGATGCTGTAACGTAGTATGTGTGGATATATTTATATTTTTCAGAAGCAAATTTTTCACGAAATATTTGGAAATGCTATACAATTTTCTCTTTGGAAAGTGTCTGTGGCGTAATGTTGAGATTTAGTATTCGTGCAGAATTCGATTTCAGACAACTGGGACTGGAAAATGATTCGAGAACAGTGAGATTAAAAAAAAATAAGAAAAAAAAATCTCTCGACGATCTCTCCCTCTTTTGTATATTTTTAATTTGAGTAAAGAAAAATATTCTAGTTTTTGAATGCTGAAAATTTTAGGCTTTTTTTTTGTTTAGATTTTGCCTGGTGTAAAGCAAATGCACATCTAAAATAACATTGCTTGTATTAAAATTTGATGACGCTTCTAAATACTACAAGAATTGTTCAACTATGAGCGCATTACATTGGAAAATAAGCACTGGCTAAAATGCACTGCGTAGATTAAGAACAATACATGTACATATTGTATATATACTATGGGCTAAATGCGCAGTCATGCGTATAGCCCTCCGCTTGATCTATTTTCTGCACGAATTGTTTGTTTTGGGCTCTATCGTAATTCCTTTGGCGTTTCTTTCCCGTTTCTCTCCTATCGCTACGGTTTCTTCAGATTGTGTTTTGTTTTCTTCGATGAGTTTCTTTCAACTCTGGTGTCCGTTGATGAAGTTGGATGCCTGACAAACACAAGCGGGAACAAATAACGATCTGCATTCTTATAATGGTTTTTCGATATCGAACTTCGGAAACCAGTACTAGAAAACCTACGGAATTCTACCTGTTTTAGTATTTTACTTTTTTGTTATTATTTCCTTTGTTTCACCATCGTCATTATTTCTGTTAATTGCTCTACTTAAAAAATTTGTATAAAATGTTGAATATCGTGTAGAGTATTTGGAACAGGTCACCTGCGTTTCGAATGAAAAATTGTATGGCTCAGCATTTATTTTTGTAAATTTTCTTACTCCTTGTTAAGACATCCCTTAGAATTTTACAATTAACTAATCACCTTAGGTTTCTACTATTTATGCTTAATTGGCTTTGCATTGAATTATATTTTCGCTTCAAATTATATCACATAGCTTTTATACAGCAGTTAATTTTAAACAGGTACTTTAGTGCTAACAATTAAATATTAAAGAATGTATTTAAGGTTAACACCCCATTACGAAGTTATTTCACGTCTACATCGAAAAAGATGAAAGAACACAAAAACTTTCTTAGATAAAAATAATTACAATATCCGAATTTTTACAAGTGGAAAAGGCGTGTGTGTGTATATATATATGTAGAAAGATTTTTTACCTTAGGTGTATTATACGTTAAAGATACCAAGAAATTTTATACTTGGTTTTAATCCTATTCCCTAGTAAGCAAAACTTTGTTTTGCTTACTAGGGAATAGGATTAAAACCAAGTATAAAATTTCTTGGTATTTATAATATATATATATACAGTATATATAATTTGTGAAAGTTACATCTCCAAGTCGTTAACGATTGAATCCATTTATAACTGCAAATCTTTGCTTCTCCAAATTTATTGAACGCACGTGGCAGTCGATCAGTATCCTTTTGCTTTCGAATTTCAAAGTCACCGAACTATATTATTATTATTCATTCAGCCTTATTTTGTTTTCTGTAATAATCATATTCGGTATGTTCTTGAAAATTATACGTTTCGGAAATTCAAATAAAATGCCAATAAGGTCTTTCTATATCCATCCATCCATACCGTTAAAGTACTGTAGGTTCATTAACTACATCTTCAAGCATATGTAAAAAATGAAGTTTTGTGGACCAATTGAATACGTTGAAGTTTCATTTATTTTATTTTCTTTCTGTAACGCATGCGCATGGCATAGTTGTACTTGTAACTCGTAATAACGCTTTCGCTTTCCTGTTTGACAAAGAGAGGTTCACCGTAATCAGCAGAATAGAAGGAAGCCGCTGCAACCTTGCGGACGAGTTATAAATCTGCTGTGTATTTGTGTGGGCGGATGTAGGGGAAGGAATTGAAAAACGGATGGGATTAAGCGACTGATCGATACCACCCATTTATCTCTCTATGATATTGGCATTCAAAGCGTCCTGTAGGATAAATGAGCACTGCTCGCATTCCCACTAGAACAGAGATAAATGTGTTGCATAGTTTTGCAACGTATTTACCTTTTGCTTTAATGAATATCTTCTTGTTTGTTTGTGGCACATTTCTTTCAAGTTGTAATCAAAAGAACCATTATTTATATATTAGAATGACACGAATACAGCGTTCAGTACCTGTCATGGAAAATACGAAATAAATAAATCAAATATAATAAATGAAAGTCAGAAACAGAGCGCCAATTTTACGTGAATTATAACTGACCTAACCTGCTGTTCATTAGGCCTTCGAAATCAGTTTTCTGCATCTTTGATCACAAGAAATCCTATACCTCGTTTATAAGTACCTAATTTTCTTTCTAAAGCCTACAGTTAATTGTGTTCGAAAGAGATACGTCTTCTTAGTATATTCATACCGGGATCTGATAGCAATCTTTTAATGTCAGGACTAATTATGAGCGTTTCTTGGAAGTTTGCAAAAAAAAAAAAAAAAAACCCTTGGAATTATTGGACACGTTACAAGACATTTTTAAAAAAAATGAAGCATAAGAGCTGACTTTCATTACCAGTTGAGCGTAATTTTTAAATTATTAAGACCTTATTAGGAAGGTTAGGATACCGATCTCTCAAGCTTTCTCTGCATTTATGTTATGTCTTAGCGAATTAATGTTTTAATTGAAACGGCAAGTTGCTGTCTTATTTTAGAAGCTACGTCACTCATGCTGAGAGTTTTTGACTTAGGCTCTACTAGCTCATCAGATGTTAATGGAAATTAATTCGACTTGTAAAAATTTCCTTCGAAGAAAATGCAAGAAAACGAAGGTACGTTTAAATTAATTTGATGTTCTAGTCAAGCAGACAAATATTCCTAGTTTTTGAGAGAGGTTTCATTTGGGAGATAGATATCATGCCCCTCAGATATAAGTATATACGGACACAAATAATACGAGGGTGGTCTGAAAAGTTCTCAGCCTAACACTGAAAAAACGAATTTATAATTTCAAAATTAATTTTCTTTTTCAACATAATCTCCTTTAAGACTAATACATTTATTCCAGCGATGCTCCACCGCCATTATCCCGTCCCTGTAGTGGTTCTCAGTAAGATCTGCAAAATATCCCCTTTATAGTTGCAATCACCTCTTGATTCGAAGAAAAACTGACCAGTGAGGAAGAGTTTTAGTTTTGGGAAGAGATAGAAGTCCAAGGGAGCCAAATCTGGGGAATAGGGAGGACGTTCCAACAATTCATAGTGCGGATCCCTGAATTTTCCCATTACCAAAACACCTTTGTGGGCAGGTGCATTGTCCTGATGAAAGATAATTTTTTTCTTCTGCTAACCGGGTCTTTTCTCACGAATTTTTTTGTCTAGTCTGGTTAAAAGATCGGAATAATATTCCCCAGTTATTGTTTTATCCTTTTCAAGATAATTAATAAACAAACTGTCTCTAGCATCCCAAAACACCGATGCTATGACCTTTCCTGAACCGACTTTGGCTTCTTTGGCACTGAACAACCGGCTTCCGTTCTATGTTTTGACTGTTGTTTGGATTCTGGTATATAATGGTAAATCCAAGTCTCATCCATAGTAATAAATCGACGCACAAAATCAGTTTTATTCTTGTTAAAACGCTCCAAGCACTGTTCAGAGATTTTCATGCGAGTGTGTTTTTGATCTGCTGTGACCAAGCGCGGCACCTATCTTACGCAAAGCTTTTTCATTTGCAATTCTTCATGCAAAATATATCCTACACGTTCTTTTGAAATGCCTGTAGTCTCAGCAATTTCATGCACTTGTTCAATGATTTCTGGTGTTGTTACACTTTTTGGACGTCCTTGACGTGGATCGGCTTCAAGGCTGCCACGTTTAAACTTGTATATGGAGATGATTTACGGTTCAGAATTGGTTTTGTGAATTGGGGAACTCATTATTTAATGCAGTGATGTTAATAATGGTGCTCGATCGGGAGTTCCATCTCACATGATAAAAATGCTTCAAAAGCGAGATGCTCGATATGAAGTGATATGCATTAATCGTTAAACTAGTATAGTACATGACTAAATATTAACTGATAGATGTAAGACTAATTGTGACTGAAATGGAAAATAAAGACAACGTGTGCACAGATAGTTCTAAAAAATTTCACTGAATAGCACTTCGATAGAAATATATCACACTTCTCAAATATTTGCTACAAAATCATATCAATAGCTTTTTCACATCGCGCATGCATCGTCAGTGGAATAATGTAATAGTTTCCATCTTCATGTTTATTTTCGTTCTGTTCTTGTTCTGCGACATAACTTCAAAATGGAGGAAGAATCCGACTCAGGTTGGATATATCGCATTGATCAGCGTCGATGTTTTCAGGCGAAGTGTCTGATCTTTTGGAAAAGTATGGATGGCAGGTTCTACTTCACCTTATCTTATCGTCCTGTAAAGTTCTGACATGAGCCCACTAGACTTCTATTTCTTCCAGAAATTGTAAGTGCCACTCCGTGGGAAATGCTTCACTAACCATCGATCAGGATTCTGCTGAAGTGACCCTATTCGTTAAACCCATAAACAAAACAATTGTGCTGTCTAAGACTTATCCAAACATTGGGCCAAATGGAGATTACATTAAAAGCCTGTAAATGTATTTTATTAAACAAATGTTTGCTTTAACAACAGGGATACAGTGTGCACAATTTTTTAAACAATCCTCATATATTTGCTGAGCCCTGCGATATATTGCTATTTCTCACATTTATTTAATTTTTTCTGAAGGGATCGCGAGTTAATCTGAAAAATGCGGTGCTCCTTTTTAAACAGGTGCTAAAATTCAGGCATAACATCGAAAGCGATCATCACAATTAAAGGCTACATCCGTTTGGTAGCGTATATCATTAGTTTTATTTATTTTCTTATACGCGTGTTATAGCGTATTATCAGGACAGAGAAATGTTCTTCTTTTCTTGTAGAATCGTTCATAACATACAATCTGGACATCTGAGTTTCATCTTATGGGTGCTAAAGTTTTAATGGTAGAATGTTTGTTAGTTTTCTCTCCACTTCATTTGAAACTCCATATCCATTATTTTGTGTGTTGTAAGTTGACCTCCTGTTCTGGTGAATAGGTCGCAACCGCCTCTACCTGAGATAAGCGGTTGTCTCCTAAACACGCTTTTATCACCCGCTTTATGGACTCTGCTGCTGCTTTTATGAGAAAGCACGTTTATGTGGTTGTCGGCGTTCTTTCTTCGTCCTTGTAGTTCATTTTTATGTCCAGCATCAGTTTTGCATTCAGGAATTAACTGACACTTGGGCATTTCTGTAGGAAAAAAAATTGTCTTTTGCGCACTAGAATTTTTCATGAAGAAATGAAAATTTAAACTTGAATATCTTTGAAAGTAGTTCACGTGGTAGTAGACAATTTTTGTTGCCTATTGTGAGACTACCATCCTATAAGCTTGCAAGACACATGATTAATCCTTAACTCACCCTTACCTTTTAGGTTTACAGCCTTTTGTGGATTCGTAAATGGGTAGTTCATATTGACACTTCCCTAGTGCATCCATGTTGTGTATTTCATTGTTACAGCTTTTTTGGCCATAACAAAGTTGTATCCAGTCCTGCAGGTTCTCTTCATTTTTTCATCATCCTTTTCTGTTGTCTTGTTTTCATAACTCTTTCATCTTCTTGATCTCATCGTCATCTCTTTCTTCTTCTTCTTCTTTTTTTTTTTTTTTGACCCTTTCTCAGTTGCGATGCTAGTTTTCTCTCTCTTCCTTGATGTTTATGTAACATCGTTTTTTTATCACATCAGCATAATGTTTCCTACATCTCACGTATTCTCTGTTGCCTTCTTTATTCTTTCATCTAACACAAACACCTCTCTTCTTTTTGCGGTCTGTCATTTCCATCATCAACCTCACACACCCTCTTTTCTTGTTTGTTATCTCCCATCACTCCATCTCCCATTTTCTACTGCCACTGTTTTTATTCTTCATGTTCTTTTTTTATTTTATTCTGCGATTATACCCTTACCTAATTTTATTTTAGATTTTCTCTCGTTTCTCTTTTCATCCTCTTTCTGATTTTTTTCTTTCATTTTTTTCGTCCCTTTCTTGCCTCCTTGTTCTCTGTCATCAGCAGCTCTTTCAGTCGAAGATATCCAAATACACATTAGACTGTTAAATGCGTGGAAAAATATTCTTTTACTAGTTCTGTTAACTCAATCATCGATATAAAATAGAGCACAACGTATCCGTTTTTAGTTTTTTTTTTTTTTAAATCAAGTAGCTTTTGCAACTGACGACACACGAACTTTTGCAATCTGTTTCTATTTTACGACTTGTTTTAAAGTTGCTTCTGGGAAACTGTTGAAGCATACGACCTGTCAACATGCGGTAAGCCGTACGTTAAAGAGTGTCACAGTTAGGAATGTGTTACCGTATGTCAGTTTTCACAAGCCGTTGCTAACTCTGACGATGCATCTTCGATCTCATGTTGTGCACTGAAATTTCTGTTATGGCTGTCTGACTTGATTTTATCATCCCATTATGCGACACGAATTCTTTTATATCTGCCTGATAAATGTACATTACCCATAATATCCCGTCATTGTAAGCACGTGTGTTCGACAGAGCTACTAATGCATCTCCCGAATTATTTCATTAGCTTTAATCATCTTCATATTATTCTGGTATATTTTCATTTAGAGGGAACTGCTACAGATAATTAACACACTTAACCGAACTATGACTCATGATTTCCCATGCGCACATAAGGTTGACATGTAGAACGTTTGCAATTTATTTTTAAACTATGTCTGTCTCACTAAAGTAATAGAATACTAAACACAAACATGCAATAGCTGGTAATAGAATTAAGACATGGAATGAAAGCACAGGTATGGCCTTGCTAATTAGGTATTCATCAGATAAAAAGAGAAAGGAAATAATCGGGGTCATATTCATAGAATATCTTAAACGACTATTAGGAAAGAATTAAATTTAACTTTTCGTTCTTTCAGACACCCCCCCCCCCCCACACACACACTCCCGCTCTTTGTTTATAGTACCAGTCTATATAATCTTGATAGCATTGCCGGCAAATTACTGTCTAATGACGCTGGTGATTAGGCTTCTGAATCCATTAAAACAATACTCCGTAGAATGATGAGCTTCAATTTACGTTTTTTTATTTTTATTTTTTATTTATTTATTTTTCGTTGTTGTATTCAGTTGAAAGCATTATCATTGTCAATATACGACGAAAAAGTCCATTATTTTGCGTGCTTCATGGAAAGTTAGTAAGTTCATTGATGTGATGAATGCTTCATTGTTGTTATTAGTGGGTAATGTCACATTTTTCAAAAATATAATTTACTACTCATATATTAAATATGGTTCAAAGATTTGTTACGGAGTGTCGCTTCGATCAATTTTTGTGAACAAACAGACGAGCTGAATTCCTTAGTATGTTGGTATACAATTATTCCATAACTTGTCTTGGTTTTGTGCTTAGATATTTTATAAAATTCATTTTTAAATTTAATTTGTATTTTGTATTTAATTATGCATTTGAGTTGAAAAACTTCCACTATAGCTTCAATGTGTCACTTTGGCCTACTTCGATTCGATTTTTTTTAATCTCTTTCTTTCTTTGCAATCTTGTTTCATTTAGAGAGAGAGAGAGAGAGAGAGGGGGGGGGGAGGTTTGAATCGATCTGTTCCAAATAATTTTAAAAATCAAGCTGAATAATTAAATAAAAAAAAGCATTAATGGGAATGGTTAGAAAGGAGTTGAAGAATTCAAAGGACAAAATAGTACACATTACTGGGCAAAAAAATAAAATAAAAGAAAATGAAAATAAAAAGGAAACGGGTAACCAGATGAGAAAATATATACTTCCGAAGAGGAAGTAGAAAAGTTGAAACAGATTGAATGAAAGACCTGAACGCAAGGACATAAAAGATCCAGCTGGAGTGATCTGCATCTTTCTTATGCGGATCTCCATCTTCCTGATAATACGTCTCTAGATAGAAGTGCCGAAAAGCACGTAAAATAAATGGACGTGAATAGAAGCGAACACAAAACAAAGATTTGGTTTTTGTATTCGCGCTGTTTGCTTCGTGCCGTGTAGTTTACCATTTTGTGCTTTCCTCGTCTCCCTTCGTCGTTTTCTTCCAGAGTTTTGCACTTTCAGAGTGCCTACTGCTCTTGAAGATAATTGAAAATGTTCTACGACTTACAATATTCTCGGTGCATCGTGTTTGCTGCATGCCGCTGATTCATGCCTCCGGCCACGTAATAACCCTTGAAGTTGTGGCTCTCTGGCTTTTCACAGCTGATTGGGTGTGAAATTTGTCGGCGGACACCGCGTGTTCTACCCTGGTAGACCTAATGGAGCGGAAGTGGATGTTATGAGAAAGTTCTGTTGTACGCGCGCGCGCGTGCACACGCACATTACCACGTAAAATTCCTTTAACTCTTATAGCCTTTCAGCAGAGAAGAAGATTACGACTACTCTCTAAGTCCCTCTTTAGACAAGTACTTAAGTGGTATTCGCAGTATTCGTTCTCTCGCAAAGTTGCCAGGCGGGTGGTGGTTTGGGGGGGGGGGGAAGACAGCTTGGATTAGCAGATGTGTCTCCTCAGCTTCTACTTGTTACAAGTCATTGACCAATACCTTGAAGGGAGAACATTTGCCTGCTTCAGAGGAGTATTCCCAGACTTCGGAACAGCAAAAAGAGTCGCAGAGAGTAATACAACGCATTTGATTATCTGCGTACGCCTTAATTTGCTTAATATAAATAAGGGCGCAAACACCAGTCATACTTTTACTGAGGGAATAAAATTCGAATAAATGATCCTATTACAGCCGTTTATATTTCCAAAGCTAGTAATTTCTTTTACTGAAAATGAAAATAATGAAATAGAAAAAATGCACGTATCATCTCCCTTTAAAGGTTGTTTTACTGCTTTGACTTGATTATGTGCATTTTGTCATGCTGAATGTCTTTCGTAGCTGACATTCAATTCGTTATCATCACCGATGTAACTGTGGTAATTTCTCTGTTTTGACATTTCCCTGTCATTCACAGGACACGCGTGATTCCGTCTCTGATCTGCTAGGTCGGCGTAATCACTACTACCAAGTACAACGAGACACGTCCTAACGTTGATTTCCGCTGAAGGATTCTTTTGTTGCTCCCGTTATCTCCGTGTTTCCAGGATATTTCCATCTTCTCGCTTACTCTCGTGTAACGCATTCGAACTTGAGCACGCGTCACTACGGCTCTTAATGTCGCGAAAAGGAAGAGTGCTTTCACGTTTATTTTTATGACAAAAGAAAACGTTTTATTTGTTACTTTACTCAGATTCTCTGTATCGTATACATTTTTGCCTACTCAGCTTCTGTTGTTGCAATGTTAGCAAGTATATGAATGCAACGTGCTTCACTGGCGGGTGAACTGTGGTTGTGCTCTTCCTCCCTTTCCGTTCTGTTTGGGAAAACTAATCGCTAAACGTAAGAGAATGTGTTATAATGTTTAACATGTAAGATAGACTTATTATGTTTATTTTGTACTTGAAGTCGTTTCACAGACTTACAGTCAATCGACATCTTCCTCAAGTAGAGAGGTTTCTGAAATGTCGTCACACTATATTTTCCTTTATACAGTTATTCTGATCACCAGTTTTCACACCATTTCTTCTCAAAACCGGATAGGATGGGATAAGCTTCTTGGTATCCGAAACTGCTTTAGCTAGGCATAGCTGATATGTGAAGTCCAAAGTATGAGTCGATAACCGCATTCTTCTGTATAAATATCTTTGTTCTCTATGTCCATCATTCCTCTTCAGTCATTGGCTCCGTTCCAGTTTGACTGCAGCGTTATCAACTAAACTGAATAGGGGTTATTGGCAATATTGGTTAGTCATTTGACAGGTTTTTTTATATTTTTTTTTATATTTTTTTTTTAGGAAATTGACGGACACTATCCGCCAGCCTTTTGGGTGATTACTCTAACACAATCGCGTGAAGAAATACTCTTTATTATTTGGATTTATGGGATTTGAAGCCCTTAGAAAAGAAGCAGAAATTAGTCATCGATGTCTTGTATACTAAGTTGAAAATAAACTGAAAAAATTCTATAAGGCATCAATCATATACACTTTTCATATCTAGCTTTCGTTCATCGCTATTGATGATGCCCTCTCTAATGGAAAACCCACCCTATACTGCACTAAGTAGATCCCTTTAAATAATGTCGCATTTATAGTAGAGTGATTCCGAAAAAAATCTATAATACATGACTGAAGGAAAACACATCTAGAATATTTTTTTGTTACAAAGAAATATTTTATTAGAAAATGTTAAAGTTTTAGATTTGAAGTGTCGTATGTTAATATATTTTAACAGTCATAAAAAATTAAAAAAGCAACCCATTTTAGGTTATTTGACCTCAACATCTTGGCATGGAAAAGGGATCAAAAACTCTCACCAGGCCTGTTGAACTAAATTCGAATCCTATATAGAACGGTAAGAATCTTTATGTGATTCACCTGAAGATGAGTTAGGTGATCTCATTTGGTGGTTGCTGGGTTTATCATCTTTACAAACCGATCCCCCCCCCCACCACCACCAAGAAGAACACATACAAGTAAGCAACAAAATTTCCTGGCCTCATAGATTTACTTGCTTTAGCTATAATTCTACAAAAGCGTGTTCGCTCTCCAACCAGTAGGCTGTGAGTTCGAATTCCCACCGTGGGCATGGATGTTTGTGAATGTCTTTTTAAGTGATAGATGAATTTCATCACTCCCAGAGATTGATTAATTAATCCTTAGGTTTACCAACCGTGCTAATGTACTTTAGAATTAAAACCTCTTGCCAGTATAATATTCCAATTAAAAAAACTAATTAATAAAAAGCCAACGGCATAATCCTAAACAACTTGCTAGAATGAATTATGGAATATTATGTAGATTTCTACTTTCTCATAATAATGCTATATTTCTTTATTAAGATGTCAGATATTTTCTAATTTAAGTTGTTTTCTTCTTTTTTAGGAAAAATGTTTCCAAAATCTGTCAGTTTTATTTTGTTGCCGTATTATTTTAGAGTAGTTCTTCAAAGATTTGTGGCTATCGATCTCCAGCACTGTCCCCGGTGTAAAATTTAGTGTTAATAATTAAGTACAGACAAGGAATTTGGAGCAATTCATAAGAGAACAAAGCTGTAAAATTGTCACGAGGTTTACATTAAACGAGAAATTGACTTATTGTTGCTACTTGCTCATCACGTACTTCTTGAAAGAGAAACATTGTGTACATTTCTTCGCACCGAGTTTTAGATGTTTAATGCAATAGTAAATCCTGTACATTAAAAATAAAAAAAAAAAATAAATAAATAAAATTTTCTCAGTCCTCTTTGAAGAATGAAAAAAGAAACGTGGCTGGCATTTTGGTTAGAAACGTGACTGTACAAATAAGTGCAGAATTACATGAAAGAAAATGGTTATCGGTGAGCTACGATTACTGTTTACCTACTTGTTTTCTCTTGTCTTAATACTCTCCGGAGCTTAGCGTGCTTGCCGAAATTGTTAAGACGAGAACGATAGGAACGAAATGATGAATCGTTAATTCAAGGTTGTTACGCAATTTATAATAACGATTATTAAAGTTTTAGAATAACATTGAAAAGGGCCCTTGTGGGAAATATGTGCTATAATATGAAATGAATGAGCAGCTGAAAAGGAAAAAAAAAATGCCAAAAGCTACACTTTTCAGAGAAAGCGTAGTTTTAATACTTCAAAGAATACCAAGTTAAATATGGCTGCTTATTTCCCTAATGGTAGTCACACTGTGGCGGCCCTCATCGAATTTTAATTTAATGGTAATAGAAGCTAGTCTCATGAGTTGAAATTTTATTGCTTTGCACTCATTCTAGAAACTTAATAGCTAGTAATAATTTTATCTCTTTTGAAGAGTTTGCAAATAACGTGGCCATTAATACTATAACTGCTTTGTTTGATATATGAATTATGTGTCATATAATTATAATTATATTGAATACTATGAAATGCTTAATCGTTAAAGCATACGTGTTTAATATATTTAAATTAAACGTTTAATAATAAACAGGAAACAGTAAAACAAAAAATTTTTAAATTCTGGTTTCTTTAAAATGGCTTGCTTTTTCTTTCTTAGTGTGTTTAAGTATAATATTGCTACTGTTTTGTAGATCGTAGCGGACTTTATGATACGCAGTTGCGCGTTGTGCATTAATAATTTTACAATAAATTAAGGATGGTAAATATATTTGATCGGAAAGGAGAACATAGTCACTTATACACTATATAAGTTCTCATTCTCATGGCCGGAACAAGAGGCTGATCCGACTTGGACCGGAACCGGAAAAACTAACATTATTCCGTATGCGTGGGGATTTATGAATCATCCTGTATTTTACTTTTTTTTTCTTGAGATAGAATCGTACTTATTTTATTTCTCTTCCATTTCATTTACTTCAAGTCGTTAACTTTTCTCTAAGTACAAAATTTCGTCGTCATCAGACGGAAACAGTATGAATGGTTTCGGGAAGTTTCGCCCGAGCAGAATTCAGCCCAGTCGTATTCCTTTTCGTAATATTATTCTGCCTGCTACCTAACATATCTCTACCGACTACCATATGTTCCACAGGTTGACAAATGTAATCATTCATGGGTTGTCGATAAGTATTATTCTTGTGGATATCCATATATTAGCAGTTTTTATCTTTCTGAAAGAATCTCTATTATTCTGTAGAAGCTGGAACTTTTAGTTTACATCCGAACGGAAAGTAGATGAACCCTTGATTCTCTTTCACATTTTCTTCTCCCCCCCCTCCCCTTCTTCTTCTTTTTTTTTTTTTTTTTGTGAAATGTCAGCAGATGTTTGGACACCTTTCAGAAATACTTCGAGAATTCGAATGGTTCGTAATTGGTAGCGGCGTCTTAATGTCGTGCCACAAAGATTGATTGATGACACCTCTTCGAGAAATTATAGAATGGAGCAGTTTTTCGTAAAACTGGTTTTGACACACTATTGGCTCTTGATAGATTTTCGCGGACTGAGAGTTAGCTTTGACAAATGGAGAGGCCGTAGCTAGGAAAGATGCTTAGAGACGGTGTTGCAATTGGCCCTGCGCTGGCTCGCTTACACACACACACACATTTTTTTTTTTTTTTTTTTTTTTTTTGTTGTTGGTAGTTGTATGGACTTTCAGGAACCAGTGCACGTACAAATTCATTGGTTTGTAGTCTGGGAAATGTCAGCTCTGTAGACTGTTGCATTTGTGGACCTCTGCCGCTGATTATCGCTAGGCGTCCGTGTTCTGTTCATCTGCCAACATTGCGATTCAGTACTCATCATTTCGCCTTGTCTGCCACGTATATATATTATGATGGGGATTGTAATTTGTCTGTCTATCTGTTCGACATAAAGACAAATTGATTGCGACACGATCATTGACAGTGGTTCCACATTACAAGAGGAAAATATTAAGGGATAGATATTTACGAATTCTATGCAAGATACCAAGGTGAAAAATATTAATAAAAAATTGTGTATGTATTATCGTAGTATCATCTGCAGATGCTCATCATGTATAACCTAATATGCAGTTCAGTTGTAAAGATAAAAGACAAGCTGTTGCAAAAATGCCAGCGTCTGTCACCCGTTCTTTCTTGACAATGTAATTATCTTGTACGTTTCATGAAAGCGTGATTTTAGTTGTATATTTCATGTAAGCAGCACATGCATTGAAAAATTTTCAAAGCAAAATCTGATATTTCTATCCTTTTGGACAGTAATATTGTTAATACTAATAATAGTATTCCAAAATTAATATTATTAACTTGGAAAAAAAATCTTATATTCTGTACATAAACTGAGAACTTATTTTGGGTTCGGCAATAGAGTTGGCTCCGTATTCTTCCTTCGCATTTCTTTCTTTTTCATATTTTCTTAGAAAGCTGTCGCAGACATGATGAATAATGGACTGTTGCCCTTATCGCTGTACTGAATTTGATAGGTAATATATTTCTCACTTTTGTCAGGATATGGCCTTATGTTTTAATCAGAACGCAGCAATCCCCCCCTCCCCAACCCACTACTGCATTTAAAATGTTTATTTCTTTAATATCTAATTTATGGCAATTGATATCCGACTTCGCTTTTTTTTTCTTGTTAATTGAAAAATGCCAAATGCTTTTGTTTGTTCAGGACAACTCCTTTCGATGTTTGTTAAGTTTTCATTTAACTGCCTCTGATCCAAATCTAAGGAATTTAATCTCTAAGTTTTTACAGTGAACTTAATCACTGTAAGAACCTAATCACTGTAAGCTCATCCCTTTCAGGTTTGCTAGCATGGAGCCTGTGCTCCGAAGATAAATTGTCTGTTAGAAAACTGAGACTTTCAGGTTCTCTTGGTGTAGTAATAAATTGCCTATGCCAAAAAAAGTTTGAAAAGCTCTACGTATAAATCATAACATCCTGTATCTAAGGAAGTCTGGTAGAAATATTTTTGCCACTTGTTGATTCTTTCAAAGCAAAATAAATAAATACATTTAAATTGCATTTTATATCAAGTTTTGATGATTGATTTAAAGCAGTGTTATCCATCCAACAAGATATCTTGTTTTCAACGATTCCGAAACTACACATCAAAAAGTCACATTACTTGTGGAATGATTTCCTTATGTGGATTTTGATTATTTTTGATGTCATCACTTGAGCAAAAGGAGCTACCAAATTTGTAAAAACCAACCGTGAAAAGTTTAGATGGATATTTCTACGACAGTCTTTGCGTATTTTATATTAGTGCTGGTATTGTGAACGATTGCCCAATGCGCCAATTTCACGGTGGTGACCTACTGGACATTCACAAGGTGACGGATGAGGCCTTGGATTAGCTTTCCAGTTTGGACACTGACCTGTAGTTGGTATGGTGGTGGCAGTGGTTATGGAGTAAATAGAAGATTCAAGGGGTCCCGTTCACCACGAAGATGTTATTCTTATAGCCGCTCTCATAGTCCTCGTCGAAGTATCAGCAGAACTGCTCCTCGTGCTAGACGATGATGATGCAAAGTTAAATGGGTTTTCTCTAATGGATCAAGATTTCACAAAAGTCACAACTGCTCTCTAATAAAACCTTGGATACAGCTACATTTGTGTTGTGATGCGTTGGAGAGAACATGCAGTCTTGTTATATTTGGTGCAGTAGAATGATAATTTTCTCTAACTTGAGTATAACACATTACGTTTGCTTTTTTTTTTTTTTAAAGGAAGACTTGGAATGCAGTTCGTGCCTTTTATGTAATGAACTTTTACATGTTAAGATTTTCATCATTTTTCTGGAGATGGTGATTGTACATTTCACTTGTCAGTTTCACAAAGCCATATGCGTAAATAAATAAATAAATAAATTAGTGCTGGTGCAGAAATAAGTTAATAGCAACATGTACATTTCTTGGATTGGCGAAGTTGAAAGAAGAAACTCGCCAGTGTTCCTAAATAAGCATACACACGACTAGAAACATAACCCACAAACTTAACTCACCTCGCGTATCGTGGATTACTATTTAATTAGTAATCGCCCGGTTATAATCTCTTGCTGTGAAACTTAAGATTATCATTGAGTAACAGTGATAATTCTGAAGTTTAGAATAACAGTGAGATAATATTTTTAGATGACGATTATTAATGATTTATTTTTTTTATGTAATTTCTGCCCACGAGAGGCAAACCTATAGGACTATGTAAAAATAATAAAAATTTATTATTTTTACATAGCCCGGAAAATGAGTCTGGACTATTTACAAAAGCTACTTGTAATATAGTGTGTAATGAAAATTAAACACAGAAAAGAAGGAAAAAAAGTCGATGTGCTGAAATAGGAAATACTGTACTACTACTCGCACTGATTAGATCCTTTTTCATATTCACACCGCTTATATACACACTCGCGCCACTTATTGTTTCTACTTTTCGTTAAGTCTAGAACATCGTTCTGTTTGCAATAGACCATCTTATCTATCGCATACATGGTAGATTCTTTCTTAATATATAGTTCTTAACTTTAACACTAGGAAAATATATGCTATCTATTTCTTTTTCCAGATGTAAGGCAGCGTTTCTTGTGGACAGTCTGTACTTGACAGAGAAAAATGACAGTGATGTTTTTTTTTTTTTTTTTTTTTCGCTCAGCGTCCATAATCACACGCAAAACAAACAACTAAACCTTTTCAGATCCCATAAAACCATGCGCCTGTATAATTTCTATTTTATACATAATATATATTATTATATAGACGTGTTTACATATTATACTAAGTTTCATAAGCATAAAAACCATTTTCTGTTCTGCCATATTTTTACGTATCTCTTGATTTTTCAGTTAATATCTCTCATACAAAATTCAGAATATGCGATAATTTTTCTAAATGTTTCAAAGTGTTATCTGGAATTAATTTGATTTATTTAATTTGTATAATAATTTATTAAATATGTTTTATGACTTCCATAAATATATGTCTGGTCAGATATATCATAACATTTTCTTTTATTTGTCAACATGTGAGGTGATAAAGTAGATTGTTGGTAATATAAGTGTAAACTTCCTATTTAGCTCATCATTGTTGTGAATTTGACTACTTTATTTATTTTCTATTATCTGGATAACAAAAGTTGATTTTGTAGAGAAACCAACCAGAACTGCCCGCGAGCCTAAACTAGAACTATAAATATTAAAAATTAAGCAAGCGCTCGCTGTTTAAAATTCTTCTCTCCCTAAAGGAGAAATTTTATCAGCGCTGCGTTTTTTAAATCATTGATCTAGGTTGTTCCAGTTACGTCAGTTTAATATGATTCTTATATTTTAAAAGTTACGGGGATTGATTGCTAATTAATATTAGGTAAGTGTTTTGGTAAAGTGCGGTTTAAAAATAATTTCGCTCAAGATGCAGATTTTTTAGTTCCTATTTCCATTTGCTTTTGCCTGAAAAATAAATCTGGATTCTTAATTTTATGTCCAAAATAAGTACCTAATATTCATTGGAGAATAATGTTGGAGAATAATTTTGTAACTGTCGAGCAGCAGAAACACCAGTGATCTGTAAATCGTAAATTCAGCCGCTCTCGAACCAGTCAACCTTCCTTAAATAATAAACAAAAAACTGTAAGAAAAATGTAAGAAAATGCTTAGTAAAATCTTCAGTTCAGTGAATTACAAATTGGGGGAAAAAAAGGTTGCTGTATGTTTGTATTTTTATATACCAAAAAGTGTATATATTTCATAAAAACCATATTGTTAATGCTTGTTCCTCTACACAGATTTTCACCAGTGTAAGAACGTTTTCCGATACTCTTTCTACAGGAGCATCATCTTGGCATGTCTTTTTCGAATATTTTTTTCCTCTGCTTTTTTTTTTTTTATCTTCATTGTTTCTTATTTGCTATTTTTTTCCTGAATTTCGTTTTCTTGTTTTGCCCTTTTCTAAACTTCCTCTGAATAGCTCAAGAAATTAGCAAATTTTTACCCAAACTGTATCGTATTCTTCAAATGAAAAAATGCGGCAGGAAATTGATGCAGCCTTTCAGTGAAATTTTGCTTAAAAAGTCCAACATCAAAATGCTAGTAGTCATTCCTCATATTCATCTTGCCTGCTGATCTGACGTTTCGATATAATTAGTTTATAACTGACTCAGTTATAAACTGTTCACAAAAAATTTCGTGGCGCAATATCTAATCCTAGGTCCATACAATCTGTACGGATCAAGGATTGTAATCGTATCGTAATATACTATGCTTACAATCTTTCAATGCTGAATTCACATTATAAAATGATTCTTATAATCTCCGCCCCACCAAAATTTGGTTTGCAATTATTTCTGCATATATATAATTTGCAATTCTATATATATATATATATATATATATATATATATATATCGATCTCATACACGAGAGGTAGAAGAGTTCATAGCACATTGCTGTCGTGTATAATGTGCATGTGAGGGTTGAGAAAAAAGAATATTGGAATTTTTCTTTTGTATTTTGGTTGCATTTTTTGGAAAATTGTTTATGAGGAAGGCTGTTCCGGAACACAGAGATGAAAGAAGAGGAAGTTTCGGTGTGTTTGTAGTTGTACTGAAAAGGAATGTTGGGCAGCTGTTGCTCTTGTTTTGACATGGCCAACAAATAGCGGAGAAATTATGTTTGATAGTTCACTGGAGCAGTGACCATTGAAGTATCTCTAGAAAATACACAAAACTGGAGTCGTGCGTGTATAAGATAGACAGTCCTTGAAGTAAGTTAGATCTGAATCGTTCTCCTTTAGACGGTGTCAAGAATTTTTAGGGTGGTTTTAGGTGCACTATCCTAAATTTGGGAACTCTGTTCTGAGGGTGAGTGGGTTTGGGATTTGTGTAGAGTTAGTAGCTGGATGGATGAAGAGTAGCATCTAGAGCTGAAAAGAATGCCTAGCTTTTTCGAGGACGAGCAAGCTGTTGATGTGATGTGTTATTAACATCTTGAGAGGCTGGAGGTAAATGTCCCTCCAATCGTGCGATATGTATATTACTTAGGATAAGGGTAAGTGAGCTGAGATTCCTTTTGCGAGAGAAAACAAGAATGCGTTTGGGTAGCATTGGCGGATGATGTGGAGATCAGTGTTTAGATCACTGGTTGCAGAATGATCTTGATTCTTGAGATGTAGAGCATTGTATGGTTTGTCGAATGAGTAAGACGAATAGAGTGTACTGTTGATAGTTCCTTATCTCCCAGAAATTGCCTTGAACTTGCAGCGAATTTGTGCCTTGAATAGGCAATGACTAGTTAACGTTAGTTTTGACTCCTCTTCGTAAAGTTTACCCTCTCTCAGACGAACTGGTTTCTGATATTCAGCCACACCTGTATTTATTGTTTCATGTGATAACACACATTTATTATTTATTGGTGCACTTATCACTTGTGCACATTGCTCAGTGCGTTTCATACAGGAAAAAGATTTGTGGTTAATGTTTTCTGTGTTTGCTGCAAGTGCAGCGGTGGCCATCCATTTTAGGAGTTTCTCCAGGTCATGTCTGAAATCCCATAAAATATTAAAATACCGTTTATTCGTATTTTTTTAACAGTTCAGTTGGCGTCGGCGTGGTAAAAGAAAAGGGTCTACTGAACTTGCTTTGCATAATTGGTTTGTGTACTGATTTTTATTTCATATATGTATATTATTTTATTTTATATTTTTTAAAATCGTCTTAGTTTGACAAGAAACAAAAGGAAGATATGAAAAGACATAATTAGGACAGCGTACAATAGTACTTTGGTATAAATAGATGTGAAAAATAAGACTTCTTGGAGGAGTATTATGATTTTCTTAATCTGGTAAAGACTTCAAGCGAATTTCATTGTAACGGGGACAAAGGATGTCTGCCGTTCTATTTTAAGAAAATAAATGATTCTTGTGGCTTTTCTTTACCATAATGCACTAATAGAACGTAAGATAAGTGATGAATATTTTGGACTTCATTTTTCATCTGCTTTCATTTTAATTGTGGGCCTTTCTTTCTTAAGATTTTTTTTTTTTAAATCTAGCCCTGTGAAATAACGAGCAGTTTGTACAGAATGGGTTCGGTGCGTTGATAAGTCCAGACAAAGATTAAATGCTGCATTTCCAATTATTAATTGTCTCACTTTACTTGTTTCTTAACGT
Source organism: Typopeltis vanoorti (assembly GCF_054136105.1). Classification (NCBI taxonomy): domain Eukaryota; kingdom Metazoa; phylum Arthropoda; class Arachnida; order Uropygi; family Thelyphonidae; genus Typopeltis; species Typopeltis vanoorti. The sequence goes on from NC_143569.1 coordinate 84,535,185, forward strand.
ACCTAATTAAGCAGTAAATACGGAGTAACAATTGCGTCTTGCAGCTCTTTGACCGAGAATTCCTTTTAATAATCTCCTTGCGGTCATAAAGAACAGATGCAGTAAATGAGCACCACATAATTGCTTTATATATATATATATTAATATTTGAAAGAGTATTGCTTTTATCTGAAATGAATACCAAGTACAGTTCCTTTCTATATAATCAATTTTAATCAACTAAAATTCGTCCGCAAAGAATCAGCTCCTTAAATACTTGCACGCGCGCGAAATTTATTTAGAAACATCAGCACAATTCAGAAATCATTTAATTAAAAAATTAAGAATATGCAGAAGTTATATTTGAATGTGGATATCGTCATCGTATTTTCAAGATTGGTGGAGAGTAAGAAATTTCATAATACGAGGTTTATTGTTCAGTATGTGGTCCATTTCCGATAATATAATAGAATTGAGCATTAGCGCACAGAAGTGGACATGAAATAATTAGTATTCTCTAACCCTTGAACGTGACGACGGAATCAAAATGGAACATGAGTTGCATGCTACTTCTTGGAATAAATTTCATTCCTTTAAATCATAGCTTTCGATAGCTGTTCACAATTCTTGAGTTGAGTTACAGATGGATTGAGTTAGTTTGAGTTATATTTCAGTTACAGTTGAGTCATCACATATGAGTATTACCCTGTTTAAATGAAGACTGAAGGGTCTTGAAAAATTGCCAGAAACGATCTTTAACGAATTCCGGATTACCTAACCCTTAGCCCAGCGTAGGGCTAAATGTGCTATAGGTTATCAACTTTTTGCCCGTACGATTGAATGTATCGTTCATTTTACTCAATTCACGTAGGTCAATGATGTTGGATGGTGTATGTGTCCTCACGATCCAACTTAGTTCATTTGGATCACTATCGGGTGTAAAACACTTAATTAACGGATTTCATAAATGAGGATGAAATGATAGCGACGTTTTCTTAAATGTGGAGGGAAATATTTTTCATTCAAGTTAGGGCAAACTGGACGTCTTTGCTGTGGTGAGACGTTTTGTTTTGACATTTTTCCGGCACCATATATAGAATATAAAATCCTTTAAAAACAAATCATATATTTCCCGGTATTCATGAGTGCTAAAACTTTTAAGGTTTTTATTTTTACTTTTAATAGCGATTAAAATTAAATCAGTGTTGTTTTTTCCTACTCACTTCCTTTGTCTTAGAACTTCCCATGGGTAGAGTGAGTGACTTTTCCCTTTATACAAACAGACAGCGTAATGGGATTAAAATAGAAATATTGTGTCTTGGAATGAATTATTTATCTCCTGTTTCTGAGGGGGTTTGAAACTCCATAAAATATGAGAGATAGAGAGACTTGGCTATTCATCCTTCAGATATGTTCTTCTAGGTCCAAGCTAACCTCTTCCTCCATTACTTTCATATTTTATAAGGAAAACAAAATCACCCATACATATATAATTCAATACTTTGGACTTTCAGAATGGAATTTTAGAGACTCCATACATCTATCAGGTCAAGAATATTGTCGATAAAATATCATTTTTCGGATTTCTATCAGAGCATCACATACATGTATTTGGGTAATGTAGCTCGAAAGAAAAATGAACAAAGTGAACTTTTCAAGTAATATGGAAATAGTTTTTATTTAGTTTAAAAAAAAATACGCCCACTATTTTCCTCTTTCCATCTAGCTTTTTTTTTTTTTTTTTTTTTTTTTTTTGTCGTTAATAGTAGTTTTCTGTGTTATGTGTGTCGCAAAAGAATATGCATACTTAGATTTTTGCCTCATGTTGAGACGGCCGTGGTTTCTAGATATTATAGATATTGTTTCGGATATTGTTATAGTACTGATGCTATGCATAGACTTTGTTTACATTTTGTTGGCAAAATACATGCTTAGGTTGCATAGGGGGCGCGCTTACGGTTGCTTAAAATGATAAATGACTAAGTGTATCTAGCCGAATGCGAAGCATCTCGCTGACTTTTCCTTTGTTTCTTCGCTAAGCAATAAATTTGCTTACCAGCGTTTTTATTTCAGACCTACTTAATGATTTTCTGTTTGTCCATTAAGAATTAAAAACATCTGGCAACTCAAGGAGAAGAATAATCAGAATGTTGCAAAAATAGAAATTCTGGAGCTGTGTAAGAGGGGAAAAATGCGCTCGTCTAATTGCTTTATGGAGCAAACGATTTGTTTTTATGTTGTGTGCAGATAAAATTAAGAATTTGCAAATCATAATGTTGAAATTCATTGAAATTCTCATTAGGAAGTACCTACTTATTGCCAAATAAAAAGTGGATAATGTTATTTTCTCGTATCTCTTTTCAGTAGACTCGGTTTAATTACGTTAGTGTATGAAATAACGGTAAAGTTTTAATATAAGCATAATAACTTAATTGCATTTATTACTTTATCTTTCTTTCGCACGTGTACGCACCATCAAGAGTAATGGAGCATTTTAAAAGAGAAGAGGAACGTTTCTTATTATGTGTATAAAATTTGCACATATTTAATAAGTAGTAATCACATGGATAGGGAATAATGTTTTTGGTCATTTCTCCGTCAAGATTTGAGAGAGAAAATAAATGATTTGAATTGGATTTAAAAAAAATCTTAGGTTAAATACTATCAAATTGGAGTAAGTAAAGAGTTTAAATATCAAAATTGGTTGCATATTAAATGTTGGGAAGGAATCATACATCATACCGACTAATTAGATGATATGAGTACTATTTTAATTGTGAATGTTGTCTTTTTTTTCCCTCTTGATCTTGTCAGACAGCATGTAACAAAATATCTAATACTGTAATTTTATTGCAGTTGAAATTTGACCAATAACGGATACAAGTAGGCTCCAGTATGTCTAAGCTTGCTGTATTCGAATTGACGTATGTATATTCGGAGTTCCAGCATTGATTTGGATTATATTGGATTTTTTTCCCACCGATTACTGCATGATTTAATGCAGTAATCGATGAAAGCTGTGATTGGTGGATGTGCTGTGAACACCGAAATGGTCAGTTAGTAGTCCGAACTGAAATCAGCTATCACAATGATCCGAGACAATCATCTTAAAAAAAAAAAAAGTCATGCTACATGCAGTAGTATGCTTGGTTGGTCTTTTTGGATTTACGTATTATAAGCGTTTTTTCATTTATTTTCATTGGGAATGTATAATTTGGACCAATTTGAAACGTTTCGCTTAATGTTGTGAACAGATGATTTAATTTAAACCAAAATCTGAGCCGTCTTAATTAGCGATCCTAAATAATACTATTTAATCGATTCCAGCTTACAGCAGAGTGGAATAATTATATTGTATCACTTTAAAACGTTCTGTGTCGACAGATAGTCCGTCCACATATAGTGGAGTTATTAGTACTCATCATTACTTTAAAAAAAAAAAAAATTGTGGGTAGCTTTGCCTTATCAAGTAGTCCGATTTAAACTAAAAATAGAAATGTCTCAACAAAATTATGTTTAGGATGCCAAATTCTAAATTTCGTTATAATTTGTCCCGCTAGAATGGAGTATATGCACACAGATGGAGACACAAAAACGAATGTAATAAATGCTTATGCATTTTACGAAATGAATTGCAAAATAGATCCTTTCCCCCTTCCTATTTGGAACAAAATTATTGCCCCCCCCCCTCCCTTCCTCTCTCTCTCTCTCTCAGATTTGAATTTGAAAACGGCAATGGAAGATGCTTTTCGGAACTGATTTGCATTTGGAAGGGCTATCTTTTGCAGAGAGTGGAAAACGTGCTCTCACAAAAATTTCAGGAACTGTGCTATTCATTAGATGTGGCAATGATAAATGAGAGTTATACAAGAAGGGAAAAGCTGGGGGGGGGGAGGAGATTAGCTATTCGAGAATGATATTGATGCATTTTTTTTTTTTTTTACATACTTTTGTGAAAACGTACGGAAATTCGGTATGCATGTAATAAATAGTTGGTCATGTGATTTTTCTTATTATGGAGAGGTTATATAAAATCTAGAAATTTTGATGATTATAATTAATATCGAGACATACTTTACGAGGTAAGTATATTACATCTTTCGATTGCTTTTTTTTTTTCTTTAATCGACGTATTTTTTTCATTTTGCTTGGGGAAGGGTTTCCTTCTGAGACTGGCAAACGCAAACATCCTACAGAATTATTAGGCCTCTTAAGCTGAAGAGGCGTAGTACACTCAAGAGCACTACTACTCTTGATAGTATTCAATCGGTTTTTCCAACCTAAGGTCGCGTGTTGTTCTATCACTATTTAATAGGTAAAGAGGAACGAATTATTTGCTATTCCAAGACTGTATTCTACCTACAGTTTCAAATAGTGGGGTTTGGTGCCATCAGAACAGTAATTTAAAAAAACAAAATAAGAGAAGACATTAGTTTCCATTTATTGTGAATTAAAAGTTGCTCAAGTAATGTACAGAGATTGCATTTTCATTCTTTTCTCAAAACAGCATCGAAATGAATATGCTGATAGACAATCGTTTTATCTTAAAATACTGTAAAATGTTATGTTAAAGGTTGATTTATTTTTTAAATGAAATATGAACCCAATAGGAAAATAACAAAAAAGGAAATACAGGGCCCTTCCTTTCTCGTATATTCATTCAACACGGCTAGATCGATAATGATGTGGTTCGGGGACCTATTAAGAAAGGATGTACGTTCTGATTCAGATTAATTAGTAAATTAAGATTACTATGACACATCTTTGAAAGGGGCACTGCATTTGGTGTGTGTGTGAATTTGCAATGATGGTCACATAAACTTACTTATCAGTCTCACATGGCAAGTAATGTACAGACATATTTGCTCTAAATTACCTCGCTTAGAGTGGCCATTTGGACGCATCTATAATTTAAGGAGATTTATCAGAAAAGCCATTAAAGTAAATCGGAAAGTAGCGAAGAACAATGGCGTTTATTAGCATTCGTTGGGTATAATTAGAATTTATGATTACATCATTTTCTTCTTCAGACTCCCGTTCTTCGTTTCTGTGGTGTAATAATTTAAACTAGAACTAACGATAAATGCCTCTCTCTCTCTCTCTCTCTCTCACACACACACACACACACACACTTGTTCATTCGTAACTGAATTTCGTTAAGGCACAGCGAAATATCTCTCACCTAAAGAAACAGCCGCATTTCTATCCTGATAGTCTTCGCAAGTCATTCGATTGATATTTATCAACGCGCTGACGTTAAGTGATACACCCAGAATTTGCGCCTTTATTGTTAACATGGAAACTGTTGAAGTGAGAGTGTGTTGTTAAATGACATGTAATACGTTCTCTTTTTACTTTCCCGGGTATTAGTTTCTCTAGAAACTTAAGATCATGAAGAAGCCCAAAAAACTCGAGGAGACAGAAAAATGCAGAGGAGGAAGTAAAAAAAAAAAAAAAATACCGCGGACAATTCTCAAAGGACTGATTTGTTTGTTACAGAGAACATCGTAGACCATGGGAGGCCTAAACAGCTATCCGTCCGGTAAAGAAGTGTCTTCCTTAGCAAAAAGTTACTCTGCACGATATCACTAGCTCAGGGCTATAGTCTTCCAGTAATCCCCCATCCCCTCGACAGTCGGCATTTCTGTCAGATGGTAAGAGACTGATGACCTCTTTAAACCACTGCTATCGAGGTGAGTGTTCGACTCCGGATGTCGGGGTCTCCGGTTGAGTTTTATCTCCGAAAGGCCCTTTCCTCCCCTTTTTATTGTAACTTTCCGAATTCATTTCGATCGAGGTATTGATCGTAGTTTTCCTGTTGCCGTCCATTACGCTATCGGCACAACCTTTATCCACCTAGCTGGCATCCATTTATTGTATTGGATTTTCGGTAGACATTTCGTAACATTTCTTGTGTCCTTGAGATACGAAATAAAGAGGGATAGCGACGACAGCACGGGCCAAAAAAAAGCGATAGAATTTTCAGAGAATAATATCTAATTTCGCTTACTTCTTGGCCGAATAGAAATACGAATACGTGTCTCTTATAAGAGATCTTTTATCATTTATAATTTTTAAGAAGAAAGTGGCATCGCCCTCTATTTGGACTTACATGAATTAGCAAAATAAAATAAATAAAAAAAAACACAAACGTCAGTTAATTATTTTCTCTTGGAGCTTGTCATCCAAATAATGCGTTTATTAGTTTTATATAAGAGAATTAATCCGAGCGATTTATTCTGTAAAATGTTTTAAATATTCGTTGCGTATTTGACTTTGATCAGTGCCTTAGAATCTCTTTAGTTATTCAAGCCGCCTCGCATTTCTCAGCTGTTATCACTTAATATCGGTTGCTTTGGTCAAACTGTATTTATTAAGCTGTAGAGCGCTGTTGGTTGTCATGCTACCAGGTTAACATTGCCGCAGTTGTCTGTTTGTAAGCAATTAGTTTCTGTTAACCAGTGCAATCACTTCGGGTTTACAACCCATCGGATCTCTTATTTCATCAGTAGTGATTTCATTACGCATTTGCTCCATGAGAGATCCTTCTATTTAACTTTAATCCTGTTACTGTAGTTAATTTCATTCCTCACTCTTTCTCTGGCATTAAACGCGCCTATCGTTTTCCTAAATTAAATGAATTGTCACTTCCTTGCATAGTTCACGATAAGGAAGGAAGTGATTCTTGGAAAGAAAGCTTTCAAGAATTTTCATTGCCCAGAGTATCTACTTTATTAAATTCTAGTTTGCCTGCTGTTTAGTTGCTCTTCAATTTTACTGTCGATCGATCTGAGCCATGGTAAAATGACTCAGGATCGATTATTTGTGTATATCCATTAGAACTGACCCGGAAAAATAATAACAAACATTTTACGAAAGATACATATTATATAATACAGAGAGGAATTTGATCGGCTTTAGTTTTATTAATCTACCCTCTTACATTTTAGGAAGCTTTTCTTTCATCTTTGGTGTGTCTTCTCAAAGTTCACAAAGGTTAAGATGTATGTGGCGCCATGGTTTCCGTCCCGTCTCTCACGTCCGACTTGTCCTCGTTCAGTCATCTATTCCCTTTTTCAAAAGAAGTTTGATGTTTGCTGTTGTTCAGTCTTATTGCACAGCCAAGCTGGTGAAGGTTCATTTTCCGGTTGACTCATCATCTGGTAGCTTTGAGTGGACATCTTTGGCTGCAAACATATACTACAAGGGAGAGGGGGGAAAAAGCAAATAAGATCAAGCATTAGAAAAGTGTAATCTCAGAAGTAAACTTATTTTAAGTAAGTCATTCTTATTATATTTAGGTCGAGACTTAATTCGGTGAAGAGGCGATGGTGCTTTACGCAATCTGCAGAATTTTCTTTTTCAAAACTTGTCTCATTAGTCTTAGCTATATATTAAGCGCTTAAGATTTTTTTCTCAAGTTATAACGACAATGATGAAATCTAAAATGGAAAATGCGACAATGGTGTTTACTTATTTTTTTAGTTGTATGATCGATGCGTTAATCACCATTATAAAGACAGTAATTTTAGCGATAGATGGTGGTTTACAAATACAAATCGCAGTTGATATCGTTTTAGCACTAAAAATGTCGGAACAGTGGTGTTAAGCTACTTTTCGTTGTCTAGGTTGGGAATGGGATGAAGTTCTTTTTTGATACGGTTTGTGAAAAAGGCAAGTGCCTTTAATTTACTTTTAAGTTCGTAAATGGAGGGTTAAAAAAAAATAAACTCATCACCTTTATTGGGAGATCCTCATTTATACTTTCCCAGATCGCACGACAATGGTTTATGTAATCTGGGGGCTTAGTTGTTTAGATTCCATGCATATTATATAGTATATTTCGTATATATTAAAGTGTATGCTATGTGTGAATTGCGCATGTTCCTCTGGAGGGTTTGCATGTTATTTGAGATGAAAAGAAAAGCTATGCCATTTCTGGTGAGATCATCTAAGCCAGATTCAAGTGAAGAGTCATAAGTATTGGTCTCATATTATTACGCATGGAATCAAACTCGGCAATATGGACAGAAATTAATCCAATACTCGTGTAGGGTATCCTCAAGACCACGTGATGATCCCACAAGCAATTTCACTGTTCTGTTCTTTGGCTAGCCTGTCTCTGGATTAGGTATTAGGACGTTAAATATTGACGAACAGGATAGTGAAGTGTTAACATAAATCTTTATGCGGTACAAGAATGGCAACCTCTTTGTATATATGGCGTGCTTTGCAAAACAATACAGCTTACGGTGATCTAATGAGCAACAAGTACTTCCGTATTCCTTGTAACCTCCGCCGGATATGACTCCACTTTTTCAAGTGCGCACACACACACACATTGTGATGATCCTCGAAGATGATCATCACAATGTGTGTGATGATCATCTTATTTGTGAACAGCTTGAATTCTTGAATTCCAACTTGCAGATTGTTCAAAAAACTCCAACTTTCTTCACTATAATAAATATCCATCACTGCTGTGTTAGTCGGAAAACTACTTCGATCATCCTGTACTTTCACAAAGGAAAAATAATTTTAACTTACGCTTTCAATCAGAAATCAAGTAAAAAAAGATAATGTGCAGTTTTAATATATATTATGCATTGTTAGATATTGTGAAGAATTAAAACCCGGTTACATTTGAAATATAGCGAAATGGCAAGTGTTAGGATATTGGAATAGACATAAAATGCTGGTTTCAGAATCGTTATCCCTTTCTTATCATACATTTACACCTAACGAAGCTGAAAGTACATGCGTATCTATAATTAAGTCTTCTTCTCCGACAGTTATTCTACTGTAGCGAATTCCCTGTGGTTGGCTATTAAGAACTTACTGTAGATAATAATGACCTTTCTCTACTCATTTCCTCGTAGACTGTGTTGATAAATATCGTCTAACGAGCTAATGTATATCTCTGCTGGCCATTACGATGGACACCAATGATTCTATAAACCTGCCAGGCATCGCATGTACGGCTCGTCATAATCTCTTAATGATTCCCTGATGATCTAGAAGAGAAGCTCGAGACTTTATTAAAACACCGTTATGTTTAATCATCGACACTTTCTGTCTTGGCTAACTGTGAAATAATGCCTGTCTACAACCATATGGCTTTCGTGGATTATAATAATCGGATGATGAATAGACCGTAGCTTGGCAGGTGTCTCATCTTGTTTCGATAACTTTGTAGAATTAGCATAGTATTCTGTTGCCATGGAAATATGAAACCATTGTACATTTAGCTTTGGAAATAAAATGCTTTTACAAGAGAACTCGCATTGCTGACAGATTTGCATGTCTGTGTACATATGCCTATAAGCATTCACAAATGTATCCTCTGAGAAAACGCATAAGCTTCCATATCCTCTTTTCACGTCTTATCAATAGATAAGAGAAACTGTTTGCTGGCGTTGTATTAAGTTGCTGGTTTAATGTTATATGTTTGAAGTCAAAGAACACGCTAGGGAGAGGCGGATTCAATGCTAGCAATTAAACGACACACAGTGACAGCTTAATGTTTTGGTAACACAGCAAGAGTTCCAGTGTCGAAAATGTTCTTCCGACCATAATCGTTTTCGTTGCTTCCACTTCGAGTGGAGATTTACAGCATAATTGCCCATTTATTGCGAGACTTCTCAAATTATTTGGACTGTTTCTTCCGGAAAATGCAGTCGACTTAAGAAACCTCCGGAAGAAAGAAAATAAATAGTGTTTAAGGTAAGAAACTTTTTTCTGCTTCTGTTAAAGCATAACGTTATTCCAAGAATAAAATTGTTTCAGAGGTTCATAAAGAATTTAATTTTTCATAATTAAATGACGTGACTGTGTTAGTTATTTAATAGCGGATATACAGTATGCTTTCTACATGGGCAGACTACACCCCACAAAGTGTGCACGGAAAATTTAATTAAATGTTTAATTAGTGAGTAGCTAATGGATTCTAACAAGACAAGTTTGTAAACTGTAAGGAACTGACTTTGGCCAAATGGTGCTAATTACTTGAAAAGCGTAATGAATAATTACAACAACGTTTTGGCCATGTTATTCTTGGTTTCTTAATCCACTCATAATGCTTTGACGAAGTGAATGACACTGGGAATATGAAGTGGCTCAGGAATCAGGTAAATGTCTGTTCATCGTAGTAATAAAACGATATGTTGAAAAAAGTATTGCGACTCTTATATCTGCAACCGGAGGAGTTATGCATACCATAAGAAATGTGAAAAACATTTCTAGGTTTAAGAATTTAGAGTCAAACTTCGTATTTTGAAATGCATCAATTTCCCAGTCGGATTTTCTCTTTATGAATATAAAGAGAATTTCTTAGAAAATAGGAAGACATTTTATGAGAATTGCAATACATCATTCATTTGGTTTCTATTATGTGCATTAGTTGTTATTAACTATGAATGAAAGATAATTTTAGAGGGAAAGAGAAATCGCATTCTTTACGATCAGTATTAATGCATTACAAGCTAGCGTGGAATTATACAATATACGGTAGCACTAACGATGACTAATATGAGTGCATGAAAAGATGATAATCCTTTATTTTTTTATTTTGTTTTGTAATACCTTTTCTGTTTTACTCTGGGGAGGTTTATTGAAGACTCTATTTATAAAGTATGTCTCTATGTTGGGAAACTCAATAAAGAGCTGATTACTTCCGCTTTTCTGTAGTTTTCTTTTTATCAAAAATTTCAAAGTAAACATAGCCCATGCAGAATGTTTATAATGGGATTTGTGAATATCGTTCGGCAAAGTCATTAAAGAGGAATATTTATCGCAAGGCTTCTTTGAAAGTCATTGTAAAAGACTATTGTGATGAAGGAGGTACTGCTGCATTTCGGATAGTGGAGCTGTTTTTTTAATTTTATGGCGTTCGTTGCGCGCGCGCACCCACCCACTCACCTTGCTGAAAGCGTTTCGTTGTGTAATGCAGTTCTCGTAGAATAGCCGAAATCAACAGGTTCGTATTATACACAAAAGTGAAATGGGCGATATTTCGCTACCGTGATATGCTAAATTTAGCATAAAAATCGACACTTCAAAAATGGTCACTTTCGAAATCGCTTCACGTATCCAGGGAGGGAGATTACCGTAGTTATTTAGCATCAGTTGATTGCGTCCATTATACTTTATTATGGTATAACTCATCTGACAGTGTCAGTTGTCACCACATATGCAAAAGTTTTCTCGGAAGGAAATAAAAACCTCTTTGACATTACTCTGCAATTGAAAAAAAAAAAAAAGTAAAGGGCGATTCAAAAGAAATTCTTTTTATATTACATTTTGGATAGTTCTTTTTATTGCAGGAGTAAACACTGAAGATAGCAAAAGGGTAGAAAATATTTAGTTGAAACTTCTACACTTATATTTTCGAATGGTAGGTTAATATGGAGATTGCATGTTATCTTGTGGTTTAATTACTTACATATTAATTCTGTTGAATTTTTATTTTGGCATAAGGTTACGTTTGCATTTGTGAGTTCTGAGAATAAAGTGGATATCATGGGTAACTTAAATAGTCTAATGCAATTCGTTTCGACATTGAAGCATATTATTCAGGATTTTTTTTTTGCGAGTAGTAAAGAATAGGAGATTGTTGAATCGCACTAAAGTATTTTTAACATTTCGGAATACGAATTCTAATATTATAATTTAACCTTTTACAATTTTACGAAAACTGTATTTACCCAAGTGTTTTCTTTCCACAACTGTTCGGAATATTATCACATTCCGTGTATGAACGGTAGTATAGTTTTTTTTGAAAAGGTCTACTAATGTTTCTTAATAACTAATTTTTACACTTCATACATATGACACTGCGCAGTATCCGCGCATCTGTGCTATGGACATTACGACATTCATTCCACGAAGGACATTTATCCCTCGATTGGAAAGATCTAATTCGAATCTCTTATAGGACATCAGAACCTTCTATAAGGACTAAATACTGTTTTTTCTACTGACTACTGTATTTAACTCATCCTCTCTCTCTCAAAAAAAAAAAAAAAGAGAAGGATACTAGTTTGATAATACATACAGTTAAAAGACATAATATATTGACTTCATATTGCGTCTTTGTTTGTAATTTCAGTGTACACTGTGCTGATGTGGTGTAGGTTTTGCAAACTTTGTGTGTGTGTGTGTAATAATTTTTAATAGTTGCAGTTAAAATGTTATTTTTCATATGCGACTGCCTTACTTTGTTAGAGACATCACTTTGTCCAATCGATCCAAGATCGATTCTTGGATTGTGTACAAATTTCTTTTGCTGTTACGATAGTTTGAAATTATGATTATTTGCCAGAGGATGACGAACTCGTTTAGGAAAGAAATAGAGAATGATAATCATGATCCTAGCTGTGTGTAGAAAAGTGACCTATGATATGAAATACGATCGAAATTGGATCAGAAATGACTCTTAACGGTAAAGTCGATATAACAGATTTCACAACACACATTTTTTCTCTGAGATCACTGGGTTTGTATGGGAAAGGAATTACACCACACTTACTAAAGGAATGTCTGCCGAATGTTTCGGAAATAAATGAAAAAATTCGGATTAGTAATACGAAGATCGGGATAGTAATAAAAGTAATACGAGGAAATAAATAAAAAAATATATATAACGGGTATTGGTTTGACTAATATAGTTTATTCGTTAAAATATGCACAAGTCCAAGATACTCATTTCTTGTATTTTAATCATTTTTTTTTATGAAAATGAGTTTTTACTACGTTTAATTATTAGAACATGCAGAAATTATATCCAATCCATATTATTATTATTATTATTATTATTATTATAAAAACCTCCATGGAGTCAAAGACTCATCGTGGGAGGTCCACTGTTATACACACAGTTTATCATAGCGCGCCTTAAATATATTCACTATCTCTGCACACACCACACTCTCGGGCAAAGCATTCCAATCACTCAGCACTCTCCATGCAAAATACCTGCTCCTCACTCCCTTGCTCACACCCTCCATATACAGCTTCCAGGAATGATCTCTTGTTCTCCTACTATCCTCACCCATTCTATGCAAAACCTCCCCGACATTAATCTGGTAATAACCTCTTAACAGCTTATATGTCTCAATCATATCTCCCCCTCCTCCTTCTATCCACCAATTTCTGCAAATTGCATTTTGTCAATCTGTCTTCATACTCTACATTCCAGAGACCAGAAACCACTTTAGTCAATCGCCTCTGAACTTTTTCCAACGCAATTTCATCTTTTTGAAAACCAGGTGACTATATCTGTGCACAGTAATCCATATGTGGCCTGATCAAAGCCTTATACAAAGGAACCATAACATCCTTACTTCTACAAGTCAATGTCCTCCGCATCATTCCCATTATCCGCTGTGTTGTCTTCACTATTTTAGTAACATGTCACCGAAATTTTAGGTCCTTGTCTACAATCACTCCCAGATCTCTCATTTCCTCTACCTCTTCCAAGATATTTGCACCGAGATGGGTGTACTTTACATCCCATCTTTGTTTCCCAAATTTCAAAACCTTACACTTTGAAACATTGAATTGACATCCCCACTTATTTACCCATTCAGCCTAGTATATTCAAGTCCTCTTGCAAAGCTACAGCATCCTGATAGCTCTGCCCAACTTTGCATCATCTGCAAACAACTGCACATCACCATTCAGACCTCTCCATATGTCATTTACATACAAATTAAACAGCAGTGGACCCAAAACAGACCCTTGAGGTACACCACTAGTAACTTTCCTCTTCTTGGATATCGCTCCTCCATAGACAACTCGCTGATACCTATCAGACAGCCAATCTCCAATCCAGCGAACCAATCTACTGTTCAGTCCCATCCGTTCCAATTTAGTTACCAGCGTGTCATGTGGCAAGTTATCAAACGCCTTTGCAAAATCTAAATATACCACTGTATATGCAACACCCTTATCCAACGCATTTGTCACTTTATTATAAAAAGTAAGCAGGTTGCTAAAGCACGATCTTCCTTTAGTAAATCCATGCTGGCCGCCAAAGAGTATTTTTCTGTTGTCAACCCAATTCTGAATCTTATTCCTAACTAACTTCTCTAATACCTTGACCACAACTCCAGACACACAGACTGGTCTATAATTCAAAGCCTTACTCTTATCACCTCCCTTATGAATTGGAACAATTTTACCCTCTTTCCACTCTTTTGGAACTTGACCCAGTGAGAGATTCATGTTGAAAAGATATACCAAAGCTGTTGTTAACTCTCTGGCACATTCCCTCAAGACACGGTGAAATAGCATCAAGTCCCACAGCGTTATTTACATCAAGTCTATTCAATTCCTCATATACCTCCTGTTCACTTGCTAACAGTTCCTCCTCCTTTCCCACCGCTTCCAAGCTCTGCATGATATTTCATTCACAAGAATGAAATACCTTTAGAAATTGCTCACTAAATATCTCAACTATATCCTCTGCAGCGGTTATCATTCTTCCGTTTTCACCAATCAATCCCATCCTACCATAATCATTCTTTCTTCTACTGGCGACATATCGAAAAACTCCTTAGGATTTTTTTTGGCCGCTTTAGCTAACTGCTGCTCATACTGCATTCTTGCTACCCTTATCAAGCTAGTCAGCTTCCTCGCCTGCTCTTTGTACTTCTCATGCAACTGGTTGTTATAAATACTCATTTTGTGTTTCTTCCATAATACTTTCTTCTTTCAGATTGCATACCTTATCTCTTGATTCATCCATTTTACACCCACTCTATTTACCCTCTTGACCCTTGGAATACACTCTGATATTGCCTCCACCAAATAGTTCTTGAGTATGGCCCAAGCAGCATTGATATCCTTTCCATCCAGTTCCTCTTTCCAATTTATTATCGCAAGCTGTTTCCTGAGCTTTTCGTAATTACCAGTCTTATAATTCCACATATATCCCTTTCTAACAGACGTCCTCGAATGACTGGTAACCCTGCACGTGATCACCTCGTGGTCACTCTCACCAACTGGTGGAAGATTTGACACTTCATTTATAATAACATCATCTGATGAGATGATCAAATCCAATACTCTTGATCCTCATGTACCCTCCGTTACGTGCTGCCTAAGGTAATTATCTTTCAAAAACTCCAAAAATTAATTTTCTTTACCCCCAGATGCAATCTCTTGCTTCCAGTCTATATTACCATAATTAAAGTCGCCCATAATGATATCTTGTTTCTTGCTAGCTAGGCCAATTTGCCTATACATTTTCTTCTCATTACCCTCCATATTACCAGGTCTATAGCAACACCCAACTAAATATTTCATCCTGTTTACTTCTACCTCACACCATACCGCCTCAAAACCGTGACCACTTTTGCATATTCTTGATATCTAATCAAGAACATGCAATCAATCCCACCGTTTTTATCATCACGTAATTCTCATTACTACAGTGATGAGAATTACGAGTATAAACATCTAGTTAAGACAGCTCATTAAAATTAAAATTCTTGTGCCGTTATTTCAAGCATATGCAAACATGTCAGCTATTTTGAATAGCCAAAAGCTATTCGAAATAGCTGACTGAAGAGGCGAACTGACACAGAGTACTGCAGTTGAATTATAAAAATACATTAAAATACACTTTTGTTAAAACTCGTATATATGTAAATAGAATAGCGTACCTTGGTTTTTTTTTTTAGTTACATTATTCAGCTGAACCCACAAGTCCACACTCGAACCAAAAACACACAACGTGACGTCACTTCTCTAATTCTTATCTTATCTACATCTCAATATTGTCAGAATTCCATACTCTAACCATCACCCACAATTCCATTCACTTCGGCGTTTCAGCTGAAAGTGAATTCTCTTGTATGGAGATTATATTCTCGCCCATTGTCGGACGTTATACACTTAGATTAGGGTTTCAGCATATTCCCATACAACGACTAAGCAGTTTTTGATATGATATTCACAGCCATCCACTGTAAGTTACTGAGCTCGCAAGTTTTGTTTATTAAATAAATAAAGAAATCATTACTGATGTATTTATTTAATTTTTAAACCCATATGATTCAGATTTACTAAGGAATGGACAGAATCTCAGGTACGTGAATTTGAAATACAAGAAAAGAGTATCATTGTTATGGTAATTTCACATCTTTGACGTCGCGCACTGACACCCTGGAATAGCTGAGTTAAAGAAGGAACTTACGAATGCCAGAGGTTTGTAGAGTGTATTTTTTCGGAAAATGTAGATGAAGAAAGGTATTTAAGGTGATAAAGGTGATTAATGAAGGTTAATTTAGTTTAGGTAATGTTATTTTGAATGAATTTCGAGATATTTAAAGCCACATGGCGAGTTTATGATTTGCTTTTAATTCCTGATTTCATTAGGGGTTTTCCTTTGAAAAAAGCCAGATTTTCTAGAAGAAATATCCGTACTATCTCCATATCTCACCACCATTTAATTAAGAGGAAGTGAGTTGGTTTGAATTCTCAGTGCTGATTCTGATGCACCATCCTGTTTTGCTCTACTTGATATTTCATACAGATGTAAAAAATTATTTATTTAAACCCGGCTCATTCCCTTGGGTATATGCTATACGCGATGTGATATCAGAATGTAATGTGACATTTTTTATAAATTTTGTATGCCTCCCATCTTATTTCACAGGCCTGATGGAAAAGTTGTCTGAGAAGTAATAATTGATTCTTATAGATTTTTAGGTACTGAGTTCAGAAAAAATAGTAAAAAAATTCCATCATCCACCAATCTTATAAAATTTCTAATTTTATCGTTTTTATTAGTAGTTTTGGATTTAAATTTAGCGCATTGGTATTTATTTTCATTCTCCTTTATTTACAGCTAATTAGTTGGATAAGTGCTTTTTGTGGTGCCTTTTTATGGTAAATAAAGAAATTTCCACGAAACTTCTCATTCTTAACATAGGAGAGGGAGGGAGGAATGTAGATAAAAGTGCAGGTGGCTACTTTGAATCTGATTCGCCGAGATAACGGATTACTTTTCTGTTGTCACAGACACATTTTCTTGTGTAATTCTTTAGGTTGAACTTTAGTCGTGATAGTGGCCCACCTGAACTTTTTTTCACAGACCGATTTAAACGACTTGGTCAGAGATTTGGATCTTCCTAAGGAATCTGCAGAACTGCTGGGCTCGAGACTAAACGAAAATAATTTGTTAGCCCCTGGCACTTCTTTCTCATGGTTTAGATATAGAGAAAGAGATTTTCTTTCTTACTTTTCAGAGGAAGGTGATTTAGTTTACTATAGCGGTATTCCCAGACTGATAAGCAAATTCAACGTAAAATATGAAGTCATCGATTGGAGGTTGTTTATCGATTCCTCAAAAAGAAGCCTCAAAGCTGCGCTTCTCCATAATTATAATAAGTATGGTTCAGTACCAGTAGCACATTCCGTGAATTTGAAAGAAAACTTAAGTACAATGATCATGTATGGACGGTTTACGGTGATCTTAAACTCATATCTATGATTTTGGGGCAACAAAGAGAATACATCAAATACCCGTTCTTTTTGTGCGAGTAGGACAGCAGAGATCAAAAGCAACATCGGATCAAGAAGGAATGGCCCGAAAGAGTCACATTAGAACCTAGAAGTAAAAAAGTGTTACACGAAACTTTGGTTGCTCGGGAAAAATTCCTTTTACCCCCGCTTCATAAAGCTGGGATTGATGAAGCAATTTGTCAAGAATTATGGCAACTGTTGAAAAAGAAGCGTGGAAAGCTTTGAAATAGGTAGTGGCCAAATTTTTAGGAAATCACAAGAACCCCAACTATAAAATGATTGTGGAAGACATACTACAGAAATTCAAAGATTTGGGATGCTCCATGAGTTAAAAGTGCGCTTTCTCAACTCATTTAGACTACTTTCCTGAGAATCTGAGAACTGTCAGCGAAGTGCAAGGAGAGCGATTCCACCAAGACATCAAGGAGATAGAAAGAAGGTATCAGGCAGGTGGAATGTCAACATGATGGCGGACTGTTGCTGGATGTTGCACAGAAACGACCCGGGAAAAGAATTTCACAAAAAAAGTTCAGAAAGAAGCTTTGAAGGAAAAAGAAAAAGACACACCACAACGAAATATAAAGTATGTACTAAAGACAATCTTTAATTACTTTAATTAATTTTTTTTTCCAATACTTTCATTCCAAATATGTTTACGAAAAATTTTAAATACTGTTATTTTACTTAATATAATGCGTTTTAAAGCTCTCATTTTTCACAAAATGAGATCCATTTTGTGAAAAATCCTTACGTGATAGAGAAAAATGGAAGAGGTATTTCAAATCAGCGGTCAAAAATAAAGCAGAAACAGTTAATAGTTTCCAGACAAGTTTTCGTGACTCGAATTTTGCAGGCCTGTGTTATTATTAGAGGTCATAGCAATACCTAACGGATGTTTAGGAATTATTACTATTATGTCTTCCACCAGGAGACTTATGCCCATCTAGGGTAGCGGCATCACGAAATATTCACACTAGGATATACACTTAACTAAAACCAAAATTCGTTCAGAGCCTCCGTTTTGTGTTTGCGGGAGGAAAATTGAAGAATCAATAACACAATCACAGCCTGAGACCGACTGACTCATTGCTGAAAAAAAGAAAGAAAGAAACGTAAACAGGCAAACCGTATACTAATCACCACTGTGGCCAAACCAGTACGTTCGCTACAAATTTCACCACAGGCCTAATTCACTCAGTTTATCTTTTCCTTCTCATTCACTCTCTCACCTTTTTATTTATTAATTTTTCACATATTTATATATAGAAACATAATACCATATAATTACGATTAAATTATTAATTAACATATGCTCTAGGCATACCGACATATTTATTAACAGTGATTCGTGACATATGGATGCGGTATCCTTTTAATTTTTAACTTTTCCTTCGAGTAGAATACGCGTACCAGTACCTATGGTACGACAAAAAAAAAAAAAAAAAAAAGAAGTGCTATACAGTATATCAGCTATCTACTATTTCGTCAGTATTTTCTGCATACTCTCGATTTACTTGACGAAATGAAATGAGTAAAGCTGGGAGCCATAATCCAACATTGGCTTGACTAAACACTTATACCACTAATTCCTTACTCCTACAAGTAAAGATTCTTCTCCTTTTAATTAATCCCAGTCTCCTAAGCTATATTTGTTGTCTTACCAACATGATTCCTAAACTTAAATTTCGTTATCAACCAAAATATCCAAATCTTTGTATTCATTAATATTCATCAACGTTTTCTAAAAACGATTCATTCAACTTGTATTCATCTCATATTATTGTCTTACTTAGCAAGGTATACAGTACTTGCATTTGTTCGAATTAAATTTTAAACTCTAGCTTATCCGAATTAAATTTTAAGTTTAAAATTTAATTCGGATAAGCTGGCAACTACTCCGTGACCAGCTTATCCAAACTTCACTGATGAATGTTTTGGAGATCTGTATTTAAGTCGGCAGTCGTTAAGGTTCTAGAGATTATGGTGATTTGTGCATTGTCAGGTTTGCCAAATGAATGCAGGGTGCTGTCGCTAGCACACTGCATTCTACGTACCGTATGTATTGGGTTCGCTGCTGTCATTTATATATAGAAGGATTGGGGGGGGGGAGTGAGAGAACAGAGCCTTTTGGGACCGCCGCAGTTGTATATTTGAAGATAAGTAACCGTCCACCATCACCAGAAGTGAACGTGCATTTTATTTTATCCTGCATTTTATTCGTGCATAAAATAAAATTCGTGCATTTTATTTTATTCTGTTTTTACTTGAATATAACCATCACAATTTTAGTTGTCATTCTCACTAAGAATAACCAAAAACTTTGTTGAAATTTTTGCTTTAAATAAAAGTAAGTTAGTTGTTCTTCCGTTTATTAATTATTTGCATCCGAAATAATATTCTCGATGCACTTCTTTTAATTACTTATTGTCGCCGGTTAAAGTTGGAAAGTTTTTGGTATCTCAGCTTTATGGTTAGCGAATTCTGAAATGTCTGATGCACATACTCTTTTTATTTTTTTTATTTTTATTAGCATTCGTGTTGACAAAGTTTGTCTTGTGAATTAATCACTAAAATCTGATCCTATAAAACTGCCACGTGAAATTTCTCACTGGTTCATTACTTTTATTTGAGAAAAATTACAACGTAATGAGCTAGATCGCTTAAGTACTTGTGTTGCTTGTTATTCAGTAATAATGATGCTGCAAGGGTGGTCTGGAATTTATTTAAATATACTGGTTGATGCAGCAGATGAGTGCGTGCACTTAGGTGATTAACAGCGCTGTCCACTTACAAAAAGTTTACGAAAAGCAGCGGGGATGCTTAAAAATATTTTGCCGAAAGTACTAGAGTCTCGTCATCTATTACTTTTTTGTAGTATCTTTCCATACTTCACTTTCCTAAATCTCGTATCTTCGGGGCATTAACTCATCAAAGAGCTGTTTCCTCAAGAATATCTAGTGTACATACTAGATGAAGAACTACAACCTCTGTTTCTAGTTAAAATTATAGTTTTTGAATATGCAGAATATATAGTTTGTGTACTTTAACAGAGAGAGAGAAAGAATAAGAACGTTAAACAGAAAAAGCCGTTGTATTTAGTAATCACTAAGAAATAGGATAACTGTTGGTGTATGTCAAAAGTTCATTCTGTTCCCTGTCGAATTGCTACTGAAGTTGCAAGCATGGGCGTGGCCATTCGATCGAAGCAGAATTGGCAAACTTCATGCCTTTAAACAGGAGGGACCTAATTCAGTCAACTCGCTGATATTTTTCAAAAAAAAAAAAAAAAAACAGAATTGAAGCATTCAGATCGTTTTGTTTTTCTATGTGACAGTATTATGCAGTATTTTTCGCATTTACAGTACGCATTTATTTCATTTATATAACGATAACGGGTAGTAGTGGTGTTTATCGCTGTGCTATCGAAATGATTTTTGAGTTTACCAATAGCTAGAATTCTTATTTTCAAAGAACATTTGTTTTGAAATGTTTCTACTGGATATGCCTTATTGACTACTCTCCGTCAATCAACTGGTATGTATCGAAACGCAAAATTGTGTATTTTACAATTTGTTCCATTCCTTTATTATAGGTATATCTCCCTCCTTTTCTTTTTTTGTTTGGGCCCTTAACGAATAGGTAAAGTAATAAAGACAATTTTAGTTGAGATTGTCTAAGATTTTTATTTTTATTTTTAAATTGACTACTGCTGAGATGACAAGATCGACATTTCTTTGTTTCCTCAGACCGTGCCATTACAGTATTAGACATGACGAACTGTCGCTATTAAAGATAAGTTCTGTCGTCACGTTTACCGTGGGCTGTAACGGTGAGTAGGATGCTTGTTGCCATGCTCACTGAAGACGAGCTGAAAAGTGTACTTGAACACGGTCTGACTCTAGCAGGATGTGCTCACATCAGTGAGCTGGGCTGCTGCAGATGGACGAAGTGAAAGAATACCTAAAGTACTCCGACAGCTTGCAGCGATAAAAGATAAATGAGTAACGGGAGAACACGCGATAAGGACACGGGTCGCTCAGGTAGCCTCCTTTGGATGATGCAGGTATTTGGTTCTTATCTGAACGGGTACGTCTTGTACAGACATTTTTGCCATCGCGGACAACTTTCTTTTGTGAGCATAGATGCTACTGAGATTAAACTCAAGCATCTTTTGATTATCTTGAAGTAGCTTTGTAGTGGTCAATGTTACCTTCAGTAGTGCTGTTTTAGCGATTATTATGCTTTTTTTTTAAATTAAAAGTTACATTGACTTTTTTCTGCTACTCTAATTTTTTTCTTATATAATTCCACTTTTTAAGTTATGCAGAAATTTCAGAAGCCCATTTAATATGCATTAAATATGCTGGAAAATTGATTATTTCAGCGATATAAAGTTTGCAAAATATAAATTTACGTATAGCTCAGAGATGCTTAATCTGAATATCCTTATGTTAACACACACGCCTTATCCAATCAGTTAGATCACCATTTATCAATAAAGCAGAATGACGTATATTGCGATGGCAAGCAAGTATTTCATTGTAGATTCATTTAAAAAAAAGAAAACAAATTCAATAAAATATCTAGGTCTATATATCGACAGGTAGCATATTTTAAGACACACTATGGAATTTCTGAAGTGGAATTCCCATGTTACCTTTTTTTGACAAATAAGATACATCAAGAACAAAATATACTATGTTAAGAAGCTTGTTAGTACGGATTTCTTGAGATGCTTGTACTACTCTTAGATAAATGCTTCTCTTCGGTATGGCATCATCACTTGCTCGGGCGGAAATTATTACAACTTACCCCACCATAAGAATACAAAACAGAACAATGCTCACTTCCTGCCCAGCATCTTACTACACTCGAAAACCGTATACCATTACGGAAACTTTACCTATACTGCTGTTCACTGTATGTCAGGAAAAACATAAGATTTCTATGAATAACATGGATTCTGATCTGTGATGTGGGATAAACCTTTTCGTTTGCAATACCGAATGAAACAGAGTAACATTCCACAAATCCTTTCAACATATAGGTACCACCAGCTATAATTGTGAAATAAAAGCAGTATCTTTTGCATATTTAAGACACACTGAGGAACTATGGCATTTAGCTAATGACGTTGGGGATATTTCAAACACAATATGTGCGTTTTCAAACATAAAAATAATGATATTTCAAAGAATTTACGTAAACCTAACCATTGTAGCTGCAGAGAAGTGAATGTCAGTAATATTGCACACCTGTCCTAAGTGTACCTGTATAGTAATTGCCCTTGGTTACACATCACGTATTTATGTTTATTCTCATAACATTTGTATATCGCCTAGTTATTTTCTTATGTAGTATACACTTAAGCGACTGTAGTACACTCAAACTGCTTCATCTTAAACTTACGAGCATTCGTGTACATTATATCACCTCATGGGTATCCTTTCATCATGGTTGCATCATTCTATGTACACTGTACATATTTAATTCGGCTTTCAGTAACAAAAAAAAAAAAAAAAAATCATTCGGTATTATTCCTGGCGTGTTGGCCGAGTGGATAGACTCCGCTGTTGGTCGTGGGTTGGAATTCCACTGTGGGTATGGATATTTTGTGATTGTGTTTTTCTTTTCTTTTCTTTCTTTCTTTCTTTTTTTTTGTCGAAGATGAATCATATCGCCCAATGTGAGGACCACTATCCTGCTTGCTGGTGGGAAGCCTGGGTCAGCTTGAAAAAAGATTCATATTTGGTCCCCAGTGCCGAATGTCGTCTAGTCTTTTGTTTACCTTATTTTCGATAGGTTTATAATCTGTTGTTGGTGGGATTCGCATAAAAATGAAAGACAGTCGAGAAAAAAATCTTATTTTATCAAATATTTATCCTTGGGTTATTTAATTATATATTATGCATCGTATTAAGATTTTACATTCCCTGCGAACACTTCAAAATATCATAACATTACAAACAATTATTTTGTGTTGTGTAATGTATAGGCAACTTTCTTATTTTATTATTTGATTTGGTTTGTCATAAAATTATATTTTATGAGAGATCAAATTTATTTTATCTCTCATGAAAGAAATGCTATATGACAGTACGGTAGTTATTTCTTTATACAATATGGAAAATGCTTGCCAGTTTTTTATTTATTTATTTTTTTTTTACTCCTGCAAATATTCAAATTGAGACAAAACTCAGCTGGTTCGAAAGTTGCCTAAAAATCCTTAACATTGGATTTAAATAAAATCCGTCTCCCACAGATCGGAGTCGCGCATGCTGCTTGTGGGACATAAGCTCCTATTAGATTAGACTAAACCAATGTAAATAGGTGTTTACGCATTTTTGAAATGCATCTAAAAACGGCGTAATTCTAAGAAAATAATTTATTATCTATAAAGAAATGGAGAATCATTATACGGCGTTACTCTCAGTCGGTGAAATTGAGCCCACCAAAATTTCGTAGTTCTTTCGCATTACCAGCTGTGAAATGATTGTTTCTTGTAAAATTGCTTTCCAGAATTCTATATATTAGGTTTCTGTCCATTGGTTAATCAGGGCTTGCCTTCATAGGCCGATATAAGCTAGACTGTGGACTCACTACATTTCGTTTTGTGCTAATATAGGGAAAAATAAAGTTGTTATTCCTCATCTTAGCTACTCATTTTTCACTTGATGAGTAAAGCCGAAAACTGCGTTCTGAAATTGTGGGCGTTGAATATTCTACGATGATGTAGTTACGCATTATTGTTCAAATAATATACTACTAACTTCATAATAAGAATGAGACGTTTAGAAACAGAGAGAGAGAGAGAGAGAGAGAATCATAAAAAAATTCATGTACAACTCTGGTTGATATTGTTTAGTTTTAAACCGAAAATGAAATCAATAAGAATTTATGCACCCATCCCAAATACAACATATAATCAAAATTCGTTCTTTCAGAGCGACTGTTATATGCATACAATCCAGTACAGTTATGGATATTTAAGTAAGCGGTTTTCCCACATTTGTATTATAGCAACTAATGGAAAAAGAGGACAACCAAATGCTTATTATCACGCATTAATCTCCTCTTCACCCACATGCCATCTATGAATTTCACTTACATTCTAATAGTCATGAAAAGGCACGATTCAGAGCTATCAGGAAGATGAAAACTCACATTTCGCTATCTTGATCAGAAGAGTCGAAAAAAGAAACACGCACGCACAGCAACAACAACTCCTTTTTAATGCGAACAAGGTAACCAGCATACGGATCTGAAGAGTAGAATGTATGTTGAATTTGCTCTTGTTTTTATAATAAATAAAGTGAGCGCACCTACAGAATTTGAATTTGAAATTAATCACATGGTATTTGAAGTTTAAAGCAGCTTGTAGCGAGCCTGTTGCAACTTACATCGGTGGTGTGGAGGATTTTAAAAAAGATCACTCTAGACATCTAAGTATTCACTAAAAGCACGTTATCTGAGATGAAGAAGAACTGTCGTTTTAAGTCTGCATAGAAGAAATCTTTCTTTGGAAAACAAACTGGCTAAAGGAAAAGGGATTTTACAAATGGCGGATTGCGCACCTCATGTGGAACGTGCCTTTGATGACAAAACTCTAATCTTCAAAGAAGTCAGCTGAATTTGCTGTTTCTGAAATGCCGATGTAATGTATTTGAATTTTTTTTCTTCCTATTTGAGAAGCTTTATATGAGTTTTTTTTTTTTTAAGAAATAAATTAATATGCTGTAGAGTTCTAAACTAAAAATATTTAGTATTTACTTCTAAGAGAATTTCAATTACCTATTCTATAGATAAACTTTACTTTGAGGGTAGCGCATTTATATTCTACACTAAGCGTAGAGAAGTTGACAGCGACGTTCGCTGTAGAGAAGGAAGTTTTGTGGTAGCATGAAGGAATGAATAAATAATAATAAGGAGTGAAAACGATTCAGTAAACTACAGCTCTTAGATACTAACTGGAAAAGAAACATGCAGTGGTGTTAGGAATGATGAGTTGGATTTTTTTAAAAAAAAATTTTTTTCAACTGATTATTCTAAAATTGTGATAGTGAACCTTTTCTGGCTAATGTGATAGAATCAAGAAAATGAGATGATCTTTTTTCATTTCACATGCTAAGGCAATCAACGGTGCTGATCAGGCATTTGATTATCCGGAATTCTCAGATAACCGACTCATAATTTTCATTTGAGGGTAAATTTTTCTTAATTAGGCCTTGTTTTAAAACAACCTTTTCCTACATTTTGCATGTGGTTTCATGAGGCAGCTGACGAGAATGCTTAGGGTGATCTGTCTCCTTACATTTTCCTGAGAACTGAATTGTAAGATGTGCTAGTAATACTTGAATTTCGATCATTAATTTATGATTAATTTATCCTTTTCAGACAAAGTAATTAAAAATTCAAGTTCATGTCTCGAGACTACAGGTCATTGCCAATAACAGGTCTCCCACTCTCCTGATTGGAGGCCCTAAGTGGCTTAAAGTTTCTTTGTCTCTAGAGCCAGGTTTTCAGATTAACCAATCGTTAAACCACCATCAGTAATTTCTGAAGATTACAACCGCAAATTCAGACGAATCTACTTGTGGCAATTTGTATAACTGAAGATTTCGAGTAGAAACTGGATACACATTCAAATTTTCGAATTGCGCGCAAAGGGAACACGTGGTAGCACTCAACAGGATAAAATGCAAAAGGCTGCGCTGAGTGAGTTGTGTTTCAAGGAAGCTGTTTACGTGAAGAAATCAAGTTGCAAACTTGGATGTCTTGTAATATCTCAAAGATATCACTAGATGATTTTACACGGGGAAGAATTATTGGAAAGCTTGAAGAAGGCCACTGAATTACCGATACTGCTAGGGAGTTTGGAATCTCACATAGCATTATATCCAGGTGTTCTGGACAGAGTTTCAAACCAATGGAATGTGTTCCAGACGTTTGCTAAGAGGTCACCCTCGCTCTGCCACGGAGCATGAAGATAGATGTTTGGTTATATCAGCAAAACATAATCGACGCACCACGGCAGATCAGCTTGCAAGTCGTGTGTGTATGGGATTCACTTAAAATAACTTCTCCAAGAAAATTAAAGAACGCATATTTAGAAAAAAAAAAACGCATTTATTAAATAGACAATTTCGTGTGTGTGTGTGTGTGTGAGTGAGTGAGTGAGACGACTAATAGGCTCCATGCTGTTCTCTAGAGCAGGGTTTCCAGATTATGTATAAATAAATAAATAATACAAATAAATTATAAAATTAATGAAAATGATAAAAAAACATTCCTTAGTCCTTCCACAAAACAGATGGTTTTGTAGCCTTTCATAAGTGGCAGATATTAAAAAAAAAAAAAAAATAGGCACACAGTTTAATTGACAGTAAAGCACGGTAGTTTCACACAGCTCTGAATATTTTATTTTAGTTATTTTAGTTATTTTATTAATAAACACTTCAAGGGCAACGATATCATAAGCATTGACAAACAAAAATTGTTACACATCATAACATATTCTTCTTCAGATAAAGTCCCTTCCTCTTTCCTTCTTTCTTTTATCTGACAGCTGAATAAGACATATTATTCCTTACGGATTGGAGCTTCAAAAAATTATTTTTTCTCGCTCCACAAATCAGCTATCTCACACACAGGCTTAAGTCTCACTGCAGAAATACCAAGAAGCAAGCTGTACCGCAGTTTATTCCATCATAAGATTCCGGATAAAGTCAGAATAATACTGCGGAAGATCCTCTTGATGCTATTCTGCCCTTTAAAAAAACTGGAAAATACTTCCATAAATGCTTTTCCTTACATGCTTTCCAATGTGTGATTCAGATGTACAGATTGCTTCAAACTCCATTTTGAGAAGTGGCTTATTAAATGAAAATAGTTTCCATTTGCAGATTTGTTTGTAATACTAATAATGTAACATTTAAAGATATGACTTTCCATTAATTTTTATATTATAGACAACAGATTATGTTTCTTGAAATTTTCCATTATCAACTTTTTCTTCCGTAAAATTCAATTATATCGAAATATTACTACTCCCATCCATTACTCAGAACCCATTTTTTATGTTCTTCCATCCCATTCAAAGGTAGTATGCTTTGGATTCAGGTACGCCACAGACTTCTTGTTGATCACATAAATTTCACTTTTAAGCAAGCCAGAGATGTCTTCATATTTGCGGGGTGGGGGCATAAGTTAATGAATATGCCGTAGAAAGGCCCCGTCTTTCCGAAACAGCTGCATAAGTATTTTAGCATAAGCGTTTTTTTTTTGTTTAGTTTTTTTTTTTTTCCTTATTCACAATGACGGGCCCTTTTTCCGCAATGTTCCACGACCAATGGACCATCCTGTATATATAAAATACAAATAAAATATCGTTATTGACGTTTAGTTATAAAACATTCTGTTAGAAATGAACTAAATAGATAACATTATAATCAAATCTTAATCAGTATACAGATTTACAACTTGAAATTATTAAGCTTACCTCATTAATGTTCCTGTAGAATTCGACGATTCTACATTACACAAAGAATGTGTGCATCTTTTATTGTCTGAGAAATTATTGGAAAATGTTAATAAAATATTAAAAAAATGCAGCGTCAAAATTACCTCCAACGATGACTCTCTGGTGTGTGGAGTGTATGTACTCTTCTCTTTCCGGCATTTAAAGATTGCGTATAGTGTAATAAAATTTTAAGGAATAATACAAATACTACGATACAGAAATATTCACTCATTCAGTTTTTATGGTACTGTAATTAAGTGTTAGTTAAATTTGTTGCGTCATTACATTTTTTTCCTGTTTATTTATATTATTGGTGCCTATTAAATAAGTATTAATAAAGAGGGATTGGGGACGCTCTTTTGAAATGCTTTCCAAATCGTTCAGTTATAAATGAGAGCCAAGCTTTGCCCGATTGTTTTTAGCAATTTTCCCGACATGCAAATGAGTATTTATTTATGTATTAGAATATTCCAAATATCGAGTATTTTATTGTTTTATTTTTATTTATCACTGTTTGACGGAAATAAATAAATAAATAAATATATATATATATTCTTATGCTAAATAATACTTTTTGGGTTTCATATCCTGACGTTTATGTTTATATATGTAGCACAAAAAAAATCAATGAACTATATAACTTTCAACAAGATCTAAATCGTGATAAAGAAACTCAACTCAAAGATGTCGAACCAGTTTTCTGGTTGTGAAGTCATAATCAACGTGAAAACTGGTTCGAAATAAGCAGCACTAATAAAAGTGTGTGTGCATGCAATCTTGACTAGAAAGATTATACAGGTAACCCTCGTATAACGCGGATGTTAGGTTCCGTAGAAATGCCGCGTTATATAAATCGCGTTATGCGAGCCTCAGATCATATAGAAAAAAGGAGGCTAATGTTCCGAAATCGTTTTTTTTTTTTTTTTAATTATATAAACAACAATGACATATTAATTCAGTTATTCATGAATGTTAAGAAAACATAAACTATGAAACAAATACATGGTATAAAAGTTGATTCTTTAAAGATACTTGTGACATTAGGATTATAAAAAATATACACGTTTACACAAGAATATTATTTATTTTGCCAAATATTTCAGATAGAATTTCATTTCTGAATCAAAAATTTGGGAAAGTTTAATCAGGATAACACATTAATTTTTTTTTAAATTTCCTATATTAGTCTAATGTTATTTAAGATTATTACATGAATTTCTGAATTAATATCTTTAATTTAATCATTACTCTGATAAAAAATGTTTGCTCTTTTAATACTTAGCGATATGACATCACGCGGCTCGTTCTATTTGTGAATGATCAATTGTTCGTATTCCAACTTGTTTTTTAAAACTATTCCTATGTAGCCACTGAAGATGGTCTGTAATATTCAGACTGAAATATTTGGCAAATTTTATAATAGTATAAAAGTATAACAATTACAAATTGCACTTAAACTTCATTGCACATAATGCATAAATGTTTTAGGCAAAATAAAATAGTGCATATTTTAACCTTTCATGGCACTAGGATTTGAGGATTGGTTAATAAATACTGGTTTTGTCATGTAATCACCTGATGCATTACTACAAAACAGTAGAGTAATTCTATCTTTGGAAACTTTGAATCCAGCAGCTGATCTTTCATTTTTCGAAATATGGGTACGTTTTTACATTTTTTCCTAATATAACCCGGATTCATCCGCATTGAACACCTGGTCTGCACTATAAATGTTTATAAACTTTGAGAGCTTTTTGTTTAATTAGATTTCCATCCATAGGAACTTTCTTTTGAGGTGCAATCTACTATCGAAATCATTAGAGTTTTTCCATTAGAATGTCGCGTACACGAGCAACGCCCTTTGCACTTATTGTTGACCCAGCAATAAACACTTTCTCGGAGTTTATTTCATTTTGTTTTATTGTTCGAATTGTCGATTCATTTAAATTCAAAATCCCTGCAAAAATTCCTGGTTTTTCACCATTTTTCAACCGATCCAAGATTTTGAATTTTTTTCTTCGAGAGAAATTAATTTTGTTTTCAATGTTGGGTTTTCCCTTTCGTTGCAGTTTGTGGCCATTACTATAAAAATAATTTTTTACACAAAAAAGCAAGCATTACATATTGTATGTAACTCACCAGAAAATAAAGTACTCAGCTTGAGATGAACACACTTATGATTTTTAATGTACTGCCTGGTAGAAATGAGGACAATTTTCAACAATAAATGTTTTATACGGTAAACAATTGAGATACATGCTTGCTTAAGGGTATTTCTCCTAATATGAATTCGCTACTTATAATTGCATGTGGGATATAGGCAGACATAAATTTAACGAAGATAAAATTTGATTTTTAAGTCGCGCGGTGAAAAACATATGAAAAGATAAGATAAAGGGTTACTACAATTTGTAGACAGTGTTTTTATCGGAACCGTGTTAAACAAGGGTTACTACAATTTTAGATCGCGTTATATCGAAACCGTTGTATAAGTACCGCGTTATACGAGGGTTACCTGTATATTTCTTTTAAGTTTTTCATTACTTTGACGGTTATGGCAAACGTTGCAATAGCATCTGTGGCCATATATTTAGGTTAAAGTTGAATTTCATTGCCCAACGTGAGAAACCATCATCATCATTGCTTATTGGATACTTGAAATGGCTTGTAAAAAGTTCCATTTGGAAGTCTGCATAGCAGCGTTTCCTGATTGCCTTACCTTATCCTACCCACGATATGAATGGTAATATATTATAGATATATCACCTTTCATGGATGGAATTCACCTTAAAAAGTGAACCAAGCTTTTTTGCCTGGTATCTCCAACTCTGGGCCTGGCTCCCACTGAAGAGACCCCAATAAAGGTCGAAACTAGTCTGGGTAGTGGCCAATCCCTTAATGCATAACAGTATACATATCCACAAGGAGATGTGTTTTGCATTATGGGAGATACTGGGATAGGAGTGTTGGTAGTTTGCTCCACCTTTGCTACGAGTTGCCCGGTGTTGTACTCAGGTAAGATAGTACAACACTATATTCAGTCCTGAAGATATTTTCAGGCGCAAACTTTGTTTGCTCTCACTGGGATAAAGGATTAAACTAAATTTATCATAGTCTAACCTAGTGAAAAATAAACTTTCAACAAGTATGAAACTCTATGCAGTTAAATTCATTTTCTATTAATAATAATAAGAAAGTTGTAAAACATCCAATGCTACCAGTGGGATTCGCGCCCACGACGTAATCATTTGAGAGTGGAGACGTTATCCATTCGGTCAACCATGCTAGCAATTTAAGTACAGGATAATCATACTATTATCTCCTTTTGCAAACCAGAGATGTCCGATGAGTGCACTTTATCTCTGTTATAATGATATGTTCTTAAGTTCTGTGTGCGGTATTCCTCTATCTCATTTTTAGTTGTGCCATTGGAGAAGTCAGAATGCATTCTTTGCTCTGGTACTGAAAGGTGGTGATCGGTGATTGGCTAAAGTAACATTTTAGAGATGCCTCAAAGAAAATGTTTCTCATAGCAACAACACGAACTTTTCAATGGCTCAAGTCACTTATCATACACCAATGTTTATAGTCTGCAGTGATTCAGTCACAGACGGAGATTGAAGAATTTTATTTTTTTTAAATTCCCCCAAACAGATTCAGACAAACTTGCGAAATTGATAAACATAATATGCAGAAATTCCTTAGCCTTAGTCGTCTCGTCGAAATTTTAAACAGCCCAATCGATAAAGATGGCAGATTGTATTATTTATTTTTCAGTCTAATCTTAAGTTTAATCTGCTTTTTTGCAATGACTGAATTTGAACACCTTCCTCCAGTGCACAGCAGAGAACTAAAATACAGAATGTTAAATTTCTGATGCTGAGAGTAATCTTTAATATAATAATCACTTTCATTAAGTAAAGAGATTACTATCAGATCGAAGCATACGTTGTGAGAAGCTCTCTCTCTACCTCACACACACACATACACCAAATTGAATGCAATCAATTAACATTCACTGGTAATTCATTGCAACGATCTGAAGCTCCGAAAATAGAAAACTACTGCTGAAAGGTCGACAACCATATAATTTACTATAATAACTTACGAGCTATGAAAAACGGTATAAACTTGAACTCGCAAATTTAAAGATGGTAAACAAGAGCTGCGAGAAAAAAAATGGTTTAAAGCCATGAATGTGCCTCCATTGACCTCTGCATATTTAACAACTCGGCTATCATTAGGTGTAACGTGTGGTCGTGTCCAGCAACGCGATAAACCATCCCCCAACACCGCAATCTTTGGGGGAAATAAATAATTAGCGGGCGCGTACAGTTTTTTTTAAGGAGAAACCGTATATTAATAGCGTTGGTTTCTTAATGGGAAGTCGATAGTCTTATCAGAAATTAACTCCATTAGTTTTCTTTGTCACCGCGTGGTAATTTTTAGCGTACAAATGGCGCGTTTAAGGTAGTAATGGTTAGTCTGTGTGGTCGTAAATCTTGTTCGTTGTGTCAAAGGAAAGATTACACTTACTTGTATAAATTATTATGCACCATCACTGTGCATTCCTTATCCTAATGTGAGGTCTTTCCTTCTGGGAAGCCTTTGTTTTTCTCTGGGAAACCAGAAGATGGCATTTCCTGAAAGGTTCGCAGATCTCCAGTTCATAATTTTAAAATATTGAAGAAATTTTAATATATCGTAGGATTTAGATATAATTGAATATGCTAAATGCAAAATTCTCCTTTCTTCACCGTAGCAGCTTAATTTTATGTATTTTTAATGAGTATTTTCACATTGTGTTAGTAATGAAAAACATCACAACCTGTGTGCAGTTGTTTTCTAATCGTACTCTGCTATTGAGTGAGAAAAAGAAAGCGAGAATGATTCCCATTTTTTTGGGTACAACTCTAATTTTCCATGCTTAGTACGCATGTTTAGTTTTCTGCATAAATTTTTCATTTTCGCTCTTGGAAAGCTGTTTATATGCTATCGTTGAAAAATAGCTTCCCATCAACGATTGATAAGTTGCTAAACGAATCTCTCGCCACGTCGAAAGGAAATGCATTTGCTTAAACGAAATAAATAAAAGAGGATCTTTGTAAATCTCTTGCAGTCTCTGATAGGGCTATCTGTGTAAGATCTAACGTTTGTCGATGTGAACAGCAAGAATGCTGAAAAAGCCAATAAATATTCGGTGAACTCTTTGAAACCATTTTCCAATAGCGTGTTGCGAAGGGCATCAATGGATTTATGCATGTTCATGGAGACTTCCTCGTATCATTTGTCATAGGACGTGACATTTGATGTAGTACACCTTATTGCAAATTCTTCCGTAGAAGTCTTGATGTGTTTGCTTGTTCTGTTTATTTGGGTAGTAGTAGTATTTTCTCCCCATAAATGAAAAAAGTTGTATTAAAAGTGAAATGCTGGTCACGTCCATCTTTTTGATTCTTAACTTGGTATCAAGTATTCAGTGGCAGGAATGTGACTTAAGTGAAAATCCTCGGGTCTCCTTCCCTGAGCGCTTTGAAAGGATTTCCAACGTGATTTCGAATTCGTTATTCGCAAATAAAATTATAGCTAAGCGGTTCTCGTCTTTTCATTCTATATTGTGTCATTTTATGACACTCGGTGAGTTTACGATGAGGCGGTTTTTCTGCTTGCTATTAGAGATTTCGATGTGTATTTTAATTTTATTATTCGCACACTACCTCCTTCACCTATTTTATTATCGCTGCTGTAATCTCGATGTTAGTTTTGTGGGTAGAAATTATATACGAGAATAAACAACTAAATTTGAGAGAAGATAAGGAGGCAAATGTATTTATGTCTACTGATTGCGCTTGTTCTTCTGTGTGCTTTGTTTGCCTTGTAGATGGAAAACTAGTTTTCGAGAGCAGAAATCCTGCCACTGTTATATGAGATCGGTTAACTAACAATTAAAGAATATATGATACTACTTATATGACGATAAACACTTAGAATGTTTGAAGTCTTGAGGTGTGAACATTCTTTAGAAATTTATTTTCACTTAGCGCGTTATTTATTTATTTATTTTTATCAGTTGCAATCAATTTTCTCTGACAGAATCAATTATTCATAATAAAAGTTGTAAACTTATGGAATATCCAAGTTGAAGATATTAGTCTTTAATCTCCATAGGTTTGTACAAAGCTAATATCTTTTTGCTATACCAGAGAATCTATAAACATGAAGCATTACTGTATATCAAATAACAAAATCCCTGGAAACTTTGTGCGATTTCGTTGCGACTAACCTCAGGAGATCTCATTATTTTGTTTATTGGTTTTCGAACGCTTCTCAGCGACTGTTTCCATCTCTTGATATTAGATTAAAGTAGTCGTTATTTCACACATTCCTGGACGATCTGTAGAATTTATGACAGAGGCGAGTTTCGCAACATCTCCTTCTTTCATATTCTGTATCCGTATTGATAAAATAAGCAAATGTTTCCGTGCAAATTTGATTTAACTACAGTTCTTATTTGATTTCACTTTTGACCGGTTCGGAAATCTGGTTCATTTATTCACTTTATTTTTGCTCTGCTGTGATAAATGTTATATTTCATTCAGGTACGCTCAGCAGAGGTGAGCATTTGTAAAGATAATTGTCTCCTCTTATGCTTGAGAAGAGAAAATGAAGTATTGGATTCTTTGAAAGCGGATGTAAATCTATTTACTTGGAGTTCCTCTTTTAAGAGTGACATAAAAAATGAACGAATGATTTGTAATAAACAGGTTGAGGAAGTTGAGATGGTCCATCCTAAATTGCCATAAATTTACTCTGTAAGAGAATCTTTGAGTTACATTTATTATCTAACGTATTAAAAAAAAAAAAACGGTGACTGTCATATATCGATACATATTTGTTTCGGTATCTCTTTCTTTATAGTAGCAGGGGATGCGGACAGTGCAGTGTTCTATCCATTTTCCAAATGGTTGTAGACAAAAGGGAATGGATTTGCGTCTTCTTATCCTTCTTCTTTTGTAGTAATGTGTAGTTTCTTTCCTTATAATTATGCATAAATTTCATTTATTCTTTTTGCTGATTTATTGTAAACGAAAATATGGTGTTGCGAATACATATTTCCATAGGTTACGATTAGGGTGACTCAGTATTGATTCCTATGGAAACAAGCTGAGTTATTGTGAAAATCTTACTTTCCACACTGTGATTAGACTGGGATGAATGAATTGAGTGCGATCTACTTCATCGATCGCTTCGGTTCCAGTTTTCTGACAAACGTCTGAAGACGATATTTATTTATTTTTAATATTAGAATTCTTAATATTTTTAATATTAGAATTCTTAATATTTTTAATACTGAATTGTGTACCTTGTCGTTATACTCATATGCTAAATCCTCTTATCTGTTAGCAAACTATATACTTTTCTATACTCTTCATATGCTATCTAACAGCACTTAAGGCTATTTTAATTTTATGTTATTTACTAAGGCCAGATTGATACGCTGTAATTATGACAAACATATCGACTCGATTTTCGATATTACAATTTACAGAGGTCGTGTGTGTGCGCGCTCGCTCGCTGAACTTGCGAGACTCCTTTTAGAAAATGCCTTCGCAAGATCTTTTACGGTACGTCAGTCAGACGCCATTCATCGTCATCAAGCTGGCATTTATAGAGTAGCTGAACACTGCATAGCTAAAGGTGGGAAAGGGTGCGTAGGGGGGGAGAGACGCTGATTGTCGCGCGGAGACCGTTGCAGGGATAACTTTTGCCGGAAGAGCTAACTGAACTCCCTCTGGTGTCAGGATAGGAAGTGTAAGAGAGTGACTTTTGA
This sequence comes from Typopeltis vanoorti, assembly GCF_054136105.1. NCBI lineage: Eukaryota > Metazoa > Arthropoda > Arachnida > Uropygi > Thelyphonidae > Typopeltis > Typopeltis vanoorti. The sequence goes on from NC_143569.1 coordinate 84,571,043, forward strand.
AGTTTGCAATGTTTTGACTAGAAGTGATGATGGGGTCGCTACACCGTCTCATGACTTTTACTATCACCCGGACGAACAGAGCGGGTTATTTATAGTTGCTTAAAGATGAGATTTTCCAGACGTCTCCTGCTGATGTCTCCCTGTTGTAAAGGTCTTTGTTTAAGCAAAAGACAAAGGATGTAGAGGTTCTAACTACTACTGATTCCCTTAAGTCGTTCGTGTAATAACTGTCTTGATAATTTATAGCTCGGGCGTAGGGAGTTCATACAAAGTGTACTTTAGCGTCTTTAGTAATACTAACACTTATCACAGCAATCCTTCCGTTATCCTGCTCTTTGTGAAACTGCTAACTGTTCAACCATCAAATGAAAAAGGGGAAAAAAATCCTATAGCAATCGCATATAAAGACACGGAGTCCTTATGGTTTCTCTGCTCCAAATATTTTATTTATTATACAACGAGTAATTGTTTTCCTTAATATCTGCAGAATGGAATAAGTCCCCCATTCGGCATATCACAGTGGCTTTATTTCTGCTGTGAAGCACAAGTTTAACGCACTCTATCATCTCTTAAAATCTCTAAGTTTATTCTATACACTCAATTTCAACTAGCTGTAATGCGGAGATCCCAAGCGTGACCACCGAATAGAATCCTATCTAGTTGCTGCCATTCTAAGTCGATGTTCAAGTGAGCCTTTACACAAACAACTGATTGCTCTGTTACATCGCATGCTAGCTTTCCTAGTATTCATTAGGATAAGACGAAAAGAACACAGGAGATTGGCAGATTTCAATTAAGATTAATGCTAAGATTATGTGATAGGAGGCGCTCTAGTACTATCAAGTACAGGTAGGAAAAGAGGAAGAAGGCAAGTATCTCTTAAGAGATGTTTCCTCATTTCTTTCTCTTTTTTTTTCTTTTTTTGTTTTTCGATAAAAGATTCAGCTTATCAGAATTACTGGCGACTGTTAGAGAGATTATATGATTGCAGTGAAAAAATATTGATATGAATGAAAATAGACAAATTAATAGAATGAGTTGTAAAGTATTTGATAGATCATATTGAGATGATTTCCTACACAAATAATGCATATTCATTTTATAATAATTTCCGAAACAAACTCCTTCAACTGACACGCACACACACAGTAACTTCATTATAACTTTGCAGAGTGTAATGATATGTGTGATATTCATCACTGAAAATAATTTTTCCAATTTCAATGCACCTTTCTGTACATTTCGCTGAGATGGTCGCAACATTTAGATGGAACATTCTACTGTCCATATGTTAATGGTTGCTTTAATTGAATTTTGAAAGAAAAAGGAGTTGACGCACAAAAAAGACATTTAGGTTGTTAATGCGAAATTAAATGGATTTAATTTTTATTCTGCATACTTAATGACGTTACTGTTCAGAATGTGAGGCATCTTTTATCGCCTTCCACCTAAATTTCCCCAAATATTCTCTTATATGGGCAACATGATTAATTTTAAGATGCTATTTAATATTTTAGCAGTTCTTTCAGCATTTTGATCTGCATTCTTTTCTTTAATTATTCAGCTTCCAAGACATGTTCTTGTACGTTGTTGTATGAATTTTCTTTAGGAATAGTTGAACTTGAATTTTAGATCAAGAAACGGGCGAACTTTTCATATATGGGGAAAATGGCCAAAAACGTGTGTATCTAGCTGTAGTACTGTTTATCTATAAACCAAGAGAGACTAGATATTAGTGAACTTCATGGTTTTTGCAGGGGACAAGTTTTCCTTATATAAAGAAAAACAAAAAAAAAAGAAGAGATTAACCTATAAAGTGACTTAGTAACACCAAGCGTTGTGGACGAAAGCACATCACTTGCTATTTCCTCTTTCGCTACACCTAAAGAACAATAGAGATTGGTCTCGCGCGACCACGTTTGCCTCATCGGGTAAATATTTAAAACTGTGTCTTCTGCACGTTTCGCCAATACGGAGAAACGTAATCCTCAGTAAAGACTTGAGGTTTTCTTGTGAAACTTTAGGGATTCTCTAATTGCACATCGAAAGATAAAGAGAGGGAGATAGGGAAGGGAGGGGTGAGACTTGAAGGAACTCACTCGGCACAAAGTTTGTCGGATTTTATCGTCCAGATGAATATTTTATCAGGGCCCATCTGCAAAAGCTGTTGCAAGGAATGTGGTAGTGCACGTGGGAATTAAATGCACTTTGCGCGAGGTCGTATTCACCGTCGTTATATCTTCTTGAGGACCATTCGTCGGGCTGTCCGTTTCCGAAATGCTGTTTTAATCAATAGAGTAGTAGGATGGAGCATCGTGCGCCCAAGAAAACAGTACGAAGATAACTGAAGGCCTTATGTAGCAGAAAAACGATTTCTGTAAGTGGCATCCAAAGGTTAAATAAGCACGTTTGGCCCTGCCTTATCCTCTTACCAAACGTGCGTTCTCTTCCTCATGAATGATCCATCTTTGTTTTATGAGCACCGCCTTTAATCGTATTTGTTTTCGGACATCTGAAATTTGATTTCGTCTCCTGCATTATTTTAAAAGGGATCTGTGTTATAAATGATAAATAATAATGGATTTCATTGAAGATCTGAGATATATATATATATATATATCCTGGGACTGGTTGTACTTTTTCTTTTTTTGTAGTTTGCTGATCTGTTAAATACTAACAGATTAACAGAATTTTGGAAATTGTATTACTACTTAGTGACAGCTCTTTATATGTATGCAATACTCTTAGGGACTGTGTAAGAGCTCAAACATTAGTAAAATGATATATATATATATATATATATATATATATATATATATATATATATATATATATATATATAAACTAAACTCATTTCGATATAGGTACCGAATACGAAAACTAAGTGATGGGGATTCGAGACAAGGAGAAAATAAGATAGACGAGCGGAGATTAGGTGAGATAGCAGAAACTGAGGGGGAAGAGAGATAAATAAATATTATGGTAGCATTAGGTATGTGCCATAACGACATCATACTGCTATGTTTATTTTCGAATGGTGACAGAAATTCAACTATTGCCGAAAATATCGCATCGCCATCTAATTCGATTGGCTATTTGATCTCCTTAAGACCTCTTCCTATTATCAGTCTAAGGACGTGACGGTCACCATTACTCTTCACTTAAAGCACCTACACTCTAAATCACCTTCCTCATTAACTTGCTTGCCACGGCACAGCCAACTACTTGAACAGCTTAGGAGTTTCAAGAGGTAGTTTTAGAAATGACATCGCGATGATCCGCGCTGATCGTTAGCGAAAGGAAATATTTGTGTTGTTAAGTATTGTGAAATACCCGCTAGTCAGTCTGTCGCTCTAAATTTTTAACCACTACTCTCTCTCTCTCTCTCTCTCTCACACACACACCTGTTCTTTCATATCCCCTTATATTTCTCTTATATACAATTCTCTTATATTTTTCATATTTCTTTCTTTCTGCGAAATGGGATTGAAAATAAAATTCATCTGTAAGTAACGCTTTATTCTCTCCGTGATATTCCCCAAGAATTCCCAAAGTCCTTTCAGATTACTTTCATATTGAATTGAGGGGTAGTAAAGAAATCTGGCCAGTTTGGATTACCTTTGTTATCTGTGCTTCGTGATAAAAGGTCTTTTAGCGAGGCCCGTGAAAGATAATCACAGTCACCAGTTTTTATCTCTATACTGTCGCTCACGGATATCAGTTCCCGTCCATCTGTTAAATTTTCTACTTAGGTTGTCATTCCATTCGAAGAAATAGTTTCTTCTTTGAATACACGTTATAGAAATTTTATCACTGCTATCAATCTAGTTCCAATGGAAATAGGAAAATAATAAAGAAAATAAAAAAAAAACTCGAAGACTTCGTATGTTTTGTAAGATATCTTTTCACTTCTACTTGTACTTTCATAGTTTATATTAATACCATCCTTCGGGAGTATTAATGTCTATATATAATAAAATTAATACCTGATTTCTTAAGTACGTACTTCATGTAATATAATAATCAGACATACGTAGTGCTATTCGAAAGTTCTCAGCGGACCAGAAAGGGCATACATAGCTGGTAACATGACTTGCCAACGTTGTAGTACAGTTATATTTTTTAAATGCTTTTTTTTTGTTGCTCCTACCCACGAAAGGCTTCTAAAAAACTTCTACGCCAGCCTGGCTTGCCGAGTGGTTAGTATACGTGCTCTCCAACCAACAGGTCGTGGGTTCGGATCCCACTGTGGACATGGATGTTTGTGAAATCCTGCTCTGGACGAGCTTGTATAGCTCGTTGAGTTTGTAAGGCTTGTCTTTTTTTAACCTATGGAAGTGCACTTGAACCGTGGGTGGGCTAAGGATTTTTATTTCCATTTTTTTATTTATTAATCTGATATTTTTTGTATTTCTTCATTTATTATTATTTTTTTACATATTTGCATCAAGTTAGTCTCTTGAATGCTGTCAGTATAGTTCAGTGTTTTAATGTGAATGCTGTTTAATGTGCCTAGCTATTATTGTGTGCATTGACTTTTGAAATAAGTTATATGAAATAACAAAGCGTGTGCATCAGGGTTTGTTTTGAACTAGATAAAACTGCTTTAGAGACTTGAATTGTTACATATAATCATCACCAGAAGTTCATCTTTACCTCATCTAAAGACGTTCCAGAAGATGTTGCTAAACAGCAATGCGTATGATTTTTTTATTATTTTTATTTATTTATTTATTTATTTTTAATCAGGAACTCGTTATTTGAAGCAAACTATCGACTGGCAGTATTACATGGATGATTTCGGCTTTCATAGATGTTTTCTAATAAATTTTCTAATCTGAAAATGATTAGAAAACTGCCAAACGCCGAACTGATTTATTTCAATACGACAATGTTCTAACACAGAGTCTACGCAATCGTTTTACCCAAAATTAGTTTACAGTCCCTTCTCCCCCCCCATATCCCATATACTTGGCTGCATGCGACATTTTTTTGTATTCCACAATGATGTTGCTGCTCAAGAGACGAAGATTTAAAAACATTTCAGAGTCTTAGAACAGCGGCACAGACACTGAACGTGATAGCTAAGGAAGTATACCAGTGGTGTTCCTGGCTCCTGAAAAACGTTAGACTTTATACATTCGCAAGGGAACAATAGAGATCTGTAACTAAATTGAGTAGGTATTTTGCTTTTCAGCCAGTCTTGAAATCTCTTATGTGAGTATTGCTACTTTATTTGGGGGTGGGGGGGTTTCCATTCTATTAAGTAGACGAGAATTTTTTTAAACTATCTACTTGTAATAATACTGTTATTATTAGTCATGTTGTTGTTTATTTCACACATATCGAGAAACAAAATATTGACACGCACCATGCTCAAGTTTCTTCGGACTGGTTGATAATTCAGCCAGTCAACCTCGGGCATTATTGAATGTTGTTACACTTCATACTTTATGAATCGATAAATAATGCTTCGTAAACCCCTTCGTTATTTGCAGGTGTTAGTTAACCTGAGAAAAACTGCAATTACTAAAATTTGTGGATATGTGTGTAAAGGTAGGGAAAGGTTGCTGGCTAACAAGAATGAACATACAATCAATGGGAACCTATTCTTGATTAAGTCCCCAATCTTTGTGGGTTCCGGATCTTGACACTTCCTATTGAATCCTTGTTTTCTGGCTAAAAAAGAACTGCTGCTCAGCAGCTTTTTTCACAACTTCTTCCAGCATTCATCCAATGGAATACAACGCAAAGCTAGTTTGATGTAACCTTCGTTGAAGAAATGCTAGAAAGCGAGTGTTTAGGGATAGAAAGTGGCACTCTCTGCCGCATAAGCAGATGAACTTCTCTAATAGTTACGTTGTCATTGAGAGGGGAAAATTAGAATGACTTATTTGAATAATAGATATTTACAACACATTCCCATTTTATATGGTGCACTATCGCCTAAATGTATTTAAGAATTGCAGTTTTAATTGTCTTTACAAAATATGTAGATACCTTATTAGATTGGGCTGTGCTCATTTATCTACTCAAGTGGACTGATTTGTATTAAAATTTGATATCTGGAATCATTATAGAAACTTTCCTAGCTTTTTCAGATGTCTTTGTTAAATTAGGTCATTTGCATTTGCACTAGGAAGCAAAATGTTTCGACTTGGTTCATCTAGTAATAACTCTGCTACCTGAAGAAATGTAGTGAACTTTGGTACTTGATTTCTACTAAAAATTTAATTTGGGGTTCAATCAGACTGTTTGCTGGGAGAAGGAAAAAAATGTTTTTTTCGATTTGTTCTACTTGAATAAAGTTTAAGGAAAGTTGGTATTCAGGATTTATATTAAAACATGCGGAATCATTTTCACTTTATTTTAAATCGGGCAGTTTTAATCTTGAAATTAGACAAAATGATTCGAAACGGTACGAAATTGTATGCAAATAAAAGCAACAGCAAACAGTCCACTATACACAAGGTTAAAACGGCTGCAGGAACAGTTGCTCTGTGAAGATGAATTACTTCACTATAAATTTAAGACTGAGATTTGAAAACACATGTAGAAATCATTCTTGACTATGACTAGAATAATTTCTATACTTCCTGATTCAAATATATATATACTTGATGGTATATATATATATATATATATATATATCATAGCAAAGTGCGCGATTCCTACAACTGGTAGAAAATACCGCGTGAATAATCAATCGACTGCGCTAAGCAAAGGTATGGTGTGAAGGCTTCAGAACATTAGCTAAATAGTTAAGGATGGTTGTTTACGTTTGAACTGTACTTAATGTTGTCAGAGCAGTAATAGCTATTGCATAGGAAAAATCAGTTTACCGTATTTTTTGTAATTTTACAAAAAAAACAAAAAAACAAAAAAACTTCAGATTTATTAGATATGACTCGTCGGTAGTAGATAGCTTACTATGGAATCCACCGGTTGCCTACGCATTGTTTTACAACTATGATGATCACTAAAAGCAATTTTCTTAAGATGTTGAAAATTATTTTTCATTTTGGATTTTTCAAATTTCAACTTTTTTCTCATAATTTCATTTTCTTTTTCATTCTCAAACGCGTTATTTTCGAAGTTTTTGCTTTAAGTTTATATTAATTATTTTCATAATTTTTATATGCATAAAAATGTTGATTTTATTTTGAATGTAATGGAATAGATTAAATGCGACATCAGGAATATCGAACAAATTCTTCCTGTATTTGACATTTTACCACTAGTCTTTGAGCATTGTGACAGAGATATCCATAGCATTTGACCTTGAATCCATTCTCAGTCGAGCGTTTTAGATTTTAGGCCTGCCATTTGATGCTCGCATTTCAGTAGTCTTAGTGAAATATAATTTATTTGTGTGGCCTTCCACAGAAACCGTTTGCTTGATCGCACGGATTTATCGTTCAGTTCTTTCAAGGGAAAGTAGTTTGTTATTTCCACATTTCGAATACGAACCGATCGATACATTCGTGTGAAATATATATATTTCATTTACGTAGAGATAACCGAGTTGGGCTACGCGCACCCCTTTCCGTTAACAGTGAAGCGTTGTCTGTTCACTATCCAATTCTGCCTTATGGAAAATGTTCAAGTCAGCGCACACGCTGCTTGTGATTAACGTTAGAAACAGCATTCAGTTTTGCTGTTTATGTGATGTCAGTCCTTTCTTGACAGACCGTAGACAAAATTCACGTTAGCTCCTGTTTACATTTTTATTTTTTAATTTACTCTCCTGCAGAACTATCACTCAAGAATTTCTTATTCATCGGTTACAAATATATTATTATCAACATAATGATTAGAAGTGCTTCCTTTTCTTCAAGTGGGTCAATGCTGACTAATATAATAAATAAACTAATTATCCTTGCTGGGGTTTTATTAATCATTGTCTAATCCTTAAATTCGCCTGCGATGGTCCCATTCTATTTCTTTTACTATTAATGATATGTATTCTAAATTGGCCTTATTTGAAAACGCGACTGCGTAGCTCAGTTAACGACAAGGCCCTTTAGTTGAAAATATCTAAATTCATTTCCCGGCTTGGACCCGAATAACTTTTGTAAGAAATTTTTAATTGACAGTGAGTTAGCCGGTGTCAATCAGCGATAGATGCCATGATTTTTCCTCTCAGAAACTCGGAATTTTCATCCTGTTCTAGAAGATCACACACAGTTTAACAGACATGATACGGCCACAGTAGGCTTAATTGCTTAGTCGGGCGCAATTTAAAACTAGGGGCCAGAAAACTCATCCTTTACAATTTTGATCGCTGTTTTTATCAAGCAGCACTAAGCCGTTATTAACAGCATGGGAAAAGCTCACAGTATACAAAAATGAATTTTGCTTGAGACTAAGATATTCTCTTCATTCTCAAACCATAACTCGATGACTGTGGTACTACCTTGACTTGTCATTATATCGGCATGTTTTGTCTGAGCATAGTGTTTCAGTTTGTATTTTCCATACTAGGTTTCGAAGTTGTTTTTCGTTGTTTTCTAACTAGCAAGGAAATAGCTGTCTCAGTATATTATGCCGTGTTTTCTGGTGTAAAAGTTACTTCCTTTGTTTTCCCTAAAATGTATTGGCTAAATTTTGGTTATTAGATGCAATTCGCTATTCAAACTTTGCTTTCTCGTCATCAGTTCAATCAGTATATCTTATGTTTAATGAATAACAAACTTGATTTATTATTTTACTTAAATAAAAATAAGTTCTTTCCCAAAATATGTACGTTATTGGACTGAATAAAATGATTCATATACAAGTAATAATAGCTGAAAAATAATTTAAAAAAAAAAAAGAGTAAAATCGCATCATTTCTCTGAATCCAAGTAATATAAGTCACAAGCACACTAAATTTTTAACTAGATTTTTACTTTAATTTTTTTTTTGTCTCAAAATACGTGTGGAACTACTCACAGGCATAACAAAGGGATGTGCAATAAGATAGCTTTGCTAATCTAGCTGTAGTCGATCTTCCTTTCCAAATAATATTCATCAGCAATTTTATGTAGATCTTCTCGGTTCTATTTCAGCTGGGCTGGTGGAACAGCACGAGAACGAAACGACATTTTCTGAATTACATTTGAATTTCCAAATTCGAATTTTTCAGTGAGCGAATTGTTAAAGGGAAGTATTTCAAAGAAATAGCGACGAATTAAGAAAAACAAAGCTTCATGCAGAGTGCACACTGAATAAATTGTATTTTGAAGCTCTTATTTAAATATATTAAAATTTAGTTTGAAGCCGCGATATCACCTTGCTGTCTGTGATATCCGTAATAAGAATAACTACACCACTCATTTCATTCTTTTCTTCTCTCTCTCTCTCTCTCTCTCTCACATTCACACACACGCACACACACACACAGCAGATTGTGATAAATCTCTAGCCGGCACCACCTTCCGAGTATCTGCAGATTGATGCTGCAGCAAAATGGCCTTGCTATTCTCAAAGCTGCAACTGAGCTGGTAAATATTGATTATGGCCTCAGTTCAGATTACAGTTGAATTTCCGTTGTTACTTTTACCTTCGGTCCCCATGTGTGTGATATGTGGGGAAACAAAAATAACAATTTTTTTTTCATACGTAGAACATTGTATTTTGTTTCGTTCGCTAATAGTATACCGTGGATTGTTCTTTAAGAAAATTGTATGTTGTTTTATTTATCGTTTTTTGTGGTGCTGTGTTTCTCACATTTTGATCGACGCCTTTGATGTATAGTACGCCCATTTTTAGCGACGTGTTAGGACTGAAATAGTTCTCCAACATACCCCGAGATCAAAAATTCAAAATGATTATTTTGTTCTATACAGACTTATACTCGGATGGTCGTAATGTTTTTTGCTCATCACTTACCGTATTTTCCGGCGTATAAGACGCACCCCTTTTTTTGAACACATTTTTTAGGAAAAAACTTTATATCACTGAATATTATAATGAATTTACAGTATTTCAATTATAAAGTAATAAGTATGTCTACTTTCAACAAATACCTAATCTAACTAGGAAAGAGTACCACCTTTTAATCTACTTCTTCGTCAAAACCCAGAAATTCATCTCCCGAGCTAAATAAAGAGACACTTGAAACCTCTTCTGAATCAGAATTTGAGTCCTCATACAACAAATTGTCCTCTGTACCATCCAGTGCATTACTAATGCCACACTTCTTAAATGATTTAACCACTGTCTCAGTTTTCACAGCATCCCATGAAGCTTTGACCCACTCACAAACTTGCGAAATGCTAGGCCTCTGCTTTCTTCTTCCTGATGGTGTAACCTCAAAATCTGAAGACTGCATCTAGCTTCCACTTCTTCATAAATCTCTTAAATGGTTTATTAATACAGACATCTAAAGGTTGAAGCTAACTAGTTAGACCTCCTGGAATTACAGCTAACTGAGTTTTCAATTTCTTGAGTTTATTTTTAACATCTTCTGTTCTGTGAGAACGAAACTGATCCCATACTAGCAGGGCAGGCTTCTTCAACTAGGCGCCTAGACCAAAGTTTACTATTATTATTATTATTATTATTATTCCTTTTAAAAATCAACAGTGGCGGCAATTTTGTCTCATCAGCACAGCAGGATAAAACAACCATGTAGTAAGTTTTTCCGTGCCCCGAAGTTTAAACAGTAACACCTTTTGTACCCTTGGAATCTACAGTTTTGTTTGAGGGCACATCAAAAGTCAGCGGAACCTCGCCCATGTTTCCTATTTGCGCAAGTTCAAAATTTTTTCGTTTCCTTGCGTTAATGACGAATCTATGAAATTCAATCATTTTTTCTTCATATTCAGCTGGTATCTTTTGTGATATTTTTGTTTTATTCCGCATACATAGCTGGTTTCTTTTCATGAATCTTGAACACCATGATGTTGATCCAGTAAAGTTGGCGATCCCTCTGTTAGTGGCTATCGCTTTCGCTTGATGAATAATAATTTTTGTACACACTGTCCCGTTTTCTGTGGTCTAAATTCCAAGTATTCAGTTCTGCCTGAAGTTCTGGCCATTTTGCAGTTCCACTTCGTAGGTTATGTTTACTGTGAGTTGCTTTTTTCATATCGTCTTCCTGATTCCGCCAAGTTCTTATCATTTTCTCAGTTGGGAGTGGCCCTAAATGGCTCTCTGCAGCCCTGTTTCCATGTTCTTTAGCATACGGAATCACACGTAGCTTGTATGCAATATTGTAGCACTGCTGACGTTTTTCAGCCATAATTTGCCAAGAAATTTAGAGAAAATTTAAACGCAGAAATTTATCACCGTTCACAACAACCGCGACAACATTCGCATCCACTGAATTGTACGTACGTTCTCCCACACTGCAAGGAAGCAAGAAAGAAATCATGTAACTCGGAACAGAGAAAATTTCCAGAAATGAAACTAATAAAAAACTGAGTATCGGCGTATAAGACGCACCCTGTTTTTCAGACCTATTTTCAAAGAAAAAAAGTGCGTCTTATACGCCGGCAAATACGGTATATAATAATTTTTTTACTACATTTGATGCACACATAACTGCCCACTAAAATAAAACCTTCAAACTTATGTTTCCAAAATAATTTTATTTGGTATTTCACAACGAATGAAATGCTGTGACTAAAAACAGATCAGAGTAAATTTAGAGGAGTGGAAAAAAAAAAAAATCTTTTTAGATCAAACGCATTATTTGGTGTCATTTGTTGTCAGTTTTGTTATTAGGCTGCTTGCTTATCAGAAGCCGTTGAATCCTGAATTGTAGAAAGTGGTGAACAAAGGTTACTTTGAAGAAGTCGCTCGCTCATATAAACACTTTGAACGCATGTTTTAAACCATACAAGACTTCCTCGGAGATTCTGATACGTGCGCGTCTCATCGATCGAGAATCACCGCACCATAATAAATTGCTTCTATCTGTCTCTATTTACTGTAACAAATCAACTCCCATTAGCTATTTGTCCAGGTTGAAAGCTTGCGGTTGTGATCAACATAATCATAATATTCGTTAACAGTTTGGTTTCAGTTTTAAAGAATACTGAGACGATTTTATGTAGATCCTCAAAATATCGTATTTCTATTCATGTTGAGAAAAACAGAAAATTGTAATTATTTATTTTTATTAGCAATCCGTTCGCCAAGGTATAATATTTGTATTTTTTTCTGATCCGTCTTTGTTGAGCATCGTCACAAATTTTGATCTTCGCTGAAATATTGCTCTTTTCTAAGCGCGAGTAATTCCTTCTGTCATTTTGACAATTTTCTTAATAGATTCGGGTAGATGAACTTTCCGAAGACAGCCGTAGACATTCAACCCCGTTTACTTTCTACAAATGCTTAAAGTTTTGCCTGTTTTTATGCTTCACAAAATAGCGCTTGTGAGATGAAGCGTGAGCCCTTGTTTTCGTCCTGGAAATGATGCACCTCTTGCATGCCAGTGACATCTGAGCAAGAACAGCGTGGCTTGAAATTACGTCAATTCTTTTGTTGACATCATTAATTATAATGAAAACATTTTGTAATAAAATGTTAATGAAAATATGAAAAAATAAGAACCCTTTGAACGTTGTTTTAATATATGCAAAATACTTCGTACATATATTACTTTGGAACTATTTTTTGATGCATGATGCGAGATCGCATCATACACATTACTGAGATAACTTTAAGCAATAGATGTTGCTGCTGTTCAGTTTATGGACAGTAAGGTAATCATAGCTCAATATCTGTTTGTTGTTTTGCATTAACTAAATATTTTAAAAGTAAAAAAAGTTTGAGTAATTAAAATTGACATTTTCATTAATATTTATACACTCATTAATTTCAAGAAACTGTTGCGTTTTATAATTCAACTTAAACAGAATATTAATGACTTCATTCGTATGCGCACCTACAAGAAGAAACTGTGGATTATGATTACTAATAGACTCCTAGATCCTAGCTGAGTAATCCGGTAGTGTGGGCTACATCCTGTTTGGTCGCTAAATTCAAAACATTTTGCGAAATGTTATGTGATTTTCAGTTAAATAATTATTTAGCATTAAATAGAAATAACGGCAGCCTTTTAAATCTTTATCGTTTCCTTACATTTTTTTTTCACTTAAAGAGAGCTTTTTTTTTTTCGTACTGTCTTTCGATTGCACTGAGCAGAAATAATATACAAAATTCCATCCTCTGTTTTTTTTGTACATTTATGACAAAATATTCCTTAACAGTATGTAGATATCCATAACAAAAATATTCGTAGTAGTACAAGGGAGAGTCATCGCTTCATCGAGGGAGACCGCATATCACTTACACCACGTCATACTATCTCTTGAATTCAATCGCACTATTTACACTTCAGCTTCAAGAGGCAAGTCACTCCAGTCATGCACAAGTGCTGAGAGTGTATGAGAGAAATCTAGATCTCACCCCCTTCCTTTACTGTATTTATTCTCATAAAATGAAAAATTTTATCTACTGGTTATGTCCAATGTGACCCTTTCACAGTTTGTAGGTCTCTATCATATCTCCCCCTTTTCTCATGTTTGCTAACGTCTGTAATCTATAATCTACTCCCGTTTTAACAACCTCATTGCACTCTTTCCACTGTATCTGCTTCGCCAAAGAAACCAGGAGACTACATATGTGCAACAGTCCAGATGAGGTCTAATCAAAGCCTTGTAAAGAGGCAAAACGACATTCTTGCAAGTCAGTGTTTCTTTCAGCATTGCAATTATCCTTTGAGTTGTGTTTGCAGTCTTTGTTATAAGGCCCTGAACTCTACTATAACTCCAAGATCCATAGCCTAGTCAGTTTCTTCTAGCATAATCCCTCCAATATAATAGTCCATCGGATATCTCATTACACCAAAGTGCATAACTTTACATTTACTAACATTGAAGTGACAGCCCATAATTCCAGCTTATTTAATCATTCTGCAAGTGTTGCATGCCACTTAAACCCCATTATCCTGCCTACCTTTACGTCACAAGCAGTTAGCTGTATGTCTCCTGTTAAATACTTTCCGAAGTCATTAATGTAAAGATGGAATAATTGATGACTGAAGTGCACCACAGTTTACCTTAAATTTTGCAGCATCAAATTCCCCACCCCCATACACTACTTTTTGATATCTGTTAGTCAGCCCACATCTTATCGAAATTAGTAGTTTCTAATCCAAACCCATATCCTCCAACGTATGTAACAGCCGTCCATGCTGAATCCTCTCAAAAGCTTTAGCAAAGTCCAAAAGCATTTGTACTCGTATTTCGCCTTATCTAACTCAACCGTTACATTATTAAAAAATGTGGGTAAGTTAGTCGAACGTGATCTTCCTTAGTAAACCCGTACTGTTCATTGCCAGGCATACTCTCTGTCAACCAATTTCTGTATGCGATCTCTTACCAAATTTTTCAGTCTTTATCCACTCCAGAGATACTGATAGGTCGATAGTAACACATCGGTCTTTGCACCAACCTTGTGCCAATTGGATTATCATATATTCCTTTCACTCCTTTGAAAGGAATAATTATGTAATTATGAAATAATTATGTAATTATTTCAGTAAGATAGTTATTTTTTATTTTCTTTACTTCTATCAATACTAACATAACGTATAATTTTAAATTATACGTTATGTTAGTATTGATTCTGCGGTTGGCTTGAAGGGTTTTTGCTATTCGGGCCTGGATGTTTTTAAATTGTTCTTTATATGGTAGATGAATTTTATTATCCGTTATGATTCCGCTGCGTTTCCTATAAAGTTCACTAATTTTGTTTTTAAAGGAATGTTTCCGGATTATGATAATTATAGTATTTATGACAGCCAGCATAAATATTATGATAAAGAAGGGTATCCTAGTCTAATAAGTAATGAAAAGCATTTGTGGGTGGATTCGCGTTAAAAAGAAAGAAAAAAACTTTATCTAAAATGAAATAATGGGGGGGAATTGAGAGAGGAATTTTTTTTCTTCTTTTTTTCCTAGTATCATTACAGTCCGTTTAATTATTAAAAGGCAGGCCAAGTTGTGTGTGATGCTATGCACTCATGGCATATAGCTATTCTGGTTTCTTTTCTCTGTTTAGTCGTCATACTATTTTTATCTTAGACCACTAAAAGTTTGAGAAAACAATTTCCATCTAGAATATACTGAGATAATATTTTGTTGTTGCGAAGTTTGGAGCAAGTAAGTAGAAGTACAAGTAGCCAGAAAAAGCATTAACCTTCCTTTCTTTTTCGTTTTCTACCATCTGACTGGGTAGCACTGCTTGCGCTTCATCTGCTGTAATGGTCTAGTAGGTAAACAAAAAGGCAAACACTATAGGTAGGTGTCTAATAATCACAAAATAGTGGAACGTATGGGGACAATGTTTTACTGCTTTTGCAATCAGAATGATAACATTCAACAAAATTAGCAAGAGACGATTGGTGCTAAAGGAACATTTACAAATGCTCTTAAGCGATGAAAAATAATTGCGGGAATGTGTGTAGACACACACACATACACACACTCAATAGTAATATCACCGATATTAGATTTTTGCATTTGTTCCCCTTAAAGACTTCCCTAATTGTTTCCTGGCTTCACGTGATTCATAAAATTAAGCACAGTACACTAATACTTCACGAAGAGGACACCTTTCGATGCTTAAACATTGCATCACATTCGCGTAAATAGCCCGGGTGTGCGGTCACACACACACGCACGCGCACACACACACACGCGCGCGCGCACACACACACACACACACACACACACACACACACACACACACACACACACACACACACACACACAATCTTTGATCCCTTTGAACAGAAGTACAAATGGCGCAGCGTATCAAATTCTTAGCGTTCCAGTGGTTTTAAACCGTCCAGAAGGCGAGACAGGGTGAGCGTTGAGATAGTAGCACCTAGTAGCTGTGATTGGTTATTGTGTCTGACGTATGCATCTAGACTAGTCAGCGGGAGCGGAGTGTTTTTCCACTGTGTCTTTCGGATTATCTCTAATTATACTAAATTTCCTAAATATAGTACACAGAAGATGTTAAATTTCTGTTTATTGTATTTAGTGATAAACAAATGCTACATGTTTTTCTTGCTTGTGCATTTTTTTAGCTTGGAAAGTTTTTTTTAACGGTATAGGGACATTTTTATTCTAGTCTTTGGAAACAACAGTCGTAGTAAAAGAAGTTGTTGATCTACAACCAGATACTAGCATATGTGAGATATCTGTTATTCGTAAGACAAAAGAGCCGTTGACACTTAAAAAAAACAAAAAAACTAAAGAAGGTAGGTTTCCGAGAGTGTGGATAATTCTGATAATGATAGGGGATTATGTATCCTATTATTGCGTAAAATGTATGCTGAATCTCACTATACAAATATACATAAATCAGAGAAATACACGTATCATGCACAACAAATATTAGTTGTTGTTTTTTTCTCTCTCTCTAGTGGCTGTTGATTATTGGTTAGTTATTTATACTTTGCGGACATATCTCTTTCCCTCTCCTCGTAAGTTTTTTTTTTAATTATGTCATCATACGTTCACTTAGTCATTTCTAGACTTTATAGGATCACATGCTATTCGCTCTGCCTAGCAACTTATACGACCCACATATCACAAATGTCAATTATTAATAATTCATTTTCCATTAATGAAAGTATTTCTACTCACACTTATTCTTTCTGTTACATTTATCGTTCTCACATGACTTACTAACGATGGCTCTCATATTTACACCTTTGAGTAATTCAAATATACCAACCAAATATAGCATTCTCCTTCATTATTGTTTTCTATTATATCTTAAAATCTTAAAACAAACACTTGTTTCCCCACTCTATGCAGATTTGGTTACAATCAATTGATAAATTAAAGTATTCAAAGTTATCCTACAATTAATTGCATGGGACTAATTAAGATGTGCCCTGATGTGCTATGCACTCTGAAAACTTTCATACATAAATAAAATGCGGTCAAATTGGCTTGAAATTTGTAGCGCGGGTTACATAAGCCACACGACAGCACACCCAACCGTTATGGGCAAGCGACGTCACTGGTACATACATGTGTGTGTGTGTGTGTGTGTGTGTTTAAAAAAATAAATAAGGTTCCCCAAAATAATCAGCATAGTAACGAGAAATGTTACGCTGTGTTGTGAATATCATTGCCTTGAGTGTGCATTTTATTTTATTTTACCAACCTTAATATATACTGTTAGTTTATCTTTAGTCTTGATTACGAATATTGTTTTCCTGGGAGGAATTTCCAGTAAATGCTTTTGAGCGTACATTAGTATTTTGGCCAATTCATCAAAATGGTAGCTAATTTCTCTACTTAGACTGGTGTGTTTGGTTCAAGTCATTCCAAAGATACTCTTTAGAGTGTGGAGTGGAACTCTGTAGTGATCAGCCTAATCTTTATATTGATATTTCCATATGTTAACACAGCCCTTGCAGTATGATGTAGTGGATTGTCATGTTGATATTTAAAAGTCGTTTCCATAGAAACGCTTTAGCATAAACCATAAAATTCTCCAGAATCCCAGTGTAACGTTCGGTATTCATTTTCCCAGACGCTACAACAAGTTGGGAACAGCTCCGACTAGGATAATTATCTCCACACCATAACACTACCTCATTTAACAAATAGGAAGTTACACTCTGGTAAATAACGTTTTCCATACTCCAGTACGTTGTTAGCTGATCCGGTTTTCTTTCCTCATAACTTGCGGATCACAGAACAGAACCCAATTTAGGGATCTAATTACACTCGCTGTATAGCCTTAGTCCTTTTGGTTTAATATAAAATGACCAACCAACCTAGACACGCCCATGAGGCTTAAGCAGTGCGACTTACCAGCAGCTTACTCTTTATTCATGACAAGCTCTGACCTGAAGGCGGATTATGATATCCCAGAATTCACTGATGAAGTGAAACGAATTGCAGAATGAAGTGGATATGTTCATTGTTCTTGAAGTGATTGACGATGCGATTTAGTTTGATGAAAATTATCTCTTCATGAAGTGATTTTTTTAAAAATTAAAAGGATAACTTAATGATCATTACGTGATAGAAGCATAAAAGATAGCTAACCAAACTTTCATCTGCTAATCTCATTCCTCAATACGGAATGAGAATTTGAATCGCCATGTTAACCGGATATGCTCAGTCTAATGACGAGCATTGTTTTTATACCCCTAACTAATTGTTTGGAAGATTAGAGGACAGCCAGTGCTAACCCATAGCGGTAACTGATAGCTGAGCCCATCGCTATCATTATATATATTTCGCATGATGATACAATGGCCATGAGCCCATTTTACGGGGAGATATGGCACCATCTCAATCCCCCTATTTTTATCCGGGCTCGGAACCAGTATAACTGACGAATCAGGTCTATGGCTGGGAGGGAACCGTTTCTTAAGTATTCCTGACTGTGCTCCGTGTGTGTTCACGGGACGGTTTGCCTGTTTTGGGGATGAAAAACCCGAGTTTCCAGGTGATGAAATACTACCTGCGTATGAGACCGGCTAACTCACCTTTCGTTGAAAGAGACCAGATAAAGGTTCCTCACGTCACGGACGGGAATAGAACCTAGGTCTTTCCGACCCAAGGGCTTCGTCTATACCGACTGAGCTACGGAGACTCAGGCTATCTGTCATTTCGGAGGCATCATGGAAGAGAGTACAACAGATAACTGGCACCCATCTCGCGGCTTAAACAGATGTACTGTATATTATATGTTATTGTCAGAAATAGTGAGTTATACAGTCATTTTAATTGAGTTTCCAGGTTAGAAATTCGAGAAAACAAAACAGAACAACAACAACAACAACAAAAAAAACTGCTTACCTGTGCCAGTAATCGACTCACTCGGGAGATGGCTAAAAAGATGCCTACATTTTTCTTCTATTCATCAACTAGAAGTGAACCTATAAATGTCTTTCGTTTAGCGGTCTAGTGCTTAGAAGCAAACGTCATTTCCACACGTGGTTGCACAGTTAAACATTCACCGGACTTGCAGTTTTCAGAGTTAACAGCGAGATATATTTTTTGGGTGAAACATTGTGCTTGAAAAATACTCTTGACGTTTCTGTAAACAAAGTGATATTTCATACATGAAAAGTTCCTATCCAGTTTATGAGCATTTTCATGGAATGTTTTAGATGCCTGGGCTAGATACATATATTCATTTGCCCATTCGCGCTGGCACAATTTTTTATCTGCTTTGATTAAAAATTCGTTATTTTTAATCTTCCCTAAAGCTTGTCAACCCATCACGGTTTTATTTCACAGCCCCCATCGAAAAAAAAAATCGTAATGCAGATATATATTATTATAATATTTATTGTATTTATATTCAGTACAAAACATACACAGCGAATATTGCAAAAATCAAATGCAAATATTGCATATTTAGCATCTTACATACACATTTGACATGGCACACTTAGTCTTAAAACATTTAAAATTTGTTTTCATTATTTCACGACCTCCCTCAACAAAACTAACGGCTCCCAAAGGGGTCGTGGCCCACAATTTGGGAAGTGCTGGCCTAGTCTATACACTAATGAATGAATCGTTATAAAATTTGATTTTATGCTAATTAATTAAACTAATGACCATGTACGGTCATTAGTTTAAATAACACACTTGCTGCAAATGATCATGTACGGTTCGGAAGTGTTTGTGTGCGTAAGTTTTGATAAATTTAAACTGTTTATAATAGATTTGTGTATACTTTATGGTAGTAAATGATAAAATAGACTAGTATATACATATATTTTATGCATTCATACCCAACTTTTTCTTAATTTTTTGATATTCTAAGTTACACGGTTCGTCTGCGAGTGTTTTCAAATTGTAAATCTCCAAAATATTTTTCAGTATTGTACGCCCACACTTCGTGGAGCCGACTTTGGGTTTCTGCCAAAAATAGTCAATTCATGCTGAAGGAGAGAAAGAAATAAAGAATGTATGAATTGGCCACCAACACGCGAAGTCACGTGTTTTATATATACATTTTTCAGCTGTTGTACAAGCAAATTAGTCACCACTTTAAGAACTAGAATTTCCATAAAGGAAAAGCTAATTTTTCGACGTATAATAATAAACACTCATCCCACGAAACGCAGTACAGTATATTTATTCATAAAAAACCACGTATAAGTGGATCCGTGCTGTTCAAACAGCGTTCTTCAAGGTCAACTCTATTTGGACTGCCAAAATTAGGTAAAATAATATGTCTAGAATATATAAGCCAAAAACTGGTCATTATTTCACGAGCTCCATTATAACTTTGGGCACACCATTCTGAAGGGTTCTGTCGTAAATGTATATCTTATGTTTACCTAAATTTATCATGGTCATGCTATTTCTCTCAGAAACAAAGGAAATAGCGACAGAAAATGGATTCTTGCCTAGAACAGTGTAATGTGAACGTGTTAACAAGTAACTGCCACACTTGACTTCGTAATACTCGTATATGGAAATGCAGGAACCATACCCCAGATGACGAGGTGTTGCACTTTCGCACATATGTGGATATAGATTCGAAGGTTCCTTAAGAAGTCCTCTCCTCTACGAAATAGCTGCTGCTGTTCCCATGTCAATATATCGCTAGTACAATTACTACAGGAGTGGAGAGTGGAAAAAATGTACTGGTCCGACTAGTCATGGTTCTTTTGGTAGTCAAAATTCTAGTGCCTTGTTGCGTGTTGACCAATGCATGACCAGCGTGGCCCTGCTGGAAGCTTGTAAGGAGACTGCGTTGCACTCTGCCATATTGCACGTGTTCTCAGATGGAGACATTGAGACAATCCGATAATACGCTACATCGTCTGGCCCAGGAACACTCAAAGGATATCTTTACCCATCTTTAAAAGATGGGTAAAGGGTTTGCTAATTCGCCAGATCTCAATCCAGTTAAACATTTGTAGGATGTGAATGTACTTCTAGATAGAGACAATGCTACCGAAAGTGAAAAATGTTTTGTCCTAACATTCTATTAGGCATGTGATCGTAATTCGGTGTTATGTCAATGTAAATCTGTTTTGTTTAATGCTTGTAAAATTGTTAATATTGTTAAAATTGTTAATTTCATAAATAATCTCTATTAAAATACAGTACTATAATTTTGATTTGTGTTTCCAATTTACGTGCTTTTTCGATTGTAACCAAAACTGAGAGAAGTAGAATAATTTTATTGCATATTCCAAATGCAGATTTCGCTAATTTCCATCTAGCAAACAACGGAGTTATTACTTTGTATAATTTCGGAACATATTACCAGGTATTGAAATTAAAATTAAAATTCAATTAAAATTAAAAGTCAATTAAAAACGAAAACAGAAATGCCGAAACAAATTTTCGTAAAGATTACAGATATCGAATTTCAATTTTCAATCGAATTTTGTCTATAGATACGTATTTTTCTAAATAGACCTAAATCAGTAATGTACGTAGTACAACAGCAACTATTGAATAAATATTATAGATTTTAGCCAGTTACCGGCAATTTAATATTTACCGAGCTATATATGATATTGTCCTCTTTTGTACCATGCAGTTATGTAAAAGATGTTAGTGAGATGCCAATAAAAAAAATAATAAAAATAAAATCCTGCTTTTTCTCCTCATCGCATCGGACCAAGGTTGACGACCAAATGCTCCTCGTGTGAGATCTCTATTTCGATTGAGCTCTAGGTGCCTGCTCACCGGTATCGTTAAACTGAAAAGGAATTCGTGATTTCTTACACCCTGGTTAAATTTGATTCCTATATTCCAGTCTATTTCATCGTACTTGTCAGTGCCGTGTGCGAGAATAATCCTGTTTTATCTTTTCTATGACGTGTAACATCCGCTATATGCTCTTTTTTCCTCACACCAGAAACTCGTCCTATTAGGCCATAATATGGAATGTGGCACTAAGAAGAATGCTTAATAGGAAGATCGGTCTGACGCTTTCACACAACACGACTACATGATATTTGAGATGCAACAGATAAAAAGAGACGGATGTCATCGCTTTTGAAACGCGTTCCTCAAAACATTTATTGCTGTGTCTGTTACTGTTTTAATGAGCGAGTTTTATAATTTAAGAGCATAATAATAAATAGAAACTGCTCATTTTTTCCGATAAATATCACCAATGAGGAATACGAGAGACTTTTTTGTACCCCTCTTTGATGAAGGATAGTTGAATTTTACTACCGAAACACAGGGAATAACAAATATTAGTTTTCGGATGGATTTGAAATTCGTTGCTTTTATAACACTATGTAGCAAACGGAACAATCTGGACATTATCTAATTGTACTTTTTTGACATTACTTATTATTATTACATCGTCAATGAAACAAAATAAGTGGTGTTAATCTAGGATAAATAGCTCAGTGTACCTACCAGTCCATTTGTTTCCTATTTAGTTGAGATTCATATATGTTTATTATTCATTTGTTATTCATATTTCCTGAACAACATCACTGTAATTTTACAAGCATGAGTTTTCTGAATTCTTGACAGTTCCTTTCTGTTCTAAAATAACACAGATTATGGCATTATCCATATTTACTTCTAATCAATATCTAATAATATTTAATAATAAATATCTAATAATATTTAATAATTAAAAAACACTGCTATTTCATTTAAAGTTTTCACACACGAAATCAGCGTGGCAAAAATTGCTATTTTTTTCATCTGTGGTATAATTGCTGAATTGCTTTTCAAGTGACTGATTGTAGGCCTCTCTTTTGTTATCGTTCCTCCTCCATAATAAACGCAAGTTTCCACGTCTGTTTTCCTGAAATTATGCTTAAAATATTGTTAAGTTTTTGTTTCATATGACATCTTTAATTCAGTGTCCTTGGATAATTAAGCAAATGATTGGAAATTTCATGTAGTTTCCCTAAACTAATGTATCCTCTGTGTTCCATGAAATAAAGTGAATCTCAATTATGATAGTTGTATTTGCTGGTTAGGGAATATTTATATGCAGGAGAGCGCGAGGGGCGGATTGTAACTAAGTGGATTCACTCTGTTTTTACATCTTTCTTGTTTCTGTATTAAAATAATAAAAATATAGAAATTGCTTTATATATATATATAATCAGACTGCTATTCTTCACTTGTTTAATGTTAAAAACTCCCGTTTCCCTAGCTAAATGGCAAAGATTGTAGAATAATGTGTAACATACAAATGTATTAAAACAACACCCCATCCCTCAAGAATACAATGAAAATGGCAAACATAACTGTAAACAGCGAAAATAAATAACCTTTCACAAATTCAAGATAAATAATACAGTTACATATGATAAAAGACAGGATAAGAAGTGAATCCCTGTTTAAACTTTCAGTGGTACCCAGCAGTGCACGTATATTATAGATTATATAGTGCTGAGAGATGTGAACAGGTATGTTTTATTTCCGTATTCTGTATACTTATACAATGCAGAGGCTAAGGTAGACATTTAGATATGCCTTGTGAAGTATTTACCTCTGAAGCGGATAGTCTTTTCGAGTTTGCTTCTAAAAAAAATGATAACTTTAGGTAATGCTGTATATAAAACTTGGTTGAAGCCAGATGTACCTGCAGCTCTTATTAACAATGTATTATGCATCAATAATTTTATGCGCATGTTTCTCATCTGTATAAAGTTGAAATGTCTTATTAGCATATTTTATGTAGGTAGATAAATTTTATCGCTTCCTGTGAGACGAGGCGATAAAATTTATTTACTTGCTCATTTTTTCAGGCTTGTTCTAGTATGAATCAAGAACGCCATGTTTGGTCTCTAGAACAGTCATTCTGACCCTTAGTCCAACTAAGTGCAAAAGATTTCTTTTGTTTTGCAGGTGGAATTGTCATAAAAATCATTTGATTTAATATCCATTAAGAGTATTCATTATTCTTTTGTTAGAAATTGTTTATATTTTATTTGTGTATTCTACTAGGAGAAGAACAATGAATAAAAAAAAAGTAAAAGGCAGAAAATCACTTATAAGTACTCTCTCTCTCTCTCTCTCTCTGTGTATGTGTGAGAGAGAGAGAGAGAGAGAGAGAGAGAGAGAGAGAGAGAGAGAGAGAGAGAGAGAGAGAGAGAGATGAGGAACTGAAAGGAAAAAAAAAAATATCACATGGCAAAATTAGTAGAATGCTTTTGAAAAGTTATCCTATGAGAAAAGAGAACGAGTTACCTTAAGTGACAACAGCATTTGAGGTGGCGTAAAAAGAGTTAAACGTACTGTGACTTTTTCCACTGTTTAATATAAAACTTTCCTCTTCTGTTCTTATTTTATGCTCCACTAAACCTTTTCTTAATTCATTCGGTAAGCATGCCATTCCCAGTTATCATCTTCTAATTATGTTAATGACTAACATTCCCCCGGGCTAAGTCTGTTCACTATTTTATTGAACGCTTCATAAACAAAATAAATGGCTTTCTTTCCGGATCTTAATGAAGCTAGTTTTTCAATTAAATCTCGACACACTTGAGTGGAAAAGTTAGTCGTTTCTTTCACGCTGTTTTCAATCCCTAGAGGTATTGCCCACTCGCATTAAATCAACTCTGATTGTTCGGACAGTGATCCGCCAATTCATTCTATTTCTTACACATTTTTTTCCCCCTCTCTTTTATAATAATTTGAAAGGTTTCGCTGCGTTTTTATTTCATATCGGTTCTAAACACCGTCTTTTGTTACTGTTTTCTTTTTATTTGAGCGATAACGTTCCTGAATCGGTTGCGTTATTATTACTGGGGTATGTAATCGTTTAATGCATCGGGGTTTGCATTATTATAGCCATTAATGGCATCTTACACTCACGATACTCAAAGATAAAAGAAAAAAAATATCTTCACTCGAAATAAATGAGATTTTTGAATGGTAATATTTCTGCAACAAGCCTTGTTGTTACTATTTTCTTACAAAAGCTCTTACAAATATTCTTTGTAATACTTTTGTCTAAATGAAGTGAGAAAAGCATTAACTATGTTCTGTTTTTTAAACCCGTTTCATGTGTACTTTTATCCTCAAATTTAATCGACGGGAATGTGTTTACAAAGCCTTTCTGTTTCAGAATAATTTTATTGTTTTGCAGTACCAAAGATAACGAATTATTTTTCATCATTCCTCTGATCCTTATTGTTGGGAAATGCAGTGTTCCAATGGTTTCGTAACATTAATATCGTAGTAATGATGTGCCATTAGTATTATTACTTTCATTCTTGTTGTCAGCTGTTTTCCTTTACTTTTACGCACGTTTGAAGGTAATTGGGAAATAGTTAAGATGGATAGAAAACGTTATAAAAGTAAAAATGGTAAACAAAAATGCCTGCGTTTTACAGACTTGGCTTACAGACATATATATTAAAAGAAAGAAATAAAACCACGTACAAATGCACGTGTTCTAGACTCTTCTTGGACTTTCTTAATTTTGCATTTTGTTTTGATGTCATTGTTAGATATCCCGCGGCAAGTAAGATGACGTGCTTCCGTCGTTTCTAGCATCATTGCTCGTAGAGTCGTTTTCCCTCCTGATTCAAATGCTCACAGGAAGACAAAGTGGTAGTGCGTGCTTCATGAGCTGTCTGATGCATGTCAGGAATGCCGACCACATTGCTAGTACTAGTTAGTATAGTCACTGGATGCCAGAGGCAACTGAGTCAACTGAGCTGTTGCTTACTGTGTTGTTTTGTTCGGTATCTGCTATTAGGGAGGCTCATCTAGTGTCATAAAGTGGGTCTTTATCATTACACTGGAAATACGGATGCATTAGGATAACGGGACTTACAAGAAAAATGACTGTCATTTTACTTTCTACCTGACACTCTGATCGACCGTTATCTTCAAAGAAATTGAGCCCTTCGCCTGCAAAAGATCGCCCCAATAAACACCTCCTTAACTTGCTTCGAGGCTCTTCCAAAAGAATTCGTATTTGATGTATTTTGCATAAAGTTAATAATGTGATCAATCATGCAACCTACTCTTGAATGAAGATTATTTGAATATTATCAGGATTGACGACGACTTAATTTATTCGAAGGGCAAAGATTTACCTTCTCTACCATTTGTGAAAAGTAAGAAAGAAACATTTGAGTATAAGGTTCTGATATAATCGTGTTTTTTTTTAGATTAAGAATATTGCTGTTGACGATACAGCAACTATTAACATGATTTAAAGATGGATTTTTAATTCATAATTTATTTTCTTATACCAATCATATCGAGTGCAACTTCAATTTCAACGATTTATTTTTCTTTTCTTTCTTTTTTATTTTTTTTTCATGTCTGCTTTCTCATCTTTCTACCGGCCATTAGATCAGTTTTCTTTGCTTTTCTTGAAGGCAATTCTGTCGTTTCCTTTTCATTCCACACGAACTCCCCATCAATCCATTTTTCTCCAATTTCTTTTTTTACCTCCTTTCAAATCCACAAAGTTTGAGTCTCCCCTCTCTCGATTCCTCACTTTTTTTTTGCCTTTTATTTTTTCCCGAATTTTCTCTTTCATTCAGTTATGTGTAAATACTTATTCGATTACTTCAGCAGATTTCGAATTCATCAATAAACTATTTCCGAAGTAAGTCATTGTAAGGACGTACTGGTGTAGTTAGTCGCTAAATAAATAAATAAATAATTGCTCAATGTCGTTAATTCCTTATCCATTTTTCTTGCGTTTCCTTTTCTTCCCCCATCTTTCTCCCTAATTTCCGAGTTTCTTTCGAAAGGTTTTTTCTTTCATAGTTTAGTTTCACGTACTTCGATCTTTCATATTCTTCTTTTCTCTAGACCAGGCGTGGCCAACTTCATTCTACACGAGGGCCAATGTATGATGAGTGGTAGCGTCACAGGCTGCACACTTTTAGACAAGAACTTAAATAAAAATAACCTGCATTTTTTTCAAGGCAATAGTATATGTATTGAATTATTATTTTTGTTAAATCATTTTACTACTGGGAGAACAATATAAAATACTTGATTGATTTAAATATAAGTTGTTAAATTAAACTTAATTACATATTTCTGGTTTTTTTACATGTAACATAACTTAATGAGAACACTGTGGGCGTTCATGTGCGGCAACAAGTTCATCAAAGTCGATTTTCAACGATGATGACGATATTCGTAACAAATCCTGAAGGTGGTCATCAGTCAGTTGGCTTCTTTGTGACGTTTTTATCCTGCCGCGGGCCGCACAAAATCGCATTACGGGCCACATGCGGCCCTCGGGCCTGCTGTTGGCCACCTATGCTCTAGACCAGGGGTTCCCAACCCTATGCCCGCGGGCACCATGGCGCCCGACGACCAATTTGTGTGTGCCCGCCGCTGTTCAACCATGTGGCGTATAGTTTGAAATAATCACGCAACAATTCATGGCATGCTATATGACGCATGCGTGACACATGACGAGTATTAAACGCATACAATGTAAAGTAGACGCGCATTCGAAGTTGTTCATTCCAGTTTAAGAACTGAAATATCATCATATTCTCCTAATTATGAAGCACTGGCCAATGAAATGCAATGCCAAAGATCACACTAACTTACATATATATATTTAAATTTTTATATAATGTAAACTTTTAAGTAATAAAACATTTGATTATAATGTAAGCTGTGTATGTATTCATTTAACAAACGAATTCAAAAAATTTGCTTGAAAAAGTAGACGGTGCCCGTCGGCGTACCGGTATTTTAAAATGTGCTCTAGGAAACAAAAAGGTCGGGAACCCCTGCTCTAGACCATCAAATCGAATAACTCCATAACCATGAATATATGCGTTATAAGAGCTAATATTTTGTCGTTTAATTATATACGAGGCGTGTTCGAAAAAAAAAATCCTAATTTTTAAATAGCGCGCCAACCTGCACAGCAATGTTTCTCAGCGTGGGGCAATTTGTATTTTTTGGGGGGGGGGGCAATTTGAAAATGTGCATGTACATATTTATATTATACTTTTTCAGAACTTGGCTAACTATTATGCTGGGGGGGGGCATCAAAATCTTTGAGACGTTGAGGTGGGGCATGATCCAAAAAACGTTGAGAAACACTGGTGCGCAGGAAGCGCGCTGCGGCTACTAAGCGCACCTAGCGGCAGATTTTGACAACAAACTGCCATTTGCCCCTTCTACTGTCATCATTAGTCGTCGAGTTACATCCGCTGAGATGAGCACGTGCAGAAGCTGTCCGTCGGATTAGTGACAGTGACAATGAAAGAGCCTAAGAACAACGTCTGTGTGTGTGTGGGTGAAATTTTGCTGCAAACTTGGTAAAAATTGAGACGTGGTTTATGGCTATGATGCTAAAACCAAGATGCGATCGTCGCAGTGGGTGGGGGAAGGGTCTCGATCAAAGGAAAGCACGGATGAGTCGGACAAAGATCAAGGTGATATTTGGTTGTGTTTTTTTGATTGGAAAGGCATCGTCCATTATGAATTTGTACCACGTGGTCAGATGGTAAACAAAGAGTTGTACCAGGAAGTTTTAGCGCGTTTGAGGGATGCTGTGCACTGGAAGAGATCTGAATTGTGGGTAAACCAGACTTGGATGTTGCACCACGACAATGCCGGGGCCTTGTCGTGGCGCAGCACGACATCCGTTGTGCCCCATTCACCCTTTTCTCCGGACTCAGCCCCAGCAGACTTTTTCCTGTTTCCCAAACTTAAAACCACTTTGAAAGGACGTCGTTTCCAAATCATAGGGAAGATTTAGGAAAATGCGAAGGAGAACTTTACGCCATCACAGAAAATGCGTTCCAGGAACAATGGAAAAATTGTTGGGAACGGTGTATCGCCGGTAGAGGAGATTCAGGAAAATGCAATAAGAAAACTGCGCGCGCCATCGCAGAAAGTGCGTTTCCAGGAAGCATTCTAGCAATGGAAGAAACGCTGGAAACGGTGTATCTCCAGTAGAAGGGGCTTAAAATGTTGTAAATTGAGCAATCAAGTCTTTATAGCAAAAGTTCGGTCTTTTTTTTCTTTTTTTTTTTTTTGAACACACCTTATATATAAAATACTAAAATCTTCTCCATTTTAATTTTCTTATCATTTTGAAAGATATAATATTAAGGGGACCTAAAATATTAAAATAGACACTGTTTCCAATTGATTTATTCTCACGCTGTTTTCTAGATATGTAATAATTCTTATTATACCTGATTACACATTTTTGCCACAAAGTAAGAATTCACTTAATAATCCAATCTGAAGATATACAAGGTAATAATAAAACTTTCTCAGCTATGTAGGCGATTTATTAGAAGGATGAAATGAAATTCTCTGCCCATCATTATTAATTATATATTAATCTCAGAAAGTTTTGAATTACAGTTTTGCTCTTTTTTTTTCTTTTTTTCCCCCCATGTCACGAAAGTGACTAAATCAGCTGATTTTCCGAGAATGGACAACATTTTAACCCCTGCTGTCATTCAGTACTGCAAATACTGAATGACAGCATGGTGGAAGTGAAAGAGTAAGAAGCTTGTAACCGAATTCTGCCGTGGCTTTGATTTGTTCGAAACTAATCCAAATGAAGATTGCGAACGAAATCCACGATTTAATAGGATCACTTAGACGATTGACTGTCAGACACATTAGAAAACAAGAAACAACATCCGAATTTTCATAATGTGTAACAAGAAACTATGTCTATTGTTTTCACAAGAATGAAAAAATCGGTGAATTTTTAGTATGGATGCTGAAGTCACTCTGGATATGAAACTTGGCGATGGCTGCTAGATGATTGAGGTTTTCAGATGATCGAACTTATTCACATAATCTAGCACCATCACCCAAATCTTCAAACAATTTTTGCCTCAACCATTATTCCTCGATTAATGATGTACCTGCTCTAGAGGTCTTGTTTGACATTTTAGATCGGAATGTTTTTGATGATGGGATCCGAACATCACTGAAAGACACGTGCCGAGTTATGAGGGCGATGTTGCTAAAATCAGGTGAACATTCAGCTTTGTAGTCCTGTATACTTCATCTGCATGCTTTTCGAAAGTTCACACCCCGATTATCAATCAGAATTTCATATATAATTGAAAATATCTGTTTATTTGGGAGATAGAAACTAAAAATCATGGGGGTCTTTGACTCTAAGAATAGCAAAGTGGAGGGAAAAATGGATTATTTGCCATTATTGAATTATTTAGATATATTTTGTTATTTTCACATTCATAAAAAAAAAATACAAATACTTTAAATTTACGTAGCATTCCTTTTCTGGCATTCACTTGCATGAAGGAATCACTGAGAACAAATGCAATTTTTTTTTTAATTTGAGATTATAATGAGAACCAAACAGTTTCTATTAAAAAATAACACACATTTATTCAAATTATTACAGGTTTGTCTAAACATATTTGTCTAAGTGAGCTATTTTGAAACCTAATATCTAGAAATGATTGATACAAAAGTAATACAGGCTTTGAAAGAATAAGAAATTGAGAAATATATATATATATATAAGGAAAGTATATATATATATATATATATATATATATATATATATATATATATATAAATAAAAGGAAAGAAGAGTGGCAAGGACAAATCAAATGACAAAAATGGAATAGCGATTTAAAGAGAGATGGAAGAGTAGTAGCAAATGAGCAAACATTCATAAGAATAATAGAGTTGCGTCGTGGAGTGACGACTCACTTTACAGTAGCTTGACCGTAGTTGAAAGCTATTCATATCACTATATGGAAATTACCTTATGGTCATAATTTTTATCCCATTAGTTTTTCACTTCTACATTTTTGCATGTTTAACGTCAAGTGATTAATTAAAACCCTTATGCATAGGGTTAAACTCCCTATCATGGTGATTGTTTTACATCATATAGGCTTTTCGTTGACTAGGTTCTATCACCTCTCTCACGCTGCTAAAATTTCGTAATAGATATTTTGGCATCGTGTAGATACTTCAGTAGCTCTAAAATGTCAGCGGCAAAAGACCTTAAAAAATAAATAAAGCAACAGCAACATCGCAAACAAATGGATAATTCTGTTTTATGGACCGGAGTTATTCCGTGCGCTGATCTCCTAGGATGGCAAACTTCTGGAAAAGTAAATATGAACAAAGGATAGAGACTGATAGAATAACAAGCATGTAAAAAGGACTAAAAAAAAGTAATGTTTATGTGTATATGCGTGTGTGTATGTGTCAGTAGATAAAAGAAAACTTAGCACATATTCACAACGAAGACAGATTGAAAATGAAATTTTTCAATATGTCTGTCTCTCTTTCTCTTTTTTTATTTTGGAAAAAAAAAGGAAAGGTAAGCATCAACATGATGCATTCAAATGGGTGATTCTGTTTTGTTATGGACATACTGTTATGCTCTGTGTAGCGTCCGTGCGGGTGAGGTGAGAATATCGTTGCAATTTGTTCTTTTCCTTTTGTACTGAAATGGAGACGTAAATGTTACTAAAACCTCATTTTCACATTTTAGTATTTCGGTACTTTCGTTGATCTTAAGATTGTTCAGTGACTTGCTTCATGGAGCGTTATTGATGTTTTCTCTCTCTCTTTCTCCCCCCCCCCCCTTCATCCTCATTCACTAGGGCTACCCACTGAATAAAGAACTGCGAGGCTGCGTGCAAGGTACAGTTATAGTTTGTTTGTTTTTTATGGATGGGGGAGGTTGGATGTGCTGGTCATATTTGGAAAAGAAACATGAATAATTCAGATCTATAATATCACATTTACTTCTAATTCTTCTCTTTATTCTCAGATGAATTAGAAATAAATGCAAGCATCGAGTGAGTTTTCGCTTTGAGTATTTAATTGTTTTGCAATTAAAGACGTGACTCTTTTGTGAACTATGCAAAATTTCTAATCACCATTCAGTTAAAAACAGTGGTATTTCTTTGTAGCCATACCTTCTGTTCACACGTAGGAAATGTTTTGTGGACTGTGTTATACGCTATTGATAAACATTTGTAAGTTACTGTGAATTGCGTTAATAAAAAGCGATGTGAACGTGTTATTTTCTTCTGAACTTAATTTTGTCTTTATTTGTAAGATTATTTCTCCCGTTTTGTTTCAATTTATCATTTCTCTTGCTAGTTTATCCTTTTTTTTGTTATTTGATTACCAGAAGATTATAATAACCTAGTTACCTCAAAATTCCTTTCCACAGATTCTTGTAAATAACATATCGTTAGCTTAGTTGTATGTCACTCGCATCTAACTTTTCTTTAACAGTCTGATATTAGAGAGAGAGAGAGAGACGCATACGCGCCCATAATGAAACTGTGAATATTTGCTTCATTCCCGGTCGTGTCTCCCGAAAAAAAAGCTTACCGGCTGGATTACTTCCCTAGCAAGTCAATTCCACGTGAGCCGCTACTGAGTAGAATAGGGTCTTCAAAATTTCTTATTTCCAGTAAATTGAATCGTCGTGCACTTCCCCCCCCCCCCCCCATCTCCTCTAATCCTTGTAGTCTGAGTTAGGGCGATTTAGGAAGCAGAATTGCGTGAATTAATTACAACGTTGCTTCCAAAGACAGCCACGCTATGGAAGAAATCCGAGACTTCTTTGAAGTATTCGTTTTAACGAAGAGCTCTTCTACCGAACTTCCTGCAGTATTCATCTTTCGGGGTGATTTGGAAGCCAATTTATCACTAGGATGATCAAATAATACAGAGTCTGGATTGGGTTTCCGATGACAGAAAATTAATAGGTATCGTATTAACGTTCTAGATGACGTCATTAACATAAGGTCAAATGAAGGTCATTTAGAATTCCTCATTTATGCATGAATTGAGTTTGAACTGTGCATTCATTACAAGCAATCTCTCTCTCTGATTGGAGTATATTGAAAATTGATTCTAATATTGCAATTATACAACATTAAATCTGTGAATAATTAAATTCTGGACATCGGAAGCATTATTTGTGGTTATTCTTCCTGTCCATCAGACCCCTGGCTAATACCACTATAAATGTTTCACACGTATAGTGGTATTAACCAGGGGCGAATTAAGAGGCTTTTGTGTATGCGTTATTATTGTTTAATCAACTGCCAAACAAATTGTTTTATTTTTATAAGAAGGGAATAAACTCCCCCATCAAAATGGAAGATGAGTTCTCCACTCATACACAAAGATGGAAGGAATGTTTCATCTTGAAGCTCGTTTTTTACCGCAAAACATGCATGCGTATTTAACAGACATGATACAAGCCTTTGTTGCTTTGGGTGTAACTTAAAACATCTTATTTTCTCTTTCCTTAATGTTATCAGATTCAAGGGAAGAGATAATTGGACTTCACGTATTAGAGTATAATGATCTCTAAAATTTCCGTTAATTGAATATTTACTCCATTGTAAACGTACGTGTGCATTAGCAGCTAGATTGTGGAACTTAGCAACAATGACTACTTGTCATTGTTGCTAAGTTCCACAATCGGCTCGTACACATTTCATTGAGAAAATCAAATAGTTCCGCATACAATTTCGGGTTTCTTAGCGTTTATCTCTTTCATATGTAATGCGTGAAGTAGTTTAGAGGTGATCGCTAAAATTCTGTTAAAATATAACCCTTTTATTGACACTTATACCATCATAATTATCTCATACTACGATCATGATAGTACAGCAACCGCTTACAGGTCAGTTTCTTAAAAAGCGTTAGAGAATAGTTCTTGAAATTTGTCTGTCAATCCGTACGTAACTGATGGCCACACTATAAGTAGACGAATGTTGTCATGCTTCGCGTTTTGAATTCCATTCCATACAAGAACATATCGAGCCATTCCATTTTTGTATCATTCAAACCACTTGCATTGGCAAACAGGGTTATGTAAAACGTGAATGAATTATGTATTGTAATAACTCTGCTCTCGTTGGATGGAATTTAATATCATTTGCAATTTAGAATAAGTACATGAAGAATATTTATGTGATTCAGTTTTAGTTTCAAAAGACGCATTTTACTAGTAAAAATTGGCAAAACTATTGGTGCGATATTAATAATTACTCACAACTGGATGGCATTTAATGATATTTTGTTGTTACAAAATGAAAATCCAAAATTAGATTCCAAAATCTATGTAAGATTGAAACGGGTAGTAATTTAACCACCCAACCAGCCAGGATGTATATACATGTATATAGTCCAAGTAACCATGGATGCGAAGTGCATATTAAAATTGTAATACCGTTGATATTACATTGAAATGTGTGATGGATACGAAGTGTAGAGGAATGATGTATTTTATCCATATTGACGGCGACGTGGTTAATAAAATATATTATAATTTTTGACGCACTCATTGGATTTTTACAAAGGTTCCGCCATTGAGTAGAATTTTTTTGAATAACCTTTATAACAGACAAAAGTTACTTTAAAAATTCTTTGGTTATTCGAATGCAGTTTTTCGAGAACTTATGGTAAATCCCTTCGTTTAAACAACCGAAATTATCAACGGTGAAATCTTCAACTTTAGTGATTCTGATTCTGATTGATGATTATGATGCTGCTGCGATTTCCCTATTTTTTCTTTTATATCCAGCCAATAACTTGTTTTAGTTTTTCATATCGTTTTGAATTCCATTCCATACAAGAACATATCGAGCCATTCCATTTTTGTATCATTCAAACCACTTGCATTGGCAAACAGGGTTATGTATCGACTACTAAAAAAGCAGCTTGTTATTTCCACAGTACTTTTTATGTGAATCCGCTGGTGAAAGATTGCAGAATCTAATGTACACATTAGTGCGATAGGTTTTATAAGGATTAAACAATCCTTATAAAATCACACACCAAAATCCTTATAAAACCATGATTTTGGTGTGATGTTTGCTACTACTTCAAAACATTATGCGTTCGATTCAATTTTGTTTGGGAGAACCATCTGAAATGAAATAATTACATATATATATATTTTTTTCCCCTTGTATAACTGGACTGCTTTAATGGCAAACTTAGGTAAAACAAAACCATGTGTACAGTACGTGCCAGAAACTGCTCTGGTTTCAATTGTAATATTGAATAATGTTTCTGTACAAGAATGCTATTACAAAACGCCCGTTTTTTTATTATAATTTTCTGCCATCATTTCACTGTATTACATTAAGAGTGATTTCACAACTATTCCTTTCTGTTTTTACGTGATTTTAAGCCTCTGGCAAATTTCGTGTAATTATCGCCAGTTGCGGAATAATTGAATGTGTCAGGCATGATATCCTAATATGACAATCAAATTACAAAATACTATAATGAAACATTAATATATTTTGACTTCAACACTTATAGTTTCATATTTAACTGTTTCAGAAGTTTAAGTAATTTACCTGCATTTTTGGAAACGGGAAACATGTTTTACAAATATTTTAGCACGTGTCACTTATGATCAAATGTTTAGTTACAATACAAAAACTTTGAATGTCACATAAAATATAAAGGAATGGAATTGTCAAAGGAACACATTTCATTTTGGATACCTACAAAAGCTAATGTTGAAGAGCGCTGAAGTGATGCTTTTTTACGAAACTGTATGTACTTTACATTTAAGATGTTTGTTCATCGAATAGCACCGCAGAGGATTCTGTTAAGTATAGATAATATGATTCGGTATTTTTGTAAGAAAATAGGAAGAGCTTATCTTAGATTCGGCCTAGTTCCGATTCTTAATGCTGCACGATGATGAATCTACAACATGATAGTAATTGTAGTCTCACCTGAAACGCAAACTACATTCAAAGGTTTGTGAAACGTCTGTATCCCGATGATTGCGACTCGCAGATGGTCTAGCAATTTCTCCATCTTAATACATTAAAAGACGACCAATAATTATTTTTCTAGCCTTTTATCAGGCTAGAATGCTACTCCAGTATGTGAACTGCCTCTGATTTTTTGTGTATTTTTTTTAATTACATTTCTATGCTTACTGAAACTAAATCTCCTCCTCCATACATTGAATCCATATGCAGCGTATGCTCAAACTAAAGGGATCTCCCTATTTTTTTTTTCCTTTTATATCCACTCTAACATCTAATCACTTATTCATATCGACACTAAAAAAGCAGCTTGTTATTTCCACAGTACTTTTTATGTGAATCCGCTAGCGAAAGATTGCAGAATGTAATGCACAGGTTAGTGCGATAGGTTTTATACGGATTAAATAATTCGAGCACCAGAGTTTTCTCTGGTGCCCGACTATCCCTGCTCGCCGAAGCTGTAGTATAATATGGCGCAGCATCGAAAATGTGAGTTTCACAATTAATACAAATGGCGGGAATTTAGTTGCATTTTTATTTTTTTGGAATGACTGTGTTACATAACGTAACATAGTATTTCGAACGAAACAATTTTTTTTTTTTTTGCTTTTACATTCTTTGGCTACCACTTCAGTTTTCGGTATAGAAGGATACCAGATGTTTGCTAATTGACTGAAGAACTTTAAGGCATGAACTGCCGTCAATTATTTCTTTGTTGTAATTTCCACACACAATCATTGGCCATTGTATTTATTCAGTTTATCATAGAATAAAGTAGAACCTCCTTTGCTCAGTCGGTACAGACGAAGCCCTTTATTCGGAAAGACCTGCGTTCGATTCCCGTTAGTGACGTGAGGAACCTTAATCTAGTATCTTTCGATACCAGATTAAGTTTTTTTTTTTCACCCGGAAACTCGGGTTTTTCGTCCCTCAAACAGACAAACCGGCCCCGTGAACACACGCATCTACAGACATAGGACACATCGGGAGGCATGGGGCCTAACCACCTTATTCTCGAGTTACGGTTGCGAAGTCCAGGAAGGAATACTTGGAAAGGTCGTGGACGCTTAAGTGCCTTTTAGGACCACTGATAGGATAAATAGATAGAATAAAGCTGACTAATATGCCTCAGAAATACGAAAAGGAAGAAGCAGCTGTTGGGAAGTTTATCTAGCTGATAGGGCAGAAAACTTCGTGAAAGTGTAAATCAAAAGTTGCACGATAAAACATAATGGCTCCTTACTTGCTCCCCGAGAGAAAGTTGGTGATTTATGTCTTATATTTATACGCGGTTGAATTTTAAAGAAACTCATTTTGCACATCTATTCACTAAATGTTTGCATTCTGTGTTATAAAATCTATACAAATCCAAGAAATCCTTGAAAAAGCGAGTTGTAAGTTAGAAACTGTGTTTTAAATTTTATGAAAATGGCTGAATATGTTTCATTTTTAACATGGAAGTTGCTTTTTTAATTAGCAAGCTCATAATAGACTCCAGCTGCCCCGTAGAAATGTCTTTTATATAATGTATATATAATTTTATGTCACACTGGTAGATGTATGTCTCTCTCTTTCCAATAGAGACACATAGGAAGCAACTTTTTTTTCTCTCTCTCGGATTTCTTGTTGACTTTTGCGTCTTGAATCTATTTGGCAATTTTCCGTATCCTTTTACAGAATCTTATCCTGACTTCATGAAATTCTTGGCAGTAGTTCAAATATCTACCGGCATGATGTTTGTGACCTCCATTATTGCGTTTTACTTACGATGTCTTTGGTGCATGGACAGAATACTTGCGAACATCAAAGACTATGGGGAAGGTGATCGATAGTGATTTTTGTATAGCATCTTTGGGAACACTGACCTGTTTTTAAAGAGAAAATTCAGACCACTGACAGATATGAAGGAGTTCGTATGTCTCTTGGGCCATGGTTAAGAAATTTATAAGTTTATATCACTTATATCGCAGAAAAAAATGGTATTTCTTCTTTGAAACTTTTTTTTAAAAGTACATGCGACATCACAAAATCGATATCTTTTATTTATTTACTTATTTTTTTGTTATTACCACTAATGAAATTTGCCATATGCTTAGATAATAGCTACATGTTTTTGAGTTTATTCTCCACAGAAGGAAAGAAAAGTAATTCGTATAAAAAACGTTTCTTGAGAAATTGATGTAGGAATTTCGCGAGTTTTTCGTTTTCTGAACTCATCTGGATTTTACCAAACAACTAAATGTTTGCAGTTTATTATCGAATCTAGTCTGTGTTTATTGTTATTGTATCATGCATTTTTTTTTACTAATAAACGTAAAGTTCTGACCAATAATGCAGTCACCATGTAATTCTGTCTTTATTGTTTTTGCAAAAAGTAAAACAGCAGTGATTTCCAAATTTATGGAGAATTCTTTCGGGTATCCTGCTAATTTGCATCAGTTTGCTCTTTTTATCTTTATTCCTGTTTAGGCATACACTTATGATTTCGTGATATTTGAAATATGGAATCAGCTCGTGTTTGCTTAATTCATAATAGCATTCAGAATACAATATAATAAGTACAAAAACTCCATTTCTGTAAGAACAATCTTTCCTGACATTCAAAATGCAATTTGCATATGAAAATACAAATACCATTTCTTTATGGAACATTCTTTCTTTATCCCGTATAATTTCTTCATGTTGAAACTAAATTACTATATAGTTGAAGGTTTCTTTACCAGTAAACAAAGTTTATATTCGGAACAATGCTATTAGGCTGGGAAACTTACGAAAAAAATAGGTGATATCAGAGCCACAAATTAGGACTGGCTAAGATACTTTCGAAAGAAACAAAATTGAATGAGTGGGAAGACTGTGTTTTCTGTATGTGCTCTGCTACATTTCCAGTAGCAGAGTAAAAATATCTTTAACTTAATTTAACTTAAATATTCCCTATTCGGTTTACCTTTTTCTTATATTAGTCGCTATTCTAATTCGGATTTCAAGAATAAAGCCATTAACGATCCGACCCTCAACCCCCAAATTTGAAGACCTGTGATTTAAATGATGCTGAAATGTTACGTCTGGTCCATTCTACTCTATGAAGTTGAAACATGGACATTGAAGGCAACAACCATCAAGAAAACTGAAGCCTTTGAGATGTGGCTATATAGAAGAATGCTAAAGATATCATGGACATAAAAAATTACCAATGAAGATGTCTTAAAATCCATTGGCAAAGCCGAAGATCTCATACAAACAATAAAGAAACGAAAAACATATTTTGGCCACATCATGAGAAACGGCCAATACCAACTTCCACAAACTATTTTGGTAGGAATAATTGATGGCAAATATGCTAGAGGAAAAAAAGAATATCTTGGTTTGACAACATCAAGACGTGGACAGGAAAGAGCAGCGTACAACTGTTCAGATTAACGCAAGAACGCAGTTTGTTCGCCAAGATGGTCGCTGACCTTCGATAGAATATAGCACCATAAGAAGATTTAAATAATAAGCAATTGTAGCATATATGAAAAACAACTGATCCATTCGTTTAAATTTTGCTATTGTTTGAGCAGTTTTGAATTAGGGTTTAAGTTGTATATAAACTCTTCACACGAGAGATCTTAAACACATATTACTACAGTGTCGTGTGTGGGTAGTGACTCTTCCCTGTTATAAATAGCTTACTACAGATCGCATTCGTTTCTCCTCGTGCACGTGATGAATTTCCTAGTACTGTATTTCTAAAAGCAAGTCTAACGTAACTTTTTCAGACAACACCGTGTTTGTGTGCAGTTTCTTTCTTCCTCAAACTGGTTTGCCAGTTTGAAAGCACACACGCGACAAACATAATTACTTTTCAGAGCGATCATCTAGAAAGCAGTGGGAACGACTATCTTACTTCGCGAGTTACATATAGCCGAGAGTAGGCTAGAATTGCCAATCCTATATCGTGTAAGTTTTATTTCATATACTGATCTGCCGTTAAAGGTAAGCCAGTGCTAAAAGGAAACCAAAGATTTTTGCAAGTCAATTCATCTACACAAAAGAAGAATTGGTATGGAGAATGCTCAAAATATTTCTAGTTTCATTACTACTCGATCAGAAAGGAAACATAATTCAAACATTAAGAAAATCCACAAGTACATTGAATTACATCTTACTTTAATGTACACTGTATTTTATTTTATGCTGTAATTTATTACAATTCGTTTTTTTAAAGATATTTTAGTCTCTCTCAGATTGTCAGTGAAGCATTTCTCAGATTTAATAAAAATAATAAAATAGTTTGTAAAATGTATATTTTAATTTAGTTTATTGAAATAATTGTCTGAATGGTTAAGAAAGAACTCACGGGCAACTATAATATGTTAATTAAACTTCGGATGATAAGGATAAACCCAAGTTAAAAAGCCGTCGCCAGCTGTCTGAAGTGTGTGTGTGTTGAAAGTTTTTTAGCTTGGGTTTATTATGTTAAAGATACCAAGAAATTATATACTTGGTTTTAGTCCTTTTCACAAGGAAGCAAAACAATGTTTTGAGCATGAAATATATTCACATCTAAGCTATTTGATGTAGCTCAATATATAGAGGCTATGACTTCACATAACTTGCCTTAGTATGTATCCCATAATACCGTTTCCGGACAATTCATCGCGGGGAAAATTTATCGCGCGAACTGTTGATCGCTGAAAATGTTATTCGCTAGAAAACTGAAATGATATTGCATCGATATATGAAAAGTAAATGCAGTGCAAGATAAATTTCACAAAATATAATTTTATTATGTATCTATGTATTAGTCCACGCGATCAGCCGAGTGACTGGTTGCTTCACAACCATATGCCTGGGAAAGTAGTGTCCTGGGTTCGATTCCCGTCGCTGACGTGAGGAGTGTAGGATCTTTCTCAGACATAACTAAGTTAGCCGGTCTTGGGCGAGGACTACAGGGTTTTTCTTCCCAGTTTATATGGGATTTTTCCTCCCGCGAGCAGGCAAACCGGCCTTGATAACGTAACGCTTCTACAGACATAGGATACACTGGGAGGCATAGGCCAACCGCCTTATCTTCGTATAACGGTTGCGGTTATAAGGAATAGAAACCCTCGACACCGTCAAGGTAAAAGAGGCCGGTTTGCTATTTGCTTGCTTGCCGGAGGAAACCCCCCCCCCCTCCCCACATAAACTGGGGAGAAAAACCCTGCAGTCCTCGTTCAAGACCGGCTAACTTGGCTATGTCTGAGAAAGATCCTACACTCCTCACGTCAGCGACAGGAATCGAACCCAGGGCACTCCTTTCCCAGGCATATGGTTGTGAAGCAACCAGCCACTCAGCTGACTGCGCGTATCTAATACATAGATACATAATAAAATTATATTTTGCGAAATTTATCTTGCACTGCATTTACTTTTATATATCGGTATCAATGCAATTCATTTAAGTTTTCTAGCGAATAACATTTTCAGCGATCAATAGTTCGCGCGATGAATTGTCCCCGCGACGAAATGTGCATGAACCCATAATACAAAGCACATCCCATTTCGGACATGTATAATGCTATGCATAGTAGGAAGGGCCAGACCGGTTCCGACCTCTATTGAGGTCTCATTAGTGGGAGCCAGATCTGAGAGAGAGAGATATATATACCAAGGTTGAAATAATGCAGAAGTCATATATATCTCATCTACAAGTAGCCAAAAGGTGCTCGACCTTATTAATAAAAATCTCTGGATGAGAAAATATGTAAAAAGTTTTTTTACCGGGGGTTTATTATACGTTAGATACCAAGTGCTTATATACTTGGTTTTAATCCTTTTCCCAAGGAAGCAAAACAGTCTTTTGTGCGTGAAATAGCTTTACGTCTGAGCTACTTGTATATAGAAGCTATGACTTCATATCACTTGGCTTAGTATGAATCTCATCTCTATCCCATTTCAACATCTTTTTCTCATCCAGAGATTTTTATTAATAAGGTCGAGCACCTTTTGGTTACTTGTATACGAGATATATATGACTTCAACCTTGGCTCTCTCTTCCCCCCCCCCTCGGATCTGGCTGCCCCTGATGAGACCTCAATAAAGGTCAAAACCGGTCTGGGTAGTGGCCCTTCCCACTATGCATACTAAGGCAAGTGATGAGAAGTCATAGCCTCTATATACAAGTAGCTCAGACGTGAATATATTTATATTCCCTCTCAAAACATTGTTTTGATTCCTTGAGAAAATGATTAAAACCAAGTATATAATTTCGTGGTATCTTTAACATATATATATGTACGTCCGAAAGGTGGTGTGTTTTGCATTATGGGATACACACTAAGGCAAGTGATGTGAATTCGTAACCTCTACACACACACACACACACACACACACACACACACACACACACACACACACACACACACATACATACATACATACATACATACATATGCATAAACATATACAAAAGTTCATATGACTGAAGCCGGAATGAAGAAACACAAAATAACTTGTATTTCATCTAAAGAAACAGACACCTCTTCCAGACTCCTCCTCATACTTTTCAACGAAAAGTATCCCAGAAGTCGAATCTATGTATCATAGTTGCGGCCTGTAGGGACCGGACCCGAAACAACACACAACAAAAAAGTAGAAATTGCTAACTAAAAGAGGTAAAATAGAAAGAAAATATGCCCTCCGTACGGCAATACCTATTTCATTGCCAATGCATCCAAAGATTTCGAATCCCGATGAGATTCTACCATTATAAACGCGAAGAGCCTTTATAAAGGCTATAGTCTTCATTATTCAGAAAGGGAAAAAAAAAGAAAAATAAAAAAAAATAAATCGC
The DNA here is from genome assembly GCF_054136105.1 of Typopeltis vanoorti. Taxonomy (NCBI): domain Eukaryota; kingdom Metazoa; phylum Arthropoda; class Arachnida; order Uropygi; family Thelyphonidae; genus Typopeltis; species Typopeltis vanoorti. The sequence goes on from NC_143569.1 coordinate 84,613,585, forward strand.
GTCCTATTGATCAGAAATGTGTGTGCTTTTGAATTTTCTTCTGAAATATTTTTACCGCCTCCGCAAATAACAAGTCTGCTACTTGTTTCTCAAGTTTGATCACTGCATTTCCTTCCTTGGAAATAACTTACTGTGCCTGTGACCCAACGCTCATTGAATATGTAGCTTAGCATTGACTCATTAAGATAAGTTGTAAATGTTACAAGAGCACATAGCTAATTAATGCTTCATAATTCCCTTAACGAGTCTCTTTACATATCTTTCAAAACAGAACCTCATATTTCAAATTATAAAAGCGCATCACTATCTCACATTTTCTCTAGATTCTCATATTTGAATGTCTTTTAGAAATTTTAGAAACTGTTGCTTGCACAGTGCTCTGCTCGATGAAATTTATAATGAAGATAAATTCAGAGATTCAAACGAATATCTGCATTTTATGAGTAGTTAAGATTTGGTAGTTTTCCATTTCCTCGATTACTCGTATAATAAATTAGATACTATAGCAATGGATGAAGCCAGTTTATTTGTAACAGAATGTGATATTAAGCATCACAGTATAAATAAGTAACACCTTTTCGCTACTCTCTCCATCTTCTGTTGATTTTTTTTTTTTTAATACAGAACCATCCGGTGTTATGTTTTAAAGAGCTTGATTTGCTCCAAGTATGTTATTCCCTACCCATATCCAACCTATTAGAGCCTCCTTAGCTCAGTCAATATAGACGAAGCTCTTTGGTCGGAAAAACCTGATTCCTGGTTGGATTCCCGTCAGTGATGTGAGGACATTTATCTGGTCTCTTTCGAACGAAAGGTGAGTTAGTCGGTCTCATACGGAGGTAGGGGGTTTTTCGTACTCCAGAACAGGCAAACCGGCCCCGTGAACACACATGGATTACAGTCATGAATATGTCCTAGCCACATGCCAGTCCCGAGCCCGGATAAAATGGGGGTTGGGAAAAGCGATGGTGAACTACTCTGTTAAAAATCTCACCATATCCAACCTATATATTAACGTCGGTCGTGGAGTCAGATAACAATATATTTAATTTTATTTAGTTGGTTATAATTTAAGATTGTTATCCATCATGGTTATGTACTGTATATTCAAAGAATGAAGCTTTAGTATATAAAATTAAAATAACTTCTGACTGCATACAAATAATTAAATGGCTATTCTAGGAATTACATAAATGAGCCCAGTAATGTTATTCTCATATCAATCTTATCTCTCAATTTCCTTAGAGTACAAAGTTTAAAAGGCCTCACTTAACTAATATACTTGCATATGTTTCCTTTCTGTAAACAATTTTCCTTAATGCATCTTTTCCTCATTTTCTGAAATAAGCATGACGAATAATCACTCAGACAATAGGGACTATATTTAATTGAGCAGTTCCAAATATACTTCCAATAAAAGGAAAGTTTCTTTAGATCCCATATTGCTCCTTGAAATATCACTTGCTTTTTTTTTTCATTAAGCACAAAATATTCTCATTAATCTACGAAGGCTTGATGCATTATACTGCCCATCAGTTATTTACTTCAGAGTTCCGTATCCTTTGGAGAGTAATTAAAGTTGCATATAAAACTTTCTTGAGATTAGAGAACTTAACTCGGTAGTTTCTTAGACCTTTCCCCTCTCCTTCCTTGCTTGTCTAGCTTTTCTATTACCCAGCGACAGCTGTTTTCCAAAAACAACTAACGCGCATGTCTATTACCGATAATCAAAGTGAAACTCAAGGGACAAAATGGCTGCTAATATATATATATATATATATATATTAGCAGTAAATATTAAGATCACTAATCTTAATATTTACCCTTAATGCAAAGCACATTTCCTGCAGGAGATGTATGATGCTTTGTATTAAATGCAAGGGGCCACTACCCAGACCGGTTTCGACCGGCTCCCACTGATGAGACCTCAATAAAGATCGAAACCGGTCTGGGTAGTGGCCCCTTGCCTTTAATACAAAGCATCATACATCTCCTGCAGGAGATGTGCTTTGCATTAAAGGTAAATATTAAGATTAGTGATCAGAGCTTATTCTACTTTTACCATGAGTTGCCTTGGTCTTGCACTACGTGCAGGGTCAGCTCGACTTGCAACACTTGCAGGCGCAAACATGACTTATTTGTCTGTTTACTTACTATATATATATATATATATATATATATATATATAGTAAAAAACGAACACAATAAGTAAAACAGTTGAGATTTTTATACCGGCAAATTGATGACTTTTGGAACATATTCTCCCTCACAATTAACTTCTTTTCTGTGCTTATCGGTTAAATGGAAACTTATTGACTTGTAGAATCACTAAGTCAATAGACTTTTAATTGAGACCTTTAGCGTATTGGACTATCATGGATGTTTGCTTCGTTTTTCATTTATATAAAACGTGTGTTTATTTAGCGAAAATCGTCATGAATATTCAGCGCTGAGCTTAAATAAATCAAATAACTTCGCTTTCTCGGATCGCATTGCATACATGCTTAGTGTTAAAAGTTTCAATGTTTTGTACAATGTAAAATGTTTTCCAAGTTCTCCGCAAGAGCAGTGTACTTTGTCGGAATGTGAAGAAACTATGTTTACGTTGTCACTTCACTTCACTCCCATGTGGGGTGAGATTTTTCTTTATGTGATTATAACAATATCTTATCAGAAAAAAAGTGTTAATACTATAAACTACTTAAATATAAAGAGCTAATAAGCTTCATTTCGGCGATATAAACATTATTTAAAATTAAGGGGATATTAAATCCCACATCTGTGGGATTTAATATCCCCTTAATTTTAAATAATGTTTATATCGCCGAAATGAAGCTTATTAGCTCTTTATATTTAAGTAACTTAATGGTTGTACCTGTTTGGAAACTCGTATAACAGAGTATATAAGTTCTTTTCGCTATAACTTTGGTATTAGGTCTAGCAACTCACTGATGAAGCCTCAAAAAAGGCTGAAACCGGTCTGGGTAGTGACCTCCCACCATAATGTAATAACAGCATACATTTTCTAGGAAATGTGTTTTTACATTATGGATAATACCTAAGAATAGCGATCAGAACTTTACCGACTTTGCTGCGAGTTCTCCGGTATTGTACTACGTACTAGGGTCACTTGCATTAGCTCACGCTAGTGGTCGCCGATACTTTATAGTTCACTATATTCGGCATGAAACTCTCTGATTCCAATCTTTGAGTTTCTTATTCGGTTTTAAAAAATTGTGGGATTTAATATCCCCTTAATTTTAAATAATGTTTATATCGCCGAAATGAAGCTTATTAGCTCTTTATATTTAAGTAACTTAATGGTTGTACCTGTTTGGAAACTCGTATAACAGAGTATATAAGTTCTTTTCGCTATAACTTTGGTATTAGGTCTAGCAACTCACTGATGAAGCCTCAAAAAAGGCTGAAACCGGTCTGGGTAGTGACCTCCCACCATAATGTAATAACAGCATACATTTCCTAGGAAATGTGTTTTTACATTATGGATAATACCTAAGAATAGCGATCAGAACTTTACCGACTTTGCTGCGAGTTCTCCGGTATTGTACTACGTACTAGGGTCACTTGCATTAGCTCACGCTAGTGGTCGCCGATACTTTATAGTTCACTATATTCGGCATGAAACTCTCTGATTCCAATCTTTGAGTTTCTTATTCGGTTTTAAAAAATTGTGGGATTTAATATCCCCTTAATTTAAATAGTGTTAATACTATTCATATAAGTGTACTTTTTTAAAAAAATTTCTATTTATTAATACTATCCATAGAAATGAAAGAATTTTCTGTATGTTTTCATTCAGGGCTAAGTTATCCAATTTTAGGGAGTGGACATCACTCTCTCAAAGAAATTGAAAATGTCAGATCATATCCCATGGATAAACATAATACATTGACGCATCGTAGTCTTTCTACTTAGATGATATTTGGATAATTCTGGAAAAGGCAACTCAAATAATCCTTAAAGTTCCTTACCTTCTCATCATATGCTTTTCAAAACAAGTTACGAATTGTAGTTTCCCTGTTCATTAAATACATCTTAATTTGCGAACTATAGAAAAAAAAACATTAGTTTCACCCGTCTTTCACTACTAGAACTTTGCAGTGGTCATCATTCATAATGCTAACCATGAAAATTTTGATTCTACTTTCAGAGAAGGATTCTCTCAAAGGAGAATAGAAACATCAGGCAGTCAGGATGTCTGTTTCCAATATACACTCTCTGTCCAAAAAGAAACCGATCTTTTCGAAAATAGAAGAAACTAGTGGTGCACATGTTGTATCTTTTCTTTGTCGAAAGTGGCAATCTTCATTAGTGTTCTGTCAACTGTTTATGACATCTGTTTCATTAGAAACCGAGTGATAGTGCCAAGAGTGACAGTGTATTTTTACGAACGTTCGGAAAATGAGTTTCAAACAGAGAGCTCCGATTGACTTTTGTGTTAAACTTTGTAAACGTTTTACCGAAACGCATCAAATGCTTCAAAAATCATACGGTGATGAATGCTTATCCCGTACTCAAGTTTACGAGTGGTTTAAGCGATTTCAAAATAGTCGTGAGAGGCTTCAGGACGACCAAAAGCCGGGCCGTCCAAAAACTGGACTGAGCGAAGTTAACATCCAAAAGGTGCGTGATTTCATCAAAGAAAACCCGAAATCGTCCGTGAGATTGATTGAAGATGAATTTGGGATTACAAAATCAACTGTGCACAACATATTGACCGAGAGTTTGGGATTCGTAAATTGAATTCGCGATTTGTTCCCCACAAGTTGACCGACGACCAAAACATGTATCGAATTGAACACTGCAAAAACCTCATTAAAACCGCTCGTAAGGACTCCAACTTCCTTGAAACGATCGTTACTGGTGACGAAGCGTGGTGTTTTGAGTACGAGCCCGAAACAAACGCCAGAGTGCTGGATGGAAACCATCAGAAGAGGGGCATCCGAAAAAAAGGCGCTTGGAGAAGCGAACTATTTTCGAAAAGTTCGGTTCTTTTTGGACACAGAGTGCAGAAATAAATCCCTAAGTTGTTAGAAAAATATTTTAAGGAAATTAAAATACTGTATAAATCTATATACTTCTTTTGATTCGATGATTCTTCTATATATTTGCAAGGATGAATTTGAAAGAAGAATCATCGAATCAAAAGAAATAGTTCTGGACCCTTCACATTTAAACAATAATCTTAGCTACAATTTGCCTGATTCCCATAGCGCAGTAATCCAGTACTGGCGCTCAAAAATTAGCTGTCGCACACATTCTACTCATGCCAACGGTAGCACGCGGTCACCTATTCAAATATGACTGTTACTATTCTGCTTTTTATTAAGCTGGAAAGTTAATTTTTTACCGTGTTATTTTATATCTTATGTTTTGTATTTCTCACCTGAAGAAGTCGGAGCACCGATGAAACTAGTTGTGATATATATATATATATATATATGAAAAGATTTATCAGAGAAACTAATAATGACATTAGTTAAACCAAGAGAATTAAAAAAATAATATTTTCAATTTAACACTTTTATGTTTATCCCTGTGGTTCTGTCATTATTCTTGTTACACCGTTTCAGAACGCAAATCCTGTTAAGCTGGCATTATTTATGCTTTAAAAGAAATCTTAGTCGAAAATCGATAAAGAGGAGCTCTTTTCTCCACCCACAATTATTTCTCAGGTATCGTTACGAGTAATAAGTTTAAAATTCAGGCAATCCCCTAATATGTACCTCATTCCAATGTACACCTTTTGTCTCTAAACAAAAGAAAAACACACGATCCATCTGAAAACAGATTAATTTTCTTGGTTAGAGATCAAAAAAAGAAATGCCTCATAAGAATGGAAAGAAGCGGGATCATTTTCCATCGCATGCTTACAAGGAAGGACCTTAAAACCACAAATAGCGGAAGTTATTTAATATGCTAATTGGATGCACGCGCCTAGTAACAAGAACGCTTAAAAGAATTTTAGATGCACTTCATTTATTTACCTATTCAATTTCAAAGATGCGTACATAACTGCATTTATCTATTTTTCTAGAATCCAGGATAATTAGAAGAATTCGATGAATAAGAAAAGAAACAGAACAGAACTGCATCTAGGAGGGTGAAAGGGGAGGGGGAAGTTGACGTTTGTTTTGCATATCTGCTAACTTTTAATGCTGTCGCTGCAGACCGCAGTATATCAACGAAGCAAAATTTAATTATTCCTACAGTTCCCTTGATATTTCATATGGTTATTCTATTTTATCAACTTTCGTAATATTCTTATGTTAATAACGGCTCCTTTTCAAAAAGTAATATTTCTCTATATTATAATATCTGCTAGGTTACATATGAACTTTCATATACAATATGCTTGAATATTTCAAGTATATCTATAGGTAATTTAAAGCTGTGTACTATGAGAAAAACATACATGGCTTAGTGGATGTATTCAAAATGTTGATACTACTTATGTATTTCATCATTCGCCTCTCTCTCTCTCTCTGCAAAAATATCAACGAATATTAAAACTGGGGATATAACTTTAGTAATTGATTATACTGTACATTAACTGATAATAGTATGGTGTTATTGCCACCATGTTTAATATTCTAATAATGTTGGTATAGCGTAATTAATGTAATCCGCTAAATTTTACGTAGGAGCCTTCGTCTTTTTTTTTTTTTTTTTTTAATTTAGTAGAAATTAGTTGAACTAAGACGATTCCTTAACAAAGTTAATAAGATCGGTAAGAACAGAGGACTTCAACTCAATCCTAGCAGGACAAAGGCTATGATTCTCAAACGAAATATAGACAGGGAATCTCCTGAGAAACCTGTACCTTAACGGTGAAAGTCAGCAAGTTCGAATACCTTGGATTCGTTATTGATGTGAAGAATTGCTGTTCAGAAGACAACAGTCAGACTTATCTTTTAGATTTTAGACAAGCCTCTATCTCCACGGGAACAAAGTTGAGTATTCTGAATGTAGCTGTTTTTCCAACAGCGATTTATGGATGTGAGACGGAACCTAGAGAAGTCTGATAGGAAAAGGATACTTGCCTTTGATATTGGTGTTATAGAAGGCTTCTAAGGATATCATATACTGAAAGACAGTCAAATGGATGGGTGCTAGAAAGAGCAATGGAACTTAAAGGCTACTAAAGATATTGACAGAAGAAAGGAAAGCTGAGATACTTTGGACACATTGAAAGAATGGTAGGAGGACTTCTCAAACCAGTAATAGAAGGTAAAGTTCCTGAAAAAAGAGGAAAGGTGGACCTTCAGTGAGATGGATGGATGATGTGTCTGGAGTGACTGATTTTCAGAGATTTGACGTCTCTAGAAAGGCATACGACAGGACCACCTGGAGAGGACTGGTGTTGAATATTACGAAGGAATGGAGTGACAATACGGTATCTGATGATGTCCAACGAGCTGATGGATGTAGAAGTTATCAGTAAAGTGTGTTGGCATATTTGGGAAACATATGAAAGAAAATTATGTGCCTAATCATATGATAACGAATAGTTGATATTTTTATAACGCCACCTGTGTACTCGTATTTTATCATCTTTCAATATTCAACCCAATTAATCGTGTCATCATTAACATTTTACTTTAATGTGCATAATATCTGATACTATTGTTGTAAGGTTGATTAATATTACATTCATTTGTATCATTTATAATCCTTATCTATTATTTTTTTTTTCGAATTGATTTTTTTTTTTTTTACATTAATGAAGATATACTGTATGTTATAATGGGAAGTTACCAACCAGATTTCATTTATCTTAAATACTACAAATTAAATAAACCTATCTTTTATAAATATTTTTGATTCTACTTTATAACAAGGATTGTCCAATCGTGAGGAGAGGAGAAATATAGTTGCTAGAATAGGGCTATTGGACTTGGCACTAGTTTGGATAAGTCGAAATGGCCAGAAGAGACACACCTAAAATAGCTAGCACAGCTATACTCACATCGCTTTTATCTTTATATAGGCAGAGTACCCGGAAAACGTTTATTTTATTTTTTTTTATTTTCTGATGAAAATAGCGCCTAGTCTCTTAACACTTCCACTGCCCTCTCTGTGGTTACGTGAATATTAATTTCGTCAGTTAATTTCTTTCGCCTTTGACCACTTCTCTCGTTCGGTATTGGTTTGTGGTGTGTGGGTAGATCACGTATCTATACTCGACTTAGAAGTGACTATTGGATAATTTCCGAATAGAAGAAATACCTGAGTCCGCTTTTATGCAGAAAAACAAGTACACCTCGAGATTAATAATATAGAATTCTTCTTTCTTAATCCTCCTCTTTTACGGTATCGAAGTTTTCTTATTCATGCAACCGTCTCGAGGATAAGGTTGTTGGCCCTATGTCTGTAGGCATGTGTTCACGGGGCCGGTTTGCCTCCGTGAACCCCCGCCCCCACACACACCTCCATATGAGACCGGCTAACTCATCTTTCGTCTTAACAAACCTAATAAAGGTTCCTCAGGCCTTGGACGGGAATCGAATCCAGGTCTTTCCGATCAAAGTGCTTCGTCTGTAACGACTGAGCTGCGGTGGCTTAATCTAGAATTACCGATCTTATTATTTTATTTTCATAGAAAGGATTCCGAATCACTCGGAAGCATTTTTGCCAAGTATTCAGTTAGCCAATTAACTTAGCTCGTATTGGAAAGTTGTGTTTGCATGTTTAATAAAATTATGCGCATTTAATATGTTTCGACATTTTTATTTTATTGCGATAAATGAAAATACTTACTTATATCCTATATACATCAGAAATATGGTTACAAATGACTACGATTATAATAAGTTTCAAGTGAAAATTCGCATTTTTAGTCCCGTTAGACGTGATGTGTGCTTTCATTTACTGACGATTCCTTATTCTATTTTGTTAACTAGTCTGTGTATATAAGATATAGTGCTCATAAGACGATATTGAGATTTTGTCAGACAGAATGATCATTAAAATTCTGGTGAATAAAAACACTGACATCAAACATGAGAAAAAAAAGCGGGGGGGGGAGCGAAATCAGAAGCTGGAGATTCCCCCAGCACAAACTGCGACAACTCTTCCCTGTATCGCTAGGGGTTATGACTAGCGAGACAGTGATTCAGTTATACATGAACTTATAAGAGGAATCCAGTCCTATTTATCATTTATTTTAGTTTCAAGGACAATCCGTGAACTAATATCAAAAAATAACAGTTTTTTTTTTTTTTTATAGTTTGATCTGTGCATTGTGTTTACTAGCACACAGGCTGTAGTCATTCGCAAACCTTATCCTATCAAACTAGTTTCTTATAAGTTTGAAATATTTATTATTTCTGAAAAAAAAGGGAGCAGATAATATTTGCATTGTTTTGAACAATGACCAAAGCAACTAAAACTATGAAGCCAGCTTCTTGTGTCCATCATTAATTACGCTTGTTCTCCTGGTCGGTTTGCCTGTTTTTGAGGACAATGAAAAACCTGAGTTTCTTCGAGGAAAAAAAAAAAAAAAACTTTACTACCACTGTATGATACTGGCTGTGACTCTCCTTCAACATTAAAAAAAAATCCCTTATAAAAGTATTTCTGCTACTTGGACTGGATTCGAACCCAGGTCTTTCGAACCAGAGAGCCGAACTGTAGAAGCTACCAGGTATGAGGTGTGAATATCATTCTTTGTGTACCATGGATTATAAACATGGCTGTCGGTAACTTCACGTTCAGTATGTTTTTTAACATGGCCCCAAATTTACAAAGCGTTCTGAAAGAGTTATTGTTATTATTATTAAACATCATTAGATAAGCAGTATTACAAGATTAGATAATCCTCTAATACTGCTCTATTGTCCACACACACATGGACCGATTTTCGAGGCACTTCGAGCTTCCCATAAGGAAGATGGATCCCTCATACCAGTGATGAAATTCATTCCCAACTTTTGTAAATGTCTTTACATATGCAAACATCCCTGGCCATAGCTGAATTCAAACCCACGACCGTTTGTTTTGAGAGCGGAAGCACTGTCTGCACGGCCAGCCATTCCTGCAGATGTTAATTACAAAAAGATTTCTTTACGAAAAAATTGTCATTCATTTCATTTTTGCTTAATTCTATGTTTATTTTCTTAAAAAAAAATAAACTGAGATTTCAGAAACGGTATGGTACGTTATTTATAGTCAAGTTTAAAAAATTATAGAAGAAGGTAATAAAATGTTATTCTTACATCTCTTGAAATAATGCTAAATATAAGTAATTTTACGAAGTTTGAGGAAAAACAGCTTTAAGAGGTTGTAATATATTTATTGCCTTTCGCTAAGTTCCATCCTTGACTATATTTCTACTATCTACATCTTTTCGATATTTGCATGGTTCAGTTTAGGAAAGATAAATTTAATTTATTAATAAACGTCGTATTATTTTATGCATTAATCCGTCATCTTGCTTTGATTGGGAATGATTTCCATTGACGCTGCTGCTGTAGTTTGTTAATGTATTTGCGTGCGTTGCCAAGCTAAACTGTGAAGTTGAGGTGGTGTCACCACAAATATGAACGTGCATTTCATATTTTTCATAGATTTTTGATGTAATCTTGGCTTGCAAAAAAAAAGTTCTTAGAACCAACTCTCACTTCTCACACGCAGGGACGGTATGTAAACCAGGTGGCTATCCTAAGTTTCATCTTTAGACATTTGACAGTTCATGTATGTGTATCGTTAGGGAGAAAAAAAAATGTTGCTTATCCAACCACGAAATATTGACCTCGGCTGAATCCTTAGAATACTCCCGGAATATGTAAAATGGAAGGAAGGCATCATAAGTGGGGGAGAAGTAGGCATTACATAAGAGATTGTAATATAGTTTGCATTATACGAGATATCAGATAACACCAAGAAGAATTAAACCTGTTTGTACTCACTTTTAACAAAATGGTAAATACGATTTTTTCTTCTGTTTCCATAGTTATATAATAATTCCGTTTTTTATGCAGATTTTATTGAAATCTTTACTGAGATCTCTCTCTATAGATCTAAGTTTTAATTTAAATTGGATAGTTTTTAGGGGTAAGAGAAGTTAGAGACGATTGGTCCTACTGATTACGTCATATGTTATTAATCCATAAATGGACTGATTACAGTAGTAGTAGTCCAAAAATGGCGCTGGGTTTAATTACAGGCGGTTCCCGGTTTCGAACGACCCGACTTATGGCGTTCCGTACTTACGAACCGGCTCCCAAGACTCCCCACACGCCTCTACATTATTAATTATTATATAAATAATAATTAAATTAATAATTCGGGAACTAGTTCCTTTCGCTTATGTAAACAAACCCGCACTTCATTGCATTATTAAAACAGCTCTTCATGTTATTTGGAAGTCAAATTTAAGGGCCTGGGTCAGACTTGCTATATTTGAAGATTGGATCTTAAACTGTTTATTCCTGTTGTGGAATGTTATTGTTCATAAGAGAAAATTTTCTTTTGAATTCTGCTTGTGCTGGACAATGCTTCTGGATATCCAACATCTTTAGATGAACTTCACCCTAATGTAAAAGTCTCATTTTTACCACCCAGCACTACATCATTATTACAGCCAGTGGACCAGGGAGTCATTTCTGCATTTAAGGCTTCTTACTTACGGCGTACATTCCTACAAGCAGTCAGGGCTACGGAAGATGGTGTGATGACCTTGAGAGAGTTCTATTGGGTTGTTGCAAATGAAGTGGAAGATTGAAAAAGTAGAATACCTGTTTAATCAAAGTAATCTCCAGCAGCATCAATGCATTGTTGCCAACGTGTGGCAAGGTCATTTACACCACATTTGTAAAAATCAGTGTCTCTGGAAGCGATGAAGACTTCCACTGCCCGATAAATTGATGCGTCGTTGCCAAAGCATTTCTTGGACAAAAAAATGGCTCAAGTGCCGGAAAAAATGGTCATCTGTTGGGGAAATGTCTGTTGTTTGGGATACAACAATTTTGTATCCCAAATTGTTGATTTTCCGTATGGTCGGGCGTTATCCTGAAGCAATAGGACTCCATGTCTGTTCACAAGTGCTGGTTGCTTGAGGCACAATTTGTCATGCATTTGCCGCATATCTATACAATATCGAGCTGCATTTATCATTTCACCTCGTGGAAGGAATGAGTAGTGAATAACACCAGCAGAAGACCACCATACAATAAACATCTTCATTGGGTGCAGAGGTGCCTTTGGAGTCCTTCCTGGAGCGTCTTTCACTCCCAACCACTTCGACGAACGTATACGATTGTCGTAGAATATCTACTTCTCATCCACAGTCACAATTCGTTGCAGGAACCTTTCTTTACTTCTCAAGAGAGAGAGAGAGAGAGAGAGAGAAGAGCACACTTCCAAACGCCGTGCTTAGTTTTCATCAGTGAGTTCGTGAGGCACCCACTTGACGAGCTCCCTTACTTTTCCTATTATTGCCAAGTGCCATGAAACAGTTGACAAGTGTACATTTAATGTCTGGGCGATCTCTCGTACAGTTTGTCGTGAATCTGATTCGATTAAATCCTTTAATTCATTCGAATCAATGGAGGAAGGACGGTGGCCACGGGGTTCGTTTTGTAGCCTCAAATCTCCTGAGCGAAATTTTGCAAACCAACGGCGAGTGGATCTCTCATTAGTTGTTCCTTCACCGAATGCTTTATTGATGTTTTTTACTACAGCCGCTGCAAAATTTCCCAATTTGAACTCGTAAAGGTATAGCAACCTTAATTGACTGGGTTCCATGATTGACTTGATGTCGGTAGTATTCAATGTTTAATGCTCGTTGAACGAAACAAATACTTCAATTGCATCACCCACGTGTGACGCTGTCACATGACATAAAAAATTTGCATATACCTCAGCGCTTGCTTTCTTCAGCAACCAGTAGAAACCTGACAGTCATTCAACGGCCATTTCATTTGCAACAGCCCAATAAAAGAATTATAACACCCATGACGCCAACAAGGACATTGCTGATTCTTGGGAGGAAGTGAAGCAATCAACAATTAAAGGGATATGGAAAGAATTATCACAACATCATCGTCAAAGCCAGAAAAGCTGTGGTGGATGGTGGCAATGCACTGCAACTGAACATCAATGAAAATTATGTCATTGACTTACTAGAGTCCCATTCACAAGAATTAACCAATGAAGACTTTATGGAGATAGAGAAGCAGCTGATAGAAACAAAAGAACACGAAGACTCAAAAGATCCAGAGACAAGAAAGTTTACGAGAAAAGAATTAGCTGAAGCCTTCCGTCACATTGATGCAGGATTTGCTAAGCTTGAGTAGCAAGATCCTAACATTCAGCGGTTTACAAAGGTTTACCGTCCAGTTAGTGAGAACATCAGCTGCTACATGGTCATTTATGATGAAAAAACGAAAAAGGCTGTGCAAACAACCCTAGATACCTTTTTCAAGAAACCGACTTCAGTGGTAAGCTCCCCTCCTCCAGAAACAGAATCAAATTCTAATTCTCCAGCACCATCTCTATCATCATTATCATCATCTTCCGATTAATGTTAGCCGACCTTCTTGCCTCAGAAATGCCCCTTCCGGTAAGCAAGACATTGATGCAACCTTTAATATTCTTTTTCGAAATTTCTCCTATGTAAACTTTTTCTATGAGTTTGTTTTTATGTTCTGTTTATTTGAATTAAAAAAAGAGCACAATAGTTTCTATAACTCGTTCTTACAGTACAGTATTATTATTATTATTGCTACATATGAGCCATTAGTATTGTTGTTATTATTACTATTACCGCATATGCGCTATTCATCAGGGATCCGAGTGACATAGAAATCCGACTTAAAGACGTTCTCAGGAACGTATCGTTCGTAACCCGGGGACTGCCTGTATTAATATTCTGGTATAGAGAGGTGGTGTCAGAGCATTGAAAAGTTATTACGAAACAACTCCCTTTTTATGATTTTTGTGATCATTTCTATTTAGATACTAATTTAAACTATACAGGAAATGGAATGATGCACATTTTTAATAAAGAACGTAAATATTTAATTTCTTCACAGTCCTCTACTGAGACTGGCTATGTTGTTTACATCCAGATGGATAGGATGCCTTTATGGTGTCATAGGAAGCGTTGCATCCCATCAAGGATTAGAAAACTTGATTCATACTTTAAACGAATTATTCTGTCAATCTCTGATGTTGTTGACACGGTTTGTTTCCGCTTACAGAAGACACTTTTATACTAGACATTACATATTATATCTCGTAGTCTTGGTGATACTATGATACTACCGCAGGCCATTCGGAAGATTGAACGTGTAATTGTACCCGAGTTCGACTTCGGCAAATACGCGGTGACCATTTTCTCTTTTTTTAATAACCCAAATTTTGAGGTATTTTCGCTCATACGGAGTGTCATTATTTTCCGGGAGCAATCAGTTTCAGCTGAAGCTTGGTACTGAATCCAGCATCTGCTGTACTTTCCTTTCTTCTACCTCGTATCCAGATGATAGCATGAACTGGAGATAAACTATTCTCCTCCTCCATCTCTTCTATAAATGACCAAGGAAACTATCCTCTCGCTATACACGAACAACTTGGCACATGCCCCTTCTAATATTTTTGCCAGAAAGACAGAAAATCCTCGATAATATCTCCTAGTCCACATGGTAGCCTTTCAGTCATGCAGAAAAAGGTGCTCCAGAAATAATATACATCCTGGTTTCGCCTATATTAGTTATCATACACGTGCCTCATCCATACGCAACTCTCGGGGATTAAAAAAACAACTGCAAAACTCGTCTTCTTCACTATCTGTCGGCCTACCAAAATTAGTAATCACAAATACGGATTCCACCGTTCTGGTTCTTCAGTATATGCCGTAACTGACCGTCAAAACCTTGTTTCCAAAGGAAAAGTTTCGAGAAACTCTTGTAATCACTCCGAACACCTCCAAGGCATTTAGTGGTCTTCAATAGAGGCCTTCTTACCAGACTGCTGTTTTGGTCTCCAGTTTCTTCTCTGTTCTATTTCTACATATCATAATGGATGTTTTCTCTCTCAGCAGATTTCTTTGTACAAATGACGGTATATCTCATGGCGCTGTGCTTTTTCTCCATGTGCATTAAAGACCTACTTTCAGTAAGCTAACATCTACATAGTTTTTCTGATGACAGTACATCCCATTCATCTGAATCATTCTGCAGATCTTATAGTGTTATGATTCGAGCTTGAAAATCTTCTATTACCAGTGTCTTAAACACTGAAATCATCAGCATTCTCCAGTGATGATAATTTAGTGAATTTTTATGGTATGAAAACAGTACTGTCATATATCTCTTACCTGATACTGTTCTCCAGATAAGATTCATTATTCTCTTGACTAATTTATAACCTTTCCTATCCTTGAAAAAAAAATGTCATTTTCTATTCCATAAGTATACATATCCTCACTTGTATAACTCCTGTTTTTTAGAACTTATAACAAAGCTGTATACCGAATATGCTTTTGCCTCAAAACCAGTTTATACTTGGTTCAAACGAAATGAATGTTTGCATTTTTAAAATAGTTATTAACTCCAGAAAGGCTTTGATTTGGATACCATGAGCATAGTCATGAAATAGGGGGAAAATGTGATACGGAGAAATGCATCGCAAATTTCCAATCTGAATATTCTTGCATGCTTAGAATTTCCAAGCTAATTTAGAGTTTCGATCGTAATTTGCAAGAAGATTGAAAGAAACGAGCTTGCAATTAATTTGGAATTATTAACATACAAAACATTTGCACTGTGAAGTGAATATATGTTTTTAATGTATTATTTCATATGTCACTTGTACATTTATAAGTTATTGCTATTCTTAAAAATCGATAATCGACGATGTGACATAATGTTTCCATAGTAGCATAATATCTGAATGAAATGCAGACTACTACTTATAGACGTTCTGTGTTCGAATCCATGTTACACTACATAAGTAGATAAATAGTAATAATAATTATTTTTTTAATTTGGATTTTCATGAATTATTTTAGCATTATAAGGGCTAGTTCATTAAAGAGAATCAATGACAGTCCAACATTATTTTATATAACGAATCTTTAAAACTTTGATGCCAATTTATTTGGGACAATGTATGAATTTTTATATTTATTTATATTTTTATTTATAAATTAAATTTATTTATATTTTACGAGTCTTTACCTGCTTCATATCTTTGGAGTTATATAGCTGCAGATACCTTGGTTGTTGCATTATGTTCGCCCAGCATGAAGCTGGACAGTTATTTTGAAACAGTGTGTAAACTCGTTCTTTTTACTTAATGTATATTTTAGTGCTTTGTCGAACCGATGAAGATGCTTAAAGTACTTCTTGAAAAGGCTTTATGATTTTTTTCATAACTTTTTTTAAAATTCAAATCCGTGATTATATTGAAAGCGAAAGCATTCACCCTATTTTACTCCTCCCATATTACTGACTTCCTAGCTTTAAATGTGTAATCCTATTATAAAATGTACCAACATAGTTTTGTTTATTAGTTCTGCTATGTCTAGTCATGCTTCCAACATCTGTTATTACCATCTGTAACAGCGACATGAAGTACTTTATGAAGACTACTAGTTTTGAAATCTAGCTTTGGTCTTCCCAAAAAGATGAGTAGAGAAACTCTAAATCTCGTCAATTGTTGCTGGAAGGGTGCTGCTGCTCTTACTCACTGTTCTCTTGTCGCAAACTACAAAACTCTAAAGCAAGTAAATATAGTTTCAACTGGTTTATTTCTACCGGAACCAGACTATGAGGCGACACGAACTGTATGGCAGTTACTGTTTTGTCACGAAAACTCGGAACACTTCCTTGCCTTGGAAGCTTGGCGACTACCAGAATATAAATTGTTCGTGAGAAGGAAGTAGCATAGCACATCTCTCGGCTTCTAGTGCCTTCTTTTCTCTCTCTCACTGTGTATGTTAGGAACGCGTATCTACTTTAAAATAAATGGAATTCTAAAAGTGCACGACTTAAGAAGCGTCCTAATGAAAGTTGATTCAGGACGGTGATAAATAAATAAAAATGCCGAATGCAGAGCTAATGAACAAACTAAAAAGGTTTTATCACGTTTTCGTATTTTCGAGAAGAATATTTCGTTTTACGAAATGTTCAACTCATAAATGTTTTGAAGATATTTAGTATGGAGAATCCCTACTGAATTAAAACCTTCAAAATTCACTTATTTTTTTTGTTTAAAATTACGGCCGAATCAACTAAGACTAAGAAACCTGTATATCGTGTCTCTTATTACTTTATCCGGTTTGCCTGTTTTGTTAGATAAAAAACCTGAGTTTCTGGAGAAAAATAAATCGATTCTGCCAGCGTATGAGACCTTCAATTAAAACACCATCTGATTAAAAGTTGTTCTTTACATCCTTGATGTTTCGTGCACACGTCTTTTCTATCAAAGGGGATATTATTGATACCAACTACGGATGATCTTCAAGTTTGGTCAACATTGGACAACTTGGCCTGTTACTTGACAGTAAAGTTCTTTGTAACAGCCCATTAAAAAGTAAGAAAAAACAAAACAAGCTTCTTCTGTTCCTTTTATTCTCACTTCTTTTTAGCACGATAGCAAAATGTTAATATGGCAACTTGGGGTTGATTGTTCTTCTTAGGCTACTCTAAAGATTCTAATCACCCATTTGTAATATTGGCTACTTTTATATGTATTATATTTGAATTTCATTCGTTCCTATACTTACAAATATTTGCAACCAAAGATCACTTTCAAGAGTTTCCTTGACTAACGTGATGAAGAGTATATTTATTCGACAACATGTAAAATCGCAATGATTAAGGAAACTTTACTTTGAAAAGTTTTGTACAACTTTTATCTTTTTAAAGTCATGAGGAATTTGAGTCATTGGTCCCATGTGAAAGACATTAGGTACTCCACAACGTACCTAATTATTTTTCAAAGCAATGAAATTGAAATGTACACTCTTGAATAAAACTGTGTACTGTACGAGCTTCTCGTATATCCTTATATTATATTGCTAACGCCTTTGAGAACATTTCCTTCCTTGTGTGTATGTTTAGCTGTTACAGATTTTTGAAATGATATTATTTCCTATATGATCACGAGTTAAAATTTATATTGTGGCAACACAGTATCATACTGGAAAAAGAACAAAAACGAGTTAGAAATTTTCTGATTGAATTTGAAAAAACATCCCTGTAGAGCAGTGGTTCTTCAACCGGTGTTCCGCTGAAGGTGAATTAGGTGTTCCGCGAGAAGTTCTGGAATTTGTCATTTTTAAATTAATTTGTCAACACAAATTAATTTAATAATGGTTTAATTGATGTTTAGTTAATAATTAATTATTGATTATTAATAAAAATCAGATAAATTACCAATTAATTATTAATTAATACATTACAAAATAACCAAGGTGTTACGTGAAAATTTCAGGATTTGTGAAATGTTCCGTAGATGAAAAAAGTTTGAGAAACACTGCTGTAGAGAGAGAACATCGTCAAGATATGTATAATCGATAGGTATAATTTATTGTAAATATAAGGAAGATAGGAAATAGGAATTTTATATTCTTTAATCTGTTCTTTGTAGTGAACACTAAAACATTCTTGGACCGAAACCTTTTAACGCTGAACTAAAATTGTAGTATAAATTACCATTTCATATTCTGTTGCACTGTTTCCAATTATATATATATATACTGACGCCTTGAATGACGTCATTACACATAATTGCATAGGATCGTAAACGAAAGGCTGTTTACACATAATTGTTTACAACAGATTTCCCTCGTAATTTCATTGCGTAATCATAGTAAAGGGCACAGGGTAGTTAATACAGCACAATTTCCATAAGCTATTCTGACAGTACAGACGCACTCTACAAAGCAATCTCTATCGCAAAACGATCCACAGGTACCTGTTTTAAGACGCAGTAGAATTATCTGGTAGTAATTTCCTGAATTTCCTACTCTAGCCACTATGCTTCAGAATCCATTAATTTTCACCTTACTTTCACTAATTAGGGTTAAAAGTGGCAACTAGAATTTTCTCATAAGTTACGCTTTTCAATTAAGACTATAAATGATCCACCTCTTTTACCAGCAATTCCTGTGGTTCACCACAGGAATTGCTGGTAAAAGTATAGTTATTTTAAACACTCTAAATTCGATTTTTATGCTGATATCTGGATGTATTCCCCCCCCCCCCCTGAAATATTTGTTGACTGAACAAACGTGTAACATTACACGCTTTGAGCGTGTTGTATTAGCCACTATTGTGTGATCACATTCTGTAGTTATAAGAGAAATGAAATTCTGGCAAGCTGAGCGATCTTATTAAGGCTTTTCATATGTAAGCTATTATCATTCCTTGGTTTCTATTAAGATTTTCTCCAGAACGGAGGAAACTACAACTTACTTGAAGTTTCTACAACGGAAGTCTTCTTCTAGATAAGGCATGGAGCTCCTATCTCACTCAATGGTGTGGACTTCTGGACACCCTAATCAAGAAACTAGCAGATGGACAACTTAACTAACAGTCTACTGCAAACGAACACACACTGGATGCTACCTTCATTTCAAATCAACTTGCCATATTTCCCAGAAGCTCAGTATTTACATATGCTCAAAAATAGAGCCACCAACATCATCTAAGAAGAAAAAGAACTCTATGATGAACCTTACTCAAATATCAGAGACATTAATAAACAATGGCTATCCAAAGAATTTAATCAATAGGATTCTTCATAGCAATCCCCCACAACAATCCATCACCACTCAATACAGATCTTCCATAGTTATTTCTTATGCAGGTACAGTGTCGAAAAAGATCGCAAACCTTCTTAGGCCTTTCAACATCAGAGTTACGTTCAAACTTGTAAAGACTGTCCGCCACGTTTTAAGATCACCAAAAGACATTAATGCATTCTTCAAACACGCTGGAGTGCACAACATCCCATGTTCTTGTGGCCTAAACTATGTAGGACAGACGTTGAGAAGCTTTGAAATCCGAAAAAAAAAAGAACATATAGGTGATGTTAATAACAACAGAACCGACAATTTTGGTCCAGCCCATCATTTTGCGATGACACACCACACCATTGAGTGGGATAGGAGCTCCATGCCTTATCTAGAAGAAGACTTCCGTTGTAGAAACTTCAAGTAAGCCGTAGTTATCCTCCGTTCTGGAGAAAATCTTAGCAGAAACCAAGGAATGATAATAGCTGACATATGGAAAACCTTAATAAGATCGCTCAGTTTGCCAGAATTTTATTTTGCTCATAACTACAGAACATGCTTACACAACAGTGACTAATACAACACGCTCAAAGCGTGTAATGTTACACGTTTGTTAATTTTTTTTTAAAATTTATAGGATAGTGTTACTCCATTTTCTCTGTACTAGCCACTTTGAGTTTTCTCTTACCGTTATAAGCCCTGAAGAAGCCGAACAGCTTCTTTGTCGAAACTTGTTGACATTGTATGTTTATAAATCACTGGTTCAATTAAAAATCAATATATTTTAGTTTAAATTAGTTCTCAGTTATATTTGTGTATTCAGTAGTAGTACTATTTCTTGTTTGAAAAATTGTCTTGCAGGATACTAAAAAAATTTAAGCGCATATATACAGGGTGAGTTAAAAGAAATGCGCATAATTTAGGAAGTTTATTGTAAAGACCCATTTTTCAGTTTAAAAAATTTGGTATGAAAATTGAGCGATATGGAGCTGTTGCTATTTGAGTTTTTAAATACAAATGATTCTTCACCGGTGAAAATAAGAAATGACATGCATGCATTTCTGGAAAAAGTGTTTAGTGAAGAATTTACAATTTATGTTTACAGGCATCTCTCAGCAATGTCCTGAGCCTCGGTATACGAAATGCCCTTTGTTTGTATATCGTCATTTTTACGGCAATCAGCTTCCAAAGTTTGACGGATCAAGATCATATTGTGTAAGTGTGTAAACCCCCGCCCCCCGACAAAATCTCAGGTCGAGAAAGTGTGTGGCTAATTTTCTGAGTATTTAAGATGTGTGTATCGCCGTTATACGGGAAAAATGTGGACGAGCTACATCGCTTTGGAGGTGCATGCGATGTACATGATACAAAAGTAGCAGCATTTCGCCTTACAGAAATTGTGTCATCTGTATTTGAGATGACCTCTGAAATTAAATGGGATTAGTCAATTAATAAAAGATTCCACAAAGTTATTGATACTGAAGTTCTGCTGTTTAAAGTTACTTTTGACACCTGTCGGTTGGTTTAATTCATTTATGATCGTACTTCTGAATTACGATGTTGTTGATATCATCGCAGATGAATTACGCTTGAATACAGAATAAAATATATCAATGCAGTTGGCATAAGGTTTCTATTTGTTGATCGTGTTTCATTGACCACTATGAAAGTGTCCTGTGTTCGAAGTGCTTAAAACGCAGACGCATTCTTCACGTCTCAAAACGCATAGAAAACCCCTCGCGTACTTACACGAAGACTTCGCTGTACTGCTGCGATGTTTTCTTGTTCAGCCACATCTTGTTAACCTGCATGTGCAGGTAAAATACGAACGCTAGGAAATTTCGTTCTCCTGCAATTTCTGAAAACCTGCTAAACACACTTCGACTCACTCCGAATCCTTCGATTTGGAAGTCGATGCTGTTTATTCAGCGCACAAACCACAATATTTATTTCAGAATCCATAAACATATTCTATCTGGCATATTCAGATTAGGAAACGTGGAGAGAATGCCGAATTCAACATGCTAAACATCATCTGCAGGCTGTGCATTACAACGCCTAACTCTTAATAGTTCTTACGGTATCCGGAGAGTTAATGGAAAAGACAATTAATCGAAATACAATTAATCGAATGAACAATTCATCGAACGACATTTCATCGAAAATGAATTCACCGAAAATTTTAACTTTTAGAAAATGTTATGATAAAAGTGATTAATTTAGAACAAATACTGAACCGCGCAAAGTGAGAAAGCAATGCTATTTTAATAGGGAATAGTTATAGAACAATGTGATTTCTTATTGTCTTTCTTGTCCGACAACTGTTTCATGTCTGTTCATGGGACTGATTTGCCTGTTTCCGGGAGGAAAAGCCCAGCCTACGCAGACTCCATTATTATTATTGTTACTAGTAGTACAGTAATATGCGACTTCAATACACCTATTATTATGGAATGAATTTTATTCTTCCCATAATAGTTCAAATAGTATTGTTATGGGATGAACAAAAGTTTCAAATAACGAATCTGATTCCTATTTGAAACTTTTACAAGAAAATATCGAACTGTTCCAGTTTTCAGTTCAGCTATATTCTGGCCAGCAAAGAAATAAGGTGCCGAAATTATGTATTACAATAACTCTCTGACTTAGCGGAATTAGTAGAAGTTGTCGGTACAAGAAGCAGTCTGCACGGTTCCGTTTTTGTTCTAAATGGATCGCTTTTATCATAACATTTTCGAAAAAAACGTTTCGAAATGATATTAACAATTCCGCTTTGGCTGGATCAGTTTAATGAAGTTTTAATAAAAATTTTTGGTGAATTGTTTTTTCGATGAATTGCATTTTCGACGAATTGTTTTTTCGATGATTTATCTTTCGAATAACTATTTTTTCGATGAATTTTCATGGAACCATTTTAAGACAAAGTTGCTGCTATACTGTCGTGACGTTGTTCTCTTGATGTTCGAATCCGCCATCTTGTTAAAAGTCACTTTCATAAAATAAAGGAAAACTAATTGTAAATTGATCACTGATCTGAGGTAGAGAAATTTTTATTATACTGCGCCACTCTATCCTTAGATAAGTCTATATGAAATAGTAGGATCAATTCAAAATTAGTTAGCAGTCTTTTCATTCATTCAGGCCGAAGTATTTATTCTCTCTCTTTGGGATTCCCGCTAGATTCGAATTTTTGTGAACGGTGCAGTAAAAAGAATTTCAGGCAAATACAACAGTTAGGTTAACAAATAAAGCATTTAATATAGATCATATAACACTTACATAAATTTTACTTCTAATTTTAAATAATAGAAATAAGTCAAACATTAAGTCAAGTCAATTACATTAGCACAATCTTCCAAGTCTTCACATACACCTTCTTAGCTTCTGGGTTATAAAGTTTTTACACTTAAATGAATATAATAGAACATCCAATCTAATTAGTTTTCACACATTTTTCAGTCATGCTATAAGTTCAAAATATTACAGGATCTAATAGCTGAAAATATCTTTCAAACAATTCCTATCTCCAACTCTCAATCACGAAGGGTTTCCACAGTTAAAGTTAATAATTCACTATGATAGACCTTACCGGAAATGGTTCCTAGAACACCTATTATGTTGTGAGCAAACTTTTGGAATTTACTTATCACACTTAAAGAATAAAAACACATCTACAAAACTTATCCGCAGTTATACTTAAAGCACTTTCAATTACGCTTCAGAATTCTTGACATCAATTAGGGCACTTCAACTATCCTTATTACCACTCATAAATTAATTAAAACACTGTGAGGTTCTCTTTAGGGCAAATCGGAAATAAGCTGCAATACTAGATCAGCTGGGTTTATTCAGAATTTTTCCTTGAATGTTCAGCTTTTTACTTTATCCGATTGTAGCTTTAATTTTCCTTCTATTATTACTGCTGATTTCACTTTCAGCTAACTATAAAATTCGTTACGTTCTTGCTCACTTATAAAAATTATCCACTTAACTCCTACCCTTAAGAACCTTTTATTTACTTCTACTTCTTTAGTTTATCACCTTACTTCCTTTTACTTCCAGGTTTTCGTCCCAACTCCTTACTTTATATATATATATTTTTTATTCTCTCTTTAGCCGACGCTCTGTTCCACTGGCGCTCGTTTATTTCACGCGTCTCCATGACAACAGACAAACATAAATATTCTCGCCAATGTTAGACAAGGCTATACTACTACATTGAGTCATTACATACGTTAAGCTTTATACACAAATAGGAATAATTAGAATATTTGCTTTTCAATAAATGCGTAGTTAATATTGCAAATATAAGTTTCTATAATATTGACATAACAATAAATAAAATAGCTTAATAATATTTAATACAGAATCTATTTACCATTAACACATTTCTTTGATTAAATAATTAAATATTTGATATAATTAAGGTAGTTATATGATATCAAATTATACTTTACGTTATTTACATTAAATAATATTTACAAACGCAGCCTTTGTGATGGAAAATCATGTTGGATTCTGAATCAAATAACATTTATTCTATTTTCTACATAATTAGAATCCAACAATACTAAAAGTGTTCCATCAGGTTACTAATTTAGAATTAAAAAAATATGGTCAGCTGTCTCACGGCTGATACTAATCTTCTTTTTATATATATATATACATACACATGTATGTATGTATATATATGTATATATATATATACATACACATGTATGTATGTATATATATGTATATATATATATACATACACATGTATGTATGTATATATATGTATATATATATATACATACACATGTATGTATGTATATATATATGTATATATATATATACATACACATGTATGTATGTATTATTATTATTATTATTATTATTATTCCTGATACCTCCAAGGAGTCCGAAGACTCATCGCGGGAGGACACCTACAACTGTCTCTACACCTAACCTCTACTACGAATCATCTCCATCAACGCCATCTACC
Source organism: Typopeltis vanoorti (assembly GCF_054136105.1). Classification (NCBI taxonomy): domain Eukaryota; kingdom Metazoa; phylum Arthropoda; class Arachnida; order Uropygi; family Thelyphonidae; genus Typopeltis; species Typopeltis vanoorti. The sequence goes on from NC_143569.1 coordinate 84,638,334, forward strand.
GCCCACCTCCAACACCACCACAATACATACATACACATGTATGTATGTATATATATATATATATATATATATACATACACATGTATGTATGTATATATATGTATATATATATATATATATATACATTTAGATCTCCTCCTGAGATTTTTATTTAATAAGGTTAGAACACCTTATGGTAACTTGTTTTGGTAAAATACTTACAAGCTCTGTATTACTAAATCTTGGTATTTCTAGCCTAGCTCCCACTGATGAGACCTCAATAAAGGTCGAAACCGGTCTGGGTAGTGGCCCCTTGCCTTTAATACAAAATATCATACATCCCCTTATTGGAGATGTGTTTTGGCATTAAGGGTAAATATTAAGATTAGTGATCAGAGCTTGTTCCACGTCTACCACGAGTTTCCCTGGTCTTGCACCACCTGTAGGATCAGCTTGTCTTGCATCACTTGCAGGCGCAAACTTGACATTTTTGTCTGTTTGCTTACTTGGGAAATATGGAGTAAAACCAAGTTTAAAATTGCTTGGTATCTTTAACATATATATACATGTATGTATATGTGTATATATATATATGTATGTATGTATGTATGTATATGTGTATATATATATATGTATGTATGTATGTATGTATATGTGTATATATATGTATGTATATGTATGTATATGTGCATATATATGTATATGTGTATATATATGTATGTATGTATATGTGTATATATATATATGTATGTATGTATGTATGTATATGTGTATATATGTATGTATATGTATGTATATGTGCATATATATGTATATGTGTATATATATATGTATGTATATGTATATATATATGTATATGTATACACATCGTCCGCGCGGTTAGCCTAGTGGCTATGCGCTTCGCAACCATATGCCTGGGTAAGGAGTGTCCTAGGTTCGATTCCCGTTGGTGACGTGAGGAGCTGAAGGATCTTCCTCAGCCATAGCCAAGTTAGCCGGTCTTGGGCGTGGACAGCAGGGTTTTTTCCCCAGTTTATTCTGGGGTTTTTCATCCCGCAAAGCAGGCAAACTGGCCTTGAGAACTCAACACTACAGGCCATAGGATACACCGGGGCATAAGGCTGACCACCTTATCCTGTAAACGGAGTGAGGTCCGATGATCAATGGACCCTCGACACCGCAAGGTAAAAGAGGGTATAAGGAAGATGAGATATATACACATACATATATATACACAGTTTATTGTGGTCTTTTAAAAGAAGATTCTTTAAACAAAATGGATACTCTGAAAAAACTAGTAAGAAATTCCTTCTATACCCTCCCAGTCAGTGCACAACAGAAACTATTAATTTTAAAGGTAGCATCTCCATTCCATACATTAGCACAGTCTCTAAAAAATTAGCTAAAGTCCTTAAAAAATATAATATCAAAACGTTCTTCACCACACTTCCTAAAATCCGTTCTCTAATAAGTCATCCAAAGCCTCCTCATCACAACCTAAAATATCCAGGTGTATATAAATTATGGTGCGATTGCAATATCCCTTATTTTGGACAAACTAACAAATCTATTGAAGAACATAAAGGAGACATCTCTTACAAAAGATCTCATGCAACTGCGTTATCCAGCCATGTTCTTTTTTCAAATAATCCTAATGATAATCAACAAAGCCACTCCGTTTGCTGGGATAGATCAGAAAATATCTTTCGCTGTGATGATGAGTTTGAGAGGAAAATTGTAGAATCAAGGGAAATCCTGTTGAACCCTGTCCACTTAAACAACAATTTGAGTTATAACATCCCAGATAGCCATGCTGCAGTTATTCAATATTGGCGTTCACGTGAGCCTGCACTCACACTTGCAATAAACAATGGCACGCCTGTTAGAAACTTGAAAAAATACAACGTTTTTTATGTATAATTATGTGTGGCAATTTTTACCTGTAATTTCCAGTTTGTTTTGATACTTCAATGTTTATTACTTGTCTTTTCCTTTAAGAATACCTGAGGAAGTCTGTTATAAGCCGAAACTGGTTGTATTATTCTTATTAAAATCTTTATAAGTTATCTCGGTTTGTAGTGATTAAATCTATTTTTTAAAATGTATCACAACAACCGAGTAAAAGCCGACTATCACCTATATGTATATATATGTTAAAGATACCAAGCTATTTTAAACCTGGTTTTACTCCATTTCTCAAGTAAGCAAACAGACAAATGTTTGTTTGTCTGTTCATTTGTTTGTTCATTTGTCTGTTTGCTTACTTGGGAAATGGAGTAAAACCAGGTTTAAAATAGCTTGGTATCTTTAACATTTATTATACCCAAGGTAAACTACTTTCTACATGTATATATATGTACGCGCGACAAGCCCGGTGTTTACGAGCAGGTACGCCAATCACTACTCCGCCATTGCGCCGCGTGTATCAACGTTGGTGGGCGGACTTTGAGCATTTGTAATGATATCGAATGAATATGACTCTGGAAACCTGTGTTGTCTGTCCATTTCCGACTCGTCACTGCGTTTGCGGCCGCATATTCTATGACGAATATTGGTGGTTTCGGTGAGTACTACCATCCCTTCACGTTTGGGCCATGAATTCAGGGACACCCTGTGTGTGTGTGTATATATATATATATATATATATATATATATATATATATATATATATATATATATAGGCAATAGTCAAAAAATATAACAGAACTTTGGCTCTTCATATATCTAATAATTTATTAGGACACCTCTCGGCAATACTCATAGAAGGGTTGTAAGTTCTCTTCGCTACAAACTTGATATTAAGAAGTCTACCTACTCACTGATGAGATCTCAATAAAGGTTGAAACCGGTCTGGGTAGTGACCTTCTCTCATAAGGTTGAACAGTAATACAGCTCCTAGGAGCTAAGTTTATATTATGGGTAAATATCAAGAATAGTGATCGGAGCTTGCTCCACCTTTGACACGAGTTGCCTCAACTTGCACTACCTTAAGGATCAGTTGCTGCAGTATCCAGGTATTTGCTTACGCTTGGAATCGCCGAACTTTATATAGTTTCTACTATATTCGGCATGAAACTCTTTGAGTTTCTTATTCGGCTAAGAAACGATATGGGATGTAATATCCCTTTACTTAAACAAATAACAGAACTTTATTCACTCCGCTTCCTAACATCCGCTCTCTAGTGAGCCGTCCAAAGCCTAGCCACCACAATCTAAAATATCCCGGTGTATACAAGATATGGTGTGACTGCGACATTCCTTACTTTGGCCAGACGGATAAGTCTATTGAATTGTGTATGGAGGAGCTCAGGAGGGACATCATTTACAAGAGAACACGTGCCAGTGCTTTATCCAGCCATATCCTTTTTTCTGCCGATTCTGATGATCAAAACCATAGTCATACAATCCTTTGGGATAGATCTAACAACATTTTCCTTGCCATGACGAATTGGAGAGAAAAATTGTTGAATCTACAGAAATCATCCTCAACCCTGTACATTTAAATAATAATTTAAGCTGCAACCTCCCAGACTGTCATTCTGCTGTGATCACACACTGGCGCTCACGAGATGCTATGCGCACGCACTCACCCAACAATGTGGCCAACGAAAGAACAGCTTTGAATACGTATACAACGTTTTCACGTTAAATATGTATAGTGACTTTCCTGCGCTGTTCACAGCTTTTATCTTCAATGTTTAATGTTTTTTATTTTCTTATATAAAAACACCTGAAGAAGGCTGTAAAAAGCCGAAACTAGTCTTGTGATACCATTAAACCTTTTTCCTTTACTCTCGGTTTATGTCATTCAATTCTTTTAAAAAATATGTTTAACAACCGAGTAAATCAACCTCAGTACATATATATATATATAGAAAGTTTTTTTACCTTGGGTATACTATACGTTAAAGATACCAAGCAATTTTATAAACTTGATTTTAATCCTTTTTCCCAAGTAAGCAAACAGACAAGTCAAGTTTGCGCCTGAAGTATTTTCAGGTCTGAGGCAACTCATGGTAAAGGTGGAGTAAGCTCTGATCACTTTCTCTTAGTATCTCCCTTAATACAATGCACATCTCCTTGCGGAGATGTATGATGCTATGCATTAAGGGAAGGGCCACTACCCAGACCGGTTTCGACCTTTATTGAGGTCTCGTCAGTGGGAGCTAGACCCAGGGATGCGAAAGTTGAAGTAATGCAGAGCCTATAAATTTTACCTGTACAAATTGCCACAAGGTGCTTCGACCTTATTAAATAAAAATCTCAGGATGAGAGAAAGATGTAGAAAGTTTTTCACCTTGGATATATATATATATATATACATATAGGAATTTTTGTATACGCTGTATTTATTATTTTTAATTGTTTTAAAAAAATAATTTCGATTTCACATCCAGCTTAGGAATTCCATCATATGAATAGGTTCCCATCTTGTTTGCAACTAGACTGTTTCTATTAATATTTTCAACTTCAACTTTCTCTCAAAGTTCAACTCGAACAAACTTCTATACCGATTTAATGGTTGGGCAGTGAGTGCAATAGTTACTTCAAAGAAATATAGTCCCATAGTGCTTTGGGCTGCCACAGTATGTCAAACCTGTCACGTCAACTGATGTAACTGCTTGTCGTGAATTTTCATTACATCCGAAATGGTAGCTTTGTTTATTGACGTTTAAATCGAAGTGAGTTTCGTCATTCGGGAAAAGTGAACGTTACTGGAGTTTATATTTCCTCATAAATTTCACAAAAGTTTAGTCTAGAACGTTATGTGTAGTCTTAAAGCTATAATTAAGCAGCCTTAAGATTTGAGATTTTGTAAAGAAATGAAACAGTTATCACGCAGAATGAACATAAGCTATATTTGACTCTGGTTTCATGTAGCCTTTGCTTTTGTTAAACAGCGATAACAGTACTAATGAGCACTACGATCTCGCTAACTTTGGTTTCACCTCCAGCTATCTGATGGTCTTAACGCTAATATACTAATAATTTAAATTGAAGATCGATTTAATAAGTATAAAAATCGTATCATCCAATCGATGTTTGCTCCATCCTTGACCAATATAGATCTTCAATTTAAACTATTAATATATTAGCGCCTTTAGGTGACCATTTCAGCAATAGACCATTTAACCATCCAGTGTTTAGCATAGGCCTCAACCGTTTAACCCATGAGAAATATGCCTCCTTAAGGAGATCAATGGCCATACAAGTTGAAGGCTTAACTGACCGATTAGACATGATGTTGGCCAGGAAGATCTCCCTGCAGTATGTCAGTAATACGTACTCACACGCTGTGATATAGATGTAGCGACTCGTCCAGTCAGACATCTGCAATATGGTTCGCGCTCTAGCTTTTATTTTATTTTTCTTTATTCCTTACCAATCCGTCTGTCCGTCGGCACAATGGAGAAAGAGAAGAAGAGAAAAAGATAAATTCCCATGAAGCGACTGAACTGCGGCAATAAGCAATTCCTTTGTCCCCCCGTAGCGAGACGGATTCCGTCATTTGTTACAGTTGTTACAAGCGACCGTACTATCGGCCGGTGGCTTTCATATAAGAGAGATGGGGCGCAAGTAAATCGATCTCCTGTATTGCAAGGTAGTGCTACAAATGTATTCCGCAAGTTCACTACACTATTCAAATAGATCCGACACCATATTTAATGATATACTGTTCCTGAATATTTAACTAGTTTCCTTTCGCCATTTCCCTCCTCCAAGATTTGAATGAATATTGAATAGGCTTTACAGTCAGGGTGTTATATTGCGAAACTCTAAGAGCTCTTAGAACTTTTTTTGTTTGTTTTATAACTTTTCCTGTTGAAAATCACGAATTAGATAAAAAAAACATAAATGAACTTTGCGAGCAGTATCTCTAATCTATTTTGTTTCAAAATATACTGTAAAAATAACAGTTTAACATATAAAAATTTATTGTATCAATGTCTTAATTCTTCATTCAATTGTTACACTTTAATGGAATGCTTACAACGTTCGTTTATAGACTGGAAGCGATTAACTTGATATCGTTAAGGAGAAGCAACTCATCGTTGCTTCTCCTTAACGATACACCCGCCGTCTCGAATAAAGAATTAAAAAGTGTCAAATGTGATCAGACTTCTTCTGACTTCTTCTTTCCCTCTGAACTATAGTTTGAATTCAATGTATGCATTTCTCTACGATTAATTTTGACCATTCTCACAATTTACCACACAAACAACGATTGTAGTTGCGAATCTTACCAATACTCTAGGATTATGTTCATATCCCAGAAGAATTCGCAGTAATGGTGCACGAACGATCAGAAGCTCTTCAGAGAATGATGCATAGTGAAGTTGTAGATGATCATGATCATTTTGAAAGATACTGTTTTACCTGTGAGATATATTAAGAACATCCCGAAGACATATCTACATGATTAGCCAACAAACATCTACCTTGTATGTTAACTAACTTTCAACGAACACCGCAGCATATTCGTTAACAAAATACACGTTAAATTATTACTCATACTTCACCTTCCTGAACTAAAAAATAAATGAATAAATAAACAAAATAAATTATTGAATGATCACTGTATTGTGCTACAAATTGATTGTGGGTCAAAAGATTTCTTGTGTAATTAATTATTTTGAGAGTTGTTTGGTTTATTGCTTTTTAGAATAGCAACGATGACTTAGCAGTATTTTTAAATGTGTGTTTAATTGTGTTAAACATACATTTAAAATTGTGTTAATCTTGAACTTTGCTAAGTTTCTTTCATCTGGCTTAATAGCTGATCCTCTCCTCCAATATCCTCCGACATATCTACGCAAATGCATCCGTTCATTATCTAGCACACTATAAATACAGCTTTCATTTGTACCTATTTCTGAGCATGCACGTTACTACTCACTTACTAGAATATATAATTGAAGAGATAAGATACCACCCTGTATTACATCAAAAATACTCCTGGGGAGCAGCATCCTAAGTGCTGGTGTACCGATTCTTTTTGGTTCATTAATATGAATGCATATTATAGAGTCATAAATAGGTTAGTTCTTGTAAGAAAAATAGGAACATTTTTTAAAAATTCTTCTCGCTTAGTTTATCCTCAATAACTGTACCATTTGTAAACTGGGGTAGCAATGTGCTATGCTGAATAGCACACACACTTGTGCAGTTTGTGTAATAACATCTTGATGGACTCTTCTAGACGTCAAAACTGTGAAACTCAGTAGTGTAACCATTACTTGCAGCCAGCATGTATGTGCATTCCTATTCTTAATTGTTCCTTCCAGTGCGCTTAGTAAAAAGCTTCCTTTAGGATTGGTCTCCAATTTCGTGCATGACATTCTTTTTACAGATAGTTGCCCGGACTAGAGAGGTTTTGCGAAAGTTTCTTCATCTAAGCTACCTGAAAGTCACTTACCGTGATGACTTAGCGTTTAAGCCGGTAAGCGGTCTCTAAGGGATAAAAGTTTGTTCTCTTACGCAGAATGTGTAAGGAGCAAACGTGTACAGAATTAGTAAAAAAATAATTATGTGTATATATCAATCTCGCATACGAAAGATTACGGTACGTTAATGCCATAGGCGACAAAATATGTCCACGGAAAAGCTGTTTAGGTTGGAGTGAACGGTTTAAAATGATTATGTTATGGGATATCTGCAGGGAGGACGGGGAATATCCATTGGAAACTCAGCTAATTCCCTGCTATTAGAATTATTTCAAATTAGTATTTGAAATAATTCTAATAGCAGGGAATTAGCTGCTTAGCTAAATATTTGCTGTTTTGCATTATTATGGATCTTATGCACTGTACTTCCAGAAGATCTTTTAATTTCTTGAATAATTATCCGTATCACGGAATTGTTTACGGTTCGCTCGTTTTTTTTTGTGTGTGTATGTGTGTGTGTGTGTTAATCCTATTCACAAAAGCCTATGGTACATATACCTTCCAGTGAATTAGAAACCTTTATGCAGATATACGTAAACGTGACTTATGAAGCGTATATACAAAATACTTGGTTTCCCGTCAACAGAATTCTTAAATAATTCTAGGCAATTATTTAAGAATAGTGTTGTCAGTAATCGTTAATAGTGTCAATGGCGATCACAATGGGAAAAACAAATGATCTTTCAAAGTTTGATAAAGGATTTATTGTGGGTGCCCGTCTGACTGGAACCACGATTTTGAAAACAGCAGAACTGGCTGGTTTCTCAAAAGGTGTGATATCCCCGGTTTTTAATCACTAGAAAGATAACCCACTTTGCTTGTCTTGAGGCGTAACGAAGACAGTCTGTAATGAAGCGTTAATGAAGACTGTTCCCAATCCATTTCTCACCGAACTAAGCTCGGCGAGAAGAGGATTGTTATCGTTAGTCACATGCCTATGAAACGACTGAATTCTGCGAAGAACCGGAAAATTCGTCTACAGTGGTGTCAGCAACACCGTGATTGGACGCTGAAAGACTGGAAAAAAATCATGTGGTCCGGCGGGTCAGGTATATTTTGTTCAGTACCAACGATAGTGAGAGAGAGAGAGAGAGAGTTTGGTGGGAGCTCCATGTAGCATGGAAACCAGCTTGCCTTGTAAACACAACTGAAGGTTTTGGAGGTGGTGTCACGGTGTGATGCATGTTCTGTTGGTACGGTATGGTTTCCCTTCATATTGCTGGAAGGTCGTTTGTCTTCCATGGAATATCTGAACATTGTTCCCGATCAAGTCCATCCTGCATTGTTAACTATTTTTTTTCACCAGCAGGTTACGGTTGTTTCATGGACTACAAATGCTGTTGTCCACAAGAATTGTTCAGAATGGTTCAGCGAGCATGACATCGACTTCTACCATCTTCTTTATATGGGATGTTAGAAAAACAGATCCGGCAGCGGGAGTCCTCTTCCGTCAAATCTGAGCTTTGACGGAAGAGGAAGTTAAAGGTCTGATGAACGACTGGCATGTTGTAGACGTAGATGCAATCCAACACCTTGTGGAATCTATGCCAAACCGCATATATGTTGTAACTCGTGCTAAAGAATGACTGTATATATGCTGTAACGTGGTATTAAATAAATTTCTAATTCAGTGGCCGGTATGTGTACGTTATATTAGTACCGTAACTCCGGAAATCCTACTCTAGAGACCAAACATTGAATTTTTGAAGGCACTTCCGGTTTCCACTTCAATTAAGCAGGACAGAGGTCCCACAGCTGGTAATTGCATTCATCTGCTACAAGACATCTGTAAAACAACCATGCTCACAGTGAAATCGGGTCGATAACTTATTGGTTGGAAGATGTAAAAATATTCTTTGTGATATTCTTTAAAAAAGAAAAAAAAACCGAGAGCGAAAAAAATAGAAAATGTAAAAAAATAACTTTGTAGGTGCATTCGTAGTATTCTATGTTACTCAATAATTGCTGCTTGATAGAAAAAGGTTGAATATTTGTGCAAGATTGCAATCACTTGGGGGCGTTTAACATACTGATGGATTAATAGATTAATGAAAATTATTAATGCTCAAAGATAGCATCGCAGTGGAGTTATTGGCAGTATTCGCTAAGTGAAAGAAATGCATTTAGATCGTCATCTAAAGTGTTATTTATTTGATTTTAACAAATAAATAACTTTTTAACAAATTAAAAAAATGCATCGCAATCCCTATGAAAATAGGGATTGCGATGCATTTTTTTAATTTGTATTTATTCAATTCAATTCACTATTCACTTTTTTTCACTATTCAATTTTTGTATTAATTTTATTGCATCTGTTCTTTTTTTTGCATAATTTCTGCAAACTGCTTAGTTTTGTTGCAAAGTTTTTAAAGTTGGAAGTTTGAGAGATTATACGAATACAGTTCATTGAAAACAGCTAAAATTAGCCCTTTTCGAAAACTCTTCTAGTTGTGGATTTTTGAATAATCACACTCCGTGCTTCTGTACGTATTTGCCATGTTTATTTCTCGTGACATCGATATAGTAGGTCTGTTTAGCCCTTTTTGGAAGGAAAACTTGCTGAAAACGGGCACTCTCAATAAAGATCCAAAGTATATGAATAATGGATATCATTACGGCTGTCAGGATTTGACCAAAAACCTTATGAGGCAAAAAATGTTTCACGCCTCATTCAGCACGTAATGTTGAATGAGGCATGAATTTTTTAACTCCATAATTCATTCCTTCATTCAATAGCAAGTTCACGTCCATTTATTCACTTTACATAGATTACTTGTCCGTAGCACATGGTACTGAATGGAAACTGTACGATAGAACTATTCATCAGCGAATACAGAAAAAATTGAAAATTGTTGGATCACTTCTCAATCACGGCTTACCGTTTATAACTTTCTGCTAGAACTCATCCATGCCATTTGCCATGTATTATAACACAAATATATCTAACATAAAATTGGAATTTTATGGAACTAGGGGACAGAAATGCCTATTTTCAAGCTATGGCCATGTGAAATATTTCATGTAATAATAATCCGTTTTACTTATAGGCGCTTAAGGTTCTGACCTGCCAAGATTGGCTTTCGCAACCATAATTTTTTAAAGTAATGTGATTAGTTTTATGCCTAAACGTATACTCTTCTGTGTAAAGTGCGTGTGTTCTCTTTGCCTATTTACTGGGTTGCGGAATCAAAACCCCGAGTTTTTGGAAGGAATAACCCTGTAACCTTCTTATGAAATCGGCCAACTGGAAATGGAAGTTTGTTTTTTTATTTGCATTTTAAAAGATTTAAAAAAAAAAGACAGAGTACTGTAATCAGTGTAGATTGAGGAACGTTAAAGAAATTAAGCATCACAAATATTTTCTGTAAAAACTGATGTTATTGCATTAATCTTTGATGAAAGTTCTCTTTTGTCTCGATTTCCCCTTCCACATATTGTGGCACCGACTTTACAATATGAGCTCAGAAATGTACATTTATTTGCGGACGTTGATTCCCACCATCTTGAGTGTGGTCAGCACACAGGACTGCGGAATCCATATGGAATACTTCTTTATGCCTTAAAAAATGAATTAACTGGTATTTAGAAAGTATAAGAAAGTAGGCAAATTTCCCTTAAGTTTGTAGTGGAAATCGAAGATGCCATTCACGCTATCGCTAGGCAACCGAAGAAAATATCACTGACTAAGATGCTCATTCTAAACACAAATCAAATAGCTTTTAACTTATAACGTTACATTACAGTCTTATTTGCCGTGCTGAATTTGAGTATGCTGTTGTCAGATATTTATATCCTCACAGCTGAAAATGAGAGTAACTCATGTCTCTATATTTTAGTCTTTCTTGTTTTTGATTCTGTAATTGGATGTATGCTTTATGGCAAGGTGCATGGCTTATAGTGTGGTCATATCGATAATCTTCGAAATGGAAAAGTGTTGCATGACGTAAACCATCATTTTAAAATTAGATATTTCATTTCATTCACAGAGAAGTTTTAAAATACTGTGACGAAAGTGTTTTGATTTGGCGGCATTCAAGACACTTTCCGGATCCCACTGCTTGGGTCAGAACCTTCGTGCTGCTGACCAACGCTAGCAGTGATTTTTCTTATTGAAAATCTTGGGTTTGTAGGTTAGTGGATCGCTTTTTTATTTTTTCCCTTAGGACATAAATATCCTGACATAAACGGTCCAGGACCTTTTCATGGAACACTGTTTTTTTTTTTTTTTTTTTTTATTGGATAGTTTTTCAACAAACCTTATTTATTTTTTTGTCACAGTGTTATTTTATTTGGATCATTTTTTCCCCACTGCACACATAACTATATGTGTGTGTACAATGTCCATAGCTATCGAATCCAAGCTAAGTTCTAAGTTTTAGCATACTAGATAACTCTGTATATCCTACTTTCTGGTAGTACTATGGCAATGAGCACTTTCGGTACCAACTCGACAACTCACATTACCATAAAGCGAGGTTCGGTTCTTAACCATTTAAGTACAACAAGATTTCTGAGAGGTGGAATGGCCTGTATTGCCGATTCTTAATTTCTTACAGTGTATTTCTGATGAACCATCATGCATAGTTGGCAACAGCATTACTGAAGGAATGGATTCCAATAGCTTTCTATAAAAACTGGAAACCATGCAAATAAAACGTAACGATATATATCGTGAGCAGAGGTGGTCCAATCCCATACTCAATTTGCAAAATAAAAAATATTTACTGTTATTGGCGGTAATGTCTGGTGACCTGTATACATAGCTTGCACGCACGCACACGTGCACAATAGCCAGTTTCATTCAGATGACAAGGGACTTCCTGTCAATGACTTTTTAATTGAAACCGAAGTTAGGGAGGTGGAAGAGTCTTTCCTGACATACTGGTTTGAGAAACTTTTTTTTTTTTAGATTAATGCTTTCTACGAAAGGTTATGCACCTATAGGGCACTGGTTCCCTGGATGGTTCAAGGATTCAATAGTCCGAAAACGTGCTATACTTTTCTCAAGCCAGCTCAGGCCTTTAGTAAGCAGTGCGGTGACTTACTGGGCTAAGAAACTCGCCTGCTACCTAAAGACTTTTGCCAACATGTTACAGTGCGACTTAAATCCACGGCCAGTCGATTGGAGAACGGAAGAGTTATTTCCTTGACCACCCCACACAGTTGTTAGACCTTCAGTTCACAGACAGTATATTTGCTGTTTACTTCAACCCTGATTCACACCAGTTCGACTTCAGTCAAATCGACTGGACATATGAATACAAGAATTCACAATAATAATACAGCCACGATTTGGGGAACAGAATCTTTTCATAAGAAAAACCGGTTATTGCGCAAACACAAAATACAAAATACCGTTTTATGCATTATATTTGAAGTAATTTATACCTAAATCAGTGATTAAAAGCATTTAACTATGGTCAGTGAGCACTCGTAGTTATTAGAGAATGCGTTGAGTATTCTACAGGCTAGATAGGATTTCTTTAAGGATCAGTCTGGCCAGTTGACCTCAGTTCTGCTACTCCTTGTGTATAAAAGAATAATTAATATCTCCTATTTTCTCTTTTAAAATATTTTGATGTCAAATGAAGCTTTTCGGTTCTTTTCTTGTATACTTATGTTATACGCACCGCCCGACTTATGAAAACTACAGCTTTTAAACATATATTTAAAATCCGTGATATTGAGAAGAAGGGGTTTGTTCTAGTAGAGTTTTTGCCTGGATTCTGACGAGAATAATTAGTTCGAAATAGCTGTCGAACTAGGGAACCTTAATCAAAAGCAATTAAAGGTACATTAATTCGAAAGGTTTTAAGTTTCAAAAAGCATTGTTTTTCTACTTGGCTGTAAAGCAAAATGGATACCATTTCATTTCTTACATTTAATATTATTATTAGTAGTAGTAGTACTGTCGTTGCAGCGCAAATCAGTTTTTCAGTAAAGTGTTTTGTGATAATCTTTCGATAAAATAGCTCTGTAAATAATGTGCTTCCCCAACATAAAGAGATTCATCAGACACTAATGTTTAAGCTATAGTAAATTAGAGATATGGATAGGCATAAAGGTGAAGAGGGAAAAAAAAAGTAAAAAACCAGAGCTTCTTTTTTATTTTTTTCTTTCCATGTAAGCATGCAATAGAGTTATCCGATTGTAAAATAGATGAAATGCGGGATGTAAAACCTATCGTTGATAGTCATATACTTTCTGAATCTTTGCTCAAAAACTATCATTTGAATACGGTGTAAGTTTCCTAATTTTTGCATTTTTGCCCTTGGAAAGTCGGTTTTGAATGTATTCATAATCTTCTTGCAACTGTTTTGGGCATTAGGAAGATTGGGATTTCAATGAAAGCTAGGTGGAACGTTTCGATCTTCTCTTGGATAGCATTGCACTCTTCTTGGAGATTCGAGGCTAAATAAAGGAATGGAATTTAAAATTGGATAAGGAGTTAATGTTTACATACCTCTACGAATTTTTTCAGATGTGCAGACTACAAATGTTTGGATCAGAAGACCAAAACAATATTTGAAGAATTTAAGTGAGATAAGGAAACATAGATGCCATTGTCATTCTACGTGACCTTTTTATAATACCAGACAGCATTATATTCCTCCCTGGTGAGGAAGAGATTAAGATAGCTTGTGAAACATGGTTAGGATTATCTGATATTTCTACATATGAACAAATTGTGCGAGTTCGTTGCTGAATCCAACGCATAGGAAACCCGACTTTCTGAATCAGTGCAGTTGAATTGTGAAAATTAAACTCTCTGAGGAATGCTGTTTTGGACTGCAGAAAATCAAGATTTAACGAAGGAGAACCAGGAAGTTCAGAACGTTTGGTGGCATTAGCACTTTAGAGACAATATTTCGTAGAATGAGGTAAGTAGATTTATATTCAAGAGTATTAGTACGAACATATGTCACGACCTTCGAGACGAAAACCCCAAGAGCATGTGAGTGATTTCTGTTATGAAAAGGCAAAAGGTTTGCCATTTTTCGCATAAAATGTCAACAGAAGACCACTTACCATTTTATGGGTGCTGCTTAAGGCAAATTAAAATTGGGATATGGAAAATTTCATAAAACACTCAGAAAATTGTGCTTTCATCAGTTTTGTCCAGTGTTTTGCAGACGCTTTATGGCTGTCTTTTTTTTTTTAATGTATTTATTATGTTGGTCCCATCCCCTACCGAAAGCTATATTTGCAAACCTGTAGTATATTCATAGAGTGTTCGAACTAAAGATTTTTTTAAAAATTTTTAATATATATATATATATATATATATATATATATATATATATATATATATATATATATATATATTGTATTTTATACTTATTTTCCGGAAACCCTGCTCTTGAGACAAAAGATGGAACCTTTTCAAGCCACTTCAGCCTCCAGTAAGGGTCTTACATCGAACAATGAAATTCATCTCCCACCTAAAGACAATAACAAACATCCATGCCCACGGCGGAATTCGAGTCCACAGCATGTTGATTCGAGAGCTAAACGCTAACCACTAGCCAACCAGGCTGATTAAATAATACCCGTTTGAAACTGTATATATATATGTATGTATGTATGTATATATACACGCGCGCACACACACAGACACACACGTGGGTGGGTGGATGAGTGCAAGTTTATTTACAGAATTTTATCAGACATCACGGAATCACCCAATATTTTTTCGTTTTCAAGGTATACAGTTTATATACGGAGATCTCATATATATATATCGACGAAACATGTTGCGTTTTCAAATAAATCTCAATTTGTTATAATTCTCTGGTTTTTAGTCAGTTTATATTAAAAATGAATATATATATATATATATGAACTCTCCGTGATCTGCACGGTCATGTAGATCTCTTGTATGTGATACTTATTCGTTTTTGAAGTCCTGTGTGATGGATGAATATTATCATTTTCTTGGTTACCATATTTTTAAGTCTCCCATTTATTAATTATGGGTGAACCCTGTTGTTGTTTTACTATGGTTTAATACGCTGAGAAGTGAAATATGCACTGCTTGCAGAACGAAATGGAAGGTTTGATCCGTCTGACACCTGACAATTGCTGTGAGCAGTTGCTGATGATGAAGAAACCAAAAATAGTAAGTTGAAACACCTATCAAATAATAACGATAAATATATGAACTGGCTGTGCCAGTTGCTAATACAGTTACTTCCATTAGTTGTAGTGCGTTTTATGAGAAAAGAATGATTCTAATCCTAAAGTGCTTCACTTGTACCGTTCAAGTGACATTGAGAAGAATGAAACCAGGCATGGGGATTCCAACATTGGGGGAAAAGGGAGGCAGGCAAGAAGACCGCACAAGTGAGAACGCATTTTCCGTAAATTGGTTTCTGATGCTGTTCTCCCGACTGTCGGAAGAATCAATTAATAATGTTCATTTTATGTGAATTATTATCTGTCTGTTGCTTGCTTGACGGATGAGCGGAGGTTATCCGATTTACTGTCGCCATTTGAAACAATGTAAGTCCACTTTTGGTGCTTACTACTAAATTGCTGATAGTTTTCTTCGGCTGCTGCTAATTACTGATCCATTGGTTAGTGTCGTCGGGTCGATCACCATTGTTAAAGAGGTGCCGATGTTTAATGGTCTGAGCACTGTGAAGATTGAAAGGAAGAGACAGTGTCAATAAATCAATAGGTGCCTTTCCGTCTTTAGCGGTCACAGCTTGGCTTCAAAAGCTTAGAATCACAAGACTTGTACTGTGTATATTTTCGTAATTTTTTTTATTCTTATCTTAATTTGAAGTCCGCTTCCTTGTAAATTAAAACCAATGATTCTTTTTAGTATCATACTTGGAAATGAGTCCATTCAGATTCGTATGAGTAGTTCACTCTGTGTGTGTCTCTTTTAGATATGTATGTAATGATATATAAAAATTGTGAGAAGGGAATAATCACTTCTTTCTGAAAACGTCTTTCAAACTAAGTAGCACGAAAGTCTTTTCTGACATTCAACATTTATGCGAGTTGTCGCAGCATCTTCGTAGTAACGAATTTTGTCAAGGGAAAAAAGAAGATTATTACATGGCGAAGCAAAATAATCAAGATTGACGTAATGGTGGCTTAGAAAGGAAAGCTGCGCAAAGAAATGACTTCGATAACCTCAAGGAATGTGCGATATCTAACGTAACAAGCATGTAGACCCAACTTTGTAAACAGCAAAAATAAACGCTTGTCCCAGAGGCAAGAGATAATGGATAGTTTATTAACTAATAATTATCAGATACGTAAACAACTATTTCGGATTAAAGGGCTATACTTATGCTTCTAAATTATCCACTAGTTGTTGAGGGGTAATTGATTTTAATTTGAAGTATGGAAGAATTCTTAAAAAGAAGAGAAAATTAAGAGTGATTAAAATTACATAGTAAATTTTTTTATATAGTTATAATTTATGTTATGATAAGTGGCCTCCATGGCTCATGCGATAATGAGAATGCCTTTTGGTTGGAAAGCCCTAGGTTCCTAAGACGTGAAGAACCTTTATAAGATATATTTTCAAGATTTGTTAGTCTGTGTCAGAGGGAAGTGGAGGGTTTCTTACTTACGATATCAAAAAGTCTGGTATTTTACTAATTACCTCAAGACAGACAAACTGGCTGGAGAATACATGCAGTTGAACAGATATACTTGAAAAATGCATATGGACTAGAGGGGGAGGGAATCGGAATAATTTAAATGCGAATTACTGTGAATTTGACGGAAGTGCTTCCTTGCCGCAATTGCGAAGACGACACGGCGTTTGTCAGATTGGAAAGTGCTACGTTCGAATCCCGTCTAAGAAGAGTTTAGGGATCTTTCAGAGGGCTTCACAGCTGAATTTATTGAACGTGGATAAAATTTGTTTGATGTAAGCATTGATTCCTCGCCTTTTTTAAGTTAGTCTAACTACAGTAGACTTCTTTTCTGAGAAATTATTTGAATTCCTACGGAGTCACACTATGAGCACATAGAACAAACTAGCTGAGGGGAAAAACTCGATTTTGCAACCTGATTTATATTGCAATGAGAGTTTTATAAATTTGACGGGGGTGAGGAATGGAATCATCCCCGTCAATTTTACAGAACAACTTTGGAAAAGAACTAGTCGTATTTCGTCTAAGAAGAGTTAGGAACTATACATGGTTTACAGCTAAAGACAAGTTAGCCCATCTTATATGGAGATGAAGGGTTTTTATCCCACACAAGAAACAAAATAGCCAAAAGAACATATGCAAGTTACACACATAACATAATATACTTGCCTGACAGCTTGTTTCTAGCTTGGGCGGTAATTACATCCAGACTAAATTTGTAAATCTTGTTACAGGCTTAGGCGTTGGAAGTTATTCATCATGATTTGACGATTTTTCGCAGCACCACAACAATAGATACGAGTAATATCACAAAAGATATAACAAATAAGATATTTATTATATCTTATTTGTTATTGGCTGATAATTCGTTGGGTTTTGAACAAGCATTTTAGGAGAATAGCTGGTTGTCACGATACACAAGCGACAATGAATGTAGAAAAAAATTCAATTTGTAACAAACAAAAGTCCTAAAGTTCTAACTTGTGGGCCCCTACCGTTGTATGAATTTAATTGTTTTTACAGTTATTGGGTTGGAGTTGATCTTAAAACGACTGTCTCTCAGATTTTAGGCAAATTTATGCAACTGTGCTTGTTAATGTTAGGGAAATGTTCTCTGTGGAAATGTGTCCAGAGCATGATTGCCAGTTCTGAGTTGCCATAATTGTGGTAGCTGGTGAACTTATTTCTTGTGTTCTCTGAGGTGGATGTTAAAACATCATCCTGTCTGTCCTTGTTAGGCTAAATTACAGTCCCATAGCATTCCATACACTCCACTTGTCGTTTGGTGCTTGAATCAGTGTTGTAAATTTTAGGTGAAGGCTATATTTATTTCATACTTTAGTTATCCCATCAGATTTATCCCATATAGGAATAGTAATGCTTTGGTCTTGTGAGTCAGGGGACGGGTAGTTAGCAATAGGTAATGTTTTGTTTGTTATAGGGGGTGTGTAGCTGTGGGTAAAAAGGTGTTGCGAAGATAGTTGAGCTCTGTGATAAGAATTGCGTCATCAGAATAAATAGCCCTGGATTGTGTGTTAGTGTTTTTTGAGGATACCATATTGTTGGACTGGATGATGGTGATTGTTTATGCAAGTACAGTGTAGGTCGACTTTCTAGAAATATAAAAAAGATGAGCTATTTGAAAGAGACTTGTCAAGAACAGGCAGGTAGTTATTTGATTCTTTTTCTAATGACGTGTATTTTAGAGTATTGGCTGTTCAGATGAGTTTAAAAAAATCTATGAAGTCTAACTGCATGGATTTGGCTAAAATTTGGGAGATAGTTATTTTAAGATCAACTGAAGAACTGTAAAAACTTCCACTTGACAGCGTTAAATGTTGCCAAGTTAAGACCAAGTTCTCTGTCCGTTACAGTTTGAATTGTAACTAGCACAATAAGCAATTGTCCTCTGACGATGCTGGTTAAAAAGTGTTTCCCAATTAATAATATCTTATTATTTTTTTGGTGTTGTGTAATATCGTTAAAACATAATGAATAGATTTGTAAATGTACTCCAACATTTCCACTGACCAAGTCGTTATTGTTATTATTTTTTGGCAGAAACTGCAGATGATTAATTAGTTACTGCCTTAGCAGCATTCTGTTAGTCACCTACCCAGACGCGTGCCAAAAATGAGTGAAAATGCAATGCTTATGTGTGGATAGAGATGAAACCAACAGGGTATATCGTATTTTTTTTTGGTTTGTTCTTTTTTATGTCTCAGATTACGTTCACTTCGACCGAAAAGAACGGCTAACTTCGAAAGTAGCAGAGTTTGGGTTATCGGAAAATACTACAGAAACAACGTGTTCATTGCAGTTTGTCATCCGAAACAACTCGTGTGTTGACCTTCTGACAGCGATTCTTGCTACTGAACAACATCTCGCTGCACTATGTCGAGTCATTAACTAACGATATTAGTCCCTCCAGCACAATTGTTTACTTCTATAGGTACGAACTCCGTAATGAACCGGTAGTCGAGACAAACTTCACCATCCTATCTACCCTTGCAAGAGTACAAATCGCGTCTCTTTGTTCGGTTATTGTTGTAGTATGTGTTTTCTTTATGTTCTTTTTAGGTGATGAGAACGGCTGGGTCTCATCACCTAGGCCTTAATACCTGTATGATTGATGAATAAAACACCTTTAAGTAGACTTTCAGTTACGATGTTATGGATCATGTTGTTATTTAATAGTAAATGCACTGTTTTTGTTTCTTATCTCATCCTTTGATTAGTGCATTATATTTTAAAGAATATAAAATTTGTATACACGCATCCTCTCAATTTCTCTCATCCTTTCTTAAAAATGTCTTGTTTATGCAATATGCTAATTGAGAATTTTTTCCATATTAAGTAAACATGTATAGAATATATTAAGCTCGCAATTAATTCACGGAAATGGAACTGAGATATAAATGTTTGTATCATTGGCCACTTATATTCCATTTAGATAGTCGCAAGCTGGATGTAGAAATATAGGATTTTAAAACATAAAACGTGACATCGCGATTAGTGGGGGGGGGGGGGAAAGGAATTCTGAATATCACTTTTTTTCACAAGGAGAACTGTTTATTGTGCAGTTTTTCTTTTTCTTATAACGCATGAAACATTCACCAGAAAACAATAGTCATTTTCAAATAAGAAAAACAGAGAAATGCCATAGAAAAGTCATTTTATGATAACTCCATCTAAGAAGTTGTGAACCTGTAACGTGTTTAGTACTGTGGATGGACTGAAGAATCGAAAATCCGAAAATATTTCTCCCAGAGATCAAACATGAACGTTTCCCATCCACTTCAGATTTCTTACGTGGTGTCATAGCATGAAATGTAAATCATCTCCCAGATAATGACAATCAAAAACCTGCATGCTACATGGGATTCGATAACCTGTATGTTGCAAAGCAGAGATGCGTTCCGCTCTGTCAGCAAAGTCCTGTCTACCATTTGGCCTTTGCTAATGTATAAAGTTCAGATGCAAGAAAGTTTTCCTAGTTTCATAGAAACAATATTTATAGTTTCCATAAGTTTTTTAATTAACGAAAACGTTGATTAAATTATGTGTAACAAGACACCTTACATCATCTTGTTAGAGAAAAGATAATGGGTGGTCTTGTTACACACACAATCTGTTTCTCCATGTCGTAGTTTCTTGTCAGTATAACAGAATTGGATTTTAAATTCATCGGGATTGGTCTCCGATAGAGAGCATTTGTTCAGTCTCTCATGTGGCTTGTATACAGTTATAGCCGAAGATGAATGTTACGTTAGTGCTGTTGACCCAGAGGTCCTCAAACATTATTTGTAGCAGAGTTTCATATAATTTTTTATTGTATAATTTTATTTCGTCTCCTTGGGGGCCAAAGTAGACGAAACCATTTGAAACCCTTTTTTCGGCCTGGTTTCGAATTCCCTTCTAGGCTCCGAGCAGTAGCGGCTCGTCCATATGGGCTGCAAGGATGCATTAAATGCAGCTCCAGTGTTGAGTATGCTAGCCAATACTACTCGCTAGTATACTCGATGCTGGAGCTGCATTCAGTACAGCCCTGCAGCCCTTATGGATGAGCCGCCACTGGTTCTGAGTCATTTTTATAAATACTTTTCAAATGAACGTACGGTAGTCTCCCATAGGAAATGGTATGATTTTACATCCCGTGAATTCGGTCCACGTATATATTAACTGATTTCTGACCATTTGCATATGGATGGCTGGTTGTTTTGCAATTATATGAATCGTGGGAACTTTCTACGATTATTAACGAAATCTGTCTCGCTGTTTCATACTATTCATGTTTGTCCTCCCCCCCCCCCCAGTCATATTATTTTCTGTTGTGTTTTTGTGAACCTAAGCAATTGATGGACATAATCCACCTGACTCATGATCTTAGTTGCCTCTTCGCGGTATTGGCACACACTCACAAAAAAAAATGTTCTTCAGAATATCAGTTTATTTCTCATACTTCATTCATTCCTAAATTATTGATCACTGGATATGCTGACTTTTATACGCTTCTAACAAATATAACTCCAAGATGCGGCCAATAACCTCCGCCACTGTCTGGTGTTCCTAGTAAAAGCCAGTTGCAAAACTTCTTTTTCGCAGTTGTAAAACAACATTTTGATGTTGACTGACTTAAAATATCAATAAGAGAGTTTCCGTGACAGCATATTTTTGAACAAAGATGCCTAGCATAAGCCCTTTAAATCATTTACTACTGTTTTATATATTTCAGTAGAAAAGGGGAACGCGGTGTACCTTAACAAAGGTCTAAAGGAATTCTACTGAGATTTAGAAGTATGGTTAAATACTTCTAACTCCAGTTAGAAGTATTTAACCATAACAGGAGTTAACTTGCAAAGTGGAGTGTGTCTCGTGTCAATGACAGGTCGCAGTCGGATATGACTTAGTTTTTGGAAGTCCATAAAAACAAACTGGTGAAGTATGAATTCACTTTAAAAGGTAGTTTGAACTGTCTCCCCGTTCCATAATTTATATGATTAATGTGCTAGTTTTTATTTGATATCTAAGGGAGAACTTCGTATGTCTGCGTCATTAAGCAATTTTATGATTTTTCTATCAAAAGGTGTTTCAAGGATCACTATATCCAGTTGTTTATTATTGAGTTTACAATATTGTGATTGATATCAGCATCTTTATTACAATATCTAGTTATTTTTAATTTTGCAGTATCTTAATTGTCTGGAAGTTTTTTTAGCACCTTACTTTCCTTTCTTGGATAATGTGCATTCAAAACTAAGCATAAACCGACTGGTGTAGACTTAGTCTTAAAAAAGTATAAAAACATCTACGGGTAGGAGTGAGATCACTTAACTGAAATAAATTCAGTGTATTCAAGTTTTTGGAGTACTGCAGTACTAATTTAACTTTATCCTAGATTCGGTTTACTTTTTTTTATTTAAACTGAATTTTAGTGATTAATTGCTCTCCTTTTTGTAGAAAAAATAGTGAAAACAAAATCGATATTCCATGGTAAAAGCCATGGAATATAGTGTTTTTTTTTCGCCATTTTTTTCAGAAACTACGAGCGCCTATCATCGTTGCTTTGATCATTCATACGCATGTAAGCAAATGAAGCCACCGTTGATTACATTAAAAAAAAAGTCTCACTGTTTTAATTTTCAGTTAGATTGAAATTTCTATACCTATCTTACCTGAAATGTTAACTTGTTGAAAGGTTTAGATTACGTTATTGTATCGAATGTGACAAAATTCACTGGTAGAGTTTAAAAATAATGTAATATATAAACATTTATACTTGTGCAGTTCTTACTAATAACAATGATAATATCGTATCATTTGTGAAATGTTGTGGCTGTTATCCATAGTTAATTTTATAGTATTTTCCACAGAAAGTTAATTCTTATTAAGATCAACTAATTTTCCTGATTCTGTGGTCGAGTTCCTCAGAATTAGCACGTGGCAGGAATTGGAAGAGGTGATGGGCCTTAGGGAGGAATTACAAACGGCATTTATTCCTCACAGCTGTTTTTGTGTATGCTACGCTGAGATTTTTCCTGAACTTTTTCTTGCTTTTATTTATCGTATGCCGATTATAAATAGCATTTTCCAGTTACTGTGCACATAATAACAGTCGTAAAAATGTGCTAAATTTGAATTTCATGAATTTCCTTTGACGTAGCATTTGCAAGATCCATTCACTCACAGTTTCTCCAAAATAAGCAGTAAAAGAGGACTTTGGCGGTCTTAATAATTTAATTACGTTTGCATTTACTTACAAGTTTTTTTTATACAAAAAATTCTTTGTTAATCATTTCTTGCTGATATCAGTTCGATTCAGTTTTCTCACCGTTGTCCTTTTCCATATATTTCTTTAACGATCTTTTTCAGAGATCATTGAAGAAAAGTTTCTTTTAATGCTTTGAAGTTTACACTTTTTAAAGCTCCTAATCTATAATTTCTCTACTTATTACAATCTCTTCTTGTTATTTTGAAATGAGAATACGCAATTTTATACGTATTTCATCCATCCGCTCCCGAAAATCCTAACCGACTAGTAATTCCTGTCCCATTACAGAAAGACTTCCATTCCTTGTGTTTCGACATCTTCCTAAACAAACACATATGGTACGTAGGCCACAACAGCATATGATCTTTTCCAGACATCACCTAATTTGCATAATTTTATTTGAAACGCTGATTTTATTGGATAAGGGGCAGAGGATATCTTAAAGGGTGTCCTCTTATTTTACAACACTTCTATATACTATGTTATATAGACTGCAGAGTTTTTGGCGGTTCGATACACAGCACAAAAAAAAAAAAAAAAAAAAAAAAAAAAAGATTTTGTTTAAAAGTGTGTGCTTTCCAATAAAGAATTGTATGTTATTATTTCCATACTAAAACTATTCTATGTAATTAAATATTCTTCCTCATATTGTATTTCTCTTTTGCCAGTTATTTAAATGACCGTTTTTTTTTTTTTTTTTTTTTTTTTTTTACAAAACTTATCTCCTTTTTATTTCGACGTTGAGTAACTGCAAGAAAAAAATAATTGTTCTTATGCCAAGTCAGCTAACTGCTCTTTTACTTGAAACAGTTATTTAAAAGTGGGTTGGGGACAGCCGTTTATCATGGAAAAAGCGACATCATTTTTAATTACACTGATGAGTCTCTAGTTCCTTTCTGCCAGATCAAATTTGATTGATTACCTGTGAAGATCTTGTCATCTTGCCTCATTACCACGTTGCCATCTCACTTGCTGTCCTCCCTCCATCTTCATTCCCCGCATCTCTTACAAGGTCTTAATTTTAATAATCTTTCTCTGTTTATTTTAGAATTAGTTTGGTAACGAACTTTTGCAGATAAGTGAGCACCAAATAAAAGCTGTTTCAACGTTTAGACATTGGATGATTCCTTTGGAGACAATGTTTTATCATGTTTCCAATTGTTTTATTAAAGTAGCTAAAATACTTTTGATAGCATTCATCATGTTTGCAAAGTATTCCTAGACGAATATTGTTGACTATGACGTTTCAACAAGAAATATTGATTTTCATCAGACAGTAGACTCATTATAGAAGATTTATCGAGAATGGAGGAAACAGTTTACAGAGAGGAACTGAAGATTCTTGATATCTCACACTATTTTTCAGCATGCATCACATTTCTGAAAGCGCGTTTATTAGTTTCTATATATGGCCTACGCATTTCCCCTCTAGTACAGAACAACAAAACGTTATTATCACTATCTATTTTCCATCTTCTTGACTGACTCAGTTTGGAGAATGATGGCAAACATTTAAAATTTTCGGACTACTCTTTTCTCCCCCGCTTCCGTAGGATTCACTGAACTGGCTTTCATGCCAGCTTCCGCAAACGATAAAAGATCTGTCAAGTGGCCGCTAAGAATAGTTCCATTTCAAGCCTGCAGTTAGGAAATACCCATCCACATTTCACCTCATCCACGAACACGAGCGGGCGAAAGATACCATATATATTATCTGCCAATGACTTGCGCGTCGGCTAAACAGCATCTACACATCTTCGCTTATTTTTTTCCTCTTTTATTGTTGGAGATAATTTTTTATTTTATTTTGCCAACTGTTGAAGTATTGCTTGCTGACAAATGAGCGTTAGAATTATAACTTTCAAATTTTAAAGTATTTCGAAAGCTATATTTAAGCATTAATTACGAGTTTTGAGTTCGCTGTGGAAAATGTTATTTTGGTACTTTATAACTTGCTAATGCATACTTTTATGCTAACATAGCGTGTGAAAAGTTTAGAACAGGGCTGGCCTGGGCCCAAGCGCCACATAGAACGGTTTTCTGATGTTTGCAAGCCGTAAGATATTTTCTAAAACATTTGTTTGTTTGATTTTAAATCGCATACAGATACATATAATCATGATCACATTATTAGGCTGTTTAATTACTGCTCATAGAAGGCTAAGGTTACGTCTTCTTTTTTGTGTATATTTTATGTATGTTATGATATTTATTTATGTCTGTGAAAAAGATTATATATGTATCATAAATTTTTGTCCTAAACGTCAAATTTTATTAAATCCTTTCATCCAGAGCGAAATTGACTGAAACTAATACATGGAAAGCATCCGGAGGGAGGGAAAAACTATTTGGTTTTTGTGGAAAATAAAAATTTCCCACTTAGTTCCGAGTATTGTAACAGTTTTTTTTTTTTTTTTAAATACGTGTGGGTCGAATATATTTTAGATCTTTTCAGATATAAATAGAGAGAGAAATAATATCAGAATTTAACAATTTTGAAAGTGGTATTTCAATATTAAAAGAGGGAATACTAAATGCTTTGGAGCTAATGAAGACAGAAAAAACACCGCATCAAGATAACATTCATTCAGAAATGCTAAAAATTAGAAAGAAGCGGAATAAGAGCATATCCTCTTTATTTAATCACATATAAAGTGCACGTGTTCCTTCTGAACTCAAGAATTCTATTTTTATAAACATCCCGAAAACAGTTGGGCATTTATTTGTAAATATTAGATTAATTAGCTTAATGACGCATGTAATAAAAGTACTATTTATACGAATTATATTGAAAAGAATAAAATCAGAAACAGCAAATGAAATAAAGTGCATCCGAAGTGTATTTATGAAAAGCAGAGGAACCAGAGAGGATGTCTTCAATATCAGAATGATAGAAAGAAACTTGGAAATGTAGAAAGATATTTATCTTTGTTTTAGAAGTTATAATAAAGCATTTGATAGTGTTCACTATAAGAAATTAATAGAAACATTAATAAAGAAATAATAGATAGAAATGACACATCTGATAGAAGACAGACGTGTCATTTCTATCTGTTATTTCTTTAAATAATAAACAATCGTACTCATGGGCCTTAATTCTGTACAGGGTAAGAGAGTAGCTCAAGACAGAAAGATGTGGAGAATCATAATAACCCATCTCCTGGATGGGGATGAGACTTGATAGGATAAATAACTACTTTTATGATATTTTAAGCTGAAACTGTTTCATGCAGCTTTTAAATGCGGCTGATTTAAACGGTTGTTCTGGTTAGAAATATTGTTATTAATGTTCATAATTATATATGTTCTTATCAACTGTTTATTAATTATCATAACGGTGAACCATTCATTTATTTTCTGTAGCCGTCCAGAAAACTGTTGCGAATTATTGATATAAAAATGAAATATTAAATCATACATCATGATTCCGAAAATTAATATCTCAAAGCCAATATCTAATTAATTAAAAGATACAACAATATATCCGGATATGCTCTACCATTTTCTGAACCTGAAATGTCTTACTAAGCCTACGTATTGTTCCGATCAGTATAGATAACAACATCTGCATTGAAATTGGGCAGATGTTCACTGTCGATATCACAGCATGTATTCTAAACGGAAGTCACAGATAGAAGGATCGCTTCAGCGAACCATCTGTGTAACAGATGATCGTGTATCTCGAAGATAATCAGAAGGCCATTGAAATTCCTTGTGTAATTGTGTGAGGCAAGAGAAACTCCGAATTTTGGTGCTTATCTAAGTATTCACATTATTCTGATGGTGTTACGTCTGTTAAATGGATTCCAGCAACTCTTTCCCGAGTGATATCCTTGTTCCGCTTTGTGGACAGACTCAGCTGAGCTACTGAAACTTTGCTCTGTCTAGAAATTAGTGCCACGCGTTTATTGTGTCTGCGTGCTACGTGAGTGAAATAACCCTCGGTGACATTCTTGTATCAACAGTCAATGCCGTCTTCTATTGCCTATTTTTGTCACAATAGGACATCAACAAACCTAAATCCAATAATTCTCGTTTAAGGTTATTTCTGTGCGTGACTTCCAAAGCTTGTACTTCTCTGACAAATGCTATCTTGGAAAAAAGTGAAAGAAGGCTGTACACACACACACACAATATTTCCTGCGCTTTTCTTTTCGTCTTTCTTTTCCAGTTACTATAGAGGAATCTTAGTCATTGGCAAATCCTCCACAGACAACACCAAGTTTCAGAAGCGAAATGTCCATAAAATCCCTCTTTATTACTGTAATGTCTATCGATGTGGGAGTGATTAGACGTGGCTGGTCGCTGACAAAGACGCGAGACGGTTGATGCACTAGTTATTATGGTATTTTTTGCTACTCTGATAGGCAGTGGGAAGACTGCCGGAATTTGGACCTAAAGGGATCATGCAGCTTACGAATGCGAAAAACTATGAGAGCAAAAGAGATATTTGAAATACCTTTTCACTAGATTTTACTCAGCCAGATCAAACTCATAAAGATATAGAGGTAATCTTCTTTGACAATTTTGTCGCATTTCGTTTAAAACGGCAGCAGCAGTTGGTGAGATAAACTTTTATTTGCTAGAATTTTGGAAATAGTCATCTTCTTATCTATATTTATATATTCTCGGTAGGAAAGATTACAAATTTAGATACTTTTTTACAGTTATTCTCTCAAAAATTTCCAATTAAATTGATCCGGATTTCGATAGAGTTGAGTGCTACGAGCTTATGGTTTCAAGTTTTTGTGTATAGGATAACTCATTACTTGCTTTTCTGTATTTGTTCAGTCATCTTGATTTTGGTTTCATTCTGAGTAATATGGCAGAGTTATTTAAAACGATTTGAATTAATGTTGGAAATGACGATGAAATAAATTTTTACAGCATACCTCCCCAAACCAATTTTTGCGATCGTTTGCTGTGATAATGAGTTTGGCTGGGATGGGCTAGGTCGTTTTGTTAGGAATTACTGCCAAAGCAACTAAGACTGTGAAGCCATTGTATTATAGATGTTAATTGTCTGCGTTCTTATGTCCTGTTTGCTTGTTTTGCTGGAGGGAGAGAGAGAAAACCGAATTTCCTGGATTAAAAACCTTCCCTCCCTTCTTTGATATCAAGTCCCCTTTAATCGCTAAGCATTGATAAAGATTATTGAAACGAGATTTGAACCTAGATCTTTCCATCCACATGACATCGTCAATGCCGACTGAGTTAGGAAGGGACAGATAAGGAGTGACGTAATACTACACAAACACTGTTATGAAGTATTTTTTTTATGATTGCTCTGAATCATTTCCATATTAAAAGTTCTTTATATCTGGCGTATGATTTCAAGATTTATAATCTTCTTAATATTTCCAGTAGTAAATCAGACGTTTATTTGAAATTGGTTCGATTATACACTATTTCGTTTTACTCTCTATTATATATAAGACTTTTTCTTTTTCAAGACTATGGTCGAGGCCGAGAAAAGTTCTCGGGTTCGACCACAGAAGGCAACACTATCGGTAAGATTGTTTTTTAAGTTGACACATCTATCATAAGCATCCATTTGAAATTGCAAGTCATTCTATCAAGTAGTTTGTTTTATACAGCTGTCTGAAGCAAAAGAGTTGCTGTATCCCTTGAAATGGATAAAATTGAGTATCGTGCGGTTATAAAATTCTTTGTAAAAGAAGGTTTAACGCCAAATGAAAATTTCTGAGACTATAGGCATTTTAAAAGAACGTGTAGGATATATTTTGCATGAGG
Source organism: Typopeltis vanoorti (assembly GCF_054136105.1). Taxonomy (NCBI): domain Eukaryota; kingdom Metazoa; phylum Arthropoda; class Arachnida; order Uropygi; family Thelyphonidae; genus Typopeltis; species Typopeltis vanoorti. The sequence goes on from NC_143569.1 coordinate 84,667,400, forward strand.
AATTGCAAATGAAAAAGCTTTGCGCAATATGGGTGCCGCGCTTGCGGCACCCATATTGCGCAAATGATCAAAAATGCACTCGCATGAAAATCTCTGAACAGTGCTTGGAGCTATTTAACAAGAATAAAACTGATTTTGTGCGTTGATTTATTACTATGGATGAGACTTGGATTCACCATTATACACCAGAATCCAAACAACAGTCAAAAGAGTGGACAGAAGCCGGTTGTTCAGCGCCAAAGAAGACAAAGTCGGTTCCATCAGCAGGAAAGGTCATGGCATCGGTGTTTTGGGATGCTAAAAGCATTTCGTTTATTAATTTTCTTGAAAAGGGTAAAAAATAATCTGGGAATATTATTCCGATCTTTTAACCAGACTAGACGAAAAAATTTGTGAGAAAAGACCCGGTTTGCAGAAGGAAAAAAATCATCTTTCATCAGGACAATGCACTAGATCCCTTAAGGGATCTGCACTATGAATTGTTGGAACATCCACCCTATTCCCCAGATTTGGCACCCTCTGACTTCTGTCTCTTCCCAAAACTAAAACTTCCTCGTTGGTCAGCGTTTTTCTTCGAATCAAGAGGTGATCGCAGCTGTAGAGGGGTAGTACTAGTCTTATGGGAGATTATGTTGAAAAATAAAAATCAATTTAAAATTATAAAAATTTGTTTTTTCATTGTTAGGCCGAAAACTTTTCAGACCACCATCGTAAATATGGCTGTTAAACTTTCCAAAATTTGGGAAACATTAATTCTTAGATATCCGCCCAACAGCCAAGACTCGCTACCAGCTTCTATAACGGGCTCCCCACTCTTGGAATTTTAGGCTCTTAGTCGAACATTTTCCATTTTTTATTTGTGTGTTATTAAGATGTTCCTGTGATAGAAATGAAATACTGGAATACATAAATACCATATTTACGATGGTGGTCTGAAAAGTTTTCGCCCTAAAATGAAAAAACGAATTTTTGTAATTTCAAAATGATTTTTATTTTTCAACATAATCTCCCTTAAGACTAGTACATTTGCTCCAGCGATATTATGAGTGGTCTGCAAAATACCCCTCCACAGCTGCAATCACCTCTTGATTCGAAGAAAAACGCTGACCAACGAGGAAGAATTTTAGTTTTGGGAAGAGACAGAAGTCAGACGGAACCAAATCTGTGGAATAGGGTGTTAAACGTGTGCTTAATTATTTCTTGGTGCCGTTGTCTTTCCATCAAGCCTAAATTTGCCGTTTGATGCGTTACACTTGACACGTAAAGAATATTTTCAAATAAGTCCATATTGCTGTTCTCGTTAATTTTCTCAGCATTAGTGAAATTTGTTTAGTCAAGCCTCAACTATTTATCAGAAATGTGTGGATGAAGTTTTTAACTTCCTTTTGTAAAATTCAAGGACAATCAGAATTGATACCGTGAAAGTTTAGGAAAACCCAATATGGTGAAAAATTTGACTGAAGAAACAAATTAGAAATGTGTGCAGTAACTTCTTAAATAATACTTCATTCGCCTCCTAAAGTAGATTTCCATGGCTTTTTTTTTTTTTTTTCAAATAGACTAAGACGAATTAAAACCGGGTATCAGGACAGAATTTAATCATAATGATTAATGTGATAGGTCATCTTCATGGCCGGTGTGACACGACTTGCTTGAAGTCACTTAAAAAGACTTTGGGGGCTAATGCAAGTTATAGACCTAAAATGCTTCAATTTAGCAATTGAATTTCATTTATTTGTTTTTTAAATGATTACAGATATTTAATATCCTTACATTATATTTTACTTTGCTGCCTTTTTAACCAAGATTTCCAACTTATTTAATCTCCAACCTAGTTATACTTCTGACTACTTTTCCAATATTATTTATAACATATTTTCATTGATTTTTAGCCGTTTTTCATCTTCAGGTTTGTTGTTGTTTACGTAACAAGATAATTATAACACAAGATAAGGCAATATTTATTTATTTGTATTTTATTGATATCACATTTTATTATATTGATTACTAAAGGCGTTCGATAAGAAAACATAGATTGATTCTGATACGCATTATAATCTTGAAGAACTTGCCGATGGAAGCACTTTTTTCAGAATCCATTAAAATAGACAAAATTCAAGTTGAACAGAGTTAACTACAAAAAAGAAGAGAAGAATGAGAAATAGGAAAAATGGAAGAAGTGCATAAAAGAGGAGAAAAATCGAAAACGGTAGAGTGGGAAAGGTTGATGAATATGCCTTAGCAAACAGTGACGGATAACGTAGTGTGCACTGGGATTTTCTTTCCTCAGACCAAAAATGCATTCATTTGTGGAAACTTGCTTACATCATTTGATAAAGAGCAAAATCCTCAAGATGTCTTATTGGAAATTTCCAGATTTATTTAAGATACATATTTCGAGAGAGAGATTTTTATAAAAATGCGACTGTTTTTGACATCTCCAAGTAATCAGAATATTCAGATCCTGCTCCTTTTTACACATAACCAGCTATTCGTATGTAAAAGGTGTATTTGCAAAAAAGCATGTCCTTAGAATCACTTCCCCCCCCCCCCCCCTTCCATCCGATGCTATTCGTCATGCTGAACTGTTTATTCATTGCAGCCAAAATGCATCTTCCCAAACTTTGTTTTATTGTGTTTTGCCTCATTTTGTATCTTGTAATATTTACATAAGACTCCCTTGCTGGGTGGGTCATGAGAACATCATCTGTCTGTTTCTCTCCTGTGTAATGCATTATGGATGTATTTTCAGTGGTTGATGGTCCAACTGTGTGTTCTTCGTGCGATGTATGAAATCTTATATTTTTAGCCTACTTCTGTTATTTTTTTTCTTTTTCTGCTTTCCTCCTGCAAAAATATTCTTATTACAGGATGAAGTAAGAAATTATAATATTTAATGAAGAACTCGTCGACTGCAAAATATTTGTTCGAAACTTCATACATAAAGAAGCGTGATTTTGTTATGTTACTTTGTAATTTTAGCAAGTACAGCCTTTTCTACATTTGTTTCTTATTTCTTATATAAGGATACATTTATCTTTTAGCGGTATGGCACTGTGCATTTAAAACATTTGAAGAGTGAACTAATTTTAGAACTACGTATGCTTATGCGTTGAGTACCATGTCTTATTTGGAAAAACATGTTATTGAACTCTGCATATTGCAAACGTAATTATATAACTATATCATTCGGATGGATGCGTGATTTTTGACTTGATATATAAAGGCTTTTTTTTATCAACTGAAAAAGAGTTAGTTTCATACGGAAGTAGTAAGAGTTTTCATTCCGTTAAGCATGCACATTGGCGAAGAATGCACGCATTAACTGGCAAAATTCATTTAATGAATGGGAAGAGTGGAGTTAGATATGGATTATAGAATTTAAATTCATAATTCACACAAATACTGCATGCTTAATAGTGCTAAATTCCATATATTTTCATATATCAAGTAATTTCGATTACCCTTCTCCCATAACAATTATGATTCTTCTTTCCTAAAGCTTATCGAATTCGCTGCTATAAGTGGTTTCAAATTTAGAAAAAAGAAAAGAAAAAGGAAACTATTTTCGAAGAATGTTTTTCCCAAACTGTTTAATATGAATGAAAAGTTTTTATTTTGTTCTTTACGTTAGTCTTGATATTTACATTTGCACTTCAGCTATGGTAGTTTTTGTTTACTGAATATTTAAACAAGCCTGGAAATATCTTTTTTTTTAAAAAAAAAAAAATAATGCATGTTACATTTTACTTTATGTACGACTAGTTAAACGTTTCGAAAGTTTTTCGTCTTGCTGTTTTTTTCGATTTATTTTCGTTGGCACATAGATCACGTTGTATTTAAGATTCTAAGTAGTTTGGGTAAAAGAAAAATCGTGAATAATTATCAATTATGCCCAGAAACATGAGCGAGTTTATTAATATTTGAATAATTTTGATCACTAATCTCTAAACTGACTTAAGAATGAATTCTATATTTATTTATTTGTCTGTCTGATTCACTTGTACAAATAAACAACGGAAAACAGAAGAAAATTCGCGCTTGTGGATAATATATTCTCAAAAAAAAAAAAAAAAAACTCTCTTTAATTTTTCTTTACTTTTTACTGTTCAGATCAGATGCGCAGCCTGTCGCGAAACATTTCGCTGGCTTGATTTAATTTAAATAGCAGCATTAGATTAATATTTTTGTAATGCTTGAAGCCGGTCTCTGATTATTTTACTCGCATAGAAATCCGAAATCATGATTATGCTGGACTGAGCAGAATTTCGAAACACTACGGCATAGCTGAAATCATAGACAAACAGCTTTTTATTTCAAAAAAAATTATATCACCTAATACGATACCTGTATCGTATAACAAAGCTCTTAGAAGTTTGTATTCGATCAGCTGCGTTATCTGATGAGAGGTCAAACGGTAGACAATAGCCAAAGGCTGGCTACTTGTTTAGAATTCCGGTGCACACATTGTGGCTTCACGTACGTATCTTGATTACCTGACGGGACAGTTTCTTGTACTTTACTGTTACTGAGCCGAAAACTAGTTTTCGGGAACTAAGAAATGAAGCAATGGTTTCTATATTTTGTGATTGTTTATGATTATGTCTAGGTATAATTTAAGGTCACGTGGCGAATGTATGATGTCTATTAAGAGTGTGCTTCCGACAACAGTGAGGAACTAGAGTTTGCCGAAGGGGGAAAATCCTTCAAACAATCCCCACATTCCTTAGTGGTCACTTACTTTCAGTGGAAAAGTCTTGGAAATCCCCAAATGTCATTGACTTTGCCTTTCTGTGCTACAGAGTGTCTTGAGTATGTAATGTTATAGTATCATTTTTCATTGAACTTGAAGAAATTTGAAAAGATTTCAATCTTGATTATGGATTTTCTTCCAGTAATCTGTTTCTGATTTTCAATTCTGTAGAGGATTTGACTGAATCTGTAGCAATTGTAGAAAACAACGCGTTTCTGCAATCAGCAATCATATTGAGAATCAGAGAATGTTTGTGAAGGCCACTGAATTGCTTTGGGAGACAAAGTATTCTCTGACACAAAAAAAGTACGATTACTTTCGTTTTATAATGAAACTAAACAAGCGCGGTGAACGATTTTTTTTAAATTTTATTTTATGTAATGACTTCTTTAGTCGAAGCTAGGCCACGTTTACTATATTATTCTTAGAAAAATTTTCATCCTGTGCAAAACACAAGCTGAATCATGGAATTTTTCAAGATCGTGCTATGAAAACTATCTTGAAAAAATTTATTTCAAAAATGAGCGTCATGTCCGGTATTTCGCATCACGCATTAAAACACCGCCTCTGTAGGTATGTGGCAGACGCTAGACCAGAACGTTTTCGTGATCTGAAGCGATCGATCGCTTAACTCTTTCACTTAACCCTATTGTTTAAATGAAAAATTCCTTTCACTTTATTGGCCCCAGCATTTCCGCACGTGAACTTACCAAGTAGCTGCTAAAATTAAACTTTCTCCGATATTATTCGACTTCTTGCTGTGAGCAACACGGCATCTAGTTTTAAATGATGTCCCCAGGACTTATTTAGATGCTGAGAGTTTTTCTTCAGTTGTGTAGCATCTATGGCGAACGATCGTTTCTTTTCTTTTCTTTTTTTTTTTTTTTCTGTGATTGGAAGAATGACTTTTGCTTTCCTCGTATACTCCTTGTGATGAGTTTCCAAATGCCACTTTAGTTTATTACGTTTCATGCTCTCCGAGGACACCACCACCTGACACAACACATTTGCGGTTCTTTCTTCATTTTTCACTTCAACACTTGTAAATCCAAGAAGACGTCGTTCTACTTCTTAGCTTGTTTCACGCCTCCTATTTTTGTCTCCAACGCCTAACGGGCTTGTGTTAAAGGGAGAAACATTTCTATTGAAATAACTGAATTAGCTTCTTATAAATCTATTTTTAATTTATCATTGAATATTATCTGGCATCGAACATTAGTAATTTTCAACTCTAAGTTAAAACTTTTATTCAGCCCCCCCCCTCTAATATTCATTGTTCATTTGTTATTTCAACTTTCTGTACAGCAGCATTTCTGTTCTTCATATGAACATTATTAATCTTTCCTAGCCTTGAAAATAGCTCCATAAAAAATTTATATCTCAGTTAATATGCTATCAGTCGATCGCTTCCGGTTTGACGCACGCTTGGCTGTTTTTCTTAGTTGACTGAGTCCTGTGCTATTACAAGAAGTTGGATTTTTATCCACACGACGTTGAGCTAATAATATTATCTGCTAGCGTGTGATTCGATTTAATTACGTGTTCGATAATATCTTAAGATAATAGTAATGCCTCTGGAAACGAAGAAAACACAAAACAACAATTATTGAGGATTCTAATTCTTTAAAAGAAATTAATTTTATTTAAAGTTATTTCCTTTTTTTTTTCTTTAGACACGACAGTGAAATGCTGGCGCTTTGCATTTATTTCAGATTCGACTTCTTCTGGCCATTTAGCTTGGTAACTAAAAACTAAATAATCGTTCTACATATGGGATATTGAATACCCATTATTGGTCTCTGTGACAACGTCATCTCAACAATAAAAAGCAATAAAAGCTACATATGCGGAAGGTATTTTGAAATTTCACGTACTTTTTAGTCACAAATATTCCATCCTTGACAAAAACGTTATCTTAATTGTCATGCGATACTCCCCTTTTCACAAACGTGGTTATCCAATTAAGAATACAATATTATTACTGAACGAGAAACAATTCATTGTAGACAGTCATAGTCAACCGAACCTATTGATAATGTAGTCTTAGTGTTGCTTATTATTGCTATTATATTATTTTACCAATTGTATTCTGTTTTATAAAGGCGCTGTTCGTGAAGGGGAAAATAGTTGACATATTTTTCTGATAAAACGCACTAGATTACTAATTGCATCTTTGCTTCTTTTAAATAACAATTTGTAAAATTTAAGACTTACAGCTTTTTCAATTCTGAATGTGATTTTCCAAACAATTTTGATAGTGTTATTAAACATTCGTCCAAATCGTCGAATGGATTTCCTTCCGATAACTTACTATGAATAAATAAGTTATTCGAATAACTTACGCTCATTTCAAAAAGCTACATCCTTTTCAGGTTTGTCATGCACAGCATTTTCACAAATATGAAAATATAATTCGTTTTTATATTAATTTTGTAATGTCATACCTGCATCTTTTTACTTAAATTAAATCAGGTATATGGCATTGTTTTTGGAACGTCGGGAAATAATGAAGGCCTGTTCGAATAGAAAACTATGATCAGCTGCTTACACGTCATCATAGTTTATTCACGATTTGATACAATGTGAAAAGGGAGATTTATGTTAAAAATTAAATATTATAAATTATGGTCTTCCAAGTTTCTCTATCTGGAGCTAACTGGTAGATGTCAGATGGAGTTTTACAGTTCAGCCTACTGATGGTTTCTCATATTTATTGCAAACAATAAATATGAGAAACCATGCAAAATTGTTTGCAATAAATATGAGAAACCATGCAAAATTGTTTGCATGGTCTTTCTCTACTGCGATTGCCATCTTCTGGTTTGTACAGGATGAAGGATTCCAAAAAGGGTGAGACTACAGGATGTCTGAGTTGATTCCCAAGCCATCTGAGTGTAGTTTTTTGACTATATTGATAAGTGGTTCTTGCTTAGCCAGATTTAGCACAGCAGAGTTAGTGACACGGTCCGTCCAAGTGTATCCAAGGATCAGTCTGAGACGTAGTTCCAAAGGGGTTAATTAGATCTGTAGTTTTTTGGTGCTTATTGTCCAGGTTTGAGAACCATACAAGAAAATGGATCTACTGGTTGCATGGTATAGTCTTAATTTTGTCTTTAATGATATTAACGATGATTTCCAGATGGGGCGGAGTTTGTTATGGAAGACTAGAGCCAGCTGATTACGTTTTCTAATATTTTATGTATTGCTGATGTACGATCCAAGGTATCGAAAGTCCTTTACTCTTTCTAAGGATTTATTGTTAATATGACGAATAAAGTTTTCACAACCTATTGAGAATACTTTGGACTTTTGGATGTTGATCTGCAGACCAATAAGCTTAGCCTGTGCCTCTAGTAGACTGAGATGTTTTTGTGCATTTGTTGGTTCTGTATCAATAAGTATAACATCATCAGCAAAGCTAAGATCAGTTATTTGCATGGCGTGATGGACTTTCTGATGTTAAAACCAAGATCCTCTGTGTTGATGGTCCGGAAGATGTAGTCCAAGCATACTAAAAAAACAAATAAGGTACTAGTACATCATCTTGCAGGGCGCCTGTTGTCACCAGAAAGGATTCAGATGTTTCTATTTTAAAGTTACTGTAGCATTGTAATCTTTATAAGGTGCTGAGATTGCTTGTATGAGTTTTGACAGTAGACCATTGAAGCTGAGTATTTTAAACATTGCTTCTATATTAATGGAGTCAACGGCTTTCTTGAAGTTTATAAAGGTAAAAATGAGTGGTAAGTGAACCTTCTATGATTCTTCTGATGCAATGTATCTGTTCTACTGTACATCGTTTTTTTAGAAATCCAGGTTGTTTTTTTCTTAAAAGTGGTGTTAAGTAAGGTTCTGTTCTATTGAGTATTATCATGCTATTGTAGATTTTAACTTTGGTTGATAGCAAAGTAATACCTCTGTAGTTATTCATTCTATTAAGACTGCCCTTTTTGGGTATAGGGACAATAAGGACTTGTTTCAATTGTTGGGGTATTATTCCAGTGTCTAAAGCTTGATTCATTATAGCAAGGAGATTGGAATATGTATTATACCCAGCATTTTTGAAAGTTTCTGCTGTGATTCCATCACTTCCTGAGGATTTTCCTGCTTTGGTTTGATCTATTGCTATTTTTAGTTTCTTTTCAGTGAAGTCTTCACAATTTACTGTTAGAGCGGTGGTTAGATGCAGGTCCGCTAGCTGACTTGAATGTTGGGGATTATCAGCATTGAGTAATTCTTTAAAGTAATTTCTCCCTTCTTTCATCAATTTCGAATTTACTGATAGCTGTCTACTGTTTTTGTCATATGTGACAATATTTCCACTTCTTTTTGTTTTATGGTGACAGATATAATTTATCATTTGAAAAGTGTTTCTAGTATCCCCAGTTTTATTATAATTTTCAAGTTCCTCGCAGTATTTATTTATTTGATTTTCTTTATCTCTGATCATTAGTTCATTGACCTTGTTATTTAAAATGTCTAGTTTATCTTTATCTATTTCATTCCTGTGTAAGCGGTAGAGTTTCCGTGCTTTATTTCTTCATCTATATATTTTTTAGTTTCAGGGGTAATCCATTTTTCCGAGTCTTTTTTATTGCTGTTCCCAAGAATTTTGTTGGAGGTTATGTTTAATGCTTCAAGGATACCCTTATAGTTTTCATTAACTGGATCTTTAAGAATGTTTTTCATATTGTTTTCTAATGTACTGTGGAAAGATGCTGCAATTTATGGGTTATTTAGTTTGTCCCAGTTGTATTGTTTCTTTTTAGGCCTCTTATTTTTAGAGGCTTTTAGTGAAAGTTTAATGTAGGCACTGATTATTCTCTGGTCAGAGTTTAGTTCAACCGTATTATATGCTCGACAGTTCTTGATCAATCTGATCCACTTTCCATTGATTAGGATGTGTTCTATTTGGATGTTATGTTTATTGCTTCCATTTGGGAACATCTAAATGAGAACCATTTGGATGTTTCCAGGTCCATTGTCTTCCTTTTGGATGTGGAAATTTGGTTTGGGTGATTACCATGTTATGACTATTGCAAAAGTTCATAAGAGAATGTCCATTGTTATCTGTGGTTTCATAAGTATATTTAGCCACATTTTTAGTAGTACTAGCAATGTCTTTACCAATTTGGGCATTAAAATCGCAACCAACGAGTGTGTCTGTGTGTATATATATATATATATATCTGTTTTATTTACTAGCATTTTGTGGATAAAATTGATTTATTTTTATTTGATAAACTGCTTCATGTACTGAATTAATAGTTAAATTGCACCTTACAAGTAAAACATAATTAAGTTTCACTGTGCAGGAGAATGTTTAAATGTACTCTTTACGTATAAGTTTGTGGTTGGATAATAGCTTGGAAAATTAATGAGAACAATAATACGACATGTAATTATTATTTATTGACGTAATTATTTCTCAGTTTCTTGATTCTTCTAGGGATTTTGCTATTTTTAACCATTAGTATTTCTATTTTTGTAACATTGAACGTGTTTCTGGGCTGTTGTACTCGGTGTGTTTTCACTTCAATGCACACAGACATGAAAACGTAACAGGAAACTTTTATGCATCTTATGTAATAGTAGACATAGGCAAAACTGACAAGTGAATATTTTAGAATATGAGTAGCTGGTGGAGGTTGAAATGGGCAAAAAATAACAGCATTATTCAGCTTCATTTTTTTTTGAAAAAAAAAAAAAACGAATTTTGCTAAATAGAAATTCCTTCTCTTGATTTAATAAAGAAGGATTTTTTTTTCATCTTCGATATAAATTATTTTATTCCGATTATGTGTAAGTATTCATTTGTGCCTAATAACAAAAAGCATTTAATTTAATGTTATTACTGATTTATTTGATTTTTATATTTTATAGATGTATTTATTAAAATATTGTTTTATGCTGTCAGCCTGAAATTTTGCTCATTTATTAATTAAATTAAATTAGTGTACTGTCAGCTAAAATTAATTGGTCTCGATAACAGTGCCTGCGTGCACTTGTTGTACTTTACTCGTATGATAACTTTTTTTTTTTTGTGATAACTGCACATCTGAGGGGTTCTATAGTACCTTACAACGTTAGATTCGACAGGTGGGTAGAAATAAGAAGCGTGTGTTAACATTGGATTTAAAAATCTGTACTTGGTTCTCGTTACGAAATGCATTTACGCCGTTCCACATTGCAACATTAGTAGAGTTGAACGAAGAAAGAAAAAAAAAAGTTTTGTGAGCGATTAGAATTGAACTCTGAACATGTGTGTCTAACAGAATGCCATTTTTGATGAACGATAACGATGAAACCTATCTAGAGAAATGCAGGCAGCAGTGACAAAAACGTTTGTGTGAAGAGATTGTAGTGAATGGATGAGAGATGGGTCATATCTTGATCTCTCACCAATAGGACATTCCCAAATGTGAGAACAGTATTCACTGGTAAGACGGATTTGTGATTTGCTTAGGGTTAATAGCTGTTCAGAGTTGAAACAACGTCTTGACCGTAAAAGAAAACTTCTTTGGGTGTTGAGATGTCAATACTTGTAATATGTTTATGCCGAGAAAGATTGAAGAAGTGTATATAATGCATATATTAAATTTATGGAACCATTTGATTTCGACTGGTTTCCGTTAATTGAAATAAAATTTCCTAATCAAAACGAATAAAATAAATAGGCATATAAGCTAGAAATAATATTAATTATTTTACCTGTAAAGTCTTGGAGACATCCTTCAGCAATGATTTCCAGTTTCTCGCCTTTAAATAAATAAGGAGAGAATGTAAATAGTAGAGAAGAATATAAATATTCATCAGAATATTGTAAACAGTTATAAGGAAGAAATTTTTATAGTAATAATAATAATAATAATAATAATAGAAGAATTAATAGACAAAAAAGTACGTACACGCATGAGAATGAATCAAATGCAACATTTTTTGAATTTACTTTAATTCTAATCACAATTTTTCTAGCATCTCAATTTTCCCCACTTCTTTTTTTTTTTTTTTTTAGTGACACTCGTTATTTTGTAATGGCAAAATCATACAGCTATTGCATTATGAAGTAAAGAAAAGTTAATTTGCAGTATTATACGAAATAAAGGACTTTTCTTAACATATTTGATGAAGTAAACTGATTAGTTAAAATCTTGTTCTAGTACAGGTTAAAGTTTAGTGGACCTGCGCGATGAGTCCTCGGACTCCATGGAGGTGCCTGTATTATAATAATAATATTTTGTTATTATAAAATTATTTTTGTTATTTTATAATAATAAAAATGTATGGAGACCTGCTTCTTAAAGATAGCAGGTCGGTCTTAACATATTATCATCGCCAAGTTTGAGGTCATTCCCATCTTGTTCTTGATAAGAAAGGGATATTTCCTAATCCTAAATAGCATTTATTTGTATTTATTCGAACGTGTTCTATTCTCGATTTCCCTGAATTAGAATTACTCTGTTCTAATGCATCGTCTGTTTGTTTTTAAGGTGGCTCTCAGCGTAAAATTAGAGTACTTAAAATTTATAGTTGTTCAGAGCTAATAGCTCTGATGAACAGCTAATTATTCAGCATTTGTAATTAGCTGTTCATCAGAGCTTTTAGAGAAGAAATCAAGAATTTCTTCTCTAAAAGGATTATAGCCTTCGTATATTATCTGAAATTTTCTAACTAAATCTGAGCAGAAATTCTTAAAAAGGGATACCTTAATAGCTCTGTTTATTTATAGTTATTGATATGAAAAAGAATAAGACGACAAAGTGCTGTCGCTTTTCCTTAACTAATATCGTTGTTTATGTAAATAGACCAGCAGAAATTATGCAGTGGTTTTATAATTATTTTCCGTTTTTATGTATGACAGAATATTTAAAGAGTTATAACTTCACCTTCCACTAAATTTTTGCTTGACTTTAATTCCAAGACCGGGCAAAATATATATTTGCAAAAATGGCTGTTTATCTATAAATCATAATGAAAGCGCTAATGGTAAGTTATGAAGATCGCTAATGTGTTTGGTGAAAAAGAACACGCAACTTTATCTCTCTTTGCTCTATTACTAAATTTAACTATCAGCTTCCAACTAACATCATTACCAAATTTCGTATGGGTATCATTTAGATCCCCTCGAAATCAATTTGGTAATTTATTCGTATTCCTGTATTTGAAGTTTGCCTATAATTATGGATAATTTAAGCCTATCAAATGCATCGAGGAAATAAAATATTTGAATTGCGTTTTGGTTTTTTTTATCCAAGTTAATGTTGACGTCGTTTCGATAAATTTACAAGAAAGAAACAATACAGCACTTTTTTTTTTGTTTGTTTAAGCTTCCCTACTTTATTTCGTAATGACGATCAGCCTGCTCTGAATTATTACGTGGTTGAATTTTTGGCGTATCTTCTGACGAGAGAAAGATTAGCAAAAAAAAAAAAAACTATTCAATAAATTTTTATAATATTAGTTTTTATTTTTATGCTTAAAATATTTTCTGAATTTCAGTGAACCTGCGAAAACATGGATTGATCTTATTGGCGGAATTGTAGAACTTTTTGAAATAATGTCAATTTATTATACTTTCATATTTTAAAAATTTAATCAAATTCCGAAAACTAAAAAAAAAAAAATATGTAAACAACGATACCGTGCATTGGCTTTTATTTTAATTTTGTGCATGATCAGTACAAGAAAATAGATGCTTCCGTTTTTAGCATTCATGTTGAAAGCATAGTCTTCTAAATTGCATACTAAAATTTAAAAATAAGTTTGGTAATTTTGCTACAGTGTTCATTAACGACTTTCCAAGTCACTCTCCATGCCTTATTTTTGGAGAAAAGCGCCCAATTTGAGGCGAAAGACATTTGGATCTGTTTATTTTAGTTTTCGAATGACCATCGAAAATGCTCCAAAGTAATTCAGTTACATTCCCTTCAGGATTACCACTTTACCTATTTATGGCATCCTTCCGATTTCTTTGAGTGAAGTTATTTTCTAAGCAGTATTGTTGAATTCTTTGGCATGCTACCAGACAACGCATGTCTTTTGCTCTGCAGCATGATATGGCATCAAGCGTTCGTGGTACAGAACCGAACAATTTTAGCCTAAATTTTACATGTGGAAAAAACAAACATATTCTACTTGATGTGAACGGAAACATATATTGCTTTAAATGACGACCTTCCGTTGTCTTCAATAATAGTTTGTCGCCAAGTTTTATTTATTCTCATAATCTCATCGTTTCTTCGCTTTCACTGCAATTTGTCGAATCTCTGTGAAAACGTTTCAGTACTGTAATTGAATGTCCCTTAGAATCATATATTCGTTCTGTTAGGCTCTTTTTAATTATTATTTTTTTAAATAGCACATGATCTCTGATGTGATGAGCTTTTTGGTTGGGTGACTCTACTAATTCACATGAATCTTCTCCGATTCCTTGACGATAAGCAAGTAGAACAGAAAACATGATAAGAAGCCAATATGGTTGACTTTTGTCTTGTTTCGTGATGTGCATTATTTTATTTCTTAAGAGTATTTTGCTCACTGTTACAAGATGCAGAGATTACACAAACATTGATAGCTGTTATTGGTAGCCACTGGAGCTATTTTAGATGTCATCCACACAAAAGTAAAATTCAACTTGGAATTTTGAGAATACCATTCCAATATTACATTTGGAATGCATTATACACTACACTTTTGAAAATGTGTATAATGAAGTTCTTAAATCTCTAGACAGAAGTTTCCGCTTTCGGCTGCCACTTTTAAACAGCTCCTGGAATCTTAATATAGTACATCGTGAATTCGTTTTAATTTAAATAGAAATTACAAGGAACTACAAAAACTGAAATTGTATTTAAATAAATGAAGGAAACGTCTCATTCTCCGTTTATTAACGCTGATGATTATGCGTCTATAAAGTGCTAGATTAGGTGCCGAGATCAAATATACTGTTTTCTTGTTCATTTAATAGCAAAAGTAAATATTTCGTTTTAGTAGATTAGACAGTATGAAGTTGCAAGTTTTAACGTGGTATGTTAAAAACAGATAGACTTAATAAAGTAGGGACGTCGGAAAATTAACTAAAGAACAGGGAGTGTTTGCGCAGTTAAAATTGATGCATCCATATTCTATACGCTGAGGTGTTAATTGCATATTTTTATTCATTCGAGTTATCTAACATTTTGCATAGGAGCAAGGTAAAAGCTCGCAGATTTCAGTTGCATGATTAAGAGAAGATAAATTAAAAACTGGTTACAACTGCATATAAACACGACGCACATATAAAAGATAGCGTGTCTTCTAAATTTTAATGATTTCAATTTCGAAAGGTGCATTCATAGAGACATAAATTGCGGCAAAATGAGGGTGAGTTTTTGTTCTTTTATGTCGATAATTTAATTACTATGTAAAATGTCTTCTGAAATTTCTTCTTTCTTCTTCCGCAACAAAAAGTATGAAATATTTTTGCATATCGAAGAATGCAGTAGTGGGAAATAATGTTATGAGTGAAAGAAACTAATTGCTAGTTTTAATGTGGGCATTTGAAATGCTTGAGAGATCGCGTTTCAACATGCACGCTATCCGATTTAAAAACATGCATCCATTAAAGTTTGCTCTATAGTTTCTTGGAATTAGTAATTAAAGAAACAGGGCACTGAATAGCTTGAAATGCTTTAGAAAGAACTAGTAGTAGTTATCGTATTTACGCAAGTTGTCACCAACTAGTTCAGATGTACGAAGTCATTGAATGAAGATGCGAATATCCCAACGGAAACCCATTAACAGCTGGTTTTTTAAGGGGATTTTATTTATTGTTTGGAGACGGCATAAAATTTGGTTCTGTTATGTAATCAATAAGTAAGAGGATGTTACTCTCTGAAGGTTTCAAGATTTATTATTATTTCCATATTCAAATAATAATGATGAAATTCACGTGTGATGGGACGACACATCGCACGTGAAAGCCTATCTTTTGTGATAATAGGGCTGTGGCTGCGGATATTAAAGGTAGAGAGCGTTTTCATCATCTGTTTCTTCATACCACCGGGAGGTAGCACTACTTCTGTGTTGCACAGTTAGCTGAAAGATGGCATGATGATTGGAAATATGATCATCGTAAAGATGCAAAGCGTAAGTTTATTTGTGGATATTACTTATAGCAAATACTACATGTAGGGTAGGAGTTACATAATCCAGGACTCCTGCTATAGAGACCGAACATGATACTGTTCTAATATCACTACAGGGTTCCGGGAAATAAGTTCGGGTGGTCTATGCTCGGTACTGAAAGTCATCTAATAAAGGTACAAATGATTTGCTTTTAGATCACATGGCTGTGCTTTTAGTTGTATTTTTTAACCGGAATAACAATGTACACTGTTTGGAAAGAAGTCAACGGACACCCTTATAGGCAAGATGTATCGAAATGGCTGCGAGAAGGGAACTGACGAAGTTTGAAAAAGGTGTTATTATGATAGGATGCCACGTTGCAAGCCTATGTGTTCGGCAAATTGTTGACAAATTTGACCATCCCAGGTGACCCACCACACTCACCGAACATGACTATAGGGTGCTACAAAGGATAATATGTAAAAACTGCCATTCGTCGGCTGACACGTTGAATGCGGAGTTCCTGAGTGTGATGGACGGGTGTGTCAGATGCCCGGTGAACGTCTCTTCCCAGAGTGCGTAACTCTAACTATGAAATTCGGAGTTGGCAGCCTGATGGGATGGTCCTGTTTTTTCTAGTTTGGCCTCGGACCTCTGTGGTGCCACGAGCATTGAACTCCGTGAGGTATCTGAACATTCTGAACAATGCAATGCTTTCTACTTTGAGGAATTTTTACGGAACTGATCATTGTCTCTTTCAGCAAGACAGTGCAGAGTGCCCTATAAAGCTGCCGCTGTAACTGAGTGGATTGTGGACATGAACGTCATCACACTTGACTGGCATCAGAGCCCTGATCTCTACCCTATTGAACATCTGTGGGATGAACTAGAGCGTCGGGTGAGATGAGGGGACGTCCTCCCCACACCAGTTCAGGACCTCATTACGTGCCTACAGGAAGAATGATCCAAAATTCCAATTGATCGATATCGTACTCTTGTGGAAAGTATGTCCCGTATGATTGCTGCAGTCATCGCAGCGAAAGGAGGTTCTTTACCTTATTAAGGTGGGCTTGTTCTCACACCATGGTGTCCGTTGACTTCTTTTCATGCAGTATATATGTTGTATGATACTATACTATGTTGAATCAATAACAGTTGGCCAAATGACGTCGCGAACGTCCTGGATTGCTTATGAATGCCTTATCATAATGGTTCACAATAATTCAGTTTCGCTCAGTATCAACCGCACACGCGAGTGTTTACGGCATTACAACGCACAGATGTCGAAACCCCCGCACATGTAATGATCTTGTCAATGATTTCCATACTGCAGAATTGGCTTGCATGTGTATTACAGCCAGTAGCGTTGTGTAGTACTTATTGTTTCATGTTTAAAAACACACGACACTGATTTTTGCTATTTGTCCTATAACACTGATTTGTCCTATAACAAAAAAATTCCTTAATTTTCTTTTCTTAAACATGGTTGAAAAATGTTTTCTGTCTTACGATAGGAAAGCTTCTACTCATTAGGTAATAATTAGCACATACTCATGTGTTAATGCGTGCATGTGTGTGTGTGTGTTGGGCTGGTAATTGGAAAGGATCTGTGAAGCATACGGTGATATTTCTGACACAACTACCTTGCGAATTTTCAGAAAAGCTCAGACTAATGTATTTTGTAATGCCAATCCCACCGAAGAAAGATTGTAAAGCTGTCGCACATTGAATACCATGGTTGGATAACAGTTCTATGCTTTCGAGACCAAACATAGAGCTTTTAGAAGCTGTTTTCGGGCCTCCGAAAAGCAGTGTGGTGATCAAAAACCAAATTTTGAAATTCATCTGTCATTGAAGACATATTGGTTGGATAGCGAAGCGTTATTTAATCCTCCACCAGGCCGGATTAATAGTGTTCTAACATCAGTCCAATTCTGAATTTCTTGTTTTGTTTTTGTTCAAAATGGATTCCCACCAGTCGTATGCACGCAGCTTTGTAACTTCGCAGTGGTATGTCATGGGCTAAGAGAGCCCAGTTTAATGAACAAAATGTTTCATTGAATTTTATCAGAAAGGACAAACCCAAGCTTTTGAAAGCTAGCATATTTCGTTATACGAATCCACACGAAGGCAATGCTACACCAAGAGTTGCCTTGCTCTGTACTTGAGAAGTTGTAGCATCATAGAATCTAAGTTGTAGGATTGGATTTTTGTACACTTCTCCATATTAGGGATTTTGACCTTATCACCAAACACTGAGTGAGGACGAGTGATGAATTCTATTTTTATTTAAATAAGTAACAAAATAAAATTTAATAAATGCATTACGTCTGTTTCCGAACGAAGTTATTTAAATTTTCGCCATTTCTGTTGCAAATAGAATATGTTACTATGACATTACTTCAAACAAGAATGCAGTGGTCCAAGTTAAATGCTAGAACTCCTACGGTGCTATCACTAAAGTTGCTTTCTGAATGAAAGATGCCATGAGCTGTCGATTCTACACAGTTGGCTGAAATTGTTTGAGCAGTGTGTATTTCTTTTTAAGTGCTGAATAAGCAAGCAGAAATAAATATTGTTCAGTAACAACTTCAAAAGTTCTTTAAGAAAAAAAAAATAGAACATCGAACACTTCTTCATATTACATTAATGGTATTTCAATTGATTTTTATGATAACCATCCAGAGAAGGATTGAAACCTATTGCAAATAATAGTACCATGTGCGATTACGAATTATAAAATCCAAGATCCCTGTTCTACTGGTTAAATACAGGAACTTTAACAATTATAGTAATAATAGTAGTAAGCAAAATAGGAGTGTTGGTCTCACACAGATGATGAACATCATCTACCACCTGAAGACTTTTACAAATATCAATACTATTAGTTTAAAAAGTGGACTCTGTCCTCTAGGCCAGGAAACGTCAAACAAGACAGTTGCAGTCAGCGTAGTTATGTTGAAATTTGCACACTTTGTTTATTTTGGATATTCAATTGCATATCAAGTTAGACATGGTATATTAGAGAGAAAAAAATATATATACATTACAATAGATATCGGAAAGTGACAGATAGTCAATATTTGTCAATGAGTTTTAGTATTATGTTCTCTTTCGCATACGTGCACAGCAATTATTTTGAGCACCCAGGGTGGCACCCTCTCACATAGTTCTTCCTCCCGACAAGGATGCGTTCATTATCCTTCCAGTCACAGCTCTGTACTAAACCAATATATAATCCCCCACGATTTCCTGTCGTTTATCTTAAATAGACAGATTAGTTATATACTTCTTTTTAACTCTCGTAGCTTCATCAATCTGAATCGAAATATGGCTGGAGTGTGATTTTTGTATAACCAATGTGCGGTAATTAGTAAAATTGTTATGTTTCGGACAGGAAGTGGATAGTTTCACTTTTATGCATATGTATTGTTGGTGCATCTTTATTAGAAACAAAAAATTAAATGCCTAAAACTGATGGATAACATAATAGTAAAAAGAGAATCTATTTATTATCTTGAATGAACGACTAGTTTCATCTTACTAGAAGACTTCTTTGGGTTCATAACATGAAAGTGAAAAGAGAGAGAGAGAGAGAGAGAGAAACACAAAAAATATACATTACTAGAGAACAACAGCTATAAATTAAGATACAAATGGATTACTGACATTTGAAGACGTTCTGGATCTCGTAGTATTATTGAGCATGTTCACTCGTATACATTATCTCGGTACACCACAATTGGATGACTGAGGAGTAACAATCAGAGAGGTTATAGCTTAAGTTAGTATTAATGTGGAGCGATTGAGGGCAGTTTCAGTCGATTCAGCAATTCTTCTCCAAAGCTCATCATAGCATCTAAAAATGTTTTCTGATTTATCTCAGATCACTGGGTCAGTGATAGAATCTTCTTCGTCAGGATTAGCAGAATGAAAAACGTGATTAGATAGTGCGCTGGCTCTAGCTCTGCCGTAAGTGATGTCTCTTATATGCTCCTCTATACTTAGCTCAATGAATTTTTCCGTTTTTGTTTCTTCCCAGCCATCCAACTTTAGTGTACACCAATATCCACGTGAACATGCTCAACAGTATTGTGGAAATCAGGAAGCCTTCAAATGTTAGCAATCTATTTATAGCTTAACGTATAAGTATATTTTCTATTTCTCTTTTTTTTTCTCCTCTCTTTTCACTTCCATGTTATGCACCTGAAGACTAACTAGTGCTTTCAAGATTTTTTTTTCTATTATGTCAGATAGTCGAGTAAATTCATTGCATCAATATATATATATAGTGTAACTGATAGTAGAGTTACACTTTTTTCTTTGGGATTGTTTGGTTTGCTTTATGGCAAATGCAGATGTTGTATGTGTGTGTGTGTGCGCGTGCGTGCTCACATATATATGATTGATTATGGCATTAAATACAAAATGTTTCTTAAGAGTATTTCTTCACGTGTATGAAGACCTTGCTCATCCAGAGTTCTCATATTCTATAAGTTTGCATCTTTCATTAGCGCAGTTGCCATAAAAGTAGCGAAGGACAACAATAACAACAAACAAAATGATAAAAAAAAATCCAGTTTTGACTTATCTTTCGGCGGTAAAAATCAGTCTTTTTTTAGATTTTTTTTTATTTGTATATGCTAATTATGTATTTGCACACAATTGCAAGGAGTTCTCGAAAAACGTTTTTGAAAGTCATGTCGAAGTTCATAAGTGGCTTAAAATTGATGTTTATGATGAACGCCGTATATGTTTCCTTTTCTATATTAATTAAAATATTCAGTTCATTCTCTGCTATACTGCAAGTATTCTGATTATTACTTTTGTCAAAATTTGCCATTTTCATTGTGTACATTACTACTGAACAATGCCAGAAGCAAACTGGCCTTGTTTAGTATTAATTAAAACTACTCTTGAAGTACTTTTTGATAATTCTGTTTATATTCGTCATGGATAGAGTCTGCATTTCGCTAACAGTCATTTGAAAACCACAAGTTTTGAAAATGAAACATATTTAGTTGGGTTTGAGAGGTGCTTAGCTGGGACTTGTTAATTAGTACTAGCAGACATTCGATAAATTAATTATGCACTTTTGTTATGGAGCAGCATGAAATTACGGGCTTCTTGACACTAACAATAGAATAGTTTTGTTACAATGAATAATGATAATGTTCTGTTGACATAAATTATTTCAACTTTAGCAGGGACTGCATTAGTTTATCATCGATTAAATAGCTAATTCATTCTACTTCTCTCTCTCTCTCTCACACACACACACACACACACACACACACACACACACACACACACACACACACACACACACACACACACACACACACACACACACACACACACACACACACACACACAATAACATAAAGCTTTGATAGATATGACCTCCAAATAACAAATATAAATCTACCTCTAGTGGCTGAATGACGATTCTTTATAATTTGCATCGTATCCTGATTGACCATGCTACTCCAGCGCACGTATGATATCCTGGTTGATAATATCAAGTGCGCTGAACTAGGCCCTGTAACATGTCTATTAACAAACTAACATGCGGTGTCAGTTATTAGCGTTTTGGTACTGATATGGCGCCAGTCACCATTTCGTTAACTTGTATACTAATTGAGTCATGTCGCCTATTCTTCTTTTAGGTGACGTAATTTATCTGCGTCCTTCATCATTACATCCTTTGCAGAATAAAAGTTTATATCTATAAAGGACAGAATTGTTCCATTCATAACAGCGAAATAATAATGGTGCAATAATATCATTACAACAGAACGTAATATTTACAAATGAATGTTCATATCAGACAACTAAAACGATCGGACATATTTCACAGAGTATGGTATGTCCCTGTTATTAAAAAGACTTCATTATTACAACATATTGCTTTATGTAGCGCTCAGTCGCGAGGACATACGTGACCTTTGCCTTTCTTATGAAGAAAGGCCTGAGTATGAATGTCGACTAGAACTCGAGGAAGTTTATGAGAGGCATGTCAAAGGGAAGTGAGTTAGCTGGTCTCATATGGATGTGCAGATGCTTTTTTTTTTTCTTTTTAAAGAAGCAAACTGGCCTTAAAACGTAATCAATAG
The DNA here is from genome assembly GCF_054136105.1 of Typopeltis vanoorti. NCBI lineage: Eukaryota > Metazoa > Arthropoda > Arachnida > Uropygi > Thelyphonidae > Typopeltis > Typopeltis vanoorti. The sequence goes on from NC_143569.1 coordinate 84,689,375, forward strand.
TAGTAATATATTGGTTTCTTACCCTTGGTTTCTTCTGTGTAACTTCAATCGATAACGAATACTATAACCTATACAAATACTTCAGACTGTTTATTTTGAAAATGGATAGTCCACGTTGCATCTTAGAAACGTTACGTCACATCCTTGTCAAACAATACTTTATGTATTTACATACAGAAATATTTTAGATGGATAAAATGATTTTCATACACAATCGTTTCGAAATATCGTACGTAAGTTATCGTGTACAAGCAAAGAAAGAATGCTCGTCTGAAATCGAAAGCATGTTTAATATTGCTAGACAATAAAAAAAAAAAAAACGCAACAAAAGCTAGCCGAAGACACACGAAGGAACTTTATAAAACAGGAATCATTCATTTGTTGAAATGGAAAAGAAATTGGACTTCCGTTTTTGCTTTGCTCCTTCAGAACATTCCATTTTAATAATGTCCAAAAGAGTGAAAAAACTACCCTTCCATTCTTTTCTCTCATTATGTCGATCTTACACAAAGTTTTATGACAACTGGCAAAACATAAACAACATTGTGAGACAGAGATGAAATGAAAGAAATATAAAAGAGATGCAGACACCAACATATAATCAAAATAGTAAATAAAAGAAGAAACATTAAAGAAATACAAAACTGAATAAAAATATATGTAGACATAATAAAAACAAGAGTTGGTTAAAAAACATGAAAGAATTGCTACACACGAATATTCTGTATTCATGAGGAAACAGTAAAATATGAAAATAGTAATTGTACGAAGGAAATTCTCCAGTAAAATATAATCACCCGACCTCACATAATCTCTTTTTGTTGTCCCTTAGCTCAAGTATCAAAGTCTGCATCTCTCATTATAGTTGTTCAAGAAAATGTGCTTATATATTGTAGCTAAAGATCATTGTCATTTTAGTATTGCTTGTATTGACATTGCATTCAATATTGTCTTATATTTGCATTTTCCGTTATCTTATACTTGACATGCGGAGAACAAAGAGAAAATAAACACATTGTAGCTTATTTCTTGAATATGTCCTTATTCTCCCCTTCGCTTTTTTTTTTTTTTTTTTTTTTGTGTATGTGTTCTTTGCGCAAGTGGCCTCAAGAAACTTCTCTTGATTCCCACCACGGAAGCATACAGAAAGAGATTAATGTTTCCTTCCCACACGGGGAGCTATTCATTATTTGTACTTAATGTGTCAGCCATAATCGTTGTGCGGGACACACATGAAAAAGTCGATAACTCATTTATTTTGCTGTTTACCTCTGGACCTTCGAAAAAGAAAACAAACTACAGGTCGTTATGGTGTGGTTGCTTCGTTTCTTAATCTTCTTATTCAGTATCGGCCTAAAAAATAAATATAAAAAAAATTAAATTGCTAATGTCTATTGAGCGATATTAAAATGAAGTGGGTGAAGATTATAAAATGTGTGTTTCATTTGCCCATAGAATAGAAACTTTAATATCTGATATAAAATGTGTTAGATCAAAGCGTTACATTTTGGATGACTAAAAGCACTTCGTTATCTTTTGGCTATATTTCATTTGGTGTCATGCACATTGTAAATGGCTCCAGATTTCCTACTGTGTTGCAATTTTTCTCTGAAATACAACGATTTAAGAGTCCAGAAGGGAAATAAAAAATATTGACAAACGAAAAAAGAATCATATTTGCAACATTTTTTGTACGTGAAAATCTAATTTTTGAGAATCTGTGTATCAGTATACTAAAATGTGAATGTTGTTTTTTTATTTATTTTTTTTTAAGAGTAACAGTGTTAATTAAGTTGGCTAGCTTGTTTGAATAAGCAGTCAACTTTTTATACAACCGAAACATGTTTTAAAAAGGAAGATCACGCGATGTGGAAACTTCTACTTTGGGAATAGCGAGTCATGCAGAATTTGCATCATACAAGAGTGCGATTGTATATTTATTAAAATGAAAATGCAGCTTTAAACAGCACATTGAAATTCCACCATGGACGTTAGGTTGATTGCTTTCAGTAAGTACTTCAAAAAAAAGTATTAATATCAAAGTTTTAATTAAGATATGAGTGTTTCATGCATTTGTGAAAACTTGGGTTCGAATTACGTCTAGAATTTTAGAACACATAATAAGGATTTTTCAACCAGGTAAATTAGCCATCTCTTGGGGGAACCTATCCGGAAACGGACTCTTCCCCCCCACCTCGCAATTCAGGTTTTTTCATCTCACTAAACAGGTAAACTCGCTGTTAACAGATGCAATATGCAGAGTTCAACATGTCTTCTGTAATTCTGACTAAAGCGAATTTGAAGAAGCCCCCACCTAACATCATTTAAAAACATTTAAGTTATCGCAGTAATGAAAGGTTGCAAATCCTTATAGACGGAGGAAATGCCGAAATGTACTGAATATACGAGATATGTCGGAAGATTTGTTCAATGCACACAATTTTGGATAATTTTCATTATCCTACACTTTAATACTTTTGCAAACATTCATACTCTAATAGGATTCGAAGTTACTGCCTGTTAATGTAAAACGCGGTGGTATATCCCCCGCTACGAAAGTCAGCAAATACAGACACAGTCATACACATGAGGGTGAGGGCGTTGAAAACGTATACGAATTATTATACGAATACGAATACAAAATTGTGTCGGCTGGTTGCATATTTTATTTTAATACTCATTACTGTCATGGTGAAGCTAGTTACATAATAGTTTCTACCTAGTGCAGAAGTGAAAATGGTATGCGGAGAGTTCATCGAAAAAACAGTTAATCGAACGACAATTCGTCGAAAATACAATTCATAGAAAAAATAATTCACCGAAAGTTTTAACTTTTCGAAAATGTTATGATAAAAGTGATCCATTTAGAACAAAATGGTGCAGAGTAAGATAGCAATGCTACTTTAATAGGGAATAATTATAGAACAATATGGTTTCTTATTGGCTTTCTTGTCCGATAACTGTTTCATATCTGTTCATGGGACTGATTTGCCTGTTTCCGGGAGGAAAATACCAGCCTACGCAGACTCCATTATTATTATTGTTACTAGTAGTAATATGCGACTTCAATACAGCTATTATTATGGGATGAATTTTACTCATCTTACTCTACAAACCAGACATATTGCCAGGAGAATACATGCAATTTATAAATAAAATTCAGTGGCACAATTGCCTTTCTTGCTTCCAGATTCGTTATTTGATATTTTTACAAGAAAATGTCAAACTGTTCCAGTTTTCAGTTCAGCTATATTCGGGGGGAAAAATAAAAATAAATAAAAAATAACGTGTCCAAATTATGTATTACAATAACTCTCTGACTTACCCGAATTAGTGGAAGTTATCGGTACAAGAAACTGTCTGCACCATTCAGTTTTTGTTCTAATGGATCACTTTTATCATAACATTTTCGAAAAAAACGTTTCGAAATGATATCAGCAAATTCCTCTTTAGTTGGATCAGTTTAATGAAATTTTAGTTAAATTGTTTTTTTCGATGAATTGTTCATTCGATGAACAATTCGATGTCGTTCGATTAGAAAGTTAATTGAAAGACAATTAACTGTTTTTTCGATGAATTTTCATGGAACCAGTGAAAATGTATCTATCTGTGGGACATTTATGGTAAATAATCATTCTTCTTTTGAATTGTAGATGTAAAGTTAATCGTGTTACGTTTTCTGGCTAATGTCGTTTCAAAGTGCATGGTGAATATATTTAACTAATAGTTCTGGTTAAGGAAGTGTAATACTTTTATGCAGATTTTCATTTGTATAATATGCGCCTTTGTTGCACTAGAGGTTGCTTCTTTCAAATGCCACGGAACCGAGGTCAAACTGTGGTTAATACCGTCAAGAAACAAATCACTAGAAATGCTTTAGTTTATCTAAGGAAAACAAAGGAGAAAAAAAAAACCCAAAAAAACTACTAACTTTGGTGATTCACGTGAAAGCCTAATCTACTCTTTAGGATTAAATAAGTGAGGAAATCTATGGGGAAATCACTCGACGCTTGCATATATATAGAAAAGAGAAAAAAATAACAGTCTTGCAAGGAAGCTTTAAAACGAAAGAGGAAGAAAACGTCACTGCTAAGATTTGGAGATAAAAATCAGATTATTGCATCACTTGCGGCCTTGTTTCGCAGTTCGCTACCGAAGAGTAATGTTCTTTTGCCGCTTCTCTGCTTTCGAAGCAGCAAAATGTGAGCTCGGTAAAGGACGAAGAGAGCTCTTCGAATCACGTGCGTTTGTATTACACCGACGTCTTCCGAATGTGTGATTAAAAGGAGTCAGCAACCAACCTGTAATCCATCCAAATGAAATACTGATGGGACGGAGTCTTCGAACAATCAAAGATATTTTTTTTTATTTGCGAAAAAATCTCCCGCCCATCTCCCTCTTTTCTTTTCACAGGAGATTTCTTGACGTTCTCTTTTCTGCTTTTTTTTTCCCCTTCTACTAGAACATCAAAATCTAAGAAATCTTACGGCAAATGGTAGAAAGCTATACAAGTAATCATGAAAGGATTATTCTTGACAGCATAAATCCTTCGTGAATAAGATCGAATAAGATAGAAATGTGAACGGTGTTTGTTTATAAAAAATAATAAGAAAAAAAATTCAAATATTGAGCCTTCGGAATGGCTGAAATTTTTCTAATCTTCTGTAGAACTGAAACAGTTTTTATATATATAAAGAAATAAGAAAAAAGTCACTTTCGATTCACTGAGTTTAATTTGAATAAACAAGTGCAGGTACTTGATGAAGGGCGCCCACGTTAAAGCTAAGGCATCTAGTTAATGATTTGTTTACTTATATATTTTTAAAATGATGTGGAAATTTTCTCTGTTGATATTTGTATATACTTCATGTCAGAGAACCATAGTTAATATTAACATTCCAACTTTTCTTTTCATTTCATCAAACTACGATACACTATTCCTGGTTTTGAATTCTCCATAAAAAAATTAAAAACATTGTTGAAATACACAATTCATTTTATTATTTATAACATTCTTATGTATGCACTACTAGTTACATTTTAAACCGAAAACTTACTTCTAACGAGGTTCGTTATCTGCTGACCACAGAAAAATAAACAAAAATTCGTACAGTAGTTAAGGTAGAGATGGAATTACGCCTATTAACCGTATTGTTTGGCTTGATTCTCCCCTCATTTAAATGTTCATTAAAAAAAAAAACTTCCTTAGAAATGAACTTAGTCAGTTTTGAAGATAACACTAGTACTGTGGCACAGAATGATATTTATTTATTTTTACATTTTTTCATTATTGCGACAGTCGATAATCAAAAGCATCAATATTATTCTCTATACGAGGATAATATTAGAATGCAAGCGATTTTTTCTACGGACAACTCAGTTTTCAACAATATGAAATTATTTTTCATATTGTTGAACTAATGGATACAGAGTATCGTTTCTGAAAAAAAGAGATGAAGCATCTTATTTATGGTTTAATTAAAAGAAGCTACTTGTGTAAGAGAAAGGAAGTTATACTCTTATATAGTCTCCTGTTAGGTCTATATTACATTATATCTGACATCTCGATTTGTTCAGATTTATGATATATATGATAGATCGCATTAATTTGTTATACTTAGCTGAATCAAGCTCTTCTAGAGGTCATATGAAAAGTTCGTGAAGAAAGGTTAGAACAAATATAAGATTAATTTTTTTTATTTGCAAAGTACATAATTAAGTGTATTTATGAAAATGCATAAGCACACCAATCAGGTTAATTTTGTTCGTCGGATGGAAGTTATTCCAGGAATCCTGGCTGGATGGATTTTATGGAAAATTGGTATTTAAAATCTTGATTTTTATTTCAGCCGAACCTTTTTCATGGACACTGGAAGATAAAATGTGTCTATTCATATTGCAAGAGCCTCCCTAGCTCAGTCGGTATAGATGAAGCCCGTTGGTCGGAAAGACCTAGGTTTGATTGCCTTCCATGACATGAGGAACCTTTATCTGGTCTCTTTCGACTAAAGGTGAGTTAGCCGGTCTTGTACGGAGGTAGAAGGTTTTTTTCACCCGGAAACTCGGCTTTTCGTCCCTCAAAACAGGCAAACCGGCCTCGTGAACACACGTATCTACAGACATAGGACACTCCTTGAATAAGGATTGACTGACCTATTCCGTGGGATTTTCGGTTTCGAATACCTTTGGGTCTACACGTGAGCGTAAATCAGGAAAGATATTTCAATAAATCCGCTTTGGCTGTTTGGAATTAGTTAAATTTAAAATACGCATAAAAAGATGTCCTTTTGAATCGGATTTGATTTTTTTTTTTTCAAAAGTTGGATGCAATATTATTAATCTTGATGTTTTAATTTCGAATTTTCTGCTTGGAATTTAATGGAGTGATATTGAGAATGTCTGTTAAAACCAGTTGCTTCAGTTTTGGTTTTAGTCGGACCACTTCTAGTTGCAAATCAAGCAGAACAAAAATAGTATTGATGTTCATAATCGTGTCACACTTCGGATTTTTACAAACGAATCCTGGCTGGTTAAAAAGTTCTTTGAGTAAAGTAAATAAATTTAGTTTTATTAGCAAACCGGTTTCAGATAATATTTTTATTGCTAAATAATGGAAATGAATGATGTTTGATATTTAGGTTCACTAAAAATTTCAAGTTCTGGTCTATTTGAGTGACACAATTAGGAAAAACAAAATCTTATTTAAAGTGCATATGGCAAAGGCTGCTCTTGGTTCAGTTGTAATAATAATTGTGGAATTTATGTAGATTTATATGACTTAATAATTGTCATATCTTGAGGTTGGATAAATTAAAAATTTATGAAAAGAATTAGCTGGTTCACCACTCTTGAATATGTTGTTTAGTTAATGTGTTTGTGCATAAACATGTACTTACAAAGAAAATTAAAGTTGAAGTTATATAAATGAAAATAAAATGGATGCCAGTAAATGAAGAGAAGCGGAAGTCAACTAAGATGGGGAATCTTGTATTATGCATATGGTTTATTGACTGTAGTGGTTACTCACCTGTTCTTCTATTTTTTTTTTTTTTTTTTCACGCAGAAATATAGAATCAACCTCGACCACAACTAACAGCACTCAGCGGAGTTCATGCTGTTGCTATCCTAGATGAACTTAAATCTCCTGATGAAAGGTCAATAATAAAAATAATAGCTTCGTATCATCAGTAGTTATATGTATTATTTCATATTTACTGAAAAATTTAAATACACTATTCTATACCTACGCTAGAGTGCGCTGCCTTCTTGATTGATTGCTAATAGTATGAAAATTATAACAGTAGCAGTTAAAACGCTTTCTCTTTTCTTTCTTTCTTTTTTATTTTAAACTGATGTGGGACATTTTGCTTCTGTCTAATTACTTTGTTGGCCGAAGTACTTGCACCTCCCACCGGTGTTGGCAAATTAAAACATGTCCATCCTAGCTGGCGTGATGACGAATATTAAACATCTCTCTCTCTCTCTTTGAAATAGTTAGCGAAACAGCTGCTGAATCACAGAAGCGAAGCTGCGACCTTTCTCTGCTGCCAGTGATGGTGATGGTAGTATGGAATATGGTTCCTCCCGGATTTTAATTAGTAAGTGTAGAACCTTGCAAAAGGGAAAAATGAATATAAGCTGCATTCATGATCACGTTCGAGGGCAATTTAATAATGTAGATTCTATTGTCTAGTAATTTTTTAGGCGGAAAGAGAAATCAACTGTCAGCGAGATGCGATTTTCTACTTGGATACTAGAAAGTTGTACCCGAATGCACATATAATTTATACGGCCAGCAAAATGAAAGCTACTAACTTATAATGATACATTACAGCAATCAGTAAAGTGAAAGTTTTTGTGAAATTTCCAAAATATTATTATGAACATCTGATCTCTCCATGAGAAACGCACGAAATTAAACTATCCAGCACTTCCAACACATTGCCGGCCAATAGACAGTAAGGTGCTTGGTTACGAAGGATGTAGGCTTCACGAAATCAGACTGAGATTTATAGAAATTTATACAATTTCTATGAACATAACGATAACGTAGGAGTTTTTTTCTCTCCCGAAACTTGTTTTTCCATATCTTAAAAGAGACAAATTAGTTGGATAATACATCAGTTAACAGATATAATTCTATTAGCGTCATAGGTTTGTTGCTTCGGCCGTACATCCAACCAAATCGTTAGCTATTCAACTTTTATAATGTTCGGTTTTAGTAATTGAAGTTATTTATTGAGTTGTATTAGCACATGACCTGTTTCATGAATTAATATTTTTATGACTCTGAAATATACACAGTCCAAATATTGTGCTCCCCGATATTTCCCAATCGACTGTTCATTCGATGCTACTGATCGATATGGACAAGAGATGTGATCTGAAGGACTTAAAAAAAAACAAAAAAACATGATTGTAGGTTACTAGTTGCCAGGGGCCAGTATCCAGGAAACTGCCAGCGTTGTGGGCTGTTCGCAGAGTACTGTGGTTAAGGTGGGAGGATATTGCAGAACAACAGTTGTCTGACATGTCAGTGGTTGGAATACACTCCTCACCAATGCTCTTGATGAATGAAAGCCCATAGACAGCAATAAATAAATAAACTGGAAAAAACAGCTGACCATGAAATTTAACCCAGAACGAATGTTGGTTGTGTTCCAATCCACAATCGAACGTAGCCATCTCCAAAGGTGCCCAAAGTACCATGAATATGTCTACCATTGAGCCATTGAAGATTTACAAATGATATATTTTCGGAAGAATCTCGTTTTCAGTTATGCTGTGTGGACGACCTTCAAACACCATGCTTAATTTTGCACACGTTACTCTGTTTATATTCATATAACTTTATTTCTTCATCATTAGTATTTGTTATAGTAATCGTCCTTCTACAAGATTCAAAATAATGCATCTCGGATGGCAACAACACAATCTTCAACAATTGCTCAATATGTGATACTACTGCAAAATTGTGCTCTCGACGAAGCTTTCATTTCTCAGTTGTATTAATTCCAGCTCCGATGAAAAGTGGATCATATTTCTTCACAATTACTGACTACTTTACATCAGGTATTTTTTAATAGTAACAAACAAAAAGGAGGTTATTTATTTATTAATAAGTAAATATAATCTCCAGTTGCATCCGTGTAATTTTTTGCAACATCAATCCGTAGTATTTTGTGTGTAACTACCACTTAGTTTTAGATCTTCCAACTAGAAGTGCTTAAAAATAACTCATCTTTATTTATACAATTATTTTAAGTGTTCCCACATCATAATGAGATTCGAATCCAATTTCGACTCTGACGTGATTGTTAAACTGGGTATTAATAGTATCATTTTATTTTTGAAGGAAAAGATATGCAGGATGTAGTAGTGTATCTAATTTTTGTCAGTTAAAATAATTCCCCTCCCCTCTAATATTTGTCATGGATTTCGTCAGATAACGTTAAAAGTATTTTGCTCTATATCTCTTAAATACTTAAAAAATAGCATGGTTACGTAGACAAAATAATTAACCTACTTTCGACAGAAATATGCAGCACTCGAAGGTAAAAAGGGTAATAACTCGTTGATGTCACTCTCACTTTGCCCTGATATTGTTAAGGTATTAGAAAGAATGAAATGTGTGACAGATTGAATATGTCTTTGACTGTTTCTAGTTCACAAGTAACGCTGCCGGTGTCATTTTCCGGCTTAGTATCAGTTTATTTCGTTGTCACTGCTGTAGTATGTCATGCATGCCATCTCACTTGAAACAGAAAGCATACAGATAGCGGTGTTGAAATGTTTCAGCTACAACAATGGTTATGCCTTTCTCTGTTGACAGCTTGCACACGTGAGATATTGTTTACGCATTCTTCGTGTCACAAGACAAAATTTTTTAGTTTGGAAATTCACTTTAACGTTGACATTTTTTTCCCCTTCTTCGTTGACGGTTGAACCGTGCATGTCCGAAGACAAATTGAAAGATGAATACGCAGCACATTAAATAGGCCAATTGCTATCATAAATTCGGTCATTTATATAAATTAGAAGAGATTATGAAATTACTATGAAAAGAATGGCTTCTTAAACATCCCAGAATGTTAAACTTCGTCATAAGAAAATGAGCCACTTGAAAATGACGGAATCACTCATCCATATACTCAAGTACATGAAATGCGTTAACTATAAATGATATTTTGCACTTTGTCTTATATCTGTTTCGAATAACCTGCTTGATGCAATTGATGTACACTTCTTCAACAAAAGTAAAGAATCTTTATGAACAAACTAGCTCTCAAGATACGAATTAAAACGGCTTTCCTCGAGCGTCGCTGTCTGAATTTATAGCATACATATCAATACGAATCTTTTGATATTGCTCTTAGTGAATAAGAGCTTCGTTTTCCTTAGAATTATGAGTATTATCCCGTGCTGTGTGTTCGGGGTTTCCCAGTTTCAGCAGAGGGACTGTCGACTTAGTCTCCAAACATATTACGTAAACAAACGATTGAAGTGATGGCATTATTTTATTCGGGACCGACGTGTACATCCCACAGCTACCTTATAAAGTGATTTTTATAGTCACAGCGAAAACAGGAAGTATCATATATTAAAGGAACGAGTGCTGAATACACAAACGTCAATGATTCTAGTTTAACACGGTGTTTCAAAATGTTATTTATTATTCATGTCATTATTCTCTAATTAATTATAACTTTAATGGAGAGACTAAAGCGAAATAAAAGTCAGAAGAGAAAAGACATTGTACGACAATCTCGGAAATACTGTATATGTTTTTCTGCATATATTGTTTTTCTTACTAACGCCACTCTTCATCTCCAATAAGCAAGTTCTTTCGGATTATAGCTGTTAAAACAGTTGATGAAAACGAAGAATTTTCCTTTTGTTTTTTTAAATTTATCTCGAACGAAACAAAGAGAGAGAGGGAGAGAAGTATATTTTTATGGAATACGTTTTTAAATTATTCCGATATTATGTTACCGTTTAAAAACGACTATCTTAGTGTTTTATTGACAGATGAAGTTGAATTGTTATCCTAGTTTCTATTCCGTTGCTTTGGAATTGTGGGTACCCATGGTATGGGTAAAATTACAGCAATGTTATACAAACTATTCTAACATCGCTCGAGAACATTGGACAGTGCTATTCCGGAAGACTTCGTCATCTGCGGAATAGATAGTGCGTACCATGGGGTATACTTGATCAGGCAATAGATTGTGCACGCGTAACATATTTCAGGAGTTTCGAGCGAGATCCTGGTATATTATTCTTCCCAGAAGATATCTCCAGGTCATTACCAATTTCCGAATGTAGTGACAATATGTGCCTAGTCCTCATGGGCAATGTATCCACATACTATCCTATTAATTTGGCTCTCCTGACTTGGTTTATTCGTTCTGCATTCAGTGTTAGAAGTAGCATTAATGGCTGCTCTCCAGTTATCCAAAGATGTATAAATCTAACTGTAATCAAAAAGAAAATGAAATTATGAGTGCTTGCCTACTTATAAAATTCAGATATTCAGTTATAACTCTAAATTCATCTTCAGTTATATTATTTTCATGAATGCAATGCTTTCAGATGTTCACAGATAATATTAACTCTAAACTTATGAGACAGTTCTGCTACGTCAGTGATCATTATTCTGTCTCCCTATGTGTATAGTCTCTCTTGTAGGCATCTGCTTTTCCATTTCCCATAGTCCTATTCTCTTAAAATTGTTATTGAATATGCAAATAGAATGCTATTCATATAATTGGAAATGTCTACATAACGGATGTGCTGGATTGAGACTTCCATTCAAAATTTTTGTCGCATTATGAAACATAGATTGTAAATTCCATAAAAAAAGGAAATGGAGTGCGTTTTTTTTTCTTTCTTGTAAAAAGAATTGTCGTATCATTTATTTTCTGCAACTCATGAATCTGCTGTATAAGAATTCCACTGATTCTGAACCATGGATTTAATTTTTTTTTTTTTTTTGAAAAAATCGACCACTCAATTCTGTTAGAATTTTCGTGTGTCGTTAATGTTTGCATTTAGTTTGTTTTGTTTTTTTTCATCAATTATTCTTCAATGAATAACGAACATTTTATTGTTGGTTTATTCATGTCAATAAAGTGTTTCTTTTTCTTTTTTTTTTCAGAATTATATGCTTGTGTGTGTGTGTGTGCGTATATACGCACACACACAAGCATATAATTCTGATATATTGCATACTACTAATGTAGTTTATTTTTTATTGCGTATTGCTAAAACTCAAGTGGCTTTACATTTCGTTGCATTTTCCAAATAAATAAACTACCAGGAGTACCTTTTTCCATCTATGTACATTTTACCATTCATCCATACATACACACTCTCTCTCTATCGTTTTATGAATTCGAACGACCCTCGAGGTGTATCTAATGTTGAAAGATGTTCGTGTGCAGTTCGAACGCTCTCCTGCATGCTCAGTGAACGCCGATGTGTCGTCACATGTCGACGTCGCACGTGATGGAAATGGAAATGTTGAGCTGTTTCTGAACTGTAATGGACGATGAAAAACTGGGCTAGACACCGACTTGTCAAGTTGACCACATAAATTCTAATGGCGACAGCTTCGCCATTGCTCAGTCTGATAAATGGTAGTGGTAGTAGTAGTAGTAATAATAATAATAATAATAATAATTCTTTGGTTATAATAATAATAATAATAATATGTGTTTTGTTTTGTGATATGCAAACAATTTGGCTGTACAGAATTTGACTTTTATTCATTCCTTTACATGGCTCCAAAATTAAATAAAATAAACTCTAACTTCTAATCAGAATATTCTCAGGAAAAATCTGGATTCCGTGTTGAATTTAATGCGATACTACTGAGTCGCTTATTAACCGATCTAAATAGTTAAAAAGATAATAGTAGCAGTTGTGATTATACTAATAATGAGTTTGATTAAAAAAATGAAATACAAAACTTATATAATATTAAACTGTATAGTAATTCTCGATAATTATAATTTCCCAGATTGTTGGTATGGAAAGTCCATCATTAAGATTAAGATATCTGTGGTTCAACCAGTGTTAATTAAATAATTTTTCAACTGGTCTGCGTGCGACCTTAGTATAATAATGAATAATGCACAGTCTCGTGTATATATATTGTTAGCATTGTCCTGATTTTCATAGAATTTATTTTGTTTTTTTAGTATGTGAGAGTTTCTTTTGATTGCTTCGAACATTTGCATACAATGCAAACAATTGCGCACCATAAATACATAAGAGTGAACATCGAACATCAGGGCTGACTGAATGGATTCTCTCCTCTTCCTTTTGCATCCAGGCTCTGGATTTGATTTTTTTTTTTTTTTTTTTTTTTTTTTTTTGGTGGCATTAAGCTTTGTGCAAGCCTTTAGACGATAAATAATTTTCATTGCTTGGTGTGACCAAACTCCTGATCATTTGAGTGCCGAAGCTCATCCACAATACGATTCCATTTCATGGATCATGTTATTACCAAGTGTATGTATATTTATAAGAGAGAGTCAATCTTCTTATCCTGATTTGACACGAATTTATGGGCTACTTGCTTTTTAGATTAAGATTTTTTTCTTTTCTTTTCGGTCTACAGCGAATACGGTAATTTCTGTATCCAATCGTTTTGATTTCATTAATATCTATTTTTATAATGATATAAGTTACAATGATTCATTTGTATGAGTATCATAATTCTCTTCGGATAGAAAGGTCGATATTTAGTCTGGAAGCAGTTCGATTATTGAAACCTGCGTGAAAAATTCCTCCCACAAAGTTGTTTAATAAGTTGATAGGCGTTACATTTTTAAATTGATTAATTGACTGTATAATTCACAGACTTTCTCTATCAATTTAACAATACGTTTATCTGAAGGTATTGGTTGTTCCAGTGTCGATTCTAAAATAACTGAATTCCAGATGTGTTCACTGTCTGCTTTACTTTCTCCAGAGCTTTTGACTCAAAACTACTGGACACAGTAGTTTTGAGTCAACTCTATGCAAAATAATGTGTAAAAGTGGAAGTGTCGGAGTGTTTAGGGAAAAGAGCGTGACGAATGCTTTGCCGAAGATCGGGATAGAAAGAATGACAGATGAGATAACGAGAAGTTGATTTTGTAAGTTTGAAGCTAAATGTGTGTGTGTGTGTGTGTGTGTGTGTGTGTGTGTGTGTGTGTGTGTGTGTGTGTGTGTGTGTGTGTGTGTGTGTGTGTGAGAGAGAGAGAGAGAGAGAGAGAGAGAGAGAGAGAGAGAGTTGATTAGCGGCAATTTTTTTTAATATGAAAAGCGAAGCTAATTTGTTTAGATAGTTATATCTCAAATGAGTCATCAGATGGATCTTGAGTATATTCTTATTGGAATAAAATATATTGCAGTTTTAAAAGGAATTGCAGTGTGTTGCGCTAGCAAATATTCTTACAAACGTTGACGAGACTTCCCAGCAGGAAGTTAGAAATTCTGTACTTCTAATGTCGCCGCGTATACCACAAACTTCCGGACTAGTCCCAAGGCTCGTGCAGTCACTAGAGACGTCAGTCCATTACGTCTGACCTGTTTGCTTTGTGATAAGCAAGCTATCTATATGTGTTTGTATCCATTCCATCGATGTCCGCCAGGCAACGAAATAAACTCCATCTCGCCATACCAATCACCGCTATCGTCGATGTGTACGCTCCGAAATCTGAAGACATTAGCCCCCTCTGTTTGTTCAACAGCGGGTCATGTTTTTTATCTTGTGCAGTACGAAACCTGAGATGACTAACTTCTTTCTGGCATATCAGTTTACCTTGTCAGTGCATTTTCGCCTGGCATTTGTTCTTACAGATGTCTCAAAAAAAAAAAAAAAAAAAAAAAAAAAAAAAAAAAAAACTCGGTACATTTTTTTGAAACGCTTCATTTTGTTTGTTTTTATTTAAAGGTTTATTTAATATGCTTAAAAATACATTCTTTTAGCAAATAATATGAGGAAAAATATTCTAATTGAAGTTTTAAATGTATGTATATCCTGTTCCTAGTACGTGAAAATCATGACAAATTTTCTCGATAATCCATTCCAGACAATTTGAAGAAACACACGACACGCACGTAATTCATTCTGTTAAAGACTGTTGCCGTAATTGTTAAACATTGCTCTGGTAACCGGAAATTTGCAAGCCAGTATTTCCTTTTTCTTGTACGTTGTACACAGACAATACAGTAGCTCTTGTTGTAAGGTTAGTTTATACCTAGAAAACTTTCTCTATAAAACTTGGTACTTTTGATCACGCATTCAGTTCAGTTCTATCCCGCAATTTGCTTTTATTATACCCATTAGGGATAATTAGAAGGAATACGATGAAGGACATTATCTACAATGTAGATCAAATTACCTGCAACCTTAGTTCACGAAATCTAGTTGGTAATGTCATTATTATTTTCTCTGTTATGTTATTGCTACCTTCCTTCCTTCCTTCCTTCCACTTATTACAAGAAACTTTGTCGTCACACTCTGATTCATTTTAAAAGCATGCGCCATCATACGCCTAGGTTTTGTTTTGTATATGCGCAGTACAGGCACATATTGACTCGTTAAGAATTTTCGGTAATATGATATTTCATTGAATTATTATGTAACAATCCGAGGTACTTTACAGCCCCTTAAGATCCGCGAAAGTGTTTAGTCTTAGTCTGTCCGTGTTGGGTTTCGTAATCAGTTCAAAAGGTTCTTCACGTCATAGATAGGATTCGAACCCACATCTTTACGCCCAAAATGCTTTGTCGAATTTGACTGAGGTAGGGAGGCTCTGAAATATTATGTCCTTCCTGATTTACGCTTACACTTAGACACATTTATACAGCCTCTGGATGTATGAAGGGGTATGTGGACATCTGTAGACACCGAGACTTGGTTACAAAAATAGTTTCGAAAATTAGGATAATTGTCATACCGGGACATACTATAAGCACATTTTCTTAATATAGTTCCATTGGATTTAAATACACCATCTTTTGTATACCTACAAAATAAACAAATAAATAAATAAAAATGAAATAAAAAATAAATGGCAGAGAGCAGAAAAATGACAGCCTTCCAATTACTCGAGTGGCCCCAAACAGGTAATATTCTGACGAAGCACAGTATGGGTTTTGGGTCTCAAGCCGTAATATCTGGCATGTTTCTGAGTTTGGCTCTTAGTCTGGGAATTGGAGTTGGCTTGCATTTATTCCCAATAGTTATCAGCTTATCACGCAGTTTCACTGTAACGTGCACTGTTACAATGAATTCCCTTCATAATAATGTTCAAGGACTCATCCTTGAATCTCAAAAGGAGTATCACTTCTCAGTGAGAAGTGTAATTTTAATTTTTGATTTGAATCCTTCCTATAAAAGATTGCAAACTTGTTGTATATTTCTACCATAGATGGGTTCAGGATTATGTAATTCAAAAACCCTCTACGAGAGAACAAACATGGAAACTTTTTTCAAGCCACTATTTTCAAGCCTAACATCCAATAGAGAAATCGGACCTGCTTTTGTTTGTTTGGACAGATGAAAAACTTACTTAGCTTTTCATCTGTCCAAACTTACTTTCATCTTACTTACTTAGCTAACTAGGCCGACGATTTTAAAATTTTCTTGAAAGATACTGTGTGTATTGCAAAATCTGAAATACAAATCGGAGGCGCGTTTCGTCACCAGTGTGGTGTTTTTTGTAAGACTGTCCTCAAGATATCAGTTCAAAATGTGATTATAAATGCATAAACAACTGATTTGCTTGTTTGAGATGAGTTGTTTGGGAACTCCTCTTTCACTACAAGTGAAGTCTGCTGCAAATGTCATTTGTTACTCCATCAATAATCATCCTTTTTTTTGTGGAGAATATTTTTCGAGTTTTCACCATTTATCGATGGTGATGATGCAGTACTGGTCGAATACACCTCTCTACGAGAAGCATTGTCCCCTTGTCTTAGCTGAATTTCTGCATCTTACACCTTCAGCTCATAAAATTCCTGTCACAGCGTCTGTTCGTTAGTGTATCCGTTCTCCATCCAGCACCTTGTGTGCTTGAATTTCTACCACTGTGAGCATGGGTGTTTGTGAATGTTTTTGAAGATAGGTGAATTTCATCGGTCATGTGCTTCCACTACTCTTATTGGAGGCCTGAACATGAGAAGTTCAATGATTTATCTTTAGAACCGACTTTCTATATTATCTAAACTTTGGCCCACCCAAAACACTAACACTGTTGTGCTGGAGCTACGTCATTTTATGGTTGGGATTCACACACGCACGCACACGTATTCATGGGAATTCAGCAGCGTGATTGATAACAAATCGAATATCTCATTTAAATAAAATTAAATTGTGTTATGCGTGCGTCATTTGTAGGACTAATCGAGATGGAAAAATTAAATCAGTGTGCAGATATTGTCTGACTTCCTTCGTAGTTGTGAAAAGCCCTTTCCATCCTGTTTTATCACTGTCTTTTTATCTGGTTTCTTTTATTTTTTTCCCTTATTTTTCTTTCTCCTTTCTCTACATAAACATATAAAAGAGTAAAAATAAACAGTAAAAAAAATTGTAAACAACTCATACATAGGATACGGTTCAAAGATCACAAGATAAAATATTATCCTTCATGTGTCTTCATCACCATTAAGGCAAAAAACAGCGCCGCATTGACTCAAACAGCTTCCTTAGTGATTTGTTGAATACTTAAATGCGGAGCTTTAAAGGGAACCGAGTACAAATAATACGTTGCGTGCGTGGGTCCATGTCCGAAGAAGTGTTTTTGAAGTGTGTCTTGACAGCATCTACTGTTGGGTTCGGGAGAAGTACGACTCGCAAGAAGCTGACGATCGGGCTTAATTACAGGTTTCCGTGTAGGGATTGTTGTTACGCGGAGTCTCTGTACGGAGCACCGTCTAAATTACTACAGCAATAACGCTAATAAACGCTACCTCTTTAACCGTGACGGAGCGTGCCCCGTCACTGCCACCAAATATTGTGGTTCATTCGTTTCTGTGAAATTATACGTATAGATTAAGTGTCTGCTTTCCGGGCTCAACAAATATTTATTGATTTTTCAGTGTCTCGGGTTGTGTCTCCTCGCTCTCACCCTTCTTTCATGCGAACAAATACTCTGTGCTACATTTTCAGCAAAAATCTGCGTCTACCACTAGAGGTCACCACATGCATTACTAACAAGGTATACGATGTCAATTCATTACTAATTCTCCATGTACATCAAGGTTTAGGTAGCTACAATACGCTAGGGACGGCTTGACCTCTGTTGCCAAGGGGTAGCTGTGCGTGCAACTGAACGACACGATGACGTGTAATTTATTGATGGGAGAGATTTATGAGCTAGTTCAGGAATTTCAAGCTTTCTGCCTAGTTTTCCTTATTTTACTTGCATTGTTTCATTAAAGTGAATAGCAAAAACTAATGTTTTACGTCTATCTACGTAACACTCGAGCAAGTTTTATATATTAGAATTACTTTGAGGATGAACTGTCTTAATTTATTATTATTTTCAATTACGTTTATATGTCAGAAATTATACAACACATTTTATCGCGTATAATGACGTTTTATTTATCATCGTCATGTACTGATATGCAACTTCAAGGGGCGTACCGGATAATACTACCTCATTAAGTTTATATTTTTGCTACTTGCATATCAAGTTATCTTCTAAATGAATACTTTATTTATCAGATCTGCACTGCTGTCAGATCTTAGATTTTAGTCTTCTAAGGTGCTTTCAAGTGCAAGTAAATTTCGATCTTCCAGCGGATCTTCTCCTTTTTGTCCTGTCATCAAACACCTGTTTTCATCAGCTTTTATTAATATGCAAGAATGTGTAAGCAGTGCTAATATAAACCGGCATAGCCATGAGTTTATTTCTAATAGCTTTGTTACCTTTATTATTTTTTTATGCCATTGATGCCATCTGTTCATTCGCTCCTAATTTTCCACAGAACTCTCATATCTATAGTTATTATTATGTTTGTAATATATATACTTCGTGTGCTTATATTTAATGCGATCATGCCCAGCAAAGGTTGTAAACCTATGTTACGATAACGCCATGCGTGGATTAGATAATACTGCAATATGGGTGCCAAACATTTTCACGCCACGTCCGCATTCGCTAAACGGAAGCAGTCACTGTGCGATGCAATTCGTCTACTAGATATAATTAACAAGTGTAAATTGGATTGATTTTCAGATATCAACAATTGACTGATCACTTTTTTGGAGAGAACTTTTGAAATGAATTAACGAAAGTAGAATAAAACTTAAAAATGAAAAGATGTTAGTGGACATTTTGATTTCTCTCTCTCTCTCTCTGTGTGTGTGTGTGTGTGTGTGTGTGTGTGTGTGTGTGTGTGTGTGTGTGTGTGTGTGTGTGTGTTAGAGAGAGAGACAGACAGAAAAAAAATAAGCCTCAGTTCACCCTTTGGCTGTTTGTAAGTCAACAGTGATACTAGATAGTACAATGCGCAGAAGTTGAAATATAGGTTAAAACATAGAATAGAATCAATATCAGGGAGGGAGCTTGTTCCACCTTTGATACGAATTGCCTTGGTGTTGTACTACCAAGTGGTTACTTACACTTGGATTTGCCAATAGTTTTTCGGTATGAAACTCATAGATCTAGTCCTTAGAGTTTCGCTTACTGGCAGATAAACATCAAAGGATTTGTATCCCCTTCATTATTGAAATATAGGTATTTCTACTCAATATACAAACTTCACAGTGAACGTTGAACAACGAAATACTGAGGTTCTGTTTCAACACATTTTTCGGCTGATTGTTGTCTGCAAGTTAAAGATAATGCAATCCCTTGGACCTCTGTCTTGATTTGCCATCCTTGATATCATCACATCGCCAACAGATAAGCCAGTAAATACGATATAAATGATCTGATGACGACCTCTGATTTTTAAGAGTTTAGAAACATAATCGCTTTTGAAATGGATAGCACGACATTAGTGCCTCTAAGTGGTGGCTAAAAAGCTATTCCTTTCTAGGGTATTAATATGCGATGCATGAAATGCATATTAAAAAGCATTCCATTGTGTCCTCCTGTCGTTCACCGTCGGAGGCAGTCCCGCATTCAAACAATACCTCATAATTAGTGCTTGCAAGTCATTAAGAAAGTATCCGTGCGAAGCCTAATAATTAAGAAAATGTTCACTTATTAATTCACGATTTCATCGCTATGTATCCGGGACTTTTAGTCACCGGGGAGATGGAGCTAATGTCTCCCTGAACTTCAAAGGATAATTACCATCTCTGACGTTTGGGAGCGCCATTTTCTGAAAGTAACTTCAGTCCCTTGGTAGCAGCTGTTACGCCTAACACTAAAGTCACTTATGAAATTTGCAGGTCAGTTGATGTCGGGTTGGCGGTTGCGGACGAAGACGCTGCTCCGCTCGTGACAAAAGGACGAGCCTCCACGACGACCGTAAAGTCCATTGATGAGAGAACGGCTGCGCGAGCGTCCGCTTCAATGATGACGATAGTAAATGGAATCTCCAAAGGCACGGGAATAAGTACAGAGGACACTTTTCAATCAGTAGGTGGGGGGATGGAAATTGAAATCCCACGGCGTCTGGCTTATAGCGATAAGTTCAAGTAGAAAATGGGGAGCTTTCTTTTACTTTCTGGTACGACTTGAACAACGAAGTACGTCTTACATCAGGGACTTGAAATAAACGGCTCTTAACCTGAAATTGCTTCACTTATTTTGAGTTCAACGTCCTGAAATTTTCTAATGGCATTTCTTGGATATTTAACCCACCTTTTCTATATCGTTAATTTGTTTTATATGACCCTTAAAGTTCCCATTTGGAAAAATGAAAGACCATTGAAGAGTCCTTCATTTCATTGGGTTTCAAGACATCTAGAAAATCATAAGTGTAAAGCTTCAGCTTTATTTCAACGTCAACGCATTATCCAATTACAAAACTACATTTTCCAAGTCAAAAATATCAGCATAAGTACTTTCAGAAAATAATTTTTGTCCTGTATATTACTATGAGGTTTTATTGGATTCAAATTCACTTGATCTCAATTAATCTGACTAAACACACTCAGTTATTCTCACTAAGAAGGGGAAAAAAAAGAAAACTTTAATAAAGGTTAAAGCAGGTGCAAGCTGTCCTCTGCAGCAGTGGTAATTTTGTTCGACAAACAAGCTTCCCGCTACGCATCAGCGGAAACCACAGTCAGTATTGGCCTGTACTGTTTTTAATTGTTTTCCTAATTGATCATCATTAGACACTTAAGGTACTAAGCATTGAACGGTCGTTTCTAATTACTGGAGAAACTTCCTACGAAAAGAAAAGCTTATTTATTTAAAAAAAAAAAAAGAAAAGAAAAAAAGTTTTCTCTTGCTCAGTATTGCTCCCGGCAATACCTTAGTACAAGAATGTTGGTGGCTTAAATAGTGATTAGCTCCGCTGCCATTGTAAGCCATAAGAAAGGCATCTAAACAATTTTTTTTCGCAATAATCTGAGGCATTGTTTATCATGAATGGACAACATAAGGATGTAATTTCATCGTATTCATTTTAGGTACTGTCGGAAGTTTCCGCTTCCTCCTTGATGGTGTCGAATTATTGTCCAACTATAAAAGAATGTAAATATATTCTGACGATATTTATGTCATCAGTATATATATATTTGCATATTCGTATTTATAAATAATTGAACACTTCTAAATAAGTTCCGTTAGCGATAGATAGGCTGTATAGATCGTCTGTACTCTGAAGTAAGCTATTGGCGATTCCTTGAGTCAGAACAATTTGTTTTCAGCATTCAGTTACTTGAGTGGTATGAAACGCATTGTCTTAAAAATTAAAGGAATTTACGGCTAAACAGCATCTGCCTAAATAGTGCTCTTAGTATATAGAACGTTTAAAAACATTGTGCATGTCTGCACGCATTGGACACAATTGCGCATCGACTAAAAATACGGAGGATAAAAGCACTCCTCAAAAGAACACTTAAAAAACCCCTCAAAAATACGAATGATAACAAAAAGGGGAAAGAAAGAAACCTCACAGGAACACTACATCAAACAAACCACTCTTTATTTATATACTTCTTTATTCTTGAAGATGGCGTGACAAAGTTTGAGTCGAATGAAAATACTTTTGTGTTGAATCGGTGTTTACTATAAATGCAGACCAGAATATTATGACGTATTTGAAACATTTTTAGATAACACACTGTCCTATCTTACTCCTTTTTTAAATTCCTGAACTTTTGATGACTGTTCGTCTTGGAAAACATGAAATATATCTTCTAGTTTAGAGAAACAATGCAGACAGTTAGTAACTGAACGCTTAAGAGAAAAAATAACTAAAAAAAGTTGTTAATTCAGTACTGCAGATTGTTTAATTATGTTACTCGTCTTTAGGATTTGCCCACACACGTTAATGATTTGCGATAGGCTTATGTCCTATTGTGCGTGGCTGTGATATATATGGAATCCCCTTTCAACAGTAATCATTAGGAGTTTAATAATTCATCATCATCATCAGGATGAGTCCAGTGCCTGTTTGTGATCGATGCACTTTCCCCTATTCTCAGTCATTCTCTTTTCATTTCCAGGTGACTTAAATCCTACAAATTCTTTCCACACCACCCTTACATCCTCTGCTCAATCTCTTCTTGGCTGTCTCTTGTTCTGTTTATGAAGTCCATTGTACCAAACATCAAAGTATTTTGTTTGATACAATGAACGGTATAAACAGATAAGTTCTAAAAAGGTTTACGTTTCCTTCGAATTATTTTCTGCATTAGATACTTTGCGGTTTGCATTTCTATGCAATTCTCCATTTGTTACCTTTTGCATCCATCCAATTCGTATAATCTTTCTGTAACATGTTCTCTGAAATACCAATATTTGTCTCACTGAATCTTTGACTATTTGCCATTTTTCACAACCATGTAGAATGCTTGTATATACTCGTATATGCATGTTACTGGCATTCTCAGCTTTGTGAAGGCTCATTGGTTTACTTTTTCATATCTTGTCTATTCACTGTAGGTTTACTTCCACTTTTTTGTTCGAGATTTTTTTACAGCGAAAGCGTACGTGAAGAGGTTCCCTAAGAAACTCTTCCACATCATGTCTGTTGACCTTCATTTACTTTTTCACTCTCTTCCCTCCAAACATCATTGTTTTTTCTAAGTTCATTATTAAACCATAACTCTTTTCTTCTTCACCTAACTTCAGCATTGTTTCTTTGTAAATACTGAATAATCTGTAACTCGTAAATGTTTTAATGTGTACCTTAAACTGAAATTTCCCTTATATTCTCCTTCATAACATCCATTGCTCTTATCAGAAGCGTGATAAAGATGCGATAGCGGGTTCAATAATTATCTACGGGTGATTATTTTGATGAATTTCAGAAATTAACTTCTGTACTGTATTTCAGTAAAATCCGTCTTATAGTTTATGCGTTATACTTAACTTATGCCAAACCTAAGAGGAGAGAATAGTAAATGTGATTAGGATGAGCGTCTTTGAAGAACCATGACACGTCATGAAGACTTCAGAGCAATTGCTTAGAATGTTTTAATTTGACACATTTTAAAATTACGAAAACATCCCCATGGTATTTATTGAACAATAAGCTAGTGTGGATATTATTTTCATTAATTGCCTACTTTACAAATGCATTTATTTGGAAAGTTTAAGGGCAAATTTCATATATTTTATAATTTTTTCATTCTTTTAAATTATAATACATGGGGAGAGGAAGGATTTTGTTGCATGCCCGCGCACCCACACTTGCCTACACACATTTTGCATTCAGAGAAAGAGAGAGAGAGAGAGAGAGAGAGTTCAAATGTCCTAAAAATAACACCATTTAAGGATAATCACAAACAGATAAAAACATTACTTTCACCGCTTAGGCCTTTCAATTCAATAGAAAATCTAAAATACTTAAAAAAGCTGGAGTAACCTGTTCGTTGAATTCTAACCGAAAATGTGACCTTGATGCATTACGACTTATGCCAATAATTTAAGCCATACGGGAATGACATATTAGTTCAGAGGTTCTAAGCGTGCGTGTCTCTACACATTTATGTCACGAGATTCTTAAAATGTCACAAAAATTTGTGGAGTTAAATTTAAACTCATAATTTTAGTTAGCCAGCATTAATCTACAAATATTAGGAGATGAACTAAATTCATCTGTGAATATATAGTTTTCAAAAAAAAAAAAAAATATATGCATTAAAATACATATTTGAATACGGTTTAAAATATCATTTTTAAGATCTTTTGTTATTACTTAAGTTAGGAAATGTATGGACTTAACATTGCAGACGCGTTTGCGATATTATGATATGCTACATAATGATTATTACTTTAAGAATTCGTTCATTTGTTCACGAAGCAGACCTATATCGAAAATGCAACATTACCTACGTTCTTGTGGCATGATATGTTGATTAATGACTGCTACTTAGTAAACAAAGGGAAAGCAGGATTATCATCCAGATAGAATGATTGAAATTACCGAGGTAAAACAACTATGTCATTCGCGAATTAAAAGCAGATTTTGGTAATTAATATGGCTCAGTATTTTTGACTTAAAATCTAAAGGATTAAAGTCTCATCCAAATAATTTCATCCGTTCTCGAGTTTTGTCATGACGATGGACGAACAACGATGATGAATCTAATAAGTGCTATTCGTTATTGATTTGATTTTTTAGGCGTGTTTTCAAGTGAACTGCATCTGTTAGATAGTCATCATTGTTCATCTATTTGCATTTTTGTTAAAATCGGACAATAACTACCTATTTACATGCAGATCAAAATCCATTTTTAATTCAGTGATTTCTTTCTTTTTGTCAAAGAACACTCATGATTCCGTGCAGTACTCCAATTATAAGTAATGCTTTATTTTATTGTGTTTGTTGTTCGTACAATTTCTTTTATTATTTATTACCTAGCGATGACACACTTGCGCTATTATCTTGGAATCGATTTTACAAACTATCGTACAGAAATATTTTATAAAATGACATCTTGTCCTCTAAAAGTAGACATAATATAATTGTTTCATATCAATTATATTAATTTCTTAATTTCTCACTTTCGTTTTGTGTTTGTCTTGTGAAATTTCATAGTTTTAATGACTTTCAGTTTTAGAGATTTTCAATTGTTAAGCTCTTCGGACTTAAGTCATGACTGACGATTGTCATTTGCTTTTTGAAGTCAACATCCTCTTAATTTTCAAGCGCAGTGTTTATCATATCGGTTTTCTGTCAGTTTAAATGCAGCATCTTGAAAGTTGGAGAATATTCCATAACGTTTACTTTCATTTAGTAGATATTTTCTAAAAGTTCAGAATCAAATCCTTAGATATACGATGCATTGCATCCTTATCATTTATGTTAAAGATCGTTTTCTTTATCAAAGAAGGTTGCCGCATGACAGTCGGGATTTCAACGCATTGATATCAAACGAATACTATGTGTTATGAGGTGACTGATTCTACGCACATTTTACCAAATAAAGACCTGTGTACTATGTTTTGATTCATTCAGTATAACCTTTAACATTGATATTACAAAAGCTTCAGTAGACTATATTATCCCACCAGTTATTAGCATAATAACATATTAGAAACAGAAAATCAGATGCCTTCTTGCTTATTTTTTTTAAATTATTATAAACGGATTAGTGGAAAATCACTGTATTGATACTGTCTTTGGTATTGTAACCTACGTATTAAGTATAGATTTGGTTATTTATTCCAGATAATTTTTCTTATTAAAGGTTGCCTTTCACTTGCTATTTGAGTAGCTTTTCCGATATTTTAAGTAAAAAACGTTTTCTTCCATAGTTTCAAGATTTTTTTTCAGAAGTTTTTGATTTGTGAGATGTGATGTAGCTTATATTTCTCTATATGTGATTCGATTGATCGTATTTCTTATAAACAACCAGTGGCACAGAAGATCGCAGCTGTACTTCACAGACTATTTTAGAAGTGTCACAGTAATTTTGAGTGGGTAGTGTAAATGAAATTCTGTTTCTAAGGATAATTTACGATTCTCCTAAGGACAGATGCAATGCCTTAAGAAACATTAGTAGTATTTTCCTTTTCCCTGTTTTAATTTATTTTTTTTAAATCCCCTCCCGTCTCGAGTTGTGACTTTTCTTTATATTTTCCCTCCTTTTCTAAGCAGAGAGAAAGAGAAGATACTTAAGAAATAGAGGCAGCATTAAGGCAAACACGACATTACCATTCATGTTTTTTTCCGGTGCCTTGTAGTGAGATAAATGTGGCTGCAAACTGTCGAAACCAAGTTGTCCTGGGGGGGGGGAGACGCTAGAAATAATGTGATAAAAAAAAAAACAGTAGATTTGTCTTCGTGCTTCGTTTGTCGTGAACAGACGCGATCATTCGCTGTCGTCCTCGTTCCTATTTGCAGCATCCTCTGCGTCGATGTGCGGGTGAAATCTGGCCACGATTTTCTGATCAAACTTTCATGAGTTTCCCATCATCTGCAGATCTCGGTTCACGTGTCTGTCCAAGAGTCCTCGACGTCAAGTGGGACTGCCGTTTGCAGCTCTGCGCTTCCTTCCCGCGCTCCTAGGGTGTCCACGTGCCTTTGCTAGACGCGTGTTCACTAGCGGGCTGATCGGTCTTTGGCCGTGAGCTAGCTATTTCAGGCCTTCATTTGCTGCTGGTGGCGGCAGTGGCAAGAGCAGTACGGATCTTTCTCGCGCGCCTTCAGAACACGTGTATGATAGCAAGTGTTGTGTCACGGCTATCGTGTTTTGTTTTCCCTGTCCACCGGCTAGTGATGTTTGGGGTTCAGCTACAAGTGTTCGGTGTGGTACCGGAATGGATCCTCGTATTTAGGAGCTTGCAAACAGGTGTGTCAGGAGCTTGCAGTTCGTCGCCTGCTAGCCGCTAATGTTCAGCGGCAGTAACGAGTGGTGTGTACATAGTGTGATGTTGATGCTGGAAAAAGATGAAGAATGCCGTTGATCCTTGAATACTCGTGGTGTTCATTAATTGTTCACTATGTACTTCCTGTATGGTATGGTCAGGCAATGGACGATCGGGGATACTTTTGATGCTCGCCGAAAGGTAAGCCAGATAATGAAGATCTTCCAGTGCTACTGTATGTCGACTATGGTAACCTTGCTCTCTGCTGTGTAAATGAATCCATTTTTTCAACTTACTTACGAGACCCAGTTATCATTTCGAATATTTCGCATATAATTCATCGCAACGAACCCATTTTCCATTATTTATTTTTATATATAATTTTAAAGTATAGTGATTATGTGTCATATGGTATTTTTTGTGTTTCTCCATTATTTATTACTATCATTCATATCGCCATCCCCTTTTTATGTTATTCCATTCGTGTTAGGCTATGTTTTTGTGACTCTGGATTTTGTTAAAGAATTACGTGTATTCTCGCGCGTCTGTGGCTGGTTCCCCATGTTGCTTCTAATCCTCCCACTTAGAGATTTATTATTATTTGGGGCGAAATCTTCCAGACGGTTAATAGTAACAACTAGCCCACTAGACGTTTGGGTATACAGTGAGGTACAAAAACCAAGAATGATACCAGCTACAAGGATTCTGACTTAAAGTTATTTTCATTTTAATTTAATGCTGTTTGATATAGTTTGAAAGCGACAAAATTTATCTGAACCATAGCAGTCATTTCTATTACAATCTGCAGTACAACACTGTATGACTACCTGAATATACTATTCATGTAGTATATTAAGTGCTTTTCCGTTTACTCTTTTTGATGTCGATTATATTTTTTATTCAGCTGTTTTTTTTTTTTTTTTGATGTATCGAAATGTTTAAGTTTCATTTTTTCCAAAGAAAGTGAGCATTGAGCAAAGTATTTCACTTCAGTAATCGGTGAATGTTTGCAGCATCGATGCATTATAAAGATTCCTGGGCTGTTCTCATTTCAGCAAAACGGGCTGGATAGATAACAATCTCTGCTCTTATCTCTTCATTTCCGATGCTGATCATTCTGGGAAATATGCTGTTTATTTTGTATGATGTTGCCGATTTATACAGCTGTTGGACGAGTATGCTCTAATGCCAGCATGAATAATTCATTATAGGCGGGTGTATAATTATGTTCTCTTGTATTTCATTTTCCGTCACTACTTTAGTTATGAATTAGGTTTTATTGTCTTAAAAATTCTGCCTGGCGGAGCGTTATCAGTTTCTAAACTACAATTTCTATATAATGGAAATTTACTTTTCTCAATTGTCTTCTCTTGCTTCTTTCTGTAATTTTTCATAATTACTGTAATAACTTACATTTCAGTATTCAGAATTATTTCTGTCCTTTCTTCATTAGTTGGGAAATATTAACAATTGCAAGAATTTATTTACATAATTGCGTCATTCTTTCTAGTTTAATCTGTTTTATAGGATTCATTTCTGTGTAACAGTTGCCTTGTACTTTCAAAGAATATAGTTAATGTTGGCTTTAACCTTTTTTTAATTTGAGGAATGAGGTTATGATGGACTTTCTTCCCACTAAATAATTGTCAACATACTTATGGGTACGCCTGTGCGAAACGGTATATCAATTCAGTTGTTGCTTGAGACATATGCTGAGCATTTGCGCCACATTGAGTTTTATATTAAAAGAAAAAAAGTAGAGACAGCTAATGATTCTGTTTTGTTCTGCATATCATTTATTTATTGCAGTGAATTTTCATCGTCATATTCAATAAAATAACGCTGAAACGTACTATATTGAAATATATGGGAATAAAATAGCATATAGTAAAATAAAATTGGTGGAAAAAGTGGCTTTCTATTGCTTATTAAATTGCTTGAATAATACAAATCATATTGAATAAATTAGGTTTGCCATTTACATGAGTACCTATTGCATGCCATAGAGAACTCGTGATACGTTCTTTCGTAATTGAATTCTGAATTTGTGGTGAAGATTGCACTTTTTTTTTTTTTTTTGTAACTTTAAGTGTATGGATATACTTACGTTATGGAAATAGACTATTAGAATTACCTTGCATTATCTGTTCAGCACAGATAACTTTTGATATTATTTCTAAAATTTGCTTATTGATAGGTGTCGATTTTTAAAAGATTGTTCGATGTTTTCTACTGGTATTTTAGAAGTGGATTTATTATAATTGCTATGATCATGTGAACCGAAGACATTCTTGCAGTAAGCATTACACGTTATCAATAATGATACGAAACACGATACATTTCGTCACCACCTTGCAGGAACACGCGCCAACTTCAAGTGCACACTACATCCAGGCGGTAAGCCATTTTCCTTTAATTTCATTATGCGTAGGCGATGGGTTATGATATTCTTTCACTCGAACGACAGTCCTTCTCGGAGTCCTCCTGTATTAACAAACTCACTACTGACTGTTTCAGAAACATGTGTTCAGAGCATACCATTCATAGTTCCTGGTCTATTTTTAAACACTCATTAGATTTTATTTATATTTGTTACTCAATATTCGTTGATATTTTAATAGTGATTAAATAAACGATATGGGTTTTATTCAGCAGATTGACTTCAAAGAGAGGTAGGTTTTTTAAAATCTCACTATGGAAAACACGGTGCATATTCTTAAATTTATAATGCATCTCGATTTATGAAATCTATAAGTTTTCTAAAACTTAAATTTGAACCTGTTGATAGGGTAAATGTTCCTTTCTCCTTCTTGTGTAAAAAATTTTCATTACTTTTCATTACTGCACTTACATTCGGTAGATGATAGAAAAACCAGCATTCTGAATAACATAAAGGTAACGTTTTCTAAGGATAAATCTTAGAAATAAGAAAGAAAAAAAAGATTGCTAATGAAGTTGTATTTTTAATTAATGAATTATCGAAAACTTACTTGTTCAGCTGGCATAAGCCCACTTGATCCTCTGGTGCGAACGGTTGCAAATACTTTGGGTGAATCACAAATAAACATATGTCATGTTATCGTATGATAATATGATACATGTTAACAGTTACAATTCTGTGCAGCACTAAATACCAGGAAAGCTGAAGGAGTTAAGAGAAATGAATAATTAGACGCTTGGCTGATATATTTAAAGAAGCAGATGCTGGTATCTAGCGATGGACTCGTTTTGTCTCGACCGAAAGCTGGTTAAAATTAATTGTCTTTTATCTTCTAAATTAGCAAGCCGGTCTGTAGCTAGTCTTAATAGTAATTTGTCTCTGTAAATTCGTTTGCTGTTCCTGCTGCCAACTCATTTGTAATGGAAATTAAAAGTATTCTTTACTTTGAAAGAGAGGATGAGAGAAATCTATTTCAAGGATTATATGTTGCTTTTGGGCTGGAGAGGCGGGGGGGGGGGGAAGCATTGGAGTTATTTAAGACGGCCAGTTTTACTGCACATGTATATCACTAAAATTTTCCATATAAAAATAATTGATTAATTAATAGGAATGCGGATTCTCTTCAATAAGATGCATTCTGTAATGCCTACATTTCCCATCGGATAGCAAAGCGATTGTTAGGAACAAGTCCTCATCATTCGGTATTCTGCTGAAAGGTGGAGCTGAGTGAATTAAATTTTGAGTTTGGAGAAAGATAATTATCTTACACCGTGTAATTAGTTTCCTAGATTCCTTATTCATGGTAATTGCCATTAACTCGGCAGTGCTTTTTTTTCTTTTTGTGGTATTCAATGCATCATTCCGTAGTGTACACAGTCTTTTTGTCAGCATCTAACAGTATTTCGCGTATGTTTCATTTCAGGATGCTTTAACGCCCCCCCTTTTTTTTTTTGGATCGTCTTTGCTGGGTTTTACTCTATTTTTCAATATTCTAGTGATAAATTGCCAACTTATACAAATATGAATTGATATGCATCTTTAGTCTTCTGGAGTCGCCTTTTACGAGCATCTAGCAAGTTTGTTGAACTAAAATGTTATTGTCAAGAATGTGACTTTGAGATATGCACCGAATTAGTTTAGGTGCAAACTAAGAAACCACAAAAAAGAATTATTTAAATGCATGGTTGGTTCATGATGAGCCTTATGTTGTGGTTGGGTGACTTATTTAGAGAGAGAGATTTTCGAAATTAATCCGTGCAGCGAGGCAGTGGCCTATGTTCAGGTTTATTTATGAACAAGGTCTTCGTCCAACTAAGTGGGATCGTGTCACTCTTGCAATAAAATAATAATAAGACCCTTCATGTAGTTTACATTTCAATGCTAATATTACTAAAGAGGAATGCATTATTTTTTTTTTTTTTAAATATTTCCCCTTTTGTAAGATAAAATTTTGACCCTTGCTGAGAGAGTTAAATATTCAATTAAATACGTACCAGTTTTTCTTGACGCATGCCATTTAGCTATTTACAGGTTTTGTGTAACGATAGATTATGTTAACACAAAGTAAGTTGCATTTAATTTATAAAATTTCATACAAAAACTTTCCTAAGCTTTGTATCAATGGTTCAACTGTCCTTATCTTTAGACTCTGCACGAAACCAAAATAAATAAATAAATAATAATAATAAACAGAATAAATAAATAAGATAATAAACTAAATATATAAATAAAAACTTTCTTTCATTTGATCTTCTGTTTGTTAATATTGGTGAATTAAGCATAATGATGGCGGATAGCGAAATTATTTTGTAAATTCTAGCCCAAAGGTATGAAAATTACATTGTAGGGATGGGGAAAGATTAAAATTCTAGAAACTATACCACACATGGCAGTTTATTTTGTTCATTTCTTATTTCAACATCGATTCTTCCAGCTCTCTTGGAATTATTTTGGATTGAAACGATTAAAAAGAAAAAAAAACTTCCATATCGATATTGTGGATAACAGAGTTATCTTGCACGTCTGTATGCTCAGCGAAATGTTTACAGGATTTGAAACCCATATATGCCTTCGCGAGATTGATTTTTCTGTATTGAGCTGCCAATCCCCAAGATACTATCAAAACAGAATATTGCTTTTCTGCAATATTGAAGTTTAAACTCACTATCAACAATTTGTTCTCTGTTTTGTAATATTTTAAAGAAGGATTTCTTTTGTGAGCGATTTTTTATTTTATTTTTCTTCACCCTGCTTCTATTTTGATGAATATGCGTGTTGTTTTTAGGGAATTTTTAATTATTTTGGATGTAAATAAAACTGCCCGGTTTAACCAATTAGCTAGATCATTAATAATAGTACTACGCAAATCATTCTACTTATTCGCCATGATGATATTAATATTTCCTAATAGGTGAAAGGGGATGAGAATTTTTTTAGTCTTTTATATGCATCCATTTCACTTCATTATTTCATTCTTTTGCGTTTTAAATCTCATTCTTCAGAGTTTTCTGTTTTTGTTCTTTTTTTTTATATCACACTTTTCTGTTATTACTAGATATTTAGACTTTTATTTAGTTATTTATTGACAACATAAGGTCGAAAGACATAATAAAATAAAAAACAATTTGTTAACGTAATGCGAGTTCAAACAAATAAGAAAATGATTACCGAATACAAAAAAAAAATATATATATATATATATATATATAATAGAAGACGTAGTTACTTTCCAATATCATAACAGTTGAACCCAGATCCGATTTGAATATGTGTACTGAAGATACAATTTTTGATTTGCTCCTTTTTACTATTGTACTGGCCCATTTGAATCGATTTGACCAATTTTAATAGATACTAAATACTACATTTCATTATATTTCTTCAAGCCAGGGCGGATTTGTCATTTCGAATCTTTTTGTCAATGAAAATGATGATTCAAAAATAGTTCAAATAAATTATTATCGCTGCAAAACGTTTTGTGATGATAATAATAATAAAAAATCTTTTATTCAGTCGCCTGTAATTTTTCGTTCTTGAACTCAAAATTACAGGTGTAATTATAGATGTCATATACATCCATATGACTAAATTGGCATAGGCTGAGTAAAACAAAAAAAACAAATTATGCAATGGAGAGCCTAATAATCAAATGTCATTAACCACTATTCGGGTAGTATGGAGTTATTAATATTAAGTTTAATGTAATCTTATTTTGCCAATGAAGTGATCTGCTTAATCAGAATGGAACTATATGGCGATCTTGTGCATATCTTAGATTCCCAAAAATGTGAAATTTCGTTTAGTCAAGAGGAGTTTGTTGCAATGTATAAATCGAAACCTTTTTCCCTTTTGTACTTCCCAAAGGATTGGGATTCTATCGAAATAAAAATTGAAATGACCCAATAGATTGTTGTATTTCAATAAAATCTTCCCTGCTAGATTTACTTGCACCGACAAAACGAATCTAATTTGTGCTTACAAAATTTTGGAGAAACTCGCATGGAAAGAGAAATCCTGCAGATAAACTGTACACTTGGCATGTATTACACTTTCCTTCTGAAGGTATAGTTGTTGAAATTCGGATATACTTTTTTTATTTAAAATGAAGTTATATTTTAATTGAAATTAAACCATTTATTCAATTGGAACTTGGAAAAATGTACTTGTTTGTATTCATTAAAGCTCGTAAAAATAATTATTATTTAAATGATTGATAGTTGAATTTTTAAGTATTAAGAGTGGTTAATTTGATATTCTGTCATTTTCAGGGGAAAGTCGAATACGAAAATAACTGAGTATGCTTAACTTAACGCCATCTAAAATATTGGGAATTAATAGATGCCAGATTGTATTAATCTGCCCCGAGATATTCTTTATAGCAAATGAAGCACCTAATGATGTTGCATAATATAAGGGGAGGGGAAAGAAAGCTCTATGTGAATTTTATTATGGCAACATCCTTTATAAACCCTGAAGCAACAGTTCAGAAAATCACATTCATACCTATCAGTATTATATATTAGGGTTATCGATCTTCTTAGAAGTCCAGACTTGCTTCAAAACGATACCAGCTGTTAAATGATAGAAATTTCTAGCAATATTCCCTTAGAAAAGAAAAAGAAGAAAATATTTTTTTCGCCCCCGTTATACTTTCCTTACAATGAGGCTGACAGTTTATATTTCATTGTCGATATTGGAGTTGGCATGGACATTTATTTCTTGAACTTAACTTATTGTTGAGACTTCAGTAGCAGACGTTACTGACAGTTCCTGTATCCTACTGATGAAAAATGGTCTAATAATGTTCGTGGTAAAGTTATAGTGGGATTGTGTAGACATGTCATAAAAGTAGTACTAAAGTGTTGAGAAAATCCTATATCTACTCTGTTATAATAATGGGTTAGCGAATTACATTTGTAATTGAAGGTCAATATGGTCCTCTTTTTTTTTTGATAATGTTATTGGAGATTTTAGGGCAAGGGAATCCTAAACAAGGAGGCTTAATGAACACACATAGCTTTAGTATTGCTGGCTACATATATGTTTGTGGAGGGAGTAGAAATATTGAATTTTCGGTGACTAGGTTTTAGGGAAGGATACATATGGTCTAGTGAAAAAAAGTAAAACTGGTGAACGAACAATGTTAACTTAATTCGTTAGGATTGACGAATAGTGAAAGAATAATGGCTAACTTTTACCCCCCCCCCCGGAACATTTAAAAGAAGCAGAAATAGCATACGAATATTTTGTAATTTATTTATCATTCATATGTGAGTTACAAGAATTGAATTTTCAATAACTAGGTGTGTGTGTGTGTGTGTGTGTGTGTGTGTGTAATCAGTTGTTACTTAGCAATGGAACATTGTTCAGAATTCGTAGGATATTCCTAGTCTCCTAATTTCGTATTATTTTACGGCCATCATTAACTCAAAAGAATGTTGTTGCTATTGCATTTGTACCTTTGCGGAAGCATACGTCAAGAAAAGTCTTCCTTTGCTATCATATTATTGTTAGCATCCCACTAGGAGACTTAAGATCTATGGTAGCAACGAATTGCCCAAATTTCATATACTTTTGTGTGAATTCCTCCAAGAAATATTATAAACTTACGATAAATTAGCAAGGTGTTCCGGTTAATCCTGTAGCCCTGCTCTAGAGAACAAACAGTTTTTTTTTTCTCCCAAGCCACTTCATGTTTCTACTGAGTGGTCTCACACCAGGCAATGAAATTCATCGGTCGCTTAAAGGTATTCACAAATATCCATGCTCACATTGATATACACTAGACTAAACAAACAAACCCCATCCTGAATTTACAGTACACTCTACTACAAATACGAACTCGAGTTATTTTTTGTTTCTAAGATGGAAAACGGGAATGAGGCCCCCCCGAGACCTTAATTCAACCCTGAAAAAAAAAAGAAAGAAAGAAATTACTAATATGGAAACGAACTACAGTACTTTGCGTAATTTAAGATATTTTTCTAGTTCATTTTCCGATTTCTTTTCTCTTATTTTATTTTTGTACATTTGTTAGAATGTGAATTTTAAAGTGATTAAAATTGGCAAAGAAAGTGGGAAATACATTAAGACGTGAAAAATATTTTTAGCAAACTACTAGAGATTGCTTATTTGTTAAAGGTAGCCCTACAGATGCGAGAACATACGAAATACGAGATTAAAAGAAAACGAAATTCAGTGAGAAAGAAAGTCTCGCTTTCTTTCTCACTTTCGGGAGGAACTATTTTTCTGCTCTGAACCCCCCCCCCCCCCCCAAAAAAAAAAAAAAAAAAAAAAAACAGATTATCAGTAATAGGGCTTTGGATATACCTCTTCAGGAAGATCAAAATTTTGGTTTCAAACACATAAGTTATTTCACCAAATATAACATATTGCAAAGAATGGTTCCTCTACGGGGCATAAATTGTGATACTGAATAGAAAATGAAACAATAATTTTTAATACTGTGTAAGCTTAATGCAAATTTGCCTATTTTAGTAGTCCTAACAACTTTATATTATATGTGTGTAGTGTTGACCGACTTCATTTTTCTTTTCTTGAAAATAGAAGGGTCTTCTCTGGTTCGCGACTTCTCTGACAATAGTTATAAAGATCGCTGTTCTGATAAATGATGGTGTATTGGGGATGACGTCCACTGGAATGAGGATATATATTTTTTTTTTTTTCTTTCAATTTTATACTGAACTGGACGGAGATACTTGTGTTGAATGGGTGTCTCTGTAATTGTTTTTGCAATTGGAACGTCAAGAACACTATAAATAAATAAACGACAGTATTTTTTTTTCTTGAAAGCACAATGCACTTCTATCGCTTGCTTATACTGCTATTAAAGAACATACTAACTCAAAATACAATAGTAATTCAAAAGCATTTGTCAGTTTTTTTTTATTTGTTATGCAACATTTTGACATTTCAGAATATATAAATGAAAGAAACAGATAAATCCTTAATTGTATTTTACATAATTTTGCTAGCAGATGGCGATACTGCATTGGTAGATATGGCAGTTTGAACAGTGTATTTCTCCCTCTCCTTCTCTCTTTCTGTATGTGTGACAACACCACTAGAACAACGATGTACATGTGGCATCAATGCATCAAATAATATTTATCTGTCGATAAATCTCTATATATGGAGAACAAAATCTTTGTCACACTACTTGATGAATATGCGTTAATAGTTCACATATAGACGATGTGAATGTGCTGGTTGATCGAAGTCGAACGCTGGGTTCAGCCACTTGACATTTTTCCAGATGCCGTCTTTAAGTGGGAAAAACTGATGTGTAAATCAGGTTCTTGTTCACATGGAACTAGATTTTTAGGACAAATGCCGTAACATAACATGCGTGCAGACTGTTAAAAATGGTTTGAGGTATAATATCTGTATGTATTATACCATATGTGGAGGGGGAAAATACTCTTAGTACCAATGAAGATGATGGTCCGTATGTTTCCATATTATATACTTTAAAACGCGCTACTTATCACTCACCAACCAAACTGTATCAAATATTTATTCATCTGATTATCGCAGATTGTTATGTCCTGATAAAATTTCATTTAAAAAGATGTACATGCAGGAATGCAAATATAACCGAAAAATCCTTTTTTAGCATTGACTTCTAATGCAAATATCGGTGTTATATAGGCATATACTTTCGATTATTTTCAATCAATATATTCCTTTACCACCGAACAAACTTTATCATAATGACAGTATAACTTCCTACGGAAGGAGACTCTTTGGCACATCAAACGGATGTCATGTTAATTTAGTCGTTCTTGTAAGTCCCTACCAGGTTTGTGATAAGTATCTTCCTCGGAGTTTATTCTTCTCTGTTGACTACAAATAGCTTACTAAAAACTTGATACAGAGAGAGAGAGAGAGCGCAGAGTATTTTGTCAGCATTCCATAGCTTATTAGGAAAAACGTCCCACACATACTAGATCCCCTTTACCGTCATTAGACGATACGCCTTTTCCCCTCCCTTCCCTCTCTAAAATACTGTAGTAATTTGGGAGTCGTGACGTCATCAGCGTTGTCACAAAGGCCAGCTTGCCGACTGCATCCTTAAAAAAAAAGTAATCTGACTACGGGAAAGAGTTATCGTAATCTTTCTCTTTTTATCTTGCGCGCTCAGACAACATTACTTACAGGAAAAGCAAAATTCTCCAACTGTCACCGCGTGTAATTATGTGAACACTGTTCCCGTACCTACGCAGTTAAATCAAAGAAAGTTGCTGTGAAGCGC
This sequence comes from Typopeltis vanoorti, assembly GCF_054136105.1. Taxonomy (NCBI): domain Eukaryota; kingdom Metazoa; phylum Arthropoda; class Arachnida; order Uropygi; family Thelyphonidae; genus Typopeltis; species Typopeltis vanoorti. The sequence goes on from NC_143569.1 coordinate 84,727,038, forward strand.
TGTGTTGAGAGCAAAGAGACTAATGCATGTTGCATTGTTGTACTTGTGCTGTACGAATTTACGAAGTCAGATGAAACAGTATTACTGTATTGATCAGCTATATGCTGTGCAATACAGACAATATTTGTATTAAGATATGAAGCCTGCAGATCAGAAGAAATTCTAAATACGATTGTATGGTGTCGTATGTTATATTTTTTCCTTTTCCGAATGGTTGTTTTTTATTGAAATTTTTTCCCATATGATATGTGACTTCAAAATTAAGACAGTAAGAAATAGTGAAGTTTATATCACTGATTTTCATATTGCGGAAAAAGTAACTCGATGTGGAAATTCAGAGAACAGTGATTCAAGTTAAATAAATAAATAAAAATGATGGTAAAATTAGTGTTGATTATCTAGAATTTAATTTCTTTCGAGTCTTCAAACGGTTGTCAAGTGCTCCATCCATTCTGGACTTTCAAATAAGATTTCTTTCTCAAACACTGAAATTAATGTATGGATTCTGAAAGAGAAGAAAAAAAAATGTACTTCGCCATTCACGTCACGCCAGCGTTTTGGATGCAGGAAGATAATTGAGTTAGCACTCTTATAGAGAACTCTGTTTTTGAAATGAAGTTATCCACTGTCTTTGGTATTTGCGTTAAGAAGTGCATCTAAAATCCTAACGTACATTCACTGATTGTGCTTGAATGACGGCAATGCTTTTTTTTTTTTATTCTTTTTTCCTCTTATATCGCTTTTAATTTTCCTCTTATATTTCAGACACCGATAACTGAAGAAAAAAAGAGATTTTTTCAGAATGCACAAAAGAAATTAGCCGCTATAGCGACTGCCATTTGCCATTATTGAATTAATGTAGATATTAATTTGCTATTCAACTAAAACACTATCTTAGCTTACTTAAAGGTTTATTAACCGAACAAAAAAAAAAGTACATTTTTCTCTCCACGACATTGTTCAAGTTATTAATTACACTTCGGTAGATCATCTGCCCCGATGTTCCTTCAAAGGAATATGCTAATGAGAGTATTAGTACATATAGGCAACCATTGAAAGCAGACAACAAAGGATACTTCCGACTCAGAGGACTGCCCTGTGGTTATGATAACGGCTATTACTATAACATCATTCTGTGTATATATAATGGGATTTAGTTAGTTTGGCAATTTGCAAGTTAAAGTTCAAGCATTTTAGCAAGCCCCCAAGTATTAGGTATAATGCTTTCTTTTGGTCAGATGCTGCGTATAAAGCAATTTTCATGTTCTACATTTTGAGATTAACTTGACAGGAACTTAATAAAGAATATTCATTAAATATTTTGTCTTAAAGGAGGGACAGGAAGATATTCAGATTTTGGCAATTTCCTTTTGGATAACTCATCTTTAAATATCTTTCTTTTAAAATAACCTAATATTTTCATTTAAGATAACTTCCTAATTGAAATATGAAAAAAAAAAGTTAATTATTAATCTTTCCGAAGGTTCTTGACGTCCACTGCATATTTTAATTTCTTTTACAACTATAGTGTTAATTTTATGGACATCCCCTATTTAATTTTTTGTTCTCTCCGAAATATATGGTCGTTTTTTTTTTATCTCTTTGGTATGCATTCTGATGTTGAGAAAAACCAACTTCTTCATTAGTAACACAGCACATGACGGATCATAGAACTTTTAAGATTTCCCTAAGGACTCCAGTCTCCAGTTATTTAAAAACCATATCAACAGGTTTCTTTTTTATTCTTAATTACTTGTTCAAACACGACACTATTGTGAAGTGGTATGGGTTTTGCATCATCAAATGTGCGAAGGTTGATATTCATTATAAAAATAAAAATAAAAAAAACGGGAACCACAAAGAACATTGACTCATCTACGGTGTATTATACTTGTGTGCACGTTTCACTACTTAGAGAAAGAAAAATTCAAATGACACTTTGAGAAATTACTTTCTGTTAGCTCTGTTAATATAGTGCTCTGCTGTGGATTATACTAAAAATAATTTATATTAAAAATAACGCCATTAAATAAGCGAAGTATTTTTTTTATTACATCTTATATATGACACCTTTTTTTTTTTTCAGTTGTTACTACGATGTTATACTTTATAGCGAAAAATTCCTTTGGTTTCGCGAATTCTAATAATACATTTCGCCTTACTTTTCGCACCGTAAGTGGAAACCCCTACGAGTGAAATTATAAATACAACCCCTTCTGCTCAAATTTATCTCCCTCTTTGAAGAGTAGATCGAAATTGTTGTTACAGCTTGAAGTAACGTCCGTCTGGCATCTGCTGTAAACATTATCAACCTTTGTATAGTTCTTATAAAGTGTGGTTCAGGTTTTTTTTTAATAGTTTACTGGATTAAATTAGTAATACACTTGACTACTGAAGTTTGCAAATTATGTGCAAGTGTTGAATAGTGCATTATTATTATTACGTGACACCACCAAGAAGTCATCGCGGGAGGTCGTTCCACATAATTCACCGTCTACACTAATGAATCTTCCATCTACACACAACGCCATCTACCGCTATTCTTAATATATTAATATTTACGCATTCTGGACTAATGAAACTGTTATCTGATGGAATACGTATTTTGGATTCATACCGTTGAACACGACGTTTTGTTTGTTTGTGGCGAATGATTACTAATCATGATCATTTTTGCCAAAAAATAAAATGTGACTCGTGTAAGTGCAGATTCTTTTTCACAATTTATAAGTAGCTTATGAAACATTTTAGCACCCTTAGCGAAATTTGATCGGATGATATTGTAATTCAGTACTTATTACATTATGCGCAAATGTTATTTGTGTAAATGTTCTCTAGAACATTTTCGGACATTGAAAAATCGAAATATTGCACGTACGGGTTTTTCTTGCTATCATAGAATTATATGGCTTCTTGTTCCGTGTTATAATCTCTTATGATGATTCAATTATTTTCATTATTACAGAAAAAAGAAAAGAAAAAGAATTTTAATCGTATTTGGAAATATGATTAAAATTCTAGTACAGCATCTTTATTTTCGTTGACTTTTTTAAAGTAAAATATATATCATATTCTTTCGAAAATCTTTTATATTTTAGATCACCTTTCTATAATTTAAATTTCTTCGTGCATATTATAAAATTCTAATTTAATTGTATTCAGTATTTACAATAATAAAAATACTACAATAATAAAACTTACTTCCCTACTTATGCATATAGATTTACAATAGGAATTTTCAGATTTTGCATTTAAAATTCTTAATTTATGCAGTAAAAATAGTTACGTTTCCAGAATGAGTTCTTTTATGTGCACAGCTTAAGATTTCCATAAGGGAAAGTTTTTTTTTTTGTAAGTCAGCTGTTTGTTTTTGATTTACGGCAGTGTATCGTGACTGCAAATTTCGTGTTCTTCTGACCATTTGGCCTATTTGAAGTTAGCATATGAAATTTTCTTATGCTAACTTAAAATTTCCTAGATAAAACACGCTTGTGAAACTCACCTAGGTAAGTTTTGTAAAAGGCGTTGTAGGTCCTGTTTGCCTTTCGAAATTCTCACTAGATTTAGGAGAGAAAAAAAATTTATTAAAATCTACTGAAACAAACAAAAAACCAGCACTAAATAATTAAAGTAATGAATGAATTAGAAATGCTAATAAAACTGTAAGTTAAAGATTATCATTGTTAATCTGTCAATTTATTTGTCAGTACGGATTAGACTTGATTAATCTCTGCATGCATTGAAGATTATCACAATTTTGTGCTACCAAACAAATTCTCATGTAAAGCTAAAAGAAACCAAATAATCTCGTAATCAAATATTTGCTAACAAATGAAACAGAACTTGAAGGGTCCTGTAAAATAATCATGATTTACAGATTTACCTTAGAGACACTATCTATTTAGATTTAGAGTATTATAAGTGTTATCATTACTTTTAATTAAAACGTTCTCTGTGATCAAGATAAGATCTCACATGGCAGATGCATAAAGGGAGCTAGATTTGTTAAAATCTGTATTCTCTCTCTCTCTCTCTCTCTCTCTTTCTTTCTTTCTTTCCCCTGAAAAGTGAAGGTTACGTCGTCAGTTTTTGTATTTGAAGGAAATCAAAGAGTAATAGGAATTAGTATAGTTTTATAATTTACATATATAATTATTTAATAATATTTGATATGTACGTGTACTTTGAACTGCAAAGCTTGAAAGAAGATCCTCTTTAAATCGAAACCTAAACAACATTCGAATTCTAATTTGGTATTGCTTGTGGGATAACTTCCGATGCATTTATATCTGTAAACAGTGCTAATCGAATTCTCGTACCGAGTTTAAACATGTTTTACTAAACTTCATTAGGAAATGTTCCTATAAGCAGTGTTATCAAATTGTGTGAGATGTAATTAACTGTTGAATTAATTGTCTTACAGTTAAAACTTGTTTTGGTAATGAATTTTATTAAGTGTCCCATACTAAATGGGAAAATCCTTAGGCAAAAATTCATAAGATATACGTTTTTGCTTTATTAATTGCCTTATGCGTTTAGTTCATTAAGAAAACTTTGTTTTCATAATGAATCTTGGTTGAGATAGGTATATATCGAATTTCATTAAAATCCTTGTAATCGATTAAGCGTAATAGTTACAAATGAGACAACAATTTCCACATATAATTCATTTGTATTTATGTTTTCTTTAGCAAGCGCTTATTACATTTAAATAGTTCTCTTGGCCACTGAATGGAGGATGTTTACGATACTTCATTTTTTATTTTTTTTTTTTTTGCGGCGATTTTGTATCTTGTTTACAGATAAAAACATCCACTGTTTTAATCAAAATTCTTTTTTATTGTATTTTAAAAAATTTCGTGAAGAAATAACTCATCTCAGATATTGTGAACTGCGGTACTCGATTAATCACCATCTGTTTTAAAAAAACGGGAAAAAAAAACACGAATTGTTGTAAATATAAATAAGACTTATTTAATCTATACCCAAAAGTCGGAATTCCTTTTCTGTGAGATGCATGAAATACATAACGAGCGAAGTTGGTAATCTGTTTTTAATTAAATACCTTATTTACTCAAATACCTAGGTAGAGTTTTTTTCAAGTTGTTTCGGTTCTTAATATTCTGAAGGCGTGCTACTGTTTTTGCACGTTCAGTTTCTCAAGTCTAGTAAGCATATCAAAATAACTCGAGAAAAAAAGTTCGTAAAGCAATATTTTCGTAAGAAACTTTTTATATAGAGAGTTTCACCGTGAAAAATGTTTTAATAAAACTTTATTACCTCTTATGTAGAATCGTCTAGTTCCACTATTACCTAAAAACCAGGGAGCAAAAAAAATCGTGGTGTAAAATTAAAATATTGCCGTAATACCTTCTTCCTCTTATAATAACAATAATATAAAATGTGTATTAGTTTCTTTTCGGCTTAATTTAACTGAAATTTTTACAGGCTTCGTTGTCTTATATGTTTTTCAAAAAGAAGAAAAAAAGAAAGAAAACTCGAATTAATTTAATATATTTTTTGACATTTTATAAGTCTTTTGCCAAGATATCGATATATAAAAAGGAAGTAATTACTTTGAGCTTCACGTATACGTTGTGACTTGGGCGAAAAATGAAAGGTCAACTTTGAACGTAATCACACATGTGAAAACATTCTGTCGAATGCATGCGAGTTCTGAGGTAATTAAAAACCAGGTTTTATTTCCGTTCTGCCTTCAATAAAGTTTAACGAGTTCTTGAGATAAAAAGAAATAAATAAAATACATTCAGAACGAGCTGTTGCTGCCTCTTGAGAGTTCTACTGTGTTGTACAAACTATTTTTGTTGTTGCCAGATAATTTCCTCAGCTACTGTTATATGGTTTTGCTGCTCTTACTGCTTTAATACCGCCCAGAAAGCAGACAATGAGCTAAAAGTGTAGTATCGCTGGAGCCACTTCTTATTGCTCTGTTCCTTCCTTCTACACGACGAACAATACAAATTGGAGCTTGCATTTTGGCGTCTTTTGAAACGAGAATGCTGCTTTATAATCAACAATAGAGTAAATTCTAATTCCAACGTCTTTTGATTTCGGTTCGTACGCCTTTACAAGGCACTGCAGAACAACGCTGCTTACAAAAATATTCTTAACATTTTCAGCGCAATTTATGCGCCCAGACCTACTACGCATGCTCAGTTTTTGACTTCTGGTAACATGCCTCAAGATATAAAGGACACTAATATTTTGAGTCCCCCAATCTTAATAACATTACCAAACATTAATTTTACATAATTTTGCGTGTTGGGAACATCTTAATTCAACAGTACTGTGTGTATTACTTCAAGAATTAATAATTGCACAAACAGCGAAATAATTAGCATCATTTCTTATTACTTTCCAGCTTCTTCTTCTCATACTTCACAGCCTGCATATCATATTCGCCATCGACGATGCCATTTTATTGGAAAGACCTGGGTTCGAACCTATCTTGGGTGCGAAGAACCTTTATAAGGGTTTTTCAGCTGAAGGCGAGTTAGCCGATCTCATACGGAGGCGGTAGTCTTTTTCCTCTTGGAAACTTTGGGTTTTCATCCCGTGAAACATGTAAACCAGTGAGAATAACACAGGTAATTAACATACAATACACTAACTTCATGGTCTTAATTATTTCAGCCATAATCCCAAATAATAACGATCCCCTATTGCAAGAGACTGTTTTGTATGCCGTTATTTCCATTTTTTTTTTATTATGGAGACCATATTTATTATGAATCTTTATTTTTATAGAATACCAGTATTTGTGGATTTTATTGCATTATTTTTTTGAAAAAAAAAATACTCGTTCTCAATAGAACCATTTCTTCATTGGCACTCCTAATGTAAATTCATAGCAAATGTCATATAAAGTCAGCATATATATTCAGGGATTTCAAAATAATGCTAAACAGGTTTTTAGAATAACATTTGAAAACAAAAGATATTGTCGTAGAGTAAGTGCTGTCTCACCCCCCCCCTTCCCAATTTATTGTCGTTCGGGAAAAAAACAGTGGCCAAAGAACAACAAAAGAAAGGGAAATAATTAAAGAAACAACTATATGTCTACAAATCGCATAAAACGTGCAGGTTTATGGAGGTTTTTAAATAAATTAGTGTGCAGGGGATGATTTGGGATCCGAACATAAATATTCTTTCTATAGAACAAATGACAAGGAATACAAAATTTGGTTACGGTTGAACCTCCGATACCAGTCTGTATACCCACCTAAAATAATAACTAGTATAATAAAACGATAGCTAACACACTTTTACTCTCATCTACATGTGCACAACTGGATTCTAATTATTCGCTGCATTTTTCCTTTCCTTTATATTTATTCTTGTATGCATGAGCAGTTGTCAACTATTCCGTTTATCTAACATTATTTTCGGTGAGCTGTTTTCAGTCATCCGCTAAATCTTTTCACTTATCCATCACTCACCGATGTACATTTAAATTTTTTTCTCCTCCTGTTTTCGATGTTGTTTGACCTTTAACCCAGTCTGTATTTGCACTAGGCTGAAAGAGAAGACGTAGAGAACTGAAGAAAAAGAGAAGAAAGAGATTGGAATGGATGTCATGCTTCCAGCTTTATTTGACGTTGATAGAAATGCATTTTTTTTTTTATTTCTGAAATGAACTAGTTGACTCGGAAGCGTTTTGCAAAGTGCCGCATCCTCTACTAATGTCCATTATCTGACAGAAAGTTAAAAGGATTACCACTATACCGCTTTTTCATCTCAAACTTGTTATTGAGGCCAACTAGCTCTTCCTTTATCCTAGTGTCAAAAATAAATGCAAGCAATATTTAATCTATCTAATAACCGTCAATGCTAACGGACTTGATATATTATGAAGGCTCATGTGTTACATTCGGGACTGAAGATATTAAAATAAGCAAGATAAATAGGGAGTCCATACTTCATTACAAAGTGTTCGAACGTTACCGTATAAATCATTGCTTCACCACTTTGTGGTAACTTCATTTTCATCACTTCAACAAAACTTTAATTTTTCCAACGAAGAAATTTAACGGCTGAATATTAAATAGGGGGTCTGATAAATTTGGATTAAAGTAATTTACGTGATTGATTGATTTTGTTCCGAGCTCGTCTCAAAACTTTATTTTTATAGGAAGGAGAAAGAAGAAAGTAAAAAAAAAAAAAAAGAAAAAAAAAAGGAGAAAACTAGCAGGGCGAAGTAAATAATTTTGTTTAGCGTTCTTGCTACAGAAATGATGACGTGTTTCCCAAAGCGGCATCTGGCGGTTTCCCTGAAATGTATTTTAATTTTAGAAATAACTTTTTTTTTTCTATTGCCCGTAGGGCAATAACAAGACAGAGTAAGGTAAGAATCTTGACAGAGTAGCTAGGAATAGATGCTCAAGAATCAATACTTTCCATAAATGCTGTATCATCCGTTACCTTTGGTCGCTTGTTTATCACTCCTCCTACACCAACATCCGCCACCTCTGGCGGATTCTCAGCGACACTTACCGTTTGCGTTATATCTCACCAGTAGTCTGACATCCTGTCCCGACACCAGTACGCGGAGTCATGCGGAGAATGCAATTACCCCAACCTTCTGCTCTTGAGGAGATCGTTGAAAGTTTGGGTTTAATAGATTTTTGTTTTCTTACGAGGATGAGAAGAATTGTATTTTGTAAATACTTTTTCTGTCTATATACGATCTCTCTCTCTCTCTCCCGCATGTATTTCTGCGCACGCTTATGAAAGGTGAAAATTTGCTCCCGTTTTCTAGGTGAAATGCTGCCAGGTTATTAGGTTTGCTGTGTAACTTGGGTGGTTTTTTCAAACACCATATGAAGAAATGGTGTTTTCTTCATATGAAATGACGTTTAACTGTAATATTTTTATTTGCTTTGTATTGCTCAACTGGCTAAAAACTGATATCAAATAATTTTGTAGATGGTGAAGAAAAAAAAAAAAAACGGAAACATCATTAGAAACAAATGCATGTCAGTTGTTGAGTAGCGTATTAATATGTCTAGCTATGTCATATTTGATATATGAGAGATTTTCACTAAAATTATTTTTAGTGAAAATCTCAAGTTTTGATTTACATAAACTGCGTTTTGTACTGGAATTGCCTTTACAAATAAAATTTCAGATTTTGGGAAATCGATTGACATTATCCCTTGCATTCGGTCATAAACTTTTCTGTATATAATATGATGAACTTCCGCTACACTTATTACAAGATTATTAAAAAATTATTCTTATAAATCTATAAATTACGTAATGCTTTTGCCAGAGGGTATGGATTCTGATAGCGCTTGTATGCTGCAGATACAAGAGGAATACTGCACCGAGAAAGTACAAGCCTTCCTTGTACTTTCTCGGTGCAGTATTCATGAATAGCATGAAATATTAATGGATAATACTATAATCATCGATTAAATTTTCCTCCAAGATCATTAGAAGTATATATTTTCGTACTCTTTCATTTTCATCAAAGATGGTCCGAAAATTGTAGAATATTTTTTCTCCATCTTCTCCATCATAAGCCCATTAGAGAGGTGGCAGGGTTCTTCCTCTCGAAAAGATCTAATTTTTTTACGAACTTCTCTAGTTAAATTGGAAATAAGCCACACTCACACAGATCAGGATAACTTGAAACGTCAATAGAAAAAAAAAATAGGAGGGATTTGTTACCTGTTATAGTAGTACGGAAGGATGACTATATTAAAGCGTCTTATTCAGGGCCGCGCCAACCCGAGGGTGCACCTCACCCGGGCGACAACATTGATAGGGCGGCATTTTATGTAGCTGATATCTAATTTGGATTATACAATGCAGTATTAGGGACAGCCGATAAAAGTTTGCACCCGGACGGCAAATACCCTTGGCGTGCCCCTGGTCTTATCATTGTTACTTGATGAGCAGGACGAAGCAATTGTAAAAAATAAATAAATAAATAAATAAATAATAATAATAATAATAATAATAATAATAATAATAATAATATCGCATTACAAAGAAGTCATTTTAATGTGATATTATCAGATAGGGAAATTTAAAGTTAATCTCTTTTCAAGTAGGTTATACGACCTTGGTTTCATGTACGACTGCTATTTGTGTTGAAAGGAAATCTAGGGCTGAACGTGCTGCATATATACAGAGCTTTATGTGGCCATTAAACAGATTTACAGTAGAGGTGTTATACTTGACGCTCACAACGTTTCCATAGCAACGCAAGCAGTTTAGAACACATACTTGTGGCTTGATATAGCAAGCTGGTTAAATCCCTTCATATTGTGTGTATTCACAGACGACCGGTAAAAGCTATTGTTTTCTCTTTTCGCGAAAATTCACAAGTAATAAGGAAACCAAAGGTGCTTCGTTGTGGCAAGACGTCTAATTTCAAGTTGAAAATTCCCATTTTGGTTATTCTGAAATTGCAAACATGAAATTGTTAAGGCCAAAAGATATAGAAATCCTATACATCCTCAGTTATCTATGAAATCTCGTAATAAAAAGGCAAAGAATGATATTGTATAAGATATTATTTAGCAGAAGACATAAAAGTTATGAAGCATTATCGAAAATGCGATTTAATAGTAAACAACGTTAACTATTATATCTCATCTGGTTTGTGCTTTTTTGTATGAGCTAAAGGGTGGAAATAAAATCTTCAGTTCCATGTCAGATGTACTGACTAACCTCTAAATGGAAGTTCTTATAAAGATTCCTCACATCTAGACTGGATTTGACCCCATGCCTTTTCAAATAAAAGACGACCATATTCTTCTAGCTGTGCTATTAAAAGCATAAAAAGTAGTCCCAATGAGTAAAATTTTTAATTTAATATTGATAATCGAAAATAACAGAAAAATCTACCATGCTTATTTTTTTTTATTTATTTATTATTTTTTTTTTGAGAAATCACTTTATGGCATCGCATAAGGTAACATATTGTAACTTTAATTATAAACCTTATTTTAAAATATTTTCATTATTAAAATCGCAATCCTAACTTTATTTCCTAAAGGAAATGGATCACTCTTTTTAAGCCGAACCTTTGTAACTTGGGTCTCCACTTCTGTCGTCACTGGATTTAAGTACATCTCTGCCAGCGTGGTTAGGATAAAGTACGATAGACATTTGCCGCCATCTTATATTTCTAATCATAACTAGTACTACTGTATGAATATCGTGTGAATCCAACAATCTGCTTTTTTCGTTTGTTTGTTGAGGAGTTAATAACTTGGAGGGGGGGAATCCTACTTTTCTGCGCGAAAAATCAGCTCAGTAGGTTATTTTCTTATTTAATTTTTATAATTATGGGATGTGAAGTAAGACTGCTTTTTGAAAACTGCTTCCATCCTTCGAGAAGAGTTTAGAAAATGATTGCTTACTGAATTGGCTATTTCTGTTATTTTTGTTACTATTTTTCTATCTATTCAAGTGGTTCTTTGGCTCTATAGTGGATTCTGTCCCTACATCCAGAATTTGTACTTTTAGATCATCGTCTCTGAAAATTTTGGGTGATCTACGGGAATACCATATAAAGTTAATCCAAACAAATTGAATTTTCTTGAATATGATCTAATGAATGAACTAATGCAGTTCAGTGCCATTAAAAATGTTCATTTAAAAATTTGCCGGTGTCTTATTTATTTGTATTGTTCTGCCGTGATGCAATGCATGACTGTTTTGAATGCAGCAACCTTATATGAATATTTATTGACCGAAACAGATACTATCAGTAACTGTATATCGTTTGGCTCAAGTTTTCCTTGTCCAGCATATTTCGGTTCTAAATTTACGTGAAGCGAACTCGTCTGATTTCGATGAGCAGATCAAGTTACGTGAACCCATTGTAGACCGTCGGTCGAAGAAGGAAATCTTTTCTCTATTGTTTTAATTTATTCGTTCCTGCCTCTTGATTTCCTAACCCTTAATATACATTAGCTTCTCGTCTTGTTTGTTGTATCTGAATTAGAAATGGGTGTTCACAGCTACGTGAGTGGATGTAGTCGTATCAAATAAATTCTGAGTTTCTCTTTGATGTTTTTTTTAGCCTTATTGAAAAGGCAGATTAATTTCTCACACACGCACACTTACTACGTCTTGAATTCACTAAGTACAGAATAGCGTGCTGACTGGCTACGTCCAGGGTTTTAAGCTATTTTTATTCATATTATCATGGTAGTGCCTGCGCAGAAAAGCGACTTTAAAAATGACGAATAATAATGGATTTTAAGATAGCAGTGTGAGAAAAACAAAAAGACGGAATGCTATTTAATTTCATATTAACGCCAAGTTTACGTCGGCAGTTAACTGCTTAAAAATATTATTTTATGGCAAAAGATGTCTCAACTAAATGACATTTAGCGATACTTTTTGATCTGATAATTTTTTGTACGTTTTAATTAAAAGGGATTAGTCTCATTTAAGTCAGGTATTTACCTTATCCAAATGAATTCTTTAAAAATCGTCGACAAATCTCTCTCTCTGTATCTGTGCGCGCGTGCACACACGCTCAGCGCCTGTGTGCCTACTGCTAGTGACCAGGCATTGGTGTAAATGAAAAGTAACTCGTCGTTTGACATTTTCCGTGTGACACCAGCAACTTTGAGAAAAATTTATTTACTAAGTCTCAGAGAGAGACTTAATAAACAACGGATATTTACTGAAGATGGGGATTTCGAGATTCTGTTGCAGTTGAATTGGTAGTTCCCATTGACTGTGTACTCAAGTTCAGTAGCATCGTATTCTGCTTTGCATAGTTGAGTTGAATCCACGGTGATGTTAAATATTTGCATCAGTCAGACGAATATGGGATGGATCATTCGGTTCATTTTAACAAGTAGCCTACGCGAGAAGAACATTTTCGCAGTAAAGACATATGCGTAGAGGGAGAAAGAGATTATTAATTATCTGTTATGTAATTTTAACGTTATTTATTCCCTGAATCAAATTTTATTTGGTTCGTGAACAGTGAATAATAAAACGTTGTTCGTTTATATGTTTCAATAGCGATTGCAGTTTATATGTACAGGTCAGGGCGATAACACAATAGTAAATGTCATGGTGGTATTTAAAAAAAAAAAAAAAGGGATCGCAAGAAAAGTGGCCTAACATCTGCGCAATGTATCTATCATAAAGGGTAGTTACAGGAAAATCATTAAAGATTTTATTTATAACAATTACTATAACGTGCGTCGTCCTTTCTTTCCCCCCCCCCCCCGTTTTATTCCTTATTTTTTAACGTTCCTGTTCTGTAAAATGTATCTAGTTGGAATGTTTTTTTTTTTTTTTTAACCGGGTAAATCGTGAAATATTTTAAACTTACTTTATGGAGAATATTGGAGATTGTGTTAAGAATACTGTGCCCTAGAGTTTTTGCTCACAAGGCTTGGAAAGGCCTTTGTAAAGCGAAGTTCACATCCTTGCTTAATATTATTATTATCGATCTTACTGTTGAGGTTTATTTTGATTCGGTGACTCATAATTTTAAGAAAAATATTCTTCATTATAGGCAGTTGCATATCGTTTAATAGGAGTGCTTATTTTAATTTCCTTGGAACTTATTTGAATACCTCCCTTTATTTATATATATATCGCCTGAGTTTAGAAATTGCGCACACTTTCCTAATGTCTGTAAGCCGGATAAATCTTTTATTCATATAGTATTGCCGGTTGCTATTCGGATTCGTTTCTAGTATTACAGTGTGTGTGTGTGTGTGTGTGTGTGTGTGTGTGTGTGTGTGTGTGTGTGTGTGTGTGCAGGATGATTTTATAACAACTTCACGGCACCTATAGCTTGAAATTGATTTGATACCAGTCATCTAAAGCTCTTGTAAGATCAGAAGAACCTCTTTACTCGGTTTGCAAAGTGCTCTATCGTGAGAGAACACAATATGTTTCATGTGGAAACGAGTATTTGTTAAACATAGTATTCGTGTCATAGCAAGAAGTTGTTCATGTTCGAACATATTCGCATTCCTAGCAGAAACAAATGCAATGTTACAATGAATTTCCAGCATATGATAATAATTCATAGATCGTCTTGCTTTGAAGCGTTTGGTGCCTTATGAATTTCAAATAATTTTTTTGCCATATTATGTATCATAACATACATCATGTAATTTGGTAGATAAACCGGATCTGCACACGAGGAATTGATGCAGCATCTGGATGGATGCTGCTTGGCGTATGCTGTATTTAACGCTGTTATCTTAAAACTATCCCAAGCCGATATCAATTCTTATCTTTAAGGAATAGGGGCTGTTTTCAAAGCAGACTAGAATTACATTCATCTTACTGTGACCAAGGATTTTAGGTCACATTGATTTCACTATAACCGAGGCTTCTAGAACTTCTTTGGTTTTGGCAAAACCAAAGAAGTACGATGTACTAATAGTACAGTGAAAATCTTAAGGTTCAAATTCCAACACCAAATGAAAGAGCCTTTTCGAAGCAAATTTCTCCCTTTTACTGTTAGTTGTTCTTAGGCAGTTAATGAGTTTTTTGTTACTCTGAGGCAATCATCGGGGGTCGAATGCAGCCACGTGTGCCCCTCTGAAGTAGTTGTTTTGTTTAAAAAAAAAACATTGTGAGCTAAATGCACTTACTTATTTCGTAACTGAACTAAAGAACCTATTTGAAATATATAGGAAAAATAGGGAAATATAAACAAACTTTAAAAATTCCTATTTAATATCGATATTATTGAATAACCGTTGTCAGAGAATGTTTTTGTATTCCGTCTCCTCCACTTAGCTTTTTCCACAGTTCAAACAATACAGACAAGCCCTTTTGACTCAGGGCAATGTTTGAAAATTGATTATAGATCTGTAGGTGGGAGATAAAGTTCATCGGTGGGAGACCACCTCCCCGCTTATTGGGGGTCTGAATTGGCCTGAAAACGTTTTCCATTGTTGGCCTCTAGAGCAGGGTTTCTGGACCACGTAAAAAAAAAATAAATTAAAATACAAAAAAAATATAAAATTGATAAAAATAGAAAGAATCCTTAGCCCACCCACGATACCAAATGTACTGTATGTTTTCAAATACCTTTACGCGGGTGGGAGCAACCTAAAAAAAAAAAATATGTATCAAAAAATGCAGTGGGAGTATGCATTCCAACCTTGACATGCTGACAGTGTAGAGCGGTGTCCCTAAGCAACTTTCGAAAAACTCACGTTGTCCCTAACAATATGAGTTTCCTAATGATTGTAGTTGTATATTTTAATTACTTAACATTAAAGAAAAAATCACATTCTATAAAGAAACGTTACCCGCTATTGTTTTCGAAAATAAAGCTTAAATGTTCTGAACCAAACGCTGCTTGTATGGACACATTAGAATCATAGATCACGTTATACAGCTTAATTTTGTTCTCGTCCGGTGACAGATCGCTGTGGTCGATTTTCCTTATAATGCTTTATCTTAACGGATGTTACATTGCGACTTGAGTTACTATCTCACTACTGTTAAGACGTCCCCTTTGTTGACCAGCATGTGTAGTCTATGTCTGGACAGCTCGGCGGCAACGAAAGGGACACACACACACACACACTTCTTATTGGAAAAGAGGTTTGAATCGCGTCAGGGATTTAGAATGTTTTTTTTTTTTTTTTTAGAAGTTTTTAATCAAGGCTGAGTTACTCGCTCTGAGACGATGTTAGTAAGCCACCCCTCCCTATCTTCTTCGTTCCTTTTCTCTCCTAAATTAGCCATTATATTTTTTTTTCTGCCAGTTTCTCGCTGAAATGGCAGATAAGGAGCGTACCGTTTGAATGCTTGTTTACCTACATAGAATTGAATTTCTTAAAAGAAAAATTGCTTTGTTTTGAAAAGAAATTCTCTTTCTTGAAGAGCTTTCTACGTTTATTCAAGTTTATGAAAAGATAGGAATTCTAAAGGAAAATCTAGGAATCCGGCCAGATAGTCTTCGCTGCTGTAGAGAGGAATAGTTATAGGTTCTGAATACCGTTTTTCATTTGTTCTGTAATCATATCCAGGAACAAAAGAACAGTTCATTTAAGCGTACTTTGTTTACATTATTTTGTTTCCTAATTTTTCATTAAGTAGCAGCATTAATTTCGTTAATGCATTTATAATATTGACTCTATACATTGCATTGTTATGCTGCACTTTTACAAAGTTGCGATGCTAAAGATATTTAAAGCTGTGCCCCAAGTCTTTCAGTATTCATTCTGTCTATACAGGAATTACCTTATCTTGGGTGGAGTTCATCAGAGACACTGAATGTTCCTTCCGACCACCAACCTTAAGTGACATTTAGCGAACAAAAAAGAGTCATTAATGAGAGAATGAGTAGATTCACTTAGTTCTAACTGGCCTGTTTATCAGACAGCTCCTTGGACGTTAGCGGTGTTACAGGAGGGCCTTTGTTGAACACTAAACGAAGCTAATGACTAGAATGAATTAATTAACGCTATTTGAAGGAACTTAAGACACACTGAGCAGCATCGGCATTTCGCTTTGTTGTTCACTCCCTACGAATAGGAAGTCACTTGGGTATAGAGGGTAATGAGACACCGAAGTTATTGGTGAAAGAATAAGTCATTTCTGTCTTGTGACCTAAAATTACGACGTACTGACAAGGAAGGTAGATAGGAGACCTTGAGTAGTCTAAAGCTATATAACTCCTTGTGCTGGTTAAACAAAGCACATCCTCCATTACCGGTTCATCCCCCTTGCACTTAAGGAAAAGATCCGACAATACTATAAGGGATCAGAAACTGTTACTGTATCGTTTCTATAATGTACGGAAGTGACAGCGCTGTGTCATATACGATTGTGTGTGTGTACTCGTGTGCGTGACTTCCTTCATTCATTTAACTCTTCCCATTTAAGAGAGCCTATGTTCATACTTATCTTAATGCAGTCACTCGATGTTCCTTAAGATTGAAAATTCTATTAACGTTTCCGGCCATTAGTAACACCAAATGGGTTGCCTTTATGTTCTAAGTATATTTCCTCTCTGATATTCGTAATTGCTATAGATGACCAAAGCGATTAACTGTGACAAGTTTTATCACTACCAGACACATTATGTTTAGATGGATCGGTGAAATCGTATCATTTAGTACGAAATTACGGTGTTAGTTTTAAGGGCCTACCCATTGGATTGCTAAATTTAAATTTGAACTTCGTTCTTCAAACAATGAAGAGGACAGCTTGCAAAATGACTTCATATTAGCTATCAGGATAGTAATAATAAAAATTGGAAGATGGTACATCATCACTGTTTTTATGTCACTGGGGACATAAAGATTCGTGCAACCCTGAAAACTCCTTCCGTTATAATAAATTCTCTTCAGTGTTATTTCATTTTTACCCTTCATGGAACTGTTTCTCAATCATCTGTGTAACAATGGTTTCTGTATACCCCCCCCCTTTCCATTAATAGAATTCTTAGTCTTAAGCAGTGGCGGCTCGTCCATAAAGGCTGAGTTCAGCTGGCTAATATACTCAACGTCTAGCGTTGAGTATACTAGCCAGTACTACTTGCTAGTATACTCAACGCTGGAATTTCCAAATAATCATTTAAGCGGTATTCTAGTTTTTCCCTTTTACAATATCTTAATATCTCCATACAGTTGGAAATCCGGCCCATGTTGATATACAGTGTTTGCTCGAAATCACCCAAGGAATCAACCCCTCGAAGTTTGACAGCTTCCTCCTGGAACACTCGCCTTTCATTTGGAAAGCACAAGGTTTGAATCCCGTTTAGGACACGATCTGACCAGAGCAGCACACGTAATTAGCTGACAAAATACACTGCCTCATAGCCTTATTGCTATGAGGCAGTGTATTTTTATTTAGACCAAACCACGCCACTTTAAGGAAATTGAAGACGCCATTTCTCATTAAACTCTGCATATATTCAGCTACATGAATCAAACTTTACACTCTTTCCAACAGGAATTGGATTTTATAGACAGCTTTTTTTCCCCTTTGTTCTGTTGAATTATCTCACCGGAAGAAACTGCATTCTGTGTAAACTGACTATTGGAAAGTTTGTGTCACAAGAGAGCCATGAAAGTTTGTGCCATAGATCGAATTTAAACAGAAATTGTGGTATTATATATTCCCAGTGTTTGTATGATAAAAATCCAACAGATTGTTAGTTTATACGGTAGTATAAAATATATAATTATGAGAGCGGGAGGGAGGACAAAGAGAAAGATTTTTATAGATGTAATTCTCTGACATCACACCTAATTTAAGTGGTGGTGTATGCTGTTGTTTTCATAATTAAAATGGAATAAATAAACAAGTTAAAAGTAATTTACGTTTTTTGCATGTACTTATTACAGTTAACAGTTAAGTAAATACATGCGGGCTGTCATTGCAGCTGACAGAAGCAGATATCATTTTGTGGTTTTGACGATGTCATTGAGTATTCGTGCGCTTTAAGAGCTAATATATATAATTATCTTGTCTCAGTCTGAATTTTACAGGTATTTCGCAGTAGGCCCTTTACCTGTAACGCTGCACATAACTGTCACAACAGGATTTTTATTTCCGTACATTTAACTTACATGTTTTGTTGTTCTTTGTTGTGATCACATCTCTCTCAAACCTGTTTACAAAAAAATAGCCTGAGACGCAAAATTCTGCAAGTATATAACTTTTCCTGAGTCTAATCCGTGTACAGTATATCTTTTCTGCATCTTCTTACTGTTAGGGATGCAAGCGTGTGGAATCACCTTCAATGACGTCAATCGAATTAAACCTTATGAAAAAATGTTGTTAGGATTGGATGATAGGTTAATTTAAAATTATAATAATTGTCCAATTTTGGAGTGGTGAATATTTTGCTGTTCCTGCTATGTGTTTGTATAAATATAATAATATAAATAGACACAAACTGGTCTATTCTCGAGTTACGCATACAGGTTTGGCTACAATATGTCTTACCTGCTCCTTTTTGTTACGGACAACGTTGGTTTCGGGCGATGCTGTGATTTAGGTTGGGTTCTCTATGGGATGCTTCGTTTTTCACCTTGTGGCATAACGCTAACTCGAGCATGCGATGTAAAAGTATAAAGTATGAATATCAGAAATCGTAAGTTTATACTATGCCCCCTAGATAAAGTGTCTGACTGACGGATAATAATGATAACGTATGTAACTTACGTATCATTAAGGTCTTTGTTCCACCGCTTTGTCTATGAAGGAATTTCTGCCAAAATGATGCAAATATTATTTATCGTCGTCCTTTTTACTAGGATCTAATATTCTGTGAGTCGTGTCTGTTACCAAAATTTAGGTTGTCACTAAAACGATGGGGATAGGGATGCTACCCTTATTTACCACTTCAAAACATGGATAGAACAACATTATTTTAGATAGAATAACAAAAATAACGTTCGAAATAGTTAACATCACTTATGGTTTGTGCGCCGCCCTGGTTGGCCGAGTGGTTAGCGTATCGACCTCTCCAGCCAAGAGGCTGAAGGTTCGAATCCCGCCTAGGAATGGATGTTTGTAATTGTCTTTCACCTTCATACATTCATTCATACACGTGAATGAACACTCCCAAGATGGACTGGATCACTATTGGGGTAGTAGACCCAACGCCCACTCAATAGGAGAGGCCTTCACCCTGTAATGGGTTGAAAACAGGCTTAATGTCATCATCATAGTGTGTGCCGTAAAAACTCAGTTATTCATGCAACATTAGAGCTATCTTCTTGAACCAAAAAATGCGGAAGGGACTAAGAAAAAATAAAGTGAAGGGGCTAAGATTTACAGAAAATATGGCACAGTGAACCACTACACTGTGTAATGATTCATTGTTGATCTTCTCATATTATTAGCAGTAAACCTACAAAGTAATTTTTGCATCACCTGGCGAAGTGATTCGAGACAGTTTGCTAGTGCCTGTGTGCTAACTGTAGTTCTCATGAATTACTGACCTTCGTATTTATTTATATATCCTCAAGTGTCTCTTATCTTAATGGATGTGGACTTTATGGAAAGTTCTTCTATTTGTTTACCAGAATTACTTCTTTAGAATCTTGGTAAAAATCAGAAATTTGATACTTTTCAAATTGCTATATGCTTTCTTTTTAGTGGGGGGTTCTTCCTAAAAGAGAAAGAAAGACTTTGTTAAAAATTGGAAACCTATGCATGGCTTAACGAGTTTGTTAATGACTGCGATATCTTCAGTTTATGAATTATTATGTTTTTTAAACAGAAGTTTCATCATATTTCTCTTAAGTGAGGTTTGAAAATTTAGTGATGAATTGCCCTTGCTAGCAGTTTTTCTAGACTACTCAGTATGATACTGCTCTTATAGTATCAGGCGTATGTTCAAATATACAGTATATGACACCTAACAGAATTAATTCCCAACTTCACTGGTTGGTAAAATGTAATTTTTACCGTTGTTTTTCAGCAGTAGAGTAAACAGTCTACCAGTGCTTCGTTTTATAAACCACTGCGAAAGGAAATAACTCTTTAAAAAATGCTGCATATTGTTCTCATTTCCATCTACATTTCCTTGATTAATTGGCTTCTTTATCATAATTCCGTTTGCATAAGGTTATAAACCTGTACATAGAACATTTAGCCATTAGATATCTAGACAATTTCGATTCCTGCATCCAGTCTATTTAGAGGGCTCATCAATACTTGCAAAATCGCTGTAGAACGAACTAAAGCATAACCATTTGGAACGCGAACTATTTTTATTATTTAAAACATTAACGTTTTTTATATTTTTAGTTCCACATCCACTGAGCCTGTGTAGCTCAGTGGATGTGGCGTTTGCACACCATCGCGCTAGGCCGCACGAAGGAAGTCTTGGTTTCGAGTCTAGTCGGCGACTAGAGGAAATTTTTCTAAGCCTTTTTTCGACCGGTTCCCGAGTTAGTTGATCTCTGGCACGGGCAAGCAGGTTTTTCCTCCCGGAAACTCGGGTTTTTCGTCCTGTAAACTCAAGAAAATCGACCGTAGAACCCACATTATTTCAGACATTAAAATATATTGTGTTAGGGTTAGAGACCACGAGATGGCGGCACATTTGAGCCGTCTCTCTTCACTGCGTACCGCTTAATTAGTGATAGCCTTGGGCCATCTGTCTCTGATTGGGTACCAGTGGAGATTGAACTGCCCACTCAGTCTCCAAAAGTTAGATAGGGCTAAAAAAAGGCCTCGCCTACTCCCGTATATACGGGAATAAAAAGCCGTCTCTCTTCACTGCGTACCGCTTAATTAGTGATAGCCTTGGGCCATCTGTCTCTGATTGGGTACCAGTGGAGATTGAACTGCCCACTCAGTCTCCAAAAGTTAGATAGGGCTAAAAAAAGGCCTCGCCTACTCCCGTATATACGGGAATAAAAAGGCGTTAGCTGATTTTTTTTTATTTTTATATTTTTAGTTTTCATTTAAGTATGTCATGTTTAGAATATTGAATTAGAATATGGTGCCATAGTTAAATCTTTATTTGTATTTAAATAAATTATTAATTTTTCTTGCGGAAACCGCAGCGAAACCAACATTCTTTTCTAAGTTCCTTAATTAAATTTAATAAAGCAGAGAAATCCCTTTTATATCAAAGTTTATTGAGTTACAAATTTAATTTGGACTTGATATATTTACTTGATGGTGTTCACTCCTTGCTGGTGTATGTGTAATATTTAGTTCATAAAATATATTTTTAGAAAAATGTAATGTTGAACAACAAAATTAAGTACACATTGACAGTATCATAAGTCCTCGTGTAGTATGCTGTGTGTGTGTCATGGAGAGAGAGAGAGATTTGCATTGTTTTTTTGGTACTCAGATGCTTTTGGTACCTTCAGTAGCGTTTTTGTTTGATCAAGATTGATTAATGTAACACACAGTGAAGTGATAGTTTAATAACGGATTTCTCCTTTGTTCTGGGATTTCTGCAATAATAATCCAATAGTATAGAACCCTAAGTAGATCAGTTTAATTATTCTGAAACGGGGAAAAAAAGGAGACAAAAGTAAATTGCCTTCCTTCCCCCCGTCGTCGTATTCTTTCTTTGTTAAGAAAAGAGTTTATTAAGATCGTAATTTATCATTTCTGTGTTCTGTTGTGTCAGCATCCACCATCTTAGGCATGTCTTAATTCTCTAGTTTCATCGTAGCTCCCCACTCACTTTACTAGAAAAGATAACAAGATTTTCTGTTAGAGTAAACTTATCTTCTCCTGTAATGCACGCATCTCTTCACGGCAACATTTATAGATTGAGAAGAAATGACAATTTTGACTCACAAAGGCAATATCGAATATAATCAACATCTGCTGATCATTGATTCGTATGTCTTTTTAGTTTGTTTTAATAGAACTTTCAGGCAAAATATTTTGCACATAACATTTGACTTCCATAATAGAATTCAAATATAGCAAATATATATTAGAAAGTAATGACAAGATATCGTAGTCAGAATAAATTTGTTCAACTTTACTGTAGAATTGCATCGGTCTCTGATCGTGTTATTCGACTTCTCGGTGAAGGAAAGCTATTTCTGTTATTCATATCTCATAGGTGGCTCTCACTTCGTTCATTATGCAGAAGTGAGCCAGGCAGCCGTTATCATTCCGTACCGTTATCAGCGTCTACTTTTCTATCTATAAACTGTGTAATGGCTTATGAGAAAATGGTATCATTTTGCAAATACAATGCTTATAGCTCGAGTTGCAAATATTCGCTTACATGCAGATTAACACGAAAATGCTCGCCTCAGCCAATTTTCTAGTACACTGTGCACGCGATATTTTGGAAAACTAGACGTAGATAGAATTCAAATATTCAAGGAAAAATAATTACTGGAATCGAACTAATAACTAACAAGCTCTATTGAAAAAATGATATAAATATTTGTCTCTACGATGGAAAAAAGAATGATAGTAGTATTTCATTTTGTGGATGCTGATTTCATTCACCAAAATGCAAGATTAATGACTAGCAGCTCACTCAGCAACAGAATTAACAAAGCATTTTCTGAAGAATTGATGAGATTATAAAATCAATGAATTAAATTCAAGTTTTGATTCGTAATTCAATGTTCAGTGTCATGCTTGAGTTATTTACTTGCTTAAGTAAATATTTTCTTTCTTAAGTAAATACAACTTGCTTTGACTGTAATTTTTGAATTACGGTCAAAGCAAGTAAGGCTACAAGGCCAGGGTATTATTCTTGTTAATTGTATTATGTTTGTGGAGGGGGTGGGGTGCCACCGTATGAGACCGGATAACTTGGCTTCACTCATTACGGGATTAACCCCCAATGCTTTTGTCCAGAGGGTATCAATCATCGGTACCGATTGAGTTACGGAGGCTCTCTCCTAGTTTGGGATTAATAAATTGTTCTGTCTTGATTTTTGAAAATATACTTACTTTATTATTATTGTTATTCGTGACACCTCCAAGGAGTCCGAAGACTCATCGCGGGAGGACACCCACTATACAACT
Organism: Typopeltis vanoorti; assembly: GCF_054136105.1. Classification (NCBI taxonomy): domain Eukaryota; kingdom Metazoa; phylum Arthropoda; class Arachnida; order Uropygi; family Thelyphonidae; genus Typopeltis; species Typopeltis vanoorti. The sequence continues at coordinate 84,750,507 of NC_143569.1, forward strand.
GTCTCCACCACTACTACCAATCATCTCCATCAACGCCATCTACCGCCCACCACCACAACTAGTATTTTTTGTCTGTACATTGCGTGTGTTCTGAACGGCCGATTTGTCTGTATGCGGGATGAATAACCCGAGTTTCCGGGAGGAAACATCTTGCTACCTCCGTATGAGATCGGCTAACTCACCTTCAATTGAAAAAGTCCGATAATAGTATTTTTTTTTTCAACTGGTGGTAGCCGCAAACGCAGTAACTAATACATATGTATATATAAGAGCAGCATGAGTATATTTCTATGAGTGCAATTGCAATAACTATTCATTTAATCATGAAATAGCTATGTATGAAGTACGTAGGACCCTAACTAATGCATTTTTTGCTCAAAATTTATGTTCCATGTAATCTGCTGTTTCAGTGCTAGATAAGAACTGCTTATACTTCCATCATCTTTCTTATTTTAAATCGTACCTGGTAATTATTTGAAAATTAACGCACCCATTATTCTAAAAGAAGATATAAATTTATGTTCTTCATCAAAGAAAATGTGACATTGTTAAATACACACACAGAGATGTCCCATTATGTTTAGCATATAAAGTATCACTCAGGCTTTTTCATCTTTCTTTTTTTTGAGCCACTAACCTCTAGCTTTATTTTGCCTTTAAAGTTATTAAATACTGATATCTCACTTCAAAAAACACTTTTTAATAGTGTCCTTGGACGCAGATGTAAGTACACCTCGTAAAATCTTGCATAATTTTAGTGGCTGGTTTTAACTCAGCTTGTAATATAATTCTTCTAAGCGAGCGAGTGTAATATCCCTTAATATTGCGTGCACATATGTACCCTTGTATAATAAGCATGCTACACGGAGCATGTAATCATGCAGGGTTAATTTTTTGTTATTGTGTTATGCTGGCAAGCTATAGTGGTGCATATTTAACTGAAAAATTTGCTTCTAATTATTGTAATTACAGTATATAATTAGAATATTATGCGATATAAAAAGAAAATACCAAATGCGAAATATTTTGTGAGAATTAGCCGTCATTTAATAAGATTAACTATTTACTTACAGATTGCGTAAGATTATCATTATGATTATTTAATTAATTAAGATTAATTGTTTATTTGTGGGTGATTATTTATAAGATTCATTTGGGTGTTATATATTAATATTGATAATGATTTTAGTGGCATAGATATTTGAAATTACACCATTTAGAGCTTAATACAAGTGGTGAAAGAATGAACACAAATCAGTTGGTTACAACTGCTGCGTCAATCGCTCGCTTTTTCATTAACAGCTGTCATAACAATGTTAATAATAATAACAAAAAATGCTGATTGAACTACTCAACGTAGATTTAGTTTCTCTGCTATAACTTTATAATATAATAGAGTACTGGGAAGTTTCTATATCCGAGTCATAAAGAAATAAATATTATTCCATCTGTAATATTGCGTTTGACATATATCTTTTACTTCAAAGTAAAAGTTATTATACTTCAAGTAGTTTATAAATATGTACATACGTTGAAGATAATGGAGTATCCCTCTAAGCTATGCCGAAACCAAACATCATTCTACAACAAAGCTCTTGAGCCAAGATAACACGAGTTTTATATTAATCATCTATTATACTAAACGTTCTCTTAAAATAGCCCCAGCATTCATTAGTTGGTTTCTATGTTTGCTTTATCAGAACATAATGGTTGCTTCCTGTAGAATGCTTGCATCTGCAGTTTACTAAAATATATCGCTTTTACAGTAAATGGCCTTAAGCTAACATTTACATCTCCCGGATGAGAGTATAATATGCAAAATGAGGCCCTCTTGTGTGCGAGCTATTAGTGTTCAAAACTCTTACAGTACCTTAGAACAACATTACAATAGTACAGTTATTGTTCAGATTTATTGTCCAGCAATGGCTAACAAATTTCACGAAAAGTCGAAGATAATGATCAGGTATTTATTATAGCACCTTAGAGTAGTTCTATACGAAAGCTGACTGTGTTTGGTAAAGTAAAGAAGTCGACTTTATCTTACGTAAGTCGTGCTGCTATGTGAAACATTAAATTCCCTGGGTTCATATCATTTCTAAAGTTATCATGGTGAAACCAAGTATGCTGTAGCGATTGTAGATAATTGTTTTTGTGTACTGGAGATCTTTTTAGATGATTAATTGCTTACGTCCCTCTTGGATTACTATCCTCCCATTCGGAATCCTCATCCTAAGGAGAAAACATATTGATTGATAAAAAAATGCATATATTCCGTCTTATAATTTTGTATTTGGGAAGAGAGGCTTGCTTTCTTAAAACTGACTGGGTTGGGTACTGTACCTCCACAATACTCGAGCCTCCTTATAAAATCAAAACACTTGCACTAAAACTTTCCTAATGATTTACCTAAATTTACGCTTTCACTGGAATTCCTCATATTTTAAAAGCCGTTACTAAAGAGTCTGTCTGTGATAAAGGCAATAAGCATTGTTTGCCACATAATTCTGACTTTCACCACCCGTTTCTTTGGATGCGATAACCAGGTTGGGCATCGATACAAGATTATGACTGCAGTAGTTATAATTCTAGTTAAATAATTTAATTCGCCCAGTTTTAATTTATGAAAATAATTTAATTACTATCATATAAATCCACACAAAAATATCTGAAACATGTTGGAATGTCACCGAAACATCTGGAGAGTGATCTAATGATAAGCTAAATGAAGCTTTACACCAAAGTGGCTAATGTCCTGCTACGTTTAATGACCTCACGTTCGCAGTAAAGTTTCTTTTAGTGAGTGCTGTCCGAACTGTAAGTTATTACTCCTTAAGCAAAGAAAGTATCTGAAAGTGTAATAAACGATGGTGTCTGTAACACGTTGAGAACTTCTCTAATAGGAGATGTTTTTTTATTCTTTTTCTTAGAAAGTTTTGATGGTTTCTGCAGGTGGGAGATTAAAACCTGTCGTGCTTAATGACGTCATCCACCATTCTTTTCGTGATAAGTGGCCTGCTTAGAGAGAGAGAATGTAGAACGCACTTTACGCCTTGGGTTTTTATATTTTCTTTTAGAAGAAAGAAAAAGCTGTGATATATGTACGGGGAGGAGAGACGTTAAAATTTTTGGCCTGCACGCATCTGTATAAGAAGTGGTGTTTAGTTCAACGTATGCATGTATACATAATACCAGCCAACGAGCAAACAAAAAGATTTTACAGCTTCTTTATATCGCGCTACTTATGTGGGTTTAGTAAGGATTTAATATGTTGCCTAGAAGATCCTTATAAGATGCTGGTATTATGTCAGTGTTCTTTTTCTTTTGCCAGTTGCTTTTTGTTCGAAAGTCTCGAGCACTTTATTATTAAGAGGAAAAAAAAAAAGAGAAAAGTGTTCCGAGATTGTGTAGGTGTCATTTTGTACGCATGCGTTAAACTATGCCAGCATGTGACGTAAGATATCTGGTGAAAAATGGCTTAACATTCCGTGTGTGATATGTTAGAAAAAAATTCTGCCCATTTTTATTTGTACAAATGAAATTGGAAGTGAGTTTTTTTAATAATGATAATTCTACAGTGTATTGATGAGAATTAAATAATCCGGGAACATTGTCTCCTCCCCAAAGTTGGGGGAACGGTGTTAATTTTATTTCAGAAGTGAACAAAAACACGGGAAAACGTAACGAGTATCACGCAAAAATCCATTAGCCCTTTCGTGATTCTATGATCAAAAGGAGAATCACGAAAGGGCTAATGTGGAGACCACTTGCCCCTCTCCAATTTCCAAAAGTTAGTTAAGGCCAAAAGAACCCCATCTGATTCCTCTTTGAGGAATAAAATGACGTTAGAGGATTTAATTTTATTTATTTCTCAATGTAATAATACATGTTTTCAGTTGAAACGAGAGCTTTACTCCATTAGATACTTTTTGATCATTTTCCGCAGCGTAAATAATACATCTGCCAGTGTGGTCATTTCTGTAATTACCTTTGTAGCGAATCAACCTGCAATAACACGAAATCTTTATGGACAGCGAAAATAATGCACTATATCGTACCATTCATGCTTAATGGCATTTATTCATCTGTCGTGAAGAATGGTTACCGAATTAGTGTTAGGTAGCCATTATTCACAATAGATTAATTATCCACCCTTTCTTAATATTTGCTTAGTATAAAATATATTAAGGTTCATCGCTAATATACATCATTAATCAGAATACAATTGCTTTTATGAGCAGGATAGTGAAAAGGAAATTCTGAAATATGCAGCATTTACAAATAATATAGTGTGACTTCAGTTTCCACCTATTAGCGATACCATTGAAGAGAATATATAAGCTTCAAGCCACATCTCTAGGGACAGAAAAGTGTTGTTACCTCAGGCTGTGCACGTACTCAGAATAAAATTTTAGAATCTACAGAAATATTACTCTCACGTCAAGAAGTTACAGCATTCACCTGATCTTCACCTAAACCTACAGTACATTTATCAAATCTGTGATGCACTAGATCCATTCCAGTGGACATAGGATGTCTACAATGGAAACATCACACAGCGAAGTGTTTATATTGCAATATCATGTTTTTCCTACACTAACTTGGAATTTTATCTCTCTATCTAGGATGAAATTGTTAATGCTTTGTGTTTATCTCATGAAAGCATGTGTAATTTAGCTTAAATTCTTAGAGAAAAAAATTAACAAGCATTGGAATTTGTTCCTTTCAGTATAATTACACAGAATTATTTTCACTTACCTGATAGATAATTCATAGTAATTTATTTTTATGCCTGAACTGAAGATCTGTTTGCTTTACATTGAAGTGATATTATGATTACTACTTGTTTATACCTTCGACTCGAAATAGTTCTACCTAATATATATTTATGACATGAACAAACCTCGTTATTTATTTGACAAATATGTATAGAGTAAGAGTGAAACATTGGCATTCTGTTAACGCTTACCAGTGATATTTATCCGAGGCTCTTTTCCAATATTTGTGATATATGCGTTTTTCACAGTTCAAAAGAAAAACAAATTTCCTTTCTAAATATCTGCTCTTGCCCTGTTATGTGTAGATGTACTCTCGTGACCAAGCACACTGGTTTTGTGCTACCATCTTAGTTCTCTCTAGGAGGCCGCACCTCCTTTAAGCGGAGATTCTTTATGTGTTTTCCACAATAGGTCGATTTGAAGGAAGTTTATCTAGTACGCTTTAGCGATAAACCTGATGTGGGCCAGCCATTCCAACATACCAATATTCCCTCCTCCTTGGAGAGAGATAAAGCATGCTTCCTCTCAGCCAGTTGTTTGCCAAAAATATAGGTAAGGTCCACGCAGAGAGGGGGAAAAAAAAAAAAATAGGCGTACTGCTGGTAGTGAATAGCTTTTATGGACCAAGGTAAATATAATCTTTCATTTTGGTTTTTCTCTCTCTCATAACAATTTCATCCATGAAAGGTTACTCTGATACCATGGGTAAGCCAAAAGTTAGATAATACCAGACACTTACTAAAGACCATGTGGTTTTTTTTTCATAAGGTTTAGGCTTCCAATATCAAAGGTACCCTTAGCATACTAAGCTATAAAAATCATCTAAAGGCTTTGACTAATATCCATGCCACCACTGACACTCGAATCGTTGCAGCCACTAGTATACAAAACGGAGACAATCTACTTGCCCATTAGGGCCGTTTATTATTGAGTTACTTGAATAGAGAAAAGAAAATACTAATTAGTTATGAACTATTCTTTACTTTATATTTCCTGCAATCTAAAATAATTGAAAATAATATTTTAACTTTTTTTTTCTTAGTGGATTCATTAAAAATGGATTTTATTTAAATTTGGGCATATTTGGTTAATGACGCTATCTGTAACGTATAAGTTATAGTGTACTCTAAAGGAAAAAAGAAACGATAATTAAAACGATGTGCTATTCATTTAAAGTGAGGCTATCCAACTGGCGGTTCACAGCACAGTTTTATCCGTACCTTGATTAGTGATCAAGATTAGAATCTCAGCAATTAATAAATGTAGCCACTTTTCTCAATTAATGATGGTGGGCCTACTTCGCCATATTATTAAAATTTATATCTTCATCTTACAACATTATCATCATCATAAAAAAAAAAATGTAAGATAGCAAGTAGTAGTATTAGTAAATAACAATATTCGAAAATCTTCAATACTGTACAGAGGACCGTTATAGATATAAATTTGCACAAATAATATTGCTTCGACTGTATTCGCTTTAAAAGAAGTTATTTCATTAAATTTATTATGTGTTTTGTTTAATGAATAAATTACCAGTGATTAAGAAATTTATTTGAAATTCATCATTATTGAATTCAATTATCTATTTTTTAATAAGATTTCGTTAATCATCCAGTCTTCGAATAAAAGTATGCGGATAATTTACTCTTAGTCTTCAAGAAGTTAAGTACAGTAGTCTGAATTATAACTTAGTAGTGAATAAATACACTTTGTTTTACACATCACATCACAATTGTTTTTACACATCACAATATTAGTATTATAATAAGAATAATACTATTATGACGTTTAATCACTTTAATCATGCGGAGGTTTCTGTGGTTAAGAAGTTCAATCAAATTATTCTGGTTTTGTGACCACATGTTTATTAAAAAAAATGTTTTTAAAACTAAACAAGTACTAAAAAACAAACGCGACAAGTTTCGTTAGTCGTCAGACTAACATCTTCAGGGGTAAAGAGAACTAACAGTTTAAAACACAAACTATAAGAAATTGCGAAAAAACAAGTTCATCTGCTACGTAGGCCAGACGGGGAGATCGGGAGAAATCCGCATGAGCGAACATCAAAAGGACGTACAAAAAAACAGAGAACAAAAGTCTGGCTTGGCATTTCACACAGCTTCTGCTGGTCATGATGTACTCTGGGACAGAACAAACATGTCCTACATTGATAAAAACTGTTTCACAAGAAAATTCAAAGAAGCAGCAGATATGATTAAAATTCCTACGCAATGCAACAAAAATCAGGGTTTGATTTCAAATCAAGTTTGGTCAGCGTTTATTAAAAATTTACCCAGTTCAGACCTCGGACAGAGTGAAAGTGAACCACAGAATGCGACATCAAATAGCATTGTTTCCAGCTAACACGCATTAACGGTTATATAGATCTGTTATTCGGTTTTTTTACGAACTTTTTTCATGTTCATAATAACAACAAATGAACTTGTTTTTCGTAATTTCTTATAGTTTGTGCTTTAAACTGTTAGTTCTCTTTTAGTACTTGTTTTTAGGGCTTGTTTTTTAGTACTTGTTTAGTTTTTAAAAACATTTTTTTAAAATAAACATCATCATCATCATGCGTATCAAGGATTTAGGCCTAGTGGCCTGTTCCGGCCTTAGAAGTCATGGTTGAATCGTTTAAGAGGACGTCCTAGTTTTCTTTTTCCTAATGGCTTGTACTTTAAGGCTTGTTTTGGTAATCTTTCTGTTTTCATTCTTTCAACGTGTTCCATCCATTTATGTTTATATTTTTTAATTTTTTCTATTACTGGTTCTTGGTTTAATTCTTTCATAATATCATCGTTTCTTTTGTGATCAAATAGAGTATACTTTGCAGTTTTTCTCATAAACTTCATTTCTGCTGTTGTTAGTCTTTGTTTGTCTTTTTGTTTTATTGTCCAGATTTCTCTTCCATACATTAAGACTGGCAGGGCTAATGTATTGTATACTTTTAGTCTGGTTTGTTTTTGAACTAGGTTTGAATATAGAGTTAATTCAACCTGTTATTTTTAAATATTTTGCAATTTTTACGTTTATATCTTTTTCATTTTCATATGTGATCATACATCCTAGGTAGTTAAATGAATTCACCTGTTCTAAGATCTTGTTATCTATTACTATTTTAGTTCTTGCTGGATATTGTCCTTTAAAGGCCATAGTTTTTGTTTTTTCTGTTGATATTATCATACCATAATCTTTGGATATCTCATTTAGATTTAAAATAGCTTTCTGTAAGTTATCTTCAGAATTTGTAATTATTATTTGGTCGTCGGCAAAGAGGAGCGTGTTTAAGTTAACTGTAGGTGAAAGTTTAATTCCTTGATGTAAATTTTTACTCCATTTTATTATTATTTCATTTAAGTAGATATTAAAAAGAGTTGCTGAAAGGGGACATCCCTGTCGGACCCCTTGGTTTATCTCTCTTGTATATGATAGCTCGTGATTTAATCTTATTTGTATTTGATTATTTTCATATATACTTGTGATAGCTTTTAGGATATTATTTGGTATTTGTCTTTCTTTTAAAATAATTGTGACCACATGTTTTAAATAAACATGTGGTCACAAAACCGGAATAATTCGATTGTTCAATACTTTGTTGGATTATTGACTCCTCCAGACCTGATAATCCCTTTATTACTGGATGTGAAATCTGCACGCCTCAAAGGATGTAAGATTTCGTGAATGTGAGAAGACTATGCCTCAAGAGATGAAAATGTTTTGGACCTGATATTCTGGGTTATTTCTCATTCGAGACGAATTCTTATTTGTGCTATTTTTTTAGAAAACCGCTGTTATATGCATTGTGAATTGTGTTGCTCTTGACTGGCATGGAATGAGCATTCATTATTAAGTTTAATAAAGTCAAAGTCGCTATCACTGTTTTAGGATATGCATAGGTGGCCAACAGCAGGCCCGCGGCAGGTTAAAAACTATATTAAATTATATGTATTATCAATTTAGCTATTAGTTTCGACCGCAGATTTTCTGATTGATATATTCATTATTTCTGATGACGGAAACAATTTATATTCTCAACGCGGAATCAAAATTGCTTTAAAAAGATTACTCGATTTATAAAATCTACTGCTTCTCTGTGCGAGTTGTAGTAGTGGGAGTGGTAGATTTGTATGCGCTCCAGAGTGACGCATCATTGAAAGACACTGGCTCTGCACTAGTTACAGTGATCAGTTTCACAGTTAACAGTGTTATTGTTTCAGTTTGCGTTCCCTGGTCAGTTATTTCAGCCTTTGTGTACTATGAGTAAGAAACGTAAGATCTGTGAAGTAAACAGGTCATTTCAGGAGAAATGGGAAAATGAATTTCTGTTTATAAACAACAACGACAACAAACCACAGTGCCTTGCGTGTTAGTAAGTACAGCTAACCCTCGTACAACGCAGATGTTAGGTTCCACAAAAATTCCGCGTTATATAAATCGCGTTATGCGAGACTCAGATCACATAGAAAAAGTAGGGTTAAGTTCCGAAATCGTTTTTTTTAAGATTATATAAACAATGACATATACAACAAAAAATATTTTTTATTTAATTCAGGTAATTCATGTAAGTTAAGAAAATATATAAACTATGAAACAAATACATAATAAAAAATTATAAAAAATTATAAATTGTACTTGAACTTCATTACACATAATGCATAAATGTTTTAGGCAAAATAAAATAAAATAAAGTGTATATTTTAATCGTTATCACTCTCTTCAAAACTAACATTTCGTAGATGTTCTTTATTTACGAGTTGTCGGACTTCGTCATCACTTGAAATCTCTTGGACAGCATTAGTATAATTCTCATTGCATACTTCGGCTGGTTTAGTTATCAAGAAGTCCGTAACAAGACCTTGCTTACCACCATGCTGCAATTTTTTTATTAAGTTCATAATTTGGAGCTAAACAAATATCCAATTGTCTCGTGAATTTTCCGGAGCGCTTCATTGAGGGATCATTATCCGTAAAATAACTTCCTTACTTTCTTGCCAAGTCCAATCCTTCTGCTAATTTCTTTAAACTGAATTCTTTAACGGATTCATCACAATCAAAATCTTCGGCAGAACTTTCCCCGCCGTTTGGTTCGACGTCATCTATTAATTGTACCAGTTCCTCCTCATTTAAATCTATTTCCCCATCAATTAATTCACTTATTTCGTTTTGAACCATATCGCAAAAGCCCTCTAAGTGGCCATTACTATAAAAATAAAATTTTTACATAAAAAAAGCATTACATGTTGTATGTAACTCACCAGAAAATAAAGTGCTCAGCTTGAGATTAACACACTTATGATTTCTAATGCGCTTTCCTGGCAGAAAGCGGAGAAAACTTTCAACAATACACCCTTTATACGGTAAACAATTGACGTACATGCGTGCTAAAGGGTATTTTCCTTAATATAAAATCGCTATTACGATTTTATATTAAGGGAAACTTATAAGTAGTATATCGCGCATGTACTACTTATAACTACATGCGCGATACGAGCAGACGCAAATTGAACGAAGATGAAATTTGATTTTTAAGTCGGGCGGTGAAAAAT